>NW_028142891.1:4902757-5648344 GCF_977018435.1 Lepisma saccharinum
TTTTTTTTCCTTTTCAGGTCACCTTTTTTTTCCAACATATTTACTGTTTTGCAACACTATCTTTTGTGCAATTTGTAACTGGGTGCAGTACAAATTTAGCAGCAGAGCTTTGTTTTTTTTTTCTCGATCTAACCAACCAACATTATACCTTTTCGTTATAATTGTAACGGAATTTTTTTTCCCTCCCATTAATTTTTGCCCCCCCTTTTTTTTCTCAGCTTTATTTTTCTGGTACTTATCCTTTCGTCCTTCAGTGGATGTATATATATTTTTTTCCTGTTCCCGTATATTGATTTTTTTGCCACACCATCTTTAATTTTTACATTTTCCCTTGGTGTATACCTTCATTATATTTGTACGGCTGCTTGCATAGCTATTTATGGCTCCTCCGGACGACGTAAAGGTTATTGACGCCGGTTGTCAAACCGCGTTGTCTCTGCCTGTCATGCCCCCTTTGGGTAATTCCAATTTGCCAGTATCTTCGGTTCCTTCCGCTCCGCCTTTACAGCATCATTCTTCTCTCCCCCTTTTTATAGATTTTCCGATTCTACGGTTCGTCCATCCTTTGCACTCCCCTCCCGTCCATTGTTGACAACCCCCCCTCCTTGTGTTCCAATTCCTTCTGTTTCCGTACCTGCTCCTCAGACCTCGTGTTCTTTTGTTTCTTCCCAGTCACCCTTAGATACTATCAAAATGAAAAATCTCAATAGAGCGATTGACGCCTTACCGCTGTGCGATGGCATGGACCCCCCTAAGCTTTTCCTTTTTATGGTCGCCTTACAGCGCCTTATTGGGTATGGCCATTTACCTTTGGAGTGGGTCTTGCATAATGCCTTCCGTCGCACCACAGGTTTCTTGGAAAATACCTGGTTGGAGGCTGTCTCAATCCCTTTCATGGGATGACCTCAAATCTACTATTTGGAACTGTTTGGTTCCTAACCATCAGTATCTCTTGTTAGTAAACCAATATGTCACGCGCCTTCAGCGACTTAATGAAAATCTCCATCCTTTTGTATGTGACATAGTCACTTCTGCTTCCGCTCTCGCGCTTGCTTGGGACGAAAACATCCTGTTACAGACGATTCTCCTCCATCTGAATCACATTTCCATGGGTTGCCTCCTTTTTCGCGGCCACCCCCAGTCCTTGGCGGAACTTACCCAATACGCGAAAGAGATTTTTGCTATAGAAACTAGCAAAACTGCTCACTGGAACAATTCCGTGACTTCTTTGGCGCCCATTCCTCACTCTCCCTCTAGGCCCGCTTCTCAGGATAATTTTCCATACTGTACCTATTGTCGCCGAAGGGGCCATTTAATTTCTGCGTGTCGCCATCGTCCTACTTCTTCCCTTTTCACCGGTTCCGGTAATGTGCCGCGTCCTTCATAGAGCTTCCCTTTCGGTTCATAACATGTTTTGATATTATTACGTTGTAGTGCTCGGTTCATCCAACGTATATCCTGGCTCTTCTTCTTAGATAGTTCTTGTATATATATATATATATATATATATATATATATATATATATATATATATATATTGTGTATTTTATTCTCAATGTGTATTTTTATGCACACATGTATTATCCTTAAAATAAGTTTTTTTTGTGTATTTATGAGTGATTTTATTCATTCTTTGTAGAGGTGTTTATTAATACTGCTGATTATGCTCTATTGAAGATTGACTCTGTATATGTTGTGTATCCTAAGGTTATACCTGCTTTTTTGCATCTTTTTGTAATAGTGCTACCTTCCTTTTCCCTTCTGTAGTAATTTCCCTCCTCTACTTTCCTATTTCTTGCATCTTCCTTCCTTCTTTTCTCGTTTTTGATTCTTGTTTTTTTTTCTTTTCTATGTTTTTACTCCTACGAGGATGTGATGTACTACTGGTGCTCTTTTGGGAAATGGTTGTGTTTTACAACTCCCTTTACAACTCGCCGTAGCCTTTTGATGCATGCCTAGGAATGACTACGTAGCAGACATGTTTCAGTCAGTGTGATTGTTTCTGTCAAGAGAGAGTCGAATTTCGTCAGACATCTAGGTGTTTCGACCGGGAGGTGTGCACGATGTTCTGCGAATTGGAGGATCGACAACAGAATTGGTTTTCAAAATTTTGAACTTTACGTGTTATTATGAAATTCGTCCGAGTTAGACTGATTGGTCATTACGATTCAGTGTGCTTTATCATGTGTCTTGTTAATCTTTGGGTTTTTTTTACTAGCATTAATTACTTTAACATTTCTTATATTGTTGGTCAATAACGGGTATATATTTGCGTGCTTATATTTTTTTGGTATATTGCATTGCCTTCTCTATATCAGTGGGTTTTTTTTGCTTTTCTAGTCGGGGGTATTTGTAACGTTTGCCTTACTTTTGTATTTACAAACCTTACACATTCAAAAAAAAAAGTGAAGAAAAGCGACGTTCATTTTTTTTTAGCCATCGGAGGGCGTTCTCCCTCACGATGACTTCTGGTGCTGCCTCTAGCGGCGATTTCTGCCGCACAGGTTTGCTCGTAAAATACGCTGCACCGGGCAGCCAGTTCGTCTCTCGCTCTCCACCTCGTAGACCCGCTGGGAACGGCACATGCCTGTTCTTGTGCACGACATCTAGTCCTCGTCGGCAAGAGATAGTACTCCACCACCGTTTGTTGAAGTGAAGCCTGCCATACCAACCGTTAACAAGGAGAAGCTAGTTAAATGAGTATTGTGGAAGGATGGCGTTGCATTTTTGTGTGCACTGAACATTAGTGGTGAGGTACGTACAAAACTAACTCTTTGACCGTGATATGGGAATTTGATTACATCTTTCAATCTCGCCGTTCGCTGCTAAAATTCGATTACTTGCTTTTCACTTTTTTGGAACTTTGAATAACGAATTCTACGAGAAAAACAATAGTTTCTCTTCCAGTTGTTTCCCCCCCCCCTTTGCCTTTTGTTTTTCACGGTGAACATTTTTTGACAAGTGTCTGAAACCAATGCACATGTTGGTGAGTGCGCGTTAATAAAAGGGGCAAAAGAAAGAAAGGGCGTGTATGCACGCGTGAAATTATACAATATTGCGAACGTGGTTTTATAAACTGGTATTTGTAAATCCTACACAAAGCGTGACCAGCTGCATAATTGAACTATTTGTTAAACATTATATGCGCAGGCAGTGCATTAAACTTGACAGTGAAACATATCATTCTCGATCGCTCAAGACTTGTTTCAGCGACGTTAAATGTACGCACGTTCGTACTTGATAATAAGGGCAGTAGAAAATCGCGATTCCTGCCGTTTTGCCCCAGTTTACTTTCTCGTAGTTTAATAGCCAACCCGTCCATATTTTGGTAGCACTAGCGATGCAATAAGAAACAGGGTAAAAATAAACACAGCAGGTGCAGCTTAAGTAAAAGAGAGGTATTTTCTTGGTTAAGTAAAAAGAGAGGCATTTTCTTGATTAAGCAAAAGAGATGCATTTTCTTGATTAAGTAAAAGAGAGGCATTTTCTTGGTTAAGTAAAAGAGAGGCATTTTCTTGATTAAGCAAAAGAGAGGCATTTTCTTGATTAAGTAAAAGAAAAAAAGAGAGTCTCATCCAGTAGAGAAATAAAGTTGTTGTTAAACTGATTAGTATATTTATGCTTGCTCGCTGTTTGTTAAAAATGAAATGAAAATTTATGCGAGAAGCTTAAAATAGCGCGCAGGTCGCGCGGACTGTTGTTAATACTACATTGTTCGTTAAAATTGCTCCCAAGTCTTGCCTTTTTGGGATTGTCTGTACTCGTAAAGTGTATTAAATTGGAACCTTGAATATATATATATTTGTTAATTGAATTGTGGGGATCACAAGCGGAGTAAAATAAATCAAATCAATCAATTGAAAGAAACTAGTGTTTTGGCCAAAAAATAACTTACAGTCCCCGCACCAATACTTGTGGTCCTATACTACTCAAGTTACTGTACTATAGGTACAGCCAACAAGTTCAATCACGTCTTTCGGACAGTCTAAATGACATACTGACAATCTTGCTTATTTATGGAGGTGATATGATCAGCACCATGCTCCGGCCACCAGTTTCCGGAGATCTTGTCCCAACATAAAAGCATCTCTGGGATTTATCCAACCTCTAAGAAATGAAGGTAAATTCACTGGGTGCGCAAGGACAGTATATTTTTTCTTTATAGACAAGGCTTAGCATTAAAAGACCATAGTAAGGGAACAAAACATGCGGGGGCTGCTCCACCATGCCCCCCCTAGTTACTGCCACTTATCAGTAGTTCTAAAGTCCCTCCCCCCTGCTATGCATTTTCTTCAATTCGAACACTTGACTTTTATTGATCATTTTCACTATTTTATCCTGTCGAAATGCATTACAGCGATGATTACGATAAGGAAACTATAGATAAAAATTAAATTAAAATCAATTACCATCATATGATTGCTCGTTTGTGTAAGGATACCTTATCAGGATTTTCCTGATGCGAACTCTACAGCACAGGAACTGCGTGAGTTATTGTTCTGTCAATGTTAGTTACTACCTAGTCCGCAAAAAGAAATTTCCTTTTTGAGCCTTTCTCTTTCCTTGTGTACATTTCTTACCAATTGCCAAAGGGTTCAGGCCCCTATGAAAAGATCTTCGAAATAATGGCACTAAAACTAAAGCATAGAACATGTAACTAATATTATGCTTTCACTGTCCACTTCTTTACATCTCAATATTTAAAAGAAATGTTCTCAACTTTTGGACTACAGATGGCGCAGAATTGTCAGAAAAACATCTGATTATACTGTGTTCAGGGTTGCTATGCGACTGGAAAACCGGGAAAAGTCAGGGAATTTGGTTGGTCAGGGAAAAGTCAGGGAATTTTGCATATTTTCTGGAATTTACGCGCATTTTGGAGTTGCAGGAGAACCAGTTACAAAATGAACGAACGGTTCATTTCCACTTCCAAATTTGGTTGATTGATTGATTTAAAAATTGTTTGGGTGCGTCGGCACTAAAGGCCATTTTGCACCCTTCTATGTATACGGGGAAATAGCCCCTTATCTAAAATTCTGACTCAAATCTTAAAAAGGGGTGTAAATAGCCCCTTGAGAAAACAATAAAAGTGCAAGGTTGTAAAAAGACCTGCACGAGACAAACACAACACATTAAAAAGTCAGAACAAACAAACTAAAAACCTCCTTACAGACGGAGGAAGAGTCCAGCTCTTCGTAAAAAAATAAAAACATTTGATAAAATGCTGCTGTCATCACCCAAGGGGGATGACAAACAGCCTGAAAGGTTAAAAGTCAGCCGGAGGTAAGCAAGATCGACACATTCAACGAGAATGTGTCGAATGCTTAATAAAACATTGCAAACACGACACAACGGAGGGTCCAGCCCTTGCAGCAAGTGACTATGCGTTAGACGGCTGTGTCCTAGACGCAGGCGGGTAAGAATGACTTCTTCTCGCCGAGAGGGACGGGACGAGGAACGCCAAGCACCTGTGGTGGGCTTAATAGCGTGAAGCGTGTTCCCCGTTTCCGTATCCCACTCGGCCTGCCAAGTGTCAAGAAGGCGACAACGGAACACGTTCTGCAGGTCGCTAGCTGGCAAAAGGTGGACGAGAACATTGCCGTCTGCATCAGCAGACTTGGCGGCAGCATCGGCTGCTTCGTTCCCCTGGATGCCCACGTGGCTAGGGACCCAACAGAAGTGTACATCGGCACTGCTAGATAAGGACACAAGCCGTCTGAATATGCGTTGCGCTACTGGATGCCGGGAATACGGCGAATCCAGGGTCTGCAACACGCTGGTCGAATCGCTGCACACAAGGACTTTCTTCAGGCCATTGACGTCTGCAAAGTCCAGTGCCTTTAGAATGGCGTACAACTCTGCCGTATAGATGGAACAGGCAGGATGTAGCGAGAAACTGGAACTTTGACAGTCTAGGACGAAGGCATAACCAACTGATTCGAATGTCTTGGACCCATCCTTGTAAAACACATTAAAATTGGGGTGCTTCGCACGAAGTTCTAAAAACAGTTGCTGGTATACAACCATTGGTGTCTCTGACTTTGGAAGGGCAGTCAGTGAAAAGTCGATAGAAGGTGCAGGAAACTCCCAGGTAGGGAGAGGCGGAATGAGTGGAGAGACGACAGGAAGATCACTGCCAACACAAAGTGCTGACAGGATCTCGTCTGCACGAACACCAAATGGTCTAGTGACACTTGGGTGGAGCCGATACCTTGCCAGCCTACTCTCGTCTGAGATGGTGTGAAATGAAGGATGTGAGGGCATCGAGCGAAGATGGAGGAAGTAGTAAACTACCATCCGCTGTCTTCGTAGAGACAGCGACGGCTCAGATGCCTCTATGTACAAACTGGCGACTGAACTGGTACGAAAGGCACCAGAGCACACACCTATACCAGCATGGTGGACGGTGTCTAGGATGCGAAGTCAAGATGGGCGGGCAGAAGAATACACAACACATCCATAATCTAGCTTCGACCTGATGAGAGCAAGGTACAGGCGAAGCAATACCGTCCTATCAGCACCCCAGGAAGTATGAGATAAAACACGTAAAAGGTTGAGAACTCGAAGACAAGAGAACTTTAACTGACGAAGGTGAGGTAGCCATGTTAATTTCTTATCGAAAATGAGGCCCAGGAAGCGGACCTCATTCACGAAGCACAGGGGAGATTTCCCCATGTACATTTGATATTTGATATTTGAATTTAAAATTTTGGGTGCGTCAGCACTATGACTATTTTGCACCCGTCACATTATACGGGGTCCAGTCCCTTATCGTTACACATAACAACTCTAACGTTGCATAACTAAAATCATAAAATATTAAAATCTTCTGACTTTCGTTAAAAGCTGAGGCTGTAAAGGAGCACTCAGCACAAAAAAGGACAAAACATAGGACAACACAAACAAAATTATACTGGCCATAGTGCCAGTCGACAGAGTCTCGCCAGTCCTCAGTCCAGGGTGCACTACGTGGAAGTGAGGTTGACTTTTGGGCGCCTACGTGGAAGGTACCCCTTACACCCCTCCCCATGTACAGGCCAGGATCGAAATGACATGTACGCTGACGACAAAAGTGAACACACACGGATTTCTCGGATGATTTGATTTTGATTTGATTTTAAAATTTTTGGGTGCGTCAGCACTAAGGCTATTTTGCACCCGTCACACTATACGGGGTCCAGCCCCTTACCGTTACACATAACAACTCTAACGTTGCTTAATTAAAATCATAAAATATTAAAATGTTCTGACTGTTGTTAAAAGCCGAGGCTGCGAAGAACACTCAGCACAAATAAGGACAAAACACAGGACAACACAAACAAAATTATACTGGCCATAGTGCCAGTCGCCAGAGCCTCGTTAGTCTTTAGTCCAGGGTGCACTACGTGGAAGTGAGGTTGACTTTTGGGCGCCTACGTGGAAGGTCACCCCTTACACCCCGGATTTCTCGGATGAGAAGGTGAAACCTGTTTGGGAGGACCACTCAACCAAACGGTTTATCGTCAGTTTGAGTTGACGAGAAGCTGACGCGAGATTCCGTGAGCGACAAAAGATCGTGAGGTCGTCTACATACAGTAGACCATGTACAGGGGCAACAATGCTTGCCATAACGCTGTCCACTGCTATGGCAAACAGTCACACTTAATACGCTGCCCTGCGGGACACCGTTCTCTTGTTCGTGAAGACCTGAAAAGGAGTTCCCAACACGTACGCGGAAAAAACGATCGGTTAAAAAGTTCACAATAAAGTACGCCATATGGCCACGCACGCCCCAAGAATGGAGCTGTTTTATGATGCCAAAGCCCCACATTGTGTCATATGCTTTTTGGAGGTCAAAGAAAACTGCAACTAAATGTTCCTTGTTGAGGAATGCGTCATGAATATGTGTTTCCAGCTGAACCAGATGGTCCAGTATGGAACGGTTGGAGCGAAAACCACATTGAAAATTACTTATCAATGAGTTTTCCTCCAAAAACCAGGTGAGACGCTTGTTGATCATGCGTTCCATCAAATTGCACACACAGCTGGTTAAGGCAATAGGCCTATAACTCGAGCCTGCGGTGCGTTGTTTACCTGGTTTCAGGATAGGAACAATAAAAGCTTCTTTCCAGGAAGTGGGGAAAGAGTACTCCAACCAAAGCCTGTTGAATACCGGCAAAAGGATATATCTTGCTCTAATGGGCAGATGACGAAGCATCTCATAGTGGATCTTGTCCCCTCCAGGAGCTGTATTCTTAGAATCTCGAAGCTGTAGCGTGGAGAGGGGCTAAGTGAGATTGCACGCGATAAATTGTCTGGAAGCGCACGCGGCAACTCACCTTCAAAAAAAGAAATCCAAGACCCACTCTTCACGTAGAAAAAGTAATTCCACCTCCTCCTGCGTCGTACTTCCCCCACAGTGACGCGAGAGTTTATGGGCGACAAGTGCAGGAAGCACGAGACAAGAAGGGGAGGAAGGTGACCCAAAAAAAAACTCACGTTTAGGACGTGCCGTGCTTCAAGGTTTCAAAAAAGGGGTCCGACAACGAATAGCAACATTAACCTTCTCCGCTGTAACAAAAAAAAATAAAAAAAGGATAGTATTCCTCCAACGTAGCTACTTTTCTCACTTCTCCGTGCAATGTAAATTACATGAAAAAATTGAATACGTGTACACACACCTTTTTTTTTGTCAAGTTAATTTTAGGATTATACGTAACGTTACTAACGGGCAACTCTTACTGTTCAAACGTTTCACCAATAATTAAGACGCTACTCAATTCAATTAACAAATATAATTGCATTCAAGATTGTTCTCCATTTTTACATTATTTGAATATTACAACAAATCCCCACGTATTGCACTGGGTGATTTCAATAACACGTTCAATGATTAACAAACCGAGCGACCAGCGCTCTATTCCACTACGTTACATAAACTCATGTTCAATTTTAACAAACCAGCAAAAACACGAAGCAAAAAAAGCTTCCACTTAACAATCTTGTCGTGTTATCAATTGATCCTACGTAATAATTTTACTTGCCAAAACATTCATCTCTCTTATACAGTATACGTAGCATATCCAAAAATAAGAACGTGACGTTCTTCCTTTGCCCAATCCAACAAAAGGACATGGATGGCCTCAATCTTTAACGTAACTCGTACGTACTTATATATACATTAATATATCACTTGTCCCCTATTCTTTACGCATCAACTAGTGCTACCTTTACATATACAGGATCGCTATTAGGACAAAGGAGAAAAAAGGGGGGAGATTGCGATTAGCGCAAGTCCTTTTTGTTTCATTTAATTCTGGCGCGAACACGCACGCCTTTGTCGTAGCACGAACAAGGTAGTGCTTCTTACAACCACGAGTTTCGCCGTAAAGCTTCAAAATTTCTATTTTTGCCCAATTGTAGATTACCAAGAGATTATAAGCAATTCCCCACACTTCTTCTTGCGTTTATTTTACAAAGCCAAATTCAACCGAAAAGATCGGTTCGTGAAGTTATGCCACACTAACACAAACGTACGCGATTTGCGTCGTTACAAAAAGTTCGCCGTGCTACAACAGGGTAGCGAGATAGTAAATCACAGGTCCAACACGTAAAAGCAGAAACGTATATATATATTACACTCTGTAAAAAAAAATTAGCATCACTTCATTATTTTTGGTCGTCAGCATTTCTCTCGTGAATTATCAGTTGTTTTATTGATTTAATTCGACTTGTCGATTTGTTTTCCTAACAATTATATAAAACACTATATCTGTACAATATATTTTTATTATTTAAGTCATAGTTACGTACATAATGCACTTTACAGAACTAATATCAAAATTATTGCAAATATAGCTTGTGGAACGTTTTCGTACAAAGACAATTTTTACAAGTAAAAAGATTGAACAAAGGTTTTAAATGCATCATGATATGTCAATTTGAAATGATAGTAAGTAAATACATTGACTAGTACTTAGTGTGGCCACCCCTGGCCTTCCTAAGTGCTTCCAACCTTCGAGGCATGCTATGAATGAGATTTTGACAATATTCGATCTTAATTTCATTCCAAACATGTACAATTGCTGCCATAAGTTCCTCTTTTGACCTGTACGTCTGATTACCAAGTTTTCTGCACATCATAGCCCACAGGTTTTCTATAGGATTCATGTCTGGAGAGTTGGGCGGCCACCAAAGTCTTTCAATATTCATATCATGAAACCAGTTATTCACCACCTGAGCATGGTGACAGGTTGCATTATCGTCTTGAAAAATAAAGTAGTCCAAATTCTGTCCAGAAAAATTATCTCCTGCAGTTTGTAGAACTTTCCGATTCAGGATTTCCAGATATTGATCAGCCTTAACAGTCCATGTGCAAATATGCATCCTGCCAATCAATTTTGCAGAGAAACATGCCCAAATCATAACACTGCCACAAAACATTTGAGTTTCTAAAATACAAGATTTTGCAAGTTCTTCTCCCTTCCGCATACACAGTTTAACTGAGCTGTCATTCCCCAGCAATTTAAATCGTTTTTCATCAGAAAATATCACATGTTCCCAATCTGTATCGTTCCATGCGCCATAACGTGTGACAAACTCACGTCTAGCTTTTGCATGTGCGTCAGTTAGTCTGTGTTTTTTTACTTGGGACATGTTTAGAAACACCCTGTTTCTTTAGTCGGGACACTACAGTAGCATGAGTAAGATTAACTTCCACCTTATTTTGAAGTTTATGTGCAATTTGGCGTGAACTCATTCCTCTGTTCTTCAGTGCCATGTCCTTTATCATACGATCCAGTCAAGGTGATTCCTTTTTCTTTCTGCCACAGTGACTTCTCAGTGATGATTTTCCATGTTCTTGTAAGTTTTGCAGGCAGCGGCTAATTGTGGATTGATGCATTTGAAGTTGTCGACCAATTTCTCTCTGAGAATGACCATCCATATGCAAAGCAAGAACCATTCCTTGCTTACGTGGTGAAATGTCACACTTTCTGCCCATTTTTCTGAGAAAACACGCTCAAATACACTAGACACCACCAGAACACTTCACAAATATGATAACGTATCCAAACTGTCAATAATGAACATGTAGTTGCAACATAAAACACGTCACAAGTTACACTACTAACAATCGTTTTACAGATTCCTGACAATTGATTACAAAGCCTTGCAGCAGTAACTGATTGCAACACCCTCTAGCGGACACTCCAAACACTAAATCAACAAAAGAATAACACCACACTACGTAGTGATACCAGACCAATGCTTCAATCAATTGATTTCAAGTTGTGCAGGAAAGATGCATGCATGCGAAACTCAAAATTGTCAACATCCGTATTAAGAATACAGTGATGCTATTTTTTTTTACAGAGTGTAATTTTCTCGCAATTTCACTTATTCAATTGGGTTATGTCAAAGCTACGGGGTTCCCAATACTTATGCGACGAACGGCAAGGAATTAACCTTGTTCCCACTTTTCACGGTCTAGTTAAAGTTTGTACGTACCTCACCACGATTGTAAACGTCCCATGGAACTGCAACGCCTTCCTTTCACAAAAGTCCAAGTGATCACTCCATT
Organism: Lepisma saccharinum; assembly: GCF_977018435.1. Classification (NCBI taxonomy): domain Eukaryota; kingdom Metazoa; phylum Arthropoda; class Insecta; order Zygentoma; family Lepismatidae; genus Lepisma; species Lepisma saccharinum. Next base: position 4,914,318 of record NW_028142891.1, read on the forward strand.
TGCCTTCTTCCCATTTAGCTGTCAGCGCAGCAGGCGTGGTTCGGCAGGTACTCTCTAGCCGGTTGGGACTGGATGACGAAGCACCTGGCTGGTGCGTGCCGTTCGAAGCGAGCGAGAAAGACCGAGGTCGGAGGACGAACTGAACTGCAATCGCAGCAGGATTTTCAAGCGGGCGTAAGCCGCAAAAATATGCCACCAGGAGGCAGCAGCAGAGAGCGATCGTGAGGCGAAACGCCCTCGATGGCGAAAAATTGAACTTGCATTTTTTTTTGTATTAACAATGTAAGGATTGTAAACCGCAAGGGACAAACGTTACAAAGCGCGTGATCAAACTCCCGTTCAGTGAATCGAGAGTTGTATGGCTCGTTGTTATGACTTCGAAAAACTAGAAAGCGTCGTTCTTGACGGTTCCATATCTCACGTTTTCACCATTCCATCACGTCATTCATCTCCATATCTTTGAACTCCCTATAACTAAGGGTCCTGCTAGAGGAGACAACCTCGATAAAAAAAACCTATCCCAAGGTGAGTTGCACGTGCCGATGGGACAGTGTTGGCTGCAGGGGTAGGTGCAGTCGCGAACGTGGCCTCGGGGATTTCGGTTTGGTCCTCGAGTAGTCTCAATTTTTGGGGGTAGGCCTTCCTCGGCATAGAGGGCATGTCGAGGCGACAATTTATGGACCCTCCACACTAACAAATTTTGTATATGGGTACAAAAAACAACTCAAACGGGAGGAAACCCCCAAAACGAGCGCGGCCTTCGAGCCCACTTCAGTAAGTGGAAAAGACAACTCACGTGCCACGTTTTCTTGTGATTAGTATAGTGCAGAAGACCGAGAGTAACGATGAATCTGCAACAACCAAGAAACATGGAGCTGCTACAATAAAGGACTTGTCACCATTTCTGATCAAGAAACAGCTAGATTACGACGCTGGTTCAGATGTACCAGAAATAGAAAAGCTGCGAAACGGGAGACTACTGATCCACACAAGCACAGATCGCCAGACCAACAACCTTTTAAAGCTAAGATCTTTGGGCGACTTCCCTGTTAATGTTGAACTTCACCGTCAACTTAACAGTAGTAGAGGTGTGATTCGCCACTGGGATCTGCTAAATGCTGAGGAGGAAGAGATTCTTGAAGCACTCTCAGACCAACATGTGACCACGGTGCAGCGAATAAAGACTCGTAAGTCCGGAGAACTAGTACCAACTGCTTCACTTATAGTGACGTTTCAAACGACCACTCTCCCAGATTGAGTACGGGCTGGATATTTGAGACTCAAAGTCCGTCCGTACATCCCTAACCCGATGCGGTGTTTCAAATGCCAGCACTTTGGGCACACTCAGCCTTCCTGCAAGGCCACTACCGCCCTTTGTGATAAGTTTGTGATAAGTGTAGTAAGCCTGATCATGGAACCGAACCTTGTTCTTCAGGACCCAAACGCATTAACTGCCAAGGCGAGCACCCAGTCTGGCATCGTGACTGCCCCTCTTTCCAACAAGAGAAGAAAATCAGAGAGTTGGTCGTCACAGAGAAAATCTCTGCTGGTGAAGCAAAACAACGTCTCCGTGACAGTATACGCACCACTTTACCTGTGCCATTCGCTACAGTTGCTGCAGCTGCTCTTACCCGTCGCACTATAGGGGTACAAACCAGCGACGTGTCCACGCAAACAACAACGCTTCCCGTTGTAGCTCGACCTGCTTCGAGGAAACCAGCAACCACTGCTCGCTCCACAGAGAAGAAGTTCAAGCAGGTACACAGCAAAGAATACTTCCTGAAATCCAGTAACTCTCCAGTGAGGGTGGCATCGACCACCCTGAAACTTAAAGCGCAGCTGAAAGCTGCCCGGCGGGCGCTAAAAGCAACCGCCCCCACTCATCCTTCATCCCCTTCGCCCTCTGTGTCTTTACCCGAGGACATGATACAGGACGAAGCCCCGGATGAAGAATTTATCAAGGTGACAGGGCCTAGAAACAGAGTACGCCTCAAAAGGTAACAATCTTACCTACAGATATGGCTTATTGTCTCCAATGGAACCTTAACGGTTTCCGTACACATCTCGAGGAACTGCCAATCTTAATATCTGAATTTGACCCTGCCATTATATGTCTCCAAGAGACACATTTTCGTCCAAATGAATCAGCGATTTTGAACGGACACACGCTTTACCGCACCGACAAGCTTCCTGAGGGTCGTCGTGCACACGGTGGTGTTGCAATCGGTGTTCGAGATACCATCCACTCAACGCTAATCTTTCTCACCACCCCCCCTCCAAGCTGTCGCCGTGCGGGTCCATCTACCACAGCCAATATCCGTTTGCTGTGTCTATATCACAAGGGAGGAGCGATTCTCTCTTTAGGACCTCCTTTCTATATTCGAGCAACTTCCGTCTCCTGTAGTTCTTTTGGGCGATTTTAATTCCTACCATCGTTTGTGGGGCTCCGTTCGTACAGAGCCCCGGGGTCAAATTGTAGATCAATTCCGTGAGGCATCAGGTTTAACGTTGCTGAATGATGGGACTCCCACATATTTCAGTCCTTCTTAAGGCACACACTCTGCGTTGGACTTGTCCTTCTGTAGTCCCAGCCTTGCTCCTACCACATCTTGGAGCGTTCACCCTGATCTCTGTGGGAGTGATCACTTCCCACTCTTTCTTACTCTGGAACATCTTCAGCACTCACGTGAACAACACCCTCACTGGCATCTCAGTCGGGCAGACTGGGGTGCCTTCGAGCGTGCAGTGGACCTTGAAGTCGATCTTGCGTCGACTTTACCACCAATCGACGCCTTAGATATATTTGTATCACGAGTGCATGATGCTGCACGCACCTCCATTCCACATCCCAGTGGACCTGCGAGGCGACGCCCAGTACCCTGGTGGACTGCGGAGATCAGTGCAGCCATGAAGAACCGCAATCATGCCCTAGATCGATTTAATAGGAACCACACTGCCGCAAACCTCGAGCAGTTCCGCATTAAACGTGCCCGTCGGCTCATTCGAGCCAGTAAAAAGGCGTGCTGGGTCCAATACGTGTCTTCTCGACGAAGCTGCTTCGTCGAAAGTCGTTTGGACCCAAGTACGTCGCATCCAGGGGAGTGCATCTACTCCTCTGAGCGCTCTGGAGCACGATGGGACGTTGTACACAGATTCCGGAGACATAACTAATATCTTGGCCACGCAGTTTTCTGATGCATCCAGCTCTGAAAATTATGAGCCACGTTTCCGCTGTGAGAAGAACCGTCAGGAACGACGCCCTCTAGTTTTTCGAAGTCATAACACCGAGCCTTACAACTCTCCATTCACTGAATGGGAGTTCGATCAGGCGCTTCGAGATTCTAAGAATACATCTCCTGGAGTGGACAAGATCCACTATGAGATGTTTCGTCATTTGCCCATTGGTGCAAGAACTTTCCTTCTGGCGGTATTCAACAGGCTTTGGTTGGAGGACTCTTTCCCCACTTCCTGGAAAGAAGCTATTATTGTTCTCATCCTGAAACCAGGTAAACAACGCACCGCAACCTCGAGTTACAGGCCTATCGCCTTAACTAGCTGTGTGTGCAAGTTGATGGAACGCATGATCAACAAGCGTCTCACCTGGGTTTTGGAGGAAAACTCATTGATAAGCAATTTTCAATGTGGTTTTCGCTCCAACCGTTCCACACTGGACCATCTGGTTCAGCAGGAAACGCATATTCAGGATGCATTCCTCAACAAGGAACATTTAGTTGCAGTTTTCTTGGACCTCCAAAAAGGCATATGACACAACGTGGCGCTTTGGCATCCTAAAGCAGCTCCATTCTTGGGGCGTCCGTGGCCATATGGCGTACTAAATTGAAAACTTTTTATCAGGTCGCTTTTTCCGCGTACGTGTTGGGAACTCCTTTTCGGATCTTCACGAACAAGAGAACGGTGTCCCGCAGGGCAGCGTATTAAGTGTGACTCTGTTTGCCATAGCAGTGAACAGTGTTATGGCAAACATTCTTTCCCCTGTACATGGCCTCCTCTTTTGTCGCTCAAGGAATCTCGCGTCAGCTTCTCGTCAACTCCAACTGACGATAAACCGTTTGGTTGAGTGGTCCTCCCAAACAGGTTTCACCTTCTCATCCGAGAAATCCGTGTGTGTCCACTTTTGTCGTCAGTGTACATGTCATTTCGATCCTGACCTGTACATGGGGAAATCTCTCCCCTGTACTTCGTGAATGAGGTCCGCTTCCTGGGCCTCATTTTCGATAAGAAATTAACATGGCTACCTCACCTTCGTCAGTTAAAGTTCTCTTGTCTTCGAGTTCTCAACCTTTTACGTGTTTTATCTCACACTTCCTGGGGTGCTAAAAGGACGGTACTGCTTCGCCTGTACCGTGCACTTATCAGGTCGAAGCTTGATTATGAATGTGTTGTGTATTCTTCTGCCCGCCCATCTAGACTTCGCATCCTAGACACCGTCCACAATGCTGGTATACATGTGTGCTCTGGTGCCTTTTGGACCAGCCCTATCGCCAGTTTGTACGTAGAGACATCTGAGCCGTCGCTGTCTCTGCGAACACAGCGGCTTTTAGTGAACTACTTCCCCCATCTTCGCTCGATGCCTTCACATCATTCATTTGACACCATCTCCGACGAGAGTAGGCTGGCAAGGTACCGGCTCCACCCTAGTGTCACTAGACCATTTGGTGTTCGTGCAGACGAGATCCTGTCAGCACTTGGTGTTGACAGTGATCTTCCTGGCGTCTCTCCACTCATTCCGCCTCTCCCGACCTGGGAGTTTCCTGCACCTTATATCGATTTCGCTCTGACTGCCCTTCCAAAGGCAGAAACACCAATGGTTGTATACCAGCAACGATTTTTAGAACTTCGTGCGAAGCACCCGAATTTTAATGTGTTTTACACGGATGGGTCCAAGACAGTCGAATCTGTTGGTTGCGCCTTCGTCCTATACTTTCAGTTACTCGCTACATCCTGCCTGTTCCATCTACACGGCAGAGTTGTACGCCATTCTAAAGGCACTGGACTTTGCAGATGTGAATGGGCTGAAGAAAGTCCTTGTGTGCTGCGATTCGACCAGCGTGTTGCAGTCTCTGGATTCGCCGTATTCCCGGCATCCGGTAGTGCAACGCATATTTAGACGGCTTGTGTCCTTATCTGCCAGCATGGATGTACACTTCTGTTGGGTCCCTAGCCACGTTGGCATCCTGGGGAACGAAGCAGCAGATGCTGCCGCCAAGTCTGCTGATGCAGATGGCGACGTTCTCGTCTGCCTATTGCCAGCTAGCGACCTGCGGAATGTGTTTCGTTGTTGCCTTCTTGACACTTGGCAGGCCGAGTGGGATGCGGAAACGGGGAACAAGCTTCACGCTGTTAAGCCCACCATAGGTGCTTGGCGTTCCTCGTCGCGTCCTTCTCGGCGAGAAGAAGTTATTCTTACCCCCATGCGTCTAGGACACAGGCGTCTTACGCATTAAGCATTCGACACATTCTCGTTGAATGTGTCGATCTTGCTTACCTCCGGCAGACTTTTAACCTTTCTGGCTGTTTGTCATCGCTCTTGGGTGATGACAGTAGTATTTTAACAAATGTTTTTAGTTTTTTGCGAAGAGCTGGACTCTTCCACCGTCTGTAAGGAGGTTTTTTAGTTTGTTTCTTCGGACTTTTTAATGTGTCGTGTTTGTCTCGTGCAGGTCCGTTTACAACCTTGCACTTTTAGTTTTTCTTAAGGGGCAATCTACACCCCTTTTTAAAATTTTAAGTCAGAATTTTAGATAAGGGGACATTTCCCCGTATACATAGAAGGGTGCGAAATGGCCTTACGTGCCGACGCACCCAGAAATTTTAATTCATTCATTCATTCATTTTGCGACTCGATCTTGTGAACATGTTCAAGACCGGAATTTGGAGAGGCGTGATATTTTTCCTTAAGCTACTCAAGACGAAACCTATGCACCAACCATCCTCAGAATTTCTTGCGAAAAACAATGTTGCTCTAACTTTGTGTGTGGTGAAGAAATTTTCTTTCTTCAAGAACACACTCGTTCGGAACCCGATTTCTTTTGATACGTGAAGCGGAGCTGTTTGGTGTTCGGACAGTTCATTGGTTTTGGATCAGCAATAAAGCTTGAAGAGCAGAATTTCACATAATTGGCTGTGGTTGACGTCACACTGGATGGGTGCGGATGCCGAGTAAAAACAAAGGGACTCACTACTTCGTCCCCCCCGTGAACTGTGAATTTGAGTCCTTCGTTTGCGACCCGTTCAGAAGCAACCTGATCAACTAGTTCATTTGCTCGTTGTCAATAGTGTTTACATTGCAGAGATGTGTTACACCCTTGAAATTAGTGATTTTATGCAGTATCAGTGATGTCATTATTCGAATATGCACGTGTTTTGTGCATGTAGAACGAATTTATTTTTTCAAAACTGGTGCGAAATAGAGGAATTAAACATGCTGGTCACACATCGTTGTTAGATTAGGAATGTTCGTTTCATGCTGATAGTAATTTTACGTATTTTTGCGTGCAGAATGAAATTATGCTGAAAAGTGGTGAAATTGAGGCCAAGTTTCTTTTGTTTTATTACAATTTCATCGTCCTACAAATGCAACTTTTACATGGTTCGATTTCGATTTATATTTGTTAACACATACTGCAGAGTTTTAGCGATTTCTTAAGATTTTGTGAATATATGCTTTTGTGGTTAGGTTAGGAAGGTCAGGTTTGGTCGTCTTAGAATTAAAATAAAGACCCTGAATGCACTCTACTAAGGTTCCGATTTATTTCTACATTCATTCCCACTAGTTTACGATACTTACTGTCTATTGTCAACCGGAAAATACCTTGTCCGTGGGAAGCGTGTATGATTGAGTAAGGTCATTTTGAAGTTTTTTTTCAACATAAATAACTTTTTCGAATCCAAATAGTGCTCATTATTTTAAGGAAGGTTCAAATTTCGTGTCACAATGATTGCCAAAATTCTATGATAATTAGTCTTCCTACTAGGAAAATATGGAAAAAATCATAAAACATTCGGAACTGTTACCTTTTAATGGACAGATTTCTATGTTTTCTGTAATATAAAATTGGTTCCAGCATGTGGAAAACTCAAAGAATGGAGATATTTGATTCCAAAGTATGGCTGGTGTATATATTTTTTTTAGGAGTATGGTTGGTCACCGGCCCCATTCACGTTCTGAATTTCCGTAATATGTACTATTTTCAATAAATTAAAAATATATAATCATTAAACTTATTGCATATTTTCAAAAGGTACATGACCTAATTTTCTGTTGTTTCACATTTGTATTGATATAATTGAGGTTGTATACAGGTTACATTGTAAAGCTTTGATATATGCCACATTTTTTATTGATTTTTTACACATGGTACCCATGTCATTCTAAGCTGGCTGGGCACCGGGCCCGCTTCCATCGTTAGAAAAGCGTTACCAGCTGAGCCACCACGGCTCACAGATCGTACAATTCTGTTGGCTAATGTTACGTCATATTATAATTCTTCTAAATTTTCCAATAGGAAGTGGAGGAATGTTCCATCTCAAGACCAGTTCTATTCTATCAGGGAAACAGATGAAACATATTTTGAAAAGTTTGAAGAAGAAGACGACGACGTTCCATCGGAGAAACTGAAGGTGGTTCTTCCAGTTAGAATACCCTGGAAAAGAGAAATGCTGTGGGTGGAAGTAAAGGAAACTGACACAGTGGGCACTCTTCTGACACTGATCTCATCCAAAGTATCTTACCCCAGCGAAAGGCTTACCATACCTGAAGATTCTTCTGATATTCCCTTAAATACAAATGTCATGTCGCTCACTTTTCATGAAAAGCAAGGCATATTTCGTGTAGAGAGAGTGAAACGCTTGTAAAAAACTGTTCTGACAATATATTTGGAGAGGAAATTAAATTTTTTATTGTTTTGTAAAGCATAATATTCTGCCATTTTTTATCATTCCTTTACAATCTGTAAGACAGGTAGCTATTTTGTCATTTTTTATTAAGAAAACATTGTAATTCACATGTGGAAAGTCAGTTCATCTTCTGAAGCTGTGCTGTCCAAAGGTAAAAATATTTTATGTGTTGCACATATTTTCTCTCATGTGCAAATATAATTGTAAAATAAAATAAAGTAAGAAAAACTAGAACTGTTATCAGGAAGTATTCAAATTAAATCACCAAAAGCAGCTGATACCTTTAGAGATAAAGATATCACACAAGGTCTGCAAAATGTCTCACTACACTTTTGGTAAGTTTCATTGTCCTCGAATTTTATAAAAATGTGTAATAAATAGCTAACTTGATATTATGATGATCCCATATGTAAGCCGGGGTGTAAGGGGTGACCTTCCACGTAGTACACCCAAATGTCAACCTCACTTCCACGTCAGTACACCCTGGACTACAGACTAACGAGGCTCTGGCGACTGGCCCCATGGCCAGTATAATTTTGTTTGTGTTGTCCTGTTCTTTTGTCCTTATGTGTGCTGAGTGCCACTTTACAGCCTCAGCTTTTAACGAAAGTCAGAACATTTTAATATTTTATGATTTTAGTTCTGCAACGATAGAGTTGTTATATGTAACGATAAGGGGCTGGACCCCGTATAATGTGACGGGTGCAAAATGGCCTTAGTGCTGACGCACCCACAATTTTAAATTCAAATCAAATCAAAACCATATGTAAGCCAAAATCTGGTAAATTAATTTGAAGTAGTTGCAATGAAAATATTTATTTAGTAATATATACGAATATTCTGAAATGTTGAAGTATCATTTATATATGTATATATATCAGTATATGTATCAGTGTTGCCAAGGCTCAAAATATAAATAGTGGCCCTCGTAAATCTCCAACTCATAGATTGGTTTACATTTTCTGAACTATTTTCAACACAGGTTCCCAAATTACACTGAGGAACAAATTAAAACTTTTTGTTTTGCCGCTGGATGAAAATAGGTGATCTTTAATAAATCGGGTGCGCTGATTTTAAAAATCATAACAAAAATGCTGTATCACGTACCATTTCTGGCGGAAACCATTTTGAAAAAATTTCACCGCACATTAAAAGAAGGGTAAAATATAGCATTTTGCTCCAAACCTTAATGCGATAGTGTGAATTTTAGTAATACATTGGGTTCATAGGAAACCAAATATGATTGTAAATGATGTAGTTATGACATGCACTAAAATTTGCAGTTGCAGTAAAATAGTAAACAATAAAGTAAACAGTAAAAGTAATGCACCTTCAAAACGTATTTCTGTATGATTCCCGCTTACAGCAGGCGTGTTGAACATCTGATACTGTGTTCCAGCAGTAATCCGCTAGTAAACTGGGAGACCATTCTGCGATTTGTTGGTGAAAGAGCTCGCCCTGCTCGTCAATCCCTGCACCCAGATTAGAGGGGAAAAACTCCAAATTGGAACACAGAAAGTGTATCTTGAGAGACATTGCATTCCATTTCTTTGTATGTTGCCAGCATACGTTCTGCAAGTTCAGAATAATTGTGAGCCCTATGGTTGCCGAGGAAATTGCGACACACACCCTTGAACGCACCCCATGCTGCTTTCTCACATTCACTTAACAGTTCTTCAAAATTGGAATCGTACATTACCTCCCGGATTTGAGGGCCAACAAAAATCCCTTCTTTTCTTTTAGCATGACTTACACCAGGAAATTTGCTTCGTAAGTACTCAAACCCTTTTCCTTCTTTGTTCATGGCCTTCACTAAGTTCTTCATTAACCCCAACTTGATGTGCAGTGGGGGGAGTAACACATTGTCATGTCGAGAAGAGGTTTGTGAGATACACTTTTTCTCCAGGTGTGTAACACTCTCTTGGGAGGCCAGCGTTTAGTTTTGTAATGCATGTCCTTTGCTCTGCTGTCCTATGGACAGAGGAAACAACAGAATTTCGTGAAACCTGATTGCATCCCCTTCAGATCAGCACAGATTTTCCACTGGTGTTTGTCGTAGCTAACACTTGTGAGAATCAAAGCAATGTTTTCATATGTGTCCTTCATTTCACTCGCATGAGCAACTGGCACTGAAGGTTTCTCATTTCCATTATGCAGGAGGACCGCCTTCAAGCTAGTTTTTGACGCATCGATGAACAACCTTCATTCATCTGATTTATAGTTCTCTCCCAACTCCTGCATTAATCCAGTGACATTGTTGCAGTATACCAGGGACCCATTCATAGAAAAAAAGAAGACAATTTTAGTTGACATTTTCTGAATGTAATACTTGTCCCTGGTTCCAGCAGGTTCCACCCTTGCAGTCTTGAACCCAGCAATTCTGCTTCTTTCTTTGTAAGGTTCAAATCACGTACTATATAATTTAATTCTGTCTTCCGTGACTCTTGAAAGTCAGGATCATGTCCGAGAGAAGATATCGGTTCACCTGAGGAAGTTTCTGTTTCCTCTTCCAAAGACCATTCCAATGGTGGCTTTGGAACAGGTAATGTCTCATCATGTTGCACTGCTTTTATCGTAGAACATAAATTTGTATACTGTAGGATATATTTGGATTTTCTTGAGAATCCCATAACATTAGTTAAACAAAAGTAACAATCAGTAATGTGATCTCGAGGTTCGCGCCATACCATGGGAACAGCAAAAAGCATGGATAGATAGGTACCATGTAACCACTCTCGTAAATATTGCGAGCATCTACTGCAACAGATATGAGGAGACCACCCTTTATCTTGTTCTCCGATTTTGCATCCGAAATATAGATCGTAAGCTTTCTTCACTATTGGTGTAATTGAGTTTCGTTGGAATTTTGCCTTGAACTCACCACACACATAGCAAAACGGATTGGGTGAATTTACACAGTTACGAAGCATCACTGCACTATTTTCAAACACCACACAAAACAATCGCGATGAAGCACACAACGTAACACACAACCTACACTTCCAGCGAACAGAACGCAACTGATAAAGACACAGTACAATAAGTCACCTTGCCTCTTTAACAGACTTTTCTCTACTCTTATCTTATCGGGTAACAAAATAAACAACAATGTTTGCCCTTTTGTTGTTATTACAATGCTGTCTTCATATTATGCAGGAAAAACAGCCAAATGTGTTCTCTTGAAGAATCCTTGTATATCATATGGCGAAATAAAGCCTTGTTACATTTATTTCAATTTCGTGTTATTTCAAAACCTAGACGTGGTGGAGAAAAAAGAACATCATTTTCGTGTTCAGCAAGTCAAAAAACATAGAAATAGGTTGTTTTCCGGTCGCGGCAAATTTCATTGTTCCTCAGTGTTATCAGACGGCAGAGTTTAGTAGTGGAAGTACTAGTATGAGGAGGTATCAAAAAGTAATGCCTGTTCTGGTTCGGAAAATAAAATATGGATACACTAAATCGAAACCTACTTGTAACTGTTTTCTTGAATTGTGAATATGACATTGTGAACAAATCGATCATTTCATAATCTTGTGTAGTAGTAGTTGTGCGTGTTTTTTTCCTTGTGTAGTGGTTGTTGTGTGTTTGTGTGTCTTGTGCAGTAGTTGTGATGTGTAGTGTGTGAGTTTGTCTTGTGTAGTAGCTGTGGTGTCTAGTGTGGTTGTGTTCGTCTTATGTAGTAGTTGTGGTGTGCTTGTATGCGGGTTTGTCTTGTGTAGTAGGTGTGCTGTCTAGTGTCGTTGGGATTGTCTTGTGTAGTAGTTGTGCTGTCTAGTGTGTTTGAGCTTATCTTATGTAGTAGTTATGGTGTCTAATGTATTTATGTTTGTCTTGTATAGTATCGGTGATGTGTATGTATGTGTCTTGTGTTGTAGTTGTGCTGTCTAGTATGTTTGTGTAGTAGTTGTGCTGTCTAGTACGTTTGTTTTGTCTTGCGTAGTAGTTGTGCTGTCTAATTTGTTTGTGTTTGTCTTGTGCAGTAGTTGTGGTGTGTAGTTTGTTTGTGTTTATATTGTGTAGTAGTTGTGGTGTGTTGGTGTTTATATTGTTATAGTTGTGATGTGTTTGTGTGTGTCTTGTGTAGTAGTTGTGATGTCTAATGTGTTTGTGTTCGTCTTGTGTAGTAATTGTGCTGTCTAATGTGTTTGAGTTTGTCTTGTGTAGTAGTTCCTCCATTCATATTGGGGGTTAGGCGTAGAGCTGACAACTCTGCACTATAAAAAAAAATGTCAAGAAACAGCAATATAAGGCCATGGATGTTCCCAAGCTAAAATATTCCGGAGGTAAAATAGTCCCCCATTCGGCGGATCTCCGGACTACTTTGGGAGGTCCCTGGACTAAGGATAATTTGAATTTGAATTTAAAATTTTGGGAGCGTCAGCACTTAAGCTAATTTGCTCCCGTCACATTATACGGGGTCCAGCCCCTTACCATTACAAATTACAACTCAAACGTTGCATAACTAAAAACTTTAAACATGTTCTGACTTGTTAAAAGCTGAGGCTGTAAACGCGCACTCAGCACACACAAGGACATAAAACAGGACAACACACACAAAATTATACTGGCAATAGCGCCAGTCGCCAGAGCCTCGTTAGTCTCTTGTCCAGGGTGCACTACGTGGAAGTGAGGTTGACTTTTGGGTGCACTACGTGTAAGCAGCACCCCTTACACCCCGGACTAAGGATAAGATCTACGTTAGGAATAAGGATATTAAATTAGGCACCTGGAATGTTCTGAGTCTTTACCGGCCTGGGGCATTTCAGTGTACAGTTAATGAGATAGTTAAGTATAAATTAGATGTAGTAGCTGTCCAGGAAGTTAGGTGGCCAGGAGAAGGGAATTGTAAAACTAAAAATTATACTTTTTTCTATGGTGGTATTGAAAATCATAATTTTGGAACAGGCTTTTTCATAAATAATAGAATTTGAATTTGAATTTAAAATTTTGGGAGCGTCAGAACTTAGGCTATTTTGCTCCCGTCACATTATATGGGGGCCAGCCCCTTACCATTACAAATAACAACTCTAACGTTGCATAACTAAAAAATTTAAAATGTTCTGACTGCTGTTAAAAGCTGAGGCTGTAAAGGGGCACTCAGCACACATAAGGACAAAAAAACAGGACAATACAAACAAAATTATACTGGCCATGGGGCCAGTCGCCAGAGCCTCGTTAGTCTTCAGTCCAGGGTGCACTAACGTGGAAGTGAGGTTGACATTTGGGTGTACTACGTGGAAGCTCACCCCTTATACCCCTAAATAATAGAATTATCTCGGCTCTTAAAACAGTAGAATTTATTAATGATAGGATATCATATGCAGTTTTACAGGGTAGGTGGTGTAAAATTATTTTAATAAACATACATGCACCAACGGAAGATAAAGATGATTTCTATACAGAGTTAGAACAGGTCTTTGATAAATTTTCTCAGTATGATATGAAAATTCTCGGCTTCAAGAATGGAAGTTACTTAATAAAGGTACAAAGTGTACAGAAACATACATTACGATTTATTGCCATTTTTCAAAATTACAGATTCTGGAGTTTGTGAATCCAGCATAATTCTGAGGAATGGCGTTTATTTATTGACGCATCTAAAGTTAGTTTAAAGGCAGTTTTGTTTCATAATGGTAATACATTTCCTTCTGTGCCTGTAGTACACACTGTAGCAATGAAGGAAACTTACGAAAATATGTGCCATATTCTTGAAGGAATTAAATACGAGAAATACTGTTGGCATATATGCGGAGACCTTACAGTAATTGGTCTTCTACTTGGCATGCAGAGTGGATTTACCAAATATCCTTGTTTTCTGTTGTGACGGTTGATATACATTATATAAATATCATCCCGCCACGGCTTCAGTTTTCTCTTCACATACGAGAGTGAAATATGCCACGCGCCAAATAAGTCACTGATTGTTAAGTAATGTATCAAGTTGCGCAGCCATCTCGATAGAGGGCGCTCGCTGCCTCGGCACGTAACTTCGCACATGCGTAAAATATACTTGTCGACCGAGCAGCGTTGGGAACTGAGTGAACGAGAGAGACACACAGTACAGTTCCGATACACTCGAGACCAAGGACAGACCAGCATTAGACGCCAGCCGGAGTGGAGAGACTACAGGTATATCAAGAAGTTCGCCCGACCTTGTACCTCCCCTTCGTTGCGTAATTGGCATGGCATTTTAGCTAACGTTATCCGTTTGAGTTGCCATATCTTCCAAGTCATCTGGATTCTGCCATGTTGCGTAACGGGGAAGGAAGGAGGTCAGTATGGGCCTTTTGTCTAATTCATTTTTTGTAACTCTGGTACAGCGACTTAATTAGTAACAAGAAATTAATAGTTCTAAATTAATGAGCAACTTGTATTGACTTCCTTATTACGTATACTTTTTTTATAAAGAATTCTATCAGTGACTTGTTTCGGCAACACCTCAATAGTGTATGCGCGATTGTTGGGATGTGTTTCAAATGGGTGTATCCATATATATATATATATATATATATATATATATATATATATATATATATATATATATACATATATATTGGGGTTTTGAATTGAATTGAATTTAAAATTTTGGGAGCGTCAACACTTAGGCTATTTTGCTCCCGTCACATTATACGGGGGCCAGCACCTTACCATTACAAATAATAACTAACGTTGCATAACTAAAAAATTTAAAATGTTCTGACTTCTGTTAAAAGCTGAGGCTGTAAAGGGGCACTCAGCACACATAAGGACAAAAGAACAGGACAATACAAACAAAATTATACTGGCCATGGGGCCAGTCGCCAGAGCCTCGTTAGTCTTCAGTCCAGGGTGTACTAACTTGGAAGTGAGGTTGACATTTGGGTGTACTACGTGGAAGGTCACCCCTTACACCCCATATATTGGGTTTTAATATTTGAATGAAGAATTGGGAGGGGGATTGAATGAGTGTGTGTATATATAGAAATTAAATTTGGGAAGAGTTCATTGCTAATTATTATAGGCTGTTTAGAATAGGAACAAAAATAAGTAAACGACAAAAGTAAGAGATAGAGTGAATGCAAAATGGTATTTGAGGTCCGCTGGACATTAAATTGTGAACATTATTGACTTTGTAAATATTCATTGAATTGTTATATTCCGGGGTATTTAAGATACTGAACCTATTATACTGGTCAAGTCGCTGTTCTTATTTTTTACGTAGCAAAACTGTTCTTGAATAAAACCTTGTTAAAATTGAGTACAATTTTTAACCAATCAAAGAGTATACTAAATTATTATTGTTCTGCAAATAAGCCGTCTACGTAGAATAATCTAGGTCGAAAGAATCTGAATTGTTTTGGGCATACGTAATTTTCTTGGGAGGGGGAACTAGACGATTCCCCCAATTCTCAATAAGATTGCGTTAACCCGAATTGGTGCACTCGGCGATTTGAGTTCTTTGTCTCCTGGGGCAAGCCAAAATCGATCCACGTAGTTCAGGGTAGTATATTGAGCTGGGCGAAATAATACTAAGGTAGCAGCTTCCTAAACATCATACGCTTCAAATATTTATTTAAAGAATTTGGTGTATCGGGTACCAGTTGTATATACAAATTGGAGCGCAACAAAAAATATGATAGTATTCGCCACAAAAAGATGGTAGCAGGCATGGGGAATTTTAAACTGCCGAGTGTTTCTAGATTTTTCTAGTTTATCATTTTCTTTATCCTTTTGAATTCTCTATGGTATTTTTTTCTTGCAACGCGATGGCACACATGTTGGACACTAGTACCTTCAGTCTTGAATTGCCGACTACTTTAATTTCTTCACGTATCCGTAGCAAATCATTGGAAACCATACCACAAAGTCCTGACCCACAGACACCATGTTCTGTGAATAATCCTCCGCAACAAAACGCTTCACCTTTGCAAGCGACTCCACAGTTATTAAGGGATAATGTAAGCCCTTTTTTGGGATTCCTTAAGAAACCGTTTCCTTCGTGGCCGCGGTGGCTCAGTCGGTAACGCGTCTGACTACCATGCTCAAGGTCCCGGGTTCGATCCCCGGCCGGTTCAAATCCGGGAACTTTTCTAACGATGGAAGCGGCCCCGGCGCCCACCCAGCGTCGAATAACATGGGTACCTGGGGGAAACCCTGGGGGGTAAAGGCGGTCAGGGGCGTGATGCTGATCACATCACCCCCACTCACGACCGGATCAAGAAAGTGTGGGGCGTTACCCCCACACCCCCTATACGCCTTCATGGCGTGGTGCTATGCACAGGGGAGCACTTTACCTTTTTTACCGTTTCCTTCGCCGGATTTATCAGAAGTTCAGTTACAACTACGTTATAACACCGTTGCATATTTGTTAAAGGACTTGTTAGTTACGGATGGGTCAAATTTTCATTTTTTGTATAGATTTCTATTGATGGTACAACGGGTAATTTGAATTTGAAGTTAAAATTTTGGGAGCGTCAGCACTTAGGCTATTTTGCTCCCGTCACATTACAAATAACAACTCTAACGTTGCATAACTAAAAATCTTAAAATGTTCTGACTTCTGTTAAAAGCTGAAGCTGTAAATGGGCACTCAGCACACACAAGGACAAAACACACAACACACCCAAAATTATACTGGCCATAATGCCAGTCGCCAGAGCCTCGTTACTCTTTAGTCCAGGGTGCACTACGTGGAAGTGAGGTTGACTTTTGGGCGCCTACGTGGAAGGTACCCCTTACACCCCACAACGGGTAATTAAATTACAAATTTTGGACACTGAATCCATTCTTCTGGAATATATACCAAAGAGAAGTGGCCCTTTGCGTCTTTGTTGGCTTCATTTTCTACATAATAAGCTTCCCTGGCCAATGTTTAAATGTGCTCTTTGGCAGCGTTTTGTGTCACGCCAAGCTCTTAGTGACTTGATTTCAGCTTATGTAACACGTAATCAGGATAAGGCGGAGAGTCTGTATTTTTATTTGCTGGAAATTATTGATGCCTGCAGAGTTGTGGAACTATCATGGGCTGATAATCGTTTGCTTCATGAAATATTAAATAATTTATCAATGGATACTAGTACCCGACTAATTGGACAGCATACACCTTCTACCTTGCAAGAATTTTTAGATATTTCTAGAAATATTTGGACTATCGAATTACAAGATGGGGTTCCATTTCACTCCGTAAAGAAGCACCTGGTTTCAAAACGTCGACTAAATCGTCCTACAGGGCGTTCCCATCAGACCTCCTTACCTTCACCTCTATGTGTTAATATTCAGGACATCTCAACGAAGCCTATTTCTTCTGGTCCTGCAGGGTTAGATGAGGATAAAACAAAATTGTCATGTGGTACTGTTGTACAACCTGCGATTTCAGATTTGGATGCTCAACCTTGCAATACACAAATTTCATATAATTCACCGCTTATTTTGGATCCTTTGATACCCTTTGTACCGTACTTTTTGCAAGTGTGTGTGACCGTTCCGTTCGAACACTTCTCGATACAGGAAGTTCTGTTTCGTTGTTGTCTCGCACGTTATTTACTAATTCCCTTCGTCCTGTATTACCGCCCCCTCAACCTAGTCACATAGTTTTAAATGATGTCCACAATAAGACTGTCTTTGACGGAAAAAGTCCTAATACCTATCAAACTGGAATTTTTGTCCTGGAAATGGAATGTTTGGGTGGTGGATGAATTACCATTTCCCTTGATATTGGGAAGTGATTTTTTAGTGTCACATCGAGTTAATATATCTTTTCCGGGTAATTTAATTTCCTTCCCTTACTGGGCGGAGGGTGTTGCATTGTGTACTTCGGAGGTTTCTGCACAGGGGATTGAGGATGCAAGTGCCAAGGTGGACGGGTGCATCCTGGATTCTCATGTAGTACAATTGAACAAACTTTTGTCTATGTATGACGACGTTGTAACGCAGAAAAGTGGGAAAGTGTCGTCTTGGCCCTTTAAATAGCCCTCTTAAGACAATATTCCGATTCGTTCTCGCCCGTATCAATTGAATCCAATTCAATTACAGGAAATGCGCGACCATGTGGATAGCCTTATTAAGGACGACATCGTGAAGAAATGCAGTTCAGCCTATTCAAGTCCTTGTTTCCTTGTTGATAAACCTGACGGTTCTAAGTGTCTGGTGTGTAATTATAAATCTATAAACACTTTGATTTCTTATGATGCATTTCCTCTCCCCCGAACTGATTTACTCTTACAGCACTTACAAGGCGCCTCTGTTTTTTCGGTCTTGGACCTCAATAAGTCGTTTCATCAGTTGCCCTTGGATGAACGCAGCAGAGACCTTACAGCCTTTTGTACCTCGTGGGGTTTATATAGATATAAAAGGGTTCCGTTTGGGATAAAACTGGGAACGCAATTATTGGGTAGAGCCTTAGAGAAAATATTGGGTGAATTTAAGTATAAATTTCTAGTCAATTATGCTGACAATGTCCTTATCTTCTCCCCGGATAAGGACACTCATTTAAAACACTTAAAGTTAGTATTGCAAACGTTCCGAGAGGCGGGTCTCACCGTTAATCCTTCCAAAAGTGTTTGGATGTCTCCCCGTATAAAGTATCTCGGATATATCATTCAAGAAAGACAATTACTTTTGGACCCTGACAGGATTGACAGTATTCAAAATATCCCAGCTCCAAAGTCACATCTTGGAGTAATGAAAGTTCTTGGCATGCTTGGGTAATATTCCAAATTTTTACCAAATTATTCGGCATTAACTGCCTTCCTCATTTATAAACGGAAGAAGGATGTACCCTTCGTTTGGACTGACGAAGATGAGAAAAAGTTTAAAACCTTAAAGGAGACTTTACAAAACAATTTGTTTTACAATGTGATGCTTCTGGGTTAGCTTTAGGCGCTTCTTTGAATCAATTGGAACCAGATGGATCTTTGCGTCCTATTGCATTTGCTTCTAGAAAACGAACTCCGTTGGAGCGTAAGCAATCCATTTATGAAGCCGAATGTAGTGCCATAGTCTTTGGATTTAAAAAATTCGAAACTTATCTAACCTGTAAACCTTTTCTCCTTCAAAGAGATAATCAGGCTTTATCTTGGTTGCTTCAGCATCCCAAAGAATATGGAAAATCTGGTCGCTGGATTCTGTATTTATCTCGTTTTTCTTATCATACACAGCATATGACTTCTAAACAAGGCCAGTGGCGGATTGTTTATCTCGGATGTATTCTCCAGTTGAATTTCCATTATCTTCTTCACAGATTCCGTCTACTCCCATGGTGTGTTTAGCACCCAAATTAGCATTAATTCCTTTTTCAGCTTCGGATATTCGTCACATACAATTACAGGATAAAACTTTACAGGAAATTCGATATCAAATTCAGACAGGACAACAGGTAAAGTATTATTCCTTGTGTAAGGATCTCCTGGTTTGGCAACCACCTAGATCTACTACGGCCTGTATTGTTTTGCCTAAGATTCTACAACATAAAATATAATATGTAGGTAATATCATGATTTTACCTTAGGAGGTGCACATTTGGGGATTGCAAAGACTTTACGCAAAATCATGTCGCTCTTTTGGTGGGAAGGTGCACATAAAGATATCAAAGAATATGTTAAATCATGTGACTTGTGCCAAAGGGCGAAATTGACTGTGGGGAAGACACCTGGATTTCTACCTTCGGAAATCATTTCACATCCATGGAGACGTCTTTATAGAAATATCGATTTGGCTTAAGTTCAAACTTAAGGGACATTGGGGGGCAAATTTAATATTAACTGATTGAACTGAAATTTTGTATACAGTACTTTTGCATGAATTGGAACATACTTAAGGGTTGGGAGATATTTAAGTTCAAAATATCGTGTATAATTAAGGGCCACCCTAGTGTATTTTCAAATGAATTTGAATTTGAATTTAAAATTGTGGGTGCGTCAGCACTAAGGCTATTTTGCACCCGTCACATTATACGGGGTCCAGCCCCTTATCGTTACAAATAACAACTCTATCGTTGCAACTAAAATCGTAAAATATTAAAATGTTCTGACTTTCGTTAAAAGCTGAGGCTGTAAAGGGGCCCTCAGCACACATAAGAACAAAAAAACAGGACAATACAAACAAAATTATACTGACCATGGGGCCAGTCGCCAGAGCCTCGTTAGTCTTCAGTCCAGGGTGTACTAACGTGGAAGTGAGGTTGACATTTGGGTGTACTACGTGGAAGGTCACCCCTTACACCCCGCCACCCTAGTGTAGATTAACCTATTACAACATTTGTATTTATTCATAGATTTTCTATATTATTTTCCCTTTCTTTCGGCGTAGATTTTGAATTTGAAATCGAGATATGACCAACTACTTTCATTAACCGAAGAAAGTAATTCTCATCTAATATATTTTGATTTGAATTTGATTTTAAAATTTTGGGTGCGTCAGTACTTAGGCTTGACTATTTTTTTGCACCCGTTACATTATACGGAGTCCAGACCCTTACCATAAGAAAAAACAACTCTTAACGTTGCACCCCTTACATCCCAAGTGAATCTGGAGATGGTAAGATTACATATGTACGACGCGAATCCACAAAGTAAGTTCCCCTATTTTTTTTTCCGTGAAAGTAAACAATGAGCCGTGTAAATTGCGCATGCGCAGCAGAGCTAAGACGTATCAATCATATGCCAGGCGGACAGATCCCGCCCGGCGCCAGTAGCGAGGCAGCAGTGGTCCGAAATGGAAGCTCGTATTCCTTCTCCCGCCGCATGCGAAGTTCGGTCGGTGATAAAGTTCCTGAATGCACAAAGCATTGCACCAATTGACATTCATCGTCAGCTCTGTGAGGTCTATGGGCCGAACATTATGAGTAAGCAGATGGTGCGTCGCTGGTGTCGGCAGTTTTCGGAAGGTCGTCAAAGTGTCCATGATGAAGAGCGCAGTGGGCGTTCGTCCCTCATCACTGATGATCTGGTTGAGCTGGTGCGGCAGCGCATCGTAGAGAACCGTCGCTTCACGATTACGGAGTTGAGTAGCCTTTTTCCGCAGATATCGCGATCCGTGTTGCATGAGATTGTCACGCAGCTCCTGCTGTTCAAAAAATTGTGTGACAGGTGGGTGCCAAAAAACCTGACACCCGAACACAAAATGAAACGTTCAGGAGCAGTACTGACATTCCTGCAACGGTACCATGATGACGGCGATGATTTCCTCGACAGGATCGTCACGGGCGATAAGACGTGGATTTCGCACTTCACCCCGGAAACCAAGCAGCAGTCAATGGAAGAATGGTGACCCACTTGTAGTTTCCCTGAAGCGTGAAGCGTGACCACATGCGCGATTTCAGAGTGCGATTAAATCTTTCCACGATGCTGGCCTTGACGTCACTGAAGGTCGAGTAATGTTGAACGTTGTGTTTCCGAATAAACTTTTGGAATACGGCATTGTAAAATTCCTTCCCCTTGTCCGTGTGCAGAAACCGAGGTCGTCTGCCGCCGCTTTCGCGAAAAATTGTCTTGAATGCTTCCGTGACGCATGTTCCTGTTTTCGCCTTCAAAGGTAGAGCCCATGCGAATTTCGAAAATGTGTCTATGACTGTGAGGAGGTACTTGTTGCCCTTGTTCAATTTATGTACGTTTTTTAACTTGCCACTACTCATCTCGACGAGGTCGCTTTCCCAGAGGTCGTCGATTCCCTTGGTTACCACCGCCAAACGTTCGTAGTTGCGGCGTGCAGGTTTATGCAATTCTTGGACGATGGCTTGCCTAGACATTTTTAGAGATTACGTTTGAAGAGAAGCACCAGCGTGATGGGATTCAAAGAGGGTGGCACCTCGCTCGTGTTTTGAACGATCAGCTTATCGCCGGCACTCACGTCGAAAACGGTAAGGTCTTCGTCTTCGTGTATTTCATATATGTTGCGCGTTTCGTTCCAACGTGCCAGAGGAATGTTTCCTGCTTTCTGGACACCACGATTCGATATCAAGGTCATGGTGGGAACGCTAGCTTTTCTGCCGTGAGACCAGTACGAAAATTCGTTTATCTGAATCGTGCCATCGAGGAGAAACTTGTAGTACGGATGATAAGGATGCAACATGTACAGTTTGTTACCTTCGACGAACGTGGAGATTCTCTGCTGATTGGGTACGCTGTTGGTTTCGATGGCTTGCAAGGTGAACAATTTGGCGAATTTAGTGTCGAAGGTGACGAGATTACTGTGAACGTGTCCGAGTTTATTTTCGATGGGCAACAAATGCTCGACTATGGTATCCGTTACGGTAGAAAATGACGGTTTGATTTTCACCTCCACGTTCAACTGCTTGTAGTTTTCGTTGAGTTCTTGCAACTTGGCACCGAAAGAGGCCAGCGTCGATTCCTGCGTGGATTCCAGCACTCCAACTTGATCTCTGATGTTGACGACAATGTTCTGAAGGTTCTCGACTTGATTCAATTTCGAGCTCTTCTCGGTAAGATCGTTCACGATGCTTCGCATCTCGGTAAACTGGGTGTGAAGGTCGACGACGCTCTGCGAAGTGGGCAGCGTCGACACCAGCGAACTGATTTCATCTCGAATCTGTTCCACGTTCGCCGTTTCAGTTTCCAGTCGTTTCAGCATTCGAGATATGTTCCTTTTCAAAGCGTGCAATTCTTTGGAGGTGGGGAGATTGGCCACCCTACTCTCGAGATCGCTCAACGAACTTTTGACGTCGCTCGAATCGGATAATGCCGTCACCGCCGTTTTCAATTTTTCCAAATCTTCGCTCGAAGGCACGCTCGTCCGTAACGATTCCAAGTCAGCCTGTATGTTGTCCAGTACGTGATGAAAATGAGCAAGATTGGATTCGACGTTCAAATTTTCTAAATATTCGATCTTCTGCTGAACCGTGCTTAACGTGTCTTGAATGCTCGTCAACGCTCTTGCTTCAGCGTGAATATTTTTAATTTCTTCGTTGATCAACTCCAGAGACGCCTGAAACGTAGCGATGGTGGTTTGAATGTGTTCGAAATCTTGATAAGCCTCCAATTGAATTTTTATGTTCGCGACGCTTTTACCGATGACCTGCAGTTCGTCTGACGATGGTAGGTTCGTCATGGTATCTTCCAAAGTCTGTAACTTGGATTTAATTTCTTCCAACGTGCTGGTGAATTCTTCTTGTAATTTGGAAACGACGACATACAAGCGTTCCGCATCAATATCGTTCACGACGGTTTGAAGTTCAGAGAAATTATTTTCTATTGCGGAAGTTCGTTCTTCGATTTCGAGTTTCAATTTTTCCAAATCTTCATTTTTCGATTGAAATTGCTGTAACTTGGCCAAATCATTTTGAAGCGAATCCACGCTCAACTGTATATTTTTAACGTTGTCGTAAGAAGGTACGTCGACGTATTTTTTATCAGCGTCTTCAGTTCGGAATCGATTTTCAGAATGGGGTCGAGACATTGCGTTTGGAGCGTAGCGATCTCCGACTCTAAACTTTTGTTTAAGGTCTCCTGCAAAGCGATCAAATCGCTCCTCAACTTCTTAACTCGAACGTCCAACATGAGAATCTCTTCTGCGTGGTCTACACGCTTGGTGTTGCCGAAAATGTCGTTAGGCATTTTTGGTTAACGGTTATTTATAATAGGATAGACGATTCGTAATTCTACGAAGAGAGGAACGAGTTTGTCGTAATCTCCTAGGAGTTCCACGTAAAGTAAATCTCCTGCAGACACATCGTACGTTATGTTAGAAAGCATCTTGTCGTGCTTGATTCGAAAAATGTTCTTGCCGGTAGAAATTTTGATTTCACCTGCGTTTTCCGGATTCACGGTGATTTGAAGTTTCCCGTCGATCGGAATTTCGTAGAAATGTAAATTGTTATTGAAGACGTAAAACATCTTGCCCACATCGTCATTCAGTTTCGTCCAAATGCTGTTGAGGTGTACAATTAGTAAACCATTGAGTTTAGATAACACGGAAAGTAAGAGGTTATTGGAATTTGGTAGTGCAGTGTCCATATTGATCTCTTTGCGGAAGCCAAAGAGATTCATTGTCCTTGTTAGTTATTTAAATTTTCTATATGCTGTGCCCCTTCGTAGATCGAATAAAAAGAAAAGAAAAAGAGAAGATTTTATTTGCGGCGATGCAATTCAAAAGACTCGAACATGTAATTATGTCATTAAATCACGATGAAGAAGAAAAAAAGTAAAGTAAGAGTTGAATTTAATGAGCCTCGTGTTTGGAGCGGGCTTAACGACATAATTACAACTTGCAACTTTTCATCGCCTGAGGGCTCCCCCTTTCATTCTTTTCCTCCGTATATTTTGAAGAATGGCAAAAGACACAGCAGACTTCATGGCTATGCGGTTACAGTTAACACACGTTACATTTATCGCTTCCATTGCAGTGGCCCCACTCTCTCGTGTGAATTTCACACTCGAGAACGTGTAGCTTATTGTCTCTTGCATCCAATGCAACCTTTGTTACACGGGTCGTGTACAAATCCTGCAATTTACTTGCAATGCGATGATCGGTACTGAGTTGCCTTTTACCATGAAAAAGGCATTCCTTGTAGTCTTGCATGCTAAATTTGCTGGTACTTATTTTTCCCACCCCTTTCGCTTTCTTGATCTCTTTTTCTTCTGCAATCTTGACGCAGTACATTTTGGCATGAAGCCCCGCAAATTCGCTGATGTACTTCCCAGCCGCTTCGTCTTTGAACTTTCCTATGGTCATTTTATTTTCTGTCGAATGCAAGTGATGGCCTGATGGTAAGTTGCTAAAATCAAACAGATGCTTCATCTTAGTCAGATCATGTTCGAGGCTTGGTGTGTTTTGGATTAGAAAAATAAAGCTATCCGTGTCAATGTAACATATTTGGATGTTATCTCCATAAAAAGGTTGAAACTGATCGTAGTACGATTGGTACATGTGCAATTTTGATAGTTCAAGGACGGTAGCACCTATGGCAATCGGCTTGTTGAGCATCACTTGCTTCTTGTTCTTCTCGACGAATACTAGATTCTCGTCGAAAATGGTGAAGTTTTTGAAGTAGGGGGACGCGACGATCTTCTCAAATTTCTTTTCGTCCGTGACCAACGTTGCGTCGATGTAATTACGAACGTTTTCCATCGTCCTGCCGTAGATGGCGTTGTTAAACAGTTTGTACAGATCCTTGTCTGCAGGCGATGTCGATTGCGCTCTGCGTTGCGTGTTCTCGGCTATGTAGGGTTCGAGCCACCTACTCTGTCGGAACTTCAATCCTCTATGAACTTTCTTCAGCTGTAAACCATGACTTATGTAAAATTGGAGGAGTCGGTAGTGCAGAACGTAATTCCGCTTGTTCTCCATGCTTAGTATTAGTTTTGGCTCCGATGATCCTCCAGGTGGCTTCTCTTTGGTAGGGGCCAGGGCCAATCCGTGATGTTTCTCGTGAAGCGTTTCGGGATAATCGAGATCCACTTCCAAGAAACAGCGCGATTCGTTATCTTCGCTCCAGTTGAGAAAATCCTCGCAGGAGAGTTCCTCTTCGGTCATCCACGCGTAGTCGCTGATGGGAAGACACTGGGACATGGAGTGGCCGTACAGGTTGTTGACATCCCAGTAGACGATGTAGGTGTTGGGCTTCGATGCATCGTAACCAGGCGTATGAGGATTGTTTGCCTGAGCATGGCGTCGAGGACATTGGACGATGCCACCGCGTATCGCACTCTCCATGAAGGCATACTGTTCCTTCTCTGCGATGAGCCCCAGTTCCACGTTGGTGTATTTCATCATCGATTCCCAAGTCAATCCCGGCGTGGTGAAGAAATACGCAGGATCCAAATTGTAGATCGAGATGCATCTCTTGCGAAACGATTCGAAAATGTCCATGAGGAGAGTCACGTCCAATTTGAGATAGAGATCGTGATAATCACGAAAAGTTTGGCAATTGAAGGCCGTCCACACACTACGAGCGTGTTCGTAGTCCTCTTCGGAACAGACGTCCTCCGTGAGATGAGAATAAAATGCCTCCCGGGGTGGAAGTTCCGTCTCGTCAAATTTGTCGAAATCGTTGACGTACTCGTAGGGGTAGACGCCCTTGCGACGCAACAGATTCAAATTCTCATCTGTCCCCGAAAAACACATTTGCTTGGTGGCCACAAGATCTTCGTCGCCAAGTTGAGATGCAATGGTGGCGAGGCTGGACGATAGGAAATTGTAAGAGTCTAGGATTCGCACTTCCACACTTTTTCCAGCCTGGAGAGGGATCCACACCCTTACAGCAATATACTTCTCGCTCGTTCTAGGGATGATGCTGATTCGAGAAGTTATGTTGTAGAGCTCTTTGACGAACAGATGCGTGTCGTACTTCTCCGTGTAGTGAAGAAACACGGCAACGAAATGCGATTCCTTAATCTTGAGATTGCACGAATTACAGATCGTGCTCAGGAATAATCCATTCTGGTGGTCATGGTGCACGACCTTGTAATTTTCGGGGGTGAAAGCCTGGTTACACTCCGCGCATCTTGTCGCCGTGTCATGTCTCTGCTGTTGTTCCGTCGTGAGAGCAGGTGGAGAAACGTGAGAACCTTTCAGGCTAGGTGCAAGTTCTCTCGCGCATTCCGCTATCTTCTTAACAAAATGTTTTGCCGCATCGGGTCCGCAATACAAGATGACATCATTCAATTTTTCTCCGTAGATGGAGAAACTGCAAGGCTCATGGTGAAAAATTTGTATCGTGCTTGAGGTAGAGGGATCAGGGTCGCAAGACGTCATGGGAACTTGGAAGCTTTCAAAGTCGGCATAAAGGACAGCGGGATGGTGGAGAAGAGCCTGGTGTTTCTGAAATTTCATCTTGGTTCCGGGTTCCGGCATGACATCTTCGGGTTCTGCATTCACGGAGCCAAAACACTTGTGCTGTTCTTTCATCTTCTTTCCCACGCGAAAAATTCTCAAGCATCGATCGCAAATTTCGATCTTATCGCGATTCTTGCTGATCTGTCTTCCTACTAATAGTGAGAAATTCCGTATCAAACTGTAACGGCCATCTACAAGCAAGAGTCGAATTACATTATTCTGGCTTCTAGCAGGTCTTAACACACGAATGTTGTCGCAATCGTCAACCCCGAACACACAAATATTGATATCTTCTCCTTTTTTCTCTCTATAGTTTTTTTCAAATTGATTGATCTTATTCAGAGGCACAGGATAGGAAATTCCTCTCATGACATTCTCGTATTTCCTCTCGTATCGTCTGTAATTGGACGGACGTTGGGGGTCATTATTATTAGCTGGGTGTAATGCGGCGATGACAGACCATAGGAAACTCTTCTGATCATTACTTTGTATGTTCAACACTGCATTTTGCTTTTTTTTTGTTTTTTTTTTTTGAGCGCTGCGTAACGGTTTGAAGTTACATACTCGAAGTTCTAACGTGTGATTCTCACCGCAAAGACTCCATCCACTCCCTCTACCTTCAAATTCTTCTTGTTTTTGTCCTAAGTGGTCGAATAGCCGTGTCACAATCTCATCAAGATCCTCGTTATTGTCATCGTGTAAGCCTTCACACCCTACATAAAAGTTGAAAGTAGTTGTCTTGGAGGAGACAACTTTCTCATACAGCAGGGTCAAGACGAGATGAATTTTAATTGCAACATTGACGAGGCAATCACGTAATTGATCTACTACCAGAGATTTCACATTGTCGAGGAAGGTGCTCGAGTCACACTTTTCGTCGCTTCCAGATGTATATCTCATGATGCGTGCACTTTTATTCAAAGCATCGCCTTCATGTGCATCAATTCGAGATTTTTTTGCCGGCGGGGCTACGACATCATGTTCCGGTAGACGACATTTTTTCAAATGCTTCGAGATGTTCGATTTCGAAATCAACTTCCCACAGTTGCGACATGCCACTTTCCCGCAAAGACCTGAGGGACCTGGTTGCGATTCCATTTTTTCCTCTGTTATTTATATATATACAGAGAAATTTTTGGGGGGGGATTGTGGTGATGGTGGTGGTAGGGGAAAGCGCACTGAAACAGAAGGGAAAAAAAAAGTTGAAAAATGCTAGACATTTTTTTTTCTTCCACATATATATATATATTAGACGCGAACAGTGCACACACTGTTGTAGGAGGTGTGTGTGTGTCAATTTTTATGATTCCTCTGAATATGTGTGTGTGTTTCAGACGCAAAACAAAATAAATATATATATATCATGAAAAAAAAAAGAACTTACCTTTCAAGAGAGATAGAGAGAGACTTCAAAATAAAAACTTCTAGTTCACTAAAAAAACTTCCACGATGATATATATGTATACTGCCAGACGCACAATTAAGAATACTGAACTGCCACGATTGACGTTCACCTTTTAAGAGAGAGACAGACTTCAAAAAAACTTGTAGCTCACTAAAACTTCCACGATGATATATATGTATACTGTCAGACACACAATTAAGAATACTGAACTGCCACGATTGACGTTCACTATGATAATGATGTACAAAAGGAGAAACTGGTGTGTTATATAGGAACCCCACCCACTCGACCCCCTTTGGTTAAAACACAATATCCTACCAATGAACCCCCTTGACCGATTCACTCAGGCATGTGGTACAAACGAACAATGCTATACTTTTTTTTTTCAACAAAAGTCTTTTGTGATGCACACAATATCCTGTGGGGGACAAATAACAATGAACGGGCGTTGACAGTTCCACCCATGCATGTATTGTCGATCATTTTTCCTCGACCTCTCTATTCCACGCCCCGTCAGGGTGTGTAGTATGTGAAACGGGCGATCCCCCCAGCACAAAACTCAACCATGCCTGAAAACAAAAGCATCCACTTGTTTCGTGCTTGTGATTCCATAAAAATTTCCACGTGCAGCAATGCAGCTTGTGAATCGCTCCAATATGCGGGCACGGAACAAAAAAAAAAAATAAGTAAGGTTTCGAAGCCACGATGAACATTCAAACACACCTGTCGTCGTTTTCAAAATTGCATTATTGTATGATGTCAGTTTTTGGAAATGCTTTGCAATATATACTTTGCACGTTACGTGAAAACAATAATTTCACCTCGGACGAAACAAATTATTTCTCGCTGTGCAGGCTCCGGGATGGCAGCTAACGTTTGAGTTGATGATGCTCTCAACAAATCGAAAATTGATTTCAATTTTTCCAAACCAAACTATCGAATGACATTCGGTAATTTCGAATTCGCGCAAATGCTTCTGGGTCGGTTCGTAAAATAGTTTGGTCCATGATGAAAATATTACATTGAGCGATGAAACACAATTTCTCCACGGGGACGGGAAAAGTTTTTTACCGAGCGTCGCTATCCACGCGAACATTAGAAATTGCCTGAATGCCTTGGGGGCTTTGCATAGGATTATCGATTTTCGTTTTAGAGAATAATCTATGTAAGATTCTAGTATTGAGAACGAACAAAGTTGATTGAATTTTTGACAACATTCGCAGTACAAATCCAAATTGGTGATGATTTCGCCGCCGTCGCGCACCCTGGCGAGGTTATATAGGGGCCAGGGATTCCTAAAAAAAAAAAAACAATTATTATTATTATTTGTTTGTTTTGCGTCACACAATACGGAAAAAATGCGAGGCATACACGCGCGCGTGTGCGTGTGTGGCACATCGTTGTTCCCCAAGAGAGATAGGTAGGTTTACAAAGGTCACGATATATA
Organism: Lepisma saccharinum; assembly: GCF_977018435.1. Classification (NCBI taxonomy): domain Eukaryota; kingdom Metazoa; phylum Arthropoda; class Insecta; order Zygentoma; family Lepismatidae; genus Lepisma; species Lepisma saccharinum. Next base: position 4,943,855 of record NW_028142891.1, read on the forward strand.
AACATTTTTTGGTCCCGGACTTGGAAAATTACGATAAGGTGCATTCGTACTTCAAGGATGAGAAAGTGAATTTACTCGTACCGGCTTTTCTGCGCCGTGAAACATCGTCAGCGCAATAAATGAGGCGCGGAACGTGGAGAAAAAGTGAGATTTTGAGGTTTCCATGCGATTTTCTGAGGGGTCGAAAAATCAGGGTTGCGGTGGGAGTCACATTTTGACTACTACTACCGTGTTTTGGGACAGGAAGGGCATTTTGCTCATTGACTTCCTCCCCAGAGGTGAAACGGTGAACGCTGACTATCACCGTGATTTGATTTGATTTTAAAATTTTTGGGTGCGTAAGCACTAAGGCTATTTTGCACCCGTCACACTATACGGGGCCCAGCCCCTTACCGTTACACGTAACAACTCTAACGTTGCTGAATTAAAATCATAAAAGATTAAAATGTTCTGACTGTTGTTAAAAGCCGAGGCTGCAAAGAACACTCAGCACAAATAAGGACAATACACAGGACAACACAAACAAAATTATACTGGCCATGGGGCCAGTCCCCAGAGCCTCGTTAGTCTTTAGTCCAGGGTGCACTACATGGAAGTGAGGTTGACTTTTGGGCGCCTACGTGGAAGGTACCCCTTACACCCCGACCATTACCGTGAAACACTAAGGAAATTGCGACATGCCATTCAGAACAAGAGGCGTGGCATGCTTACTGCAGGTGTTGTGCTCCTCCATGACAATGCTCGTCCACTTACGGCTCGGCGCACAGCAGCTGTTTTGACAGAATTTGGCTGGGAGTTGTTTGATCATCCACCTTACAGTCCTGATCTGGCACGTTTTCTTGCACCTCAAGAAATTCCTGTCCTCCGGTGAGCGGTTTGGCAACGACGAAGAGCTGAAGACGTCTGTCACACGCTGGTTCCATTCACAGGCGTCAGAGTTCTATTACAATGGGATCCAAAAGTTGATACCACGATACGACAAGTGTCTCAATTCTGGTGGTTGCTATGTTGAAAAATAGCTGAAGTTTGCTGTACCTGTTGCCAATAAATGGTTTCGTGAAACTGTGTTGTTGTTTTTTTTTTAAAAAAAATAGGGAAACTTACTTTCTGGATGCGCCTCGTATATAATTACAGAGAATGGGTGTTGTTATGGGTATATTCAAAAACAATGTGCAGATCAAATATTTTTGTGATGTGGAACACTATATATGACTGGACAGAAATGTACACAGGAAATGCATCAATATACAAGGTGTTCAATTTTTGGAAAGGAATAACTAAGAAATGTTGATATAATATATAGAAAATACATTATGTATCATTCATGACTTAGCATTTGATCTAATGCCGTTGCATTTTGCAAAGAGAATATCAATGTTTTCCTTGTGTTGGAAATGTTGTTTGTAACCACCCTATAATTGGAGGGGGATAAAACCTGGCAGGGACCTACACGGAAATCCAGTCATGTGACTTGGCACACAAATTTATTACTCCCTCTGTCCCATAATTATTGTCCGGTACACTTTTGAATTTTTTTTAAATTTGAATTTAAAATTGTGGGTGCGTCAGCACTAAGGCTATTGTGCACCCGTCACATTATACGGGGTCCAGCCCCTTATCGTTACACAGAACAACTCTAACGTTGCAGAACTAAAATCATAAAATACTAAAATATTCTGACTTTTGTTAAAAGCTGAGGCTGTAAAAGGGCACTCAACACACATTAGGACAAAAGAACAGGAGAACACAACAAAATTATACTGGCCCAGCCGCCAGAGCCTCGTTAGTCTGCAGTCCAGGGTGTACTACGTGGAAGTGAGGTTGACTATTGGGCGCCTACGTGGAAGTAGCACCCCTTACACCCCCGGTTCACTTTTGTTTGTTGTCACAAAATACTTGTCCGATATTCAAACTGTGACATTTATGTATACAGAAGAAGAAAATGAAACACGGGAATGAGTCATACAACGTTATTTCTCAAGGATCAGTACCAATTGGCCGATCAAGTATCCTAAAGAACCTAAATAAAAAGTTACCATTTTGGCATCCCAGACTATAATTATGGGACAGAGGGAGTATCTAATAAAGCATCAAGGCACAGAATGCTACATGTGTTGTATTCAACTTAAAAGCAGTCTTCAGAAAACGACTTGGTCCTAAAAGTAAGAGTTTAATTACTAATTTCAAAAAGTAACTTATTATTACGGTTCAGAAGTTGAAAATCCTCTTTTTTTCAGAGCCTTTAAAACAATACTGAACCTGATGTCAGTCCGATTCCCATAATTTGCAAGCAGAGAACATTGTTTTCATTTTGCATTTTTTTTTTTTTTTTTTTTTTTGTGTTTTCATGTTTGAGGTTTGTTTTTCTTCTTCCCTTTTGTTTCATGAATTTTAAATGCATGAACTACCATAATTTATGTATTTGAATTTCCCGATGTTGTCTTTTTAGTAAGTTCACCATGCAATGGTAGTATTATGCATTGGGGTCAATACCAATGCACAATATTATTTTTAGCATTGAATAAAATAATTAATTGTGGTACGTTCATTTTTCCTCTAGCACTTAAAATACGTTGTGTGAAGCCTACTTTGAGGTTCCCTTGCTGGCCACTATAATTGCTTTAATCTTGGGTTTACTCCCAATATATAAAAAAAATATAGCCTGGTGTACATGAAACACAACTGTATTTTCAGATTATTATTGTTTTAAATTATATTAAGTTTTAGATGTTTGTGAATGCATATAATATACCTGTATTACCAACAAAAATTACTAGTATCCTGTAGCCTATATGTTCACAGGCAAATGAAGTTAAAATTGGCCTACATTTTTAGTGTCACGAACGTAACGTACTTTTGTTTAATGCTTTCCATGCATTCAGCCTATGCCATCATACTGAAGATTTTTTTCATTTGTTAGCAGACACCCAAAGTATTTCATAATTTTGCAGTTGATTATGAGTATTTTAACCCAGTTTCATGCCTGGAACATTAAATTTTGCAGCATGTAAAATGTCACACATAATGCTGGAATGCCCCTAATACGTCACTTTCAAAGTTTTATTGCAGGAAAAACCTGGACATCGCAGGCTACCATGTGCCTTATCCACCTAAGACTGGAATCTGAGCCAATATTTAATAATCCTCATTGCACGAAGAAAAAAAATTGGGAGAGGATTGCTAAGAATATGGAAGATAGGGGATATTCGTTTACTGCAGCCTCCTGCAGCAAGAAATTCAATAAATTAATGCAGGTCTATGGAAGCATTACAGACAACAATAATGCAGCAGGTCGGACCTGGAAATCATGGGAATTTTTTTAAGTGTTAAATAGTCATTATGGGACTAAGGCGGCAATATCCCCGTCAGATGATTTCCTCTCTTCTACATGCATAAGTGAGGGGAATTGAGATATGTGACAGTTGGCAACAGCAAGCTTGGCAACGGGTGGAGAAACCCCACAGAAGGGGAAACGTAAGAGGGAGGGAAAAAAAGCACCAGAGTGGTTTCTGGAATACCTAAAGAAGAGAGAAGAGGAAAGAAAGGGAGGGAAAATAAAAGATTGGAAGCGATCAACAAATTGACAGAGGCAGTCCTGGAGTTGGCAAGAAATAGGAAATAATTTGTTTTAAGTCATTTCGTGCACACATAGGTTAATTGATACTGGACCTGTAATTTAAAGGTGGGGGGGGGGGGTCAGAACCAATATGTGCCTACTCTGAAATGCAAATATGAGAATGGTGAATTATAATAAAGGATCATTCCATGTCAAATCAGCAAATGCAAAAACCATGTTTGATCCTTTAGGATTCCCATTATTAAGATTTTTTTGTATGTAGAATTATTTCTCTTGTGGTCTACAGTTGCTACAAGCATAAAAACACAGCCTTTGTTGTGACATTCCAGGAGAACACATGCTCACTTCGTGAAACATTTATTCCTAGTTTGAAGCAAGTTAGTTATAACAATGGTATGTTTTTATGCTTGTAACAACTGCAGACCACAAGGAAGTAATTAAGATTTTTTGATTGTTCATTCATTTAGATGTAAAAAAATTACAAAATTTCAGATTATTTGACTTAGTTTTGGATTTATGGACTTTCAAACCAGCAAAAATAACAAAATTTGACATTGAGATTTTTTAACGTCTGTAGATAAAAAAGAAAAATGATGTAAAGGAGCTCAAATTGCTGTCATTCTCTTGAATTTGAAATGAAACATGGCTGTGCTGTTTGAATTTTGTAATTTCGGAAAAATTCCTTGTAATCAAGGGATCATGGGTTCAATATCTGGTGCAGGCACATAGTGGTTCAGACCCCACTTTAAACTGTAGGTCAAGTCCTAATTACCCTATCTGTGCAACTTAAGAAACTCAACAGAATAATGAAACATGTGATATGTTGGGTATTCCATAAGTAAGTCACAACTAGACCTCAGATTTAAGATTTCTAACCTATTTTTTCCTTTGCAGGTAAATAAGGAATAACAAGTTACATCAGCATTTCATTAATAAAAGTGACACCTGATAATGTTTTATATACCTAAAATAACCTATTTTGCTGATTAGAACCTAATTTAGGTTTATGCACCTAAATCATACATTTTTTTAACATTGTATCTAAATATATCTCTTTGGCAGTTGCGCAGAGATAGGTAATTCAGTCTGATTAGTTCACTATTCATTTTTCCATGCAAATTTTTCTTCGCGATCGATTTCACCACCCATCTGGTGGCTCCGTCGGCATGTACTGTCATAGTATTTTCTTGTGTTTGTACACTTTTGCTGCATACATCTCTTGTGATATTGTTTTTTACTCAAATCTTTCAATTTTCTTTTTAGAAATGTAATCACCTCTTACCAGCAATTATTGTACTGCAGATGCTACATGCTGACTGCATGTATCGTATGTAATACAGTGTCTCATTGTTATTGGACTCCTTTATTTTCTTTTGGCATGCATTTGCTGAGCGAACAAATTTGTTATCTCAAGCAATATAATTGAAACTTCACAATGTTTTTCACCTAGAAATTGTAGTTGCTTTGATTAAGTAGATTTTGTATTCTTGGTAGCAAGACTGTAAGCAGATAACAGCTGATATTCAGGGCATTAGTATTCCAGAACTCTATAATCTAAAGAATTTGAATATGGTAAAGAAATCTCCTGGAATTTGGACCACTATATACCTTCACTGGGGATCGAACCTGAACCTTCTAAAATAAAATTTATAAAGCTGTGGAGATGTAGATAACTATGTATTCTTCTCATTGAGAATAAACTTCACTCCTCTCAAATATAATTTTGATACCTTGCATGCTCAAAACCTTTTGATGCCCTCTCCTGTATATTACACAAGGGTTGTGTGGAATTGGAGTTTTCTTTCTTGTCACAGGAACTAAAGGATCCAAGGACAGGGACTGGCACTGAAAATGGGGAGGAAACTCCAATTTCGTGGCCTTATTATGAGGCCATGGATGCGGCATTGAGAGAGGCACAACATTTCTCCTCCAGCAGCCCATCTACTTTAGCTAACATGCCGGTAGTGTTCGGCAGCCCAGGGCCATCCAGCTCGGTGGATACACCTTGCCTATCTGCTGAAACACCAAGACCCAAAAGGAGGAGAACTGACAAAGACAGTAGTGAGGTGAAAATACTTTTAGTAAGGACTCTAAGTGAATTGACTAGGCAGGGAGAGGAGATGACAGCAACAAATAATAAAATGTTATCAATGTTAGAAGCATACATGAAAATATAGTTCCAAATAAAATATGAGGTATAGCATGTCTTTTTTTTTTAAAAAAAAAAAATCATGTGCATTTAAATTATACGTGTGATAGCTTTCCACATAAAAAGCGTTATGAAAAGGCTTGAGTTTTGTATGAAAATTCACTATGTTGCATAGTTCCATGCAGCATGCTACTGTTGAAATAACCTTCACTGAAGTCAAGAGAATGTGTCTTTTCCTACTTCCACATTATCATGCGTCTCCATAGTTTGGTGCATTGCTTTACATTGTTTTTGCTGGTGCTTTATTATATTCTCAGCATTTCAGATGTCAATATATACTAACTTTTAATCACGGGTGAAAAAATACAGGGTACCTGGTTGCCATGGTGCATGAATATTATCATCTGCCCGGTGAATTTTCCAGTTCAGTGCTCTCGAAATCCCTTGATGCAATTATTACAAATTTTTTTAGTAAATATGAAAGCAAAATTTCGGTGCAAAAACAGTCAATTTCACGTTCAAAAGCTGTAAATAAAATGAAACCGCTGTTATAGCCGTGAAAAAGCACCATATAAAATGACATTTTGGTTTTAATATAATATAATCCCAAATTTGATTTAAAAACTGCACTATTACACAAAATAAACATATCCCTTACAACTGGTGTTTTTCATAAACGACTGGCAGGCAAACTGTACCTCAACCAAAAATCAGAACACCTCCTTAACCCTGGAATGCTACCTGGGGTGCACCTGTACCCCACTCACATGAAATAGTTAAATTTCTTCCTAACAGATGGCACCACATATTACTGGCTTCTAGTAGTTTCATATTTCAGAGAGTTAGTTTCACAGTGACCTGCAACAGTGAAAGAACGCAGTACATTTAGCTGCTAGAGCTTGTGTGGGGTGCACCTGTACCCCAGGGTAGCAATTGTGTTATTCTTCATATTTTTTCAAAAGGTATATAGCAACGTGCAAACTGTTTTTTTATGAAGTTCCAATAACCATTTTTTCTTATGACAGGTAATAATAACTTATTATTTTATCAGAAGACTTAAGAGATAGGCCTGAATGTCCGGCTCCATGAAATATATTTATCATTCAAATTTCAGTTCTCCACTTGTGTTTATAGTAGACATATTTTATTTTTATTTTTTCAACCATGAGTTCACAGAAAGTCTTCAACTTTTCTAAGGATGAAGATGTTGCAGCAGCACAAATAATTCTGTTTGAGTCTGAATCAGAGAACGAAGAAAGCATACAGGACAGTGATGAAGAAGACTGTGTTATTTCTGATTTTCAAGATGAAATTGAAGATGAACAATTACAAAATCAATCTTCATCACTTGATTTGATTTCAATTTAAAATTGTGGGTGCGTCAGCACTGAGGCCGTTTTGCACCCGTCACATTATACGGGGTCCAGCCCCTTATCGTTACATATAACAACTCTATCGTTGCAGAACTAAAATCATAAAATATTAAAATGTTCTGACTTTCGTTAAAAGCTGAGGCTGTAAAGGGGCACTCAGCACACATAAGGACAAAAGAACAAGACAACACAAACAAAATTATACTGGCCATGGGGCCAGTCGCCAGACCCTCGTTAGTCTGTAGTCCAGGGTGTACTGACGTGGAAGTGAGGTTGACATTTGGGTGTACTACGTGGAAGGTCACCCCTTACACCCCCCCCCCATCTTCATCAATCGATCAAAATGCTGTAGAGTCTTTCGATTCGGAATCTGATTCTGAAATTCCAGTAGAGCTGGGTGAACGGGACAAACTGAAAATTGTTCAAGCTCCAACAAAGTTACGTGGCAAAGATGGTTTTCGATGGAGTGGAAAAAAAGGGAAGCTGCACAGATTACCTCAAAGAAATTTAGTTGTACATTTACTGGGAAACAAAAATCAGGCTAAGAATATAATTTCAGGATTAGAAGCATGGGAATTATGTTTCACAAAGGAAAACCTGGACTGTATAACTGAACATACCAACCAAGAAATGGCAAGGCAAAGACTGAAATATAAAAGTGACAGGCCTACAGACAATGATGCAGTTGAAGATGCTGTGACAAATGTTAGACCATCATATACTCAAAACACCAATCCCATTGAACTCAAAGCATTATTTGGCTTGCTGTATTATGCTGGTGTGATGAAGATACATGGAGTGTTCACAAAAGAACTGTTTGATAAAGACTCAGGAATTCCTATATTTCGTTCAACGGTGTGTGAAGCTCGTTTTAGATATTTAATCAACTGTCTTTGCTTTGACAACAAAGAAATAAGACCCCTCAGGAAACAAACTGATAGACTAGCTGCATTTAGAGAAGTATTCGAGAGATCTTTGAAGAAGATGCAACAGTTATATGTGCCTTCAGAGTACACAACAATTGATGAGCAGCTTGTGGGTTTTAAGGGACAGTGTCCCTTCAAAATGTATATGCCAACTAAACCAGGAGAATATGGCATAAAGATAGTTATGACCTGTGATGCAAAGACAATCTATGTTATCAATGCAGAGGTTTACACGGGGAAAGGATCAACTCCAGACAATATTCCAGTGGCTCAGTATTACTGCGATAAGTTAACGTGTTTGTTCCAGAATACAAATAGAAATCCAACCATGGACAACTGGTTCACATCTGTTAGTACATCAAAATTCTTACTAGAAAAGAAGATAACTACTGTGGGAACGTTAAAAAAACAAATAAGAAAGAAATACCTCCTTCCTTTTTAGAAGTAAAAACCCGAGAGAAAAATTCTGCGATGTTTGCATTCAGTGATCCACTAATGCTTCTTTCCTACTGTCCACCCAAAAATAAAAAGATTGTTCTGCTACTTTTCACGATGCATGCGAAAGGTGACGATCCAGATTCAACTACTGTACCTGAAATGATTGAATTCTACAATCAAACCAAAGGCGGTGTTGACACCCTTGATCAGTTGTGTCATACATACTCCTGTTCCAGAAAAACGAGGCGCTGGCCATTGTGTCTTTTCTACAACTTGCTAAATACTGTAGGAGTGAATTCTATGATACTTCTGGCAGGCTCAGGTGAACCAGCTAAAGAAGTAATGAACAACAGACATTCGATTCTGAAAAAACTTGCAATGGATTTGGCGAAACCTCATATGTTGAGTCGTTTGGGAGTACCAACTTTGCCTCGGGAACTTGGTGAAACTATTTGCCGATTCCAAAAGGTGACTTACGAAGAAGTTGCTACCAGTAAATCCACACAATCAGCCGGAAGATGTGCATTCTGTGAAAGGTCGAGGGACAGAAAATCAAGGGTAATATGCGCTATGTGAAGAAAGTTCATTTGTTTAGAACACTAAAAGAAAGAGTGCCCTAAATGTGCCTAACTTTTTTTTTCAATTATTACAAAGTTGAAACATGTAAAAACTTCGCTCTTTTTATGTTTGTTTTGAAAAATAAAAATCATACGAAGCTTATTTCTCACATTTATTATTGGGGTATATGTACCCCATGGTACCATTCACGTCATAAAAATGATGGGTAGCATTCCAGGGTTAATTTCTTTATCCGAGCCGAAAGACTGTGTAATAATAGCAATGAAAGAGAGAGAGAAATCGCCTGGATGAAAAGGGTAGCTCAGAAGAATGGATATAATATCCGAGAATTAGATAGGATGGCTAGGAAAGCGAGGAAGATCATCGTGGATGAAAATAATAATCAAAAAGATGATAATGAAAAATGTAATGAAGGACATTTCGTCGGAATCCCCTATTACAGGTGGGGAGTCTCCGAAAAGATCGCAAAAACAATGTGAAAATATGGCGTAAAATGGGGGATGAAGGCCCCTAGAAATATTGAAAAGAATTTTACTGGGTACAAAAAAGGGGAGGAACAAGGATAACCCAGAACAAAAAGGGGTATAAAGGATCGAATGTTAATGTGGGAATGAATATGTAGGGCAGATGGGGAGAAACATGCGCACTAGATGGGACGAACATGATAAAGATATTAAGGAAGGGGTTCCCAAAACAGGCCTATCCGAACATATCATAATAAGCGGACATATTAAAAAGGGAAGTAATTAGGAAAGAGGAGAATAGATTAAACAGGAATGTAAGTACGTAAAATTCTTTTATCTAAGTGACTACCAGATGCTCATGTAAGAATAATTGAGAAAACCACCAATCATCGCATTCTGTATTATGCTAGCATTCGTGTGCAACGGGTTATGGCCATAACATATTCGCGTTAACGCAATACCGCAAAACGTGGTCGGTAACAAAGGATTCTAAGAATAGCTACGTGAAAGAATATCGGTTACTAGTCATAATAAACATTTATGAACAACATAGGTAATCTATTCATATTGTCTGTAAAAGAGTATTGATTTCTCATTCATTGGCTTGTATGTAGCGCAAAGGCGTAATTAGGTCAAGGTCACGTGACGCATGATATCATATGATTTAGCTCTTATCAAAGTAGATGTTGATATCTCAGTAAAATTCGTTGTTTATGTAACCAACGTCTCATTTAAAAACAAAAGTCTTATGATATGTTCATTTTGAACTCCGGCTGATGTTTATTATTTTATTACACATCCATATCTGTAAGAGATGCATAAAGTCGGGAAAGATTGAATCAAAGGTACACCGCCATCCTTTTGAGTGTCATTAAAGTGTTGTCTGTCACAGATCGGTGTACTTCCAGAAAGTTTTGAGCAGTGTCGATTTAATTGTTTATACAGACACGAGTGAAATGTAAGTAGTTGTTATTAACATATGGCCTTTTTTCAGCGTTGATTAATGATTGTGAAACTAACATACGAATTCTTTTAATGTTAATTAATAAATAAAGTTCCTATTGTTAACACGCGGTGTTGCAATTTAACCCAAAGGGTACCTCAGTGTGTAGAATATATTAGCATTTTGCCCGACCCTGTGGCCGAGTGGTTAGCACATCGCACTGTGACGCCAAGGGTCCCGGGTTCGAATCCCGGTCGAGCTTGGTTGTTTGTGAATGTCCCTTCATCAATTTCATCATTTCATCACTGATCCCCATCTTTGCAAATTAGCAGAGAGGCACAAAAAGCGAAGTAAAATAAACTAAATCAAATCAAATCAAAATATTAGCATTTTGTGTACTAATACCAGTTTCTTTCCAGAGGGGGGGAAGCCCACCTCCCACTTTTCATCCTGAGAATTGTCGGTAATATTGGGATTATGATGATATCTACGGGCATACATTACTATTATCAAGTTAACCGGTTTTAGCTTGAATTTATATTTACAATCTCCGGAATGATCAGTCCCATGGGAATTTCAAGGGAATCTAGTATGGTGGCATAGGCCTTAAGTAAAGTTCTAGTTTCATCTCTCGCGGGAATTGTCAGTGGTTTTGATCCCGGGTGGCATACCAGTTTAGTATAACCTGTCACTTTGAGAAAGGAAATTTCAAAGCACGAGATTCGTATGAATAATCAGAAGGATTATTTGAGTTTGGTCTAATTCTGCATATAGGGTGTGCCTAAAAAGGGGGTACATTTTAGTTAAATGAGAAAGTCGGATAGTGTTATGTAATTTGATAACTACCAACTTGAAGACTTAATCAGGTTTGGCTTAACTTAACGTACAGGGTGTACCTAAAGGAAAGGTATAGTTTGTTAATAAATAAATGACAGACTTTGTGAATTATTGTGGAAGTTAGGCTCCACATTACCTATAGCGAGCGTTTATTCGACAACGAAAGGTGGTTTCCGTGGGAAGTTTATTAAATTTATTTGTAATCACATTATATGAACATAAGTTTAACTTGTGGCCCTCCAGTCATAGCTTCTAGCGCTACTGGCGAGACGAACAAGAACAGATTGAATGGTTTAGGAATTTAGTTGGGAGTTTCGGGCAAGGTTGAAATTTGCGTTGGAGGTTCTTGTCACGCGGTGGAATGTAGGGAAGACCCCTCCACTGGCGGATACGTCTCATAGTACTATTTTCAATAAATTAAAAAATATAATCATTAAACTTATTGCATATTTTCTAAAGGCACATGACCTCATTTTCTGTTGTTTTGTATTGTATTGATATTGTATTGATATAATTGAGGTTGTATACAGGTTACATTGTAAAGCTTTGATATATGCCACATTTTTTTGAATTTGAATTTGAAGTTAAAATTTTGGGTGCGTCAGCACTAAGGCTATTTTGCACCCTTCACATTATACGGGGTCCAGCCCCTTACCGTTTCACATAACAACTCTAACGTTGCTTAATTAAAATCATAAAATATTAAAATGTCCTGACTTTCATTAAAAGCCGAGGCTGCAAATAACACTCAGCACAAATAAGGACAAAACACAGGACAACACAAACAAAATTATACTGGCCATGGGGCCAGTCGCCAGAGCCTCGTTAGTCTTCAGTCCAGGGTGTACTAATGTGGAAGGTCACCCCTTACACCCGCCACATTTTTTTTAATATTTTTACACCACCTTAATTGTAATGACTTAGTGAAAATGGGGAAGTACAATAGTTATTTATTTTTTCATTGAATAGCATTATATTAATCAATTGGTAAATTTTCAGCTAATAACTGTGTATATTCATATTCATAATAATTAACGTGCCTGCATATTTAATTGAAAAACATGAGGTTCAAAAGCCAAAATCATGACGACAAACATATCTGGAAAAATTTCATTTCTGGTCTGAAAAACCTGGAAAAGTCAGGGAATTTCATAAGCAAAAAATCGTAGCTACCCTGAGGTTCGATCGCTTTTCTTAAAAAGTTGGATAAAGCGGTAAATACCGACACTAAAATGGGTTTTCATGACACCCCCAAGGTTGTGAAGGCCGTCGAAGAAGAGAGGGAGTTGTTCACCTTGGAATGGCGACCTATAGGATCGTAAGAGGGGAACGATTGGGGAAATTTCACCTTCCCCGCAGGATAGTAGCGCTCACAGTCCATGTGTTCTATCCAACATTGACGAAGTCAGTAATGGACTGTAATAGGCCTTCGAGTTTTATTTGTTTTAGTTGTGGTTTTTGTTTTTAACATAGGGAATTTTTAACCAGCGAGACTTCCATCGGAGTTTTTATGCTGTCACCGTAAGTATTTTACCTTTTCTATCCTCAACTTACGATTTGACAACGTGGTACCATGTTTGGCACCTAAGGTTTTTTATTACGTGATGAAGGAAGTAGTACAGACTTCTGAAACGTCGTTCTGAAACATTTCTACTCACGTAAGTTATTTATGTATTTTTATTTCATATTGATAGTGAGTAAAATGCACCATTGTAATATGCTTGTAATCAAAGATTTCCTGTTTTGATATGCAGTGGAAGCATACTGTACTGTCGTTTGGATCCCATTTTAAACTCTACGTTCAGTCTCAATAAGCCCTCTTGAGCTGTACAATAATTCCAAAATTGTTTCTAACATAGTTCCAGGTTCCCCATTATACAGAATCTTAGGACTATTCCTCAGCCCCTGCTGGGGGCATCCCCCTCGCAGGAGGTTGGTTGGTTGATTTGGTGTTTTAAGTCAACTTTATGCACAGTAAGGCTAATCAAGACTGGACCTACAGTTTAAAGTAGGATCCGAACTACTATGTGCCTCCACCAGGTATCGAACCCAGGACCCTTGATTACAAGGCAACGACGCTACCACTGCTTCAACGGGAAGGACCTCCCTTGCAGGAGGTGTCTGGTTTGCAAGTGTGTGTGTCTTATTCCAAGCATTAATTGCAACATTCGCAGTGTCATAATGTATTGTACATTTTGTGCTTCTGTTGTAAAGCTATTTTACTTTCTCATCTCTTTATTACTGAGTGCACACTGTTATCCTGGCAGCTTCTACTGACAGTCATTCCTAACAGGTGGAGAAAAACTGAAAATAAATCTTACTGAGAGAAGACACCCATTAAGGTCTTGGCAGACAATGAAGGAAGAGGTTGATTCATGGAGATTTCTGAAAGGACCGCTATCCAACTCAAAACGGGTGGATGTCAAGTGTGAGTGCTATCATTCTCATGTGGAACTTTTTTAAGGCTCATGATTTCAAGTTCTCCTCCACAGGAGACCTGAAACAAGATCCACTGAAAACCCCCTTGCAGCCACAAGGCAAAATAGTGGCAGCAATGCCAATCCTAATGTTTCACAATTTGCTCCATTGTCAATCAGTTGCACTCCTCAATCAGGCTTCAGGAAACAGTACAGAAACTACTTTAGTGTTGTTGATGACATAGCCCAGGGGATGGATAATGTTAAAATTCTTGATTACACCAAGGCATTTGACTCCATAAACCACAACCTCTTGGCAGAGAAATTTAAATCTACTGGTATTTGAATTTTGACTTTTGAATTTAAAATTATGGGTGCATCAGCACTAAGGCTATTTTGCACCCGTCACAGTATACGCGGTCCAGCCCCTTATCGTTACAAATAACAACTCTAACGTTGCAGAACTAAAATCATAAAATATTAAAATCTTGTGACTTTCGTTAAAAGCTCAGGCTGTAAAGGGGCACTCAGCACACATAGGGACAAAAGAACAGGACAATACAAACAAAATTATACTGGCCATGGGGCCAGTCGCCAGAGCTTCGTTAGTCTTCAGTCCAGGGTGTACTAACGTGGAAGTGAGGTTGACATTTGGGTGTACTACGTGGAAGGTCACCCCTTACACCCCAAATCTACTAGTAGTATAAAAACCCATACAACCAGCACCACTTACAAGTGTACAAATGATGAGCTCATATAATTAAACAGCCCGATTTGCCCACACTTAAAATTATGCAAAGATGCCCTTATTCCCCAATTCTTCAAGTGTGATATGCTCTTAATTCTAAGAATTTTGAATCCTAGTGTACAAATGATGAGCCCCCTCAGATTTATTTGCCTACACTTATAAAAGGCACTTCTGTCAGATTGTTGTCCATAAATTTGTTAAAAATATGCCCCTCTTGATATTTTTTTACCCACACCTAAAACTAAGCTAAGATACACCCACCCACATACACACACACACACACACACACACACCCATACCCACACATATTTACTTCCGGTCCACTTCCGGTTCACTTCCGGTCCACTTCCGGTTTGCCTACTTCCGGTCCACTTGTGGCCTATTTCTGGTTTATTTATATTGCATCATGTTTTGCAATAAATTATTAGACATGTGTTGTTTTCTGATTGGTTGCTTATGACATAATGTAATAATGTGTTATATTCTGATTGGCTTATTGTTTCAGATGTTTTCAATGCGGTCCGTGCTTAGGGTATATAAAGAGATTTTGCATTGCATATCAGCCAGTATTGTGAGAGTGGCTGAGGAGAACAGATGTGTTGTTACAGTGCTTCTCATACTTACAGGCCTGTTTGGTTTAATTCTTATTATTCATATTAAATATATTTCTGGTATATTGAACAAAAAGGGCTTATATTTTGTATAAAAAATCTGATATTTGTTGCATCCAGCTTGTTTTGTTGTAATCCACTCATATTTAGAGTCAGGCTTATATCTGTCCCAGCCTGTTATACAAAAATCAATACATAACACTCAGCGCTAGGTCATTGCCATTCTAGACATGCATGTCCGTGCAGGTATTTGTGGAACGTCAGTTTAGATCAATATTTATTCTCTTTTTCTACTTGTAGGCTATTAGCTTTACAACCTGTCATAATAAGCATAGAGTTTTGGTTTAAAACCCAAAAAAATTTATATAATAAACCGAGGATAAAAATTAATAATATTAACATATTAAATACACACAAGAAATAAACAAAGCACACAGCTGAACAATATATATATATATATATATATTAAGTACAAAATTTTGAATTGAACCCCAGGAAATCTTATATAATAAACAACAACAAAAATGCCGAATCAAAAATATTGCAATCAGTGTAAAAAGAATATATCCAGCCCCAATTGGGCCAGACACCAAAAGAATTGTAACCCAGGCAAATTCAGAACTCCCACTAAAATATGTTCTAAATGCAATAAAATATTTAGCAAGGCATATTTCAATAGGCATGTGGGTTCTTGTTCTGTACAGTTATCAATATTTCCCCCACAACCATCTACATCTGGTCTGAAAAGAAAGCATGAAACACCTGTTAATGCTGGACCGGCAAAGCAGCCACGCTATGAACCCATCCATAGCAGTTTTAACGGCCAATTAAGGGATCACCGTTTTGTATCAGAGCCAAGATGTGACATTAAGAATTTTTTGAAGAGTATAAATCCAGATGTGCAGGCAATTCTAAATGCACAAAATGGGTCTTATAAGCTGTCCCTCAAATTGTTTACACAATATAAGAAGCCAAATGGCACAAAATTTACACAGCCCCACATAACAGAAACTGTACCGGTATATTCAAATGCAAATTCAGACAAAATAATAAGCAGTTTGATAGATCAATTGAATATTAAACACTCTGAATTTGCTGCAAAAGAGTCTGGATGGAGCCTATGCGGATCTCCACACAAGCTCTATGTTAATATTTCTGAATTCAGCCCATTACAAGGTTCCACTTATGTGCCATTACCTGCCAATATCAAAAACAAAACAGCCGTGGTTAATATAAAAAATAATGACCAGAAATGCTTTTTGTGGTGTATTTTAGCTGCTTTGTATCCAGTTTCAAGGAATCCTCAGAGAATAAGTTATTATAAACAGCAAGAAAATGATTTTGATGAGGCAATGGAGGGTTTAGAATATCCAATGTCTGTTCAGAATATTGATAAATTTGAAAAAAAAAGCCAGGGATATTAATGGCAAACAATTATCTATTAATGTATTTACTTGTTCTACTGGCCGTGACAATTGCTTGATAGATCCTCTCAGAATTCCGATTGATCTGCTCTTAATTGAAGGGGATGGCACATATCATTACACTCTGATACACAGTCTTGAAGCTTTAGTCAGAACACAAATAGACAAAACTCATAGAATATTCAAGTTGTGCAGAAGATGTTTGTCTGTATTTGATGGTGAAAAAATAATAAATGGGGTTTGTGAAAGGAATGCAGAAATTGCTAAAAACAAGTTAATTGAGCATCTGAAATACTGTGGCAACCATAAACCTGTTCATATGGAGATGCCAATGCCAAGTGAAAATGCAAAATTCAAAAAGTTTAAGGCCTTGTTGGAACACCCAGCATATATAGTCTGTGATTTTGAATCAAATCTCAAACCCCTTGCATTCTGCAGCCCAGACCCTGAGGAATCTTCAATTACATCATATCAATTACATGAACCTTCCAGCTTTTATTATGTGGTTGTACAGGGTGGTGTGGTTAGTAAAGAATATTTATACATGGGAGCAGATGCCATCAAAGAATTTGCACATAGAATAGAAAATGAGTGCCATGACATAGCATCTAATGTCTTATTAAAATCAAAACCCATGTTGCCTTTAACAGAGAAACAGATTGAAGATTTCAACAATGCAGAAAAATGCCTGGTATGTGATTCTGAATTTTCAGATAAAAATATCAAGGTGAAACACCATTCTCATACAGATGGTAAATTCTTAATGGCCCTGTGTAATAGCTGTAATATTCAGATCAAGAGACCAAAATTTGTCCCCATATTTTGCCATGGTGCATCCAATTATGATTTTCATCATTTGATCAGGTACGAGGGGTTTAACAAGCAGAATTTAATTATTTTAGCTGAAAATGATGAGAAATATATTGCCATTAGCATAATAATTAAAGTTAATGGTGTTTCTATTCACTTAAGATTTCTTGATTCCTACAGAATTTTATCGGCTAGCCTGGCTACACTGGCCACTCAATTATCTGATGATCAATTCAAAATTACATGTGCTTTGTTTCCAAATCAGGACCTGAAATTAATTAGGCGGAAGGGTGTATATCCATATGATTATGTTACAGATTTTTCTAAATTTGATGAGTGTTCTTTGCCACCACAACAAGCATTTTACAGCAAAATCAGAGGATCTGGAATCACTGATGATGATTATCACCATGCCCAATTGATGTGGAACAATTTAAAATGCCAGACATTTGGTGATTATTACAATGCATATTTAAAACTTGATGTGACCCTCTTAGCTGATATACTGCAGGTATTCAGAAAATCTTCCATGAAAAATTATAAACTGGATCCAATGTATTTTTACAGTGCTCCGGGCCTAGCATGGTCTGTAATATTTTTAAACACTAAAATGCAGTTGGATCTGATCCAGGATCAAGATATGTACTTGTTTATGGAGCAATGTATAAGAGGAGGCATGGTGCAATGTTCTCAGAGATATGCCAGAGCAAATAACAAATATATTCCTGATTATGATCCAGCACTGCCATCAAATTATATACTGTATGTAGATGCAAACAGCCTCTATGGTTATGCCATGATGGATAAACTGCCATATGCAGGGCTTGAGTGGGTTGAAAATTTCAATATTGAAGATCTTAAGAATTATGATGACAGTAACTATGGCCTCTTCTTAGAGGTTGATCTGACAATTCCAGATAATTTACACAACACATTTTCTGATCTGCCCCCAATTCCTGAGGTTAAGTGCTCACCTGTCTCTAAACAGAAGAAATTGATGATGACTCTGGAGCCGAAACAGGATTATGTTATATATTACAAAAACCTCCAGTTCCTGATGAAACATGGTGTTCAAGTGACCAAAATTGGAAAAGTTTTGAGGTTCAGGCACTCAAGATGGTTGAAGCCATATATTGATACAAACACAGAGCTTCGAACATCTGCAATGAGCCAATTTGATAAGACCCTGTTTAAATTGATGGTCAATTCAGTGTATGGCAAAACAATTGAAAATGTCAGAAAACATATTGATGTTAAAATAATTACTGACCCCAGCCGGAGCAAAAAATTGATTGCAAAGCCCAACTTCTATTACAGAAGAATTTATGATGAAAATATGGCACTTTTCAACATGAAAAAAACAAATATTAAGTTTGATAAGCCTATTTATGTAGGGGCTGTGATATTGGAATTGGCCAAATTACACATGTTAAAATTGTATTATGATGTGTTGAAGCCTTTTTATAAGGATCGTGTAAAACTGATGTACATTCACACAGATAGTTTTGTTCTTGATATTCAAACAGAAGATGTTTATCAAGATATCGCACAGCCTGAATTGTTTAAATATTTTGATACCACTGAACATTCAAAAATTAAACACCACAACAAAAAGGTGCCTGGCAAGTTAAAAGATGAGACACTTGGTGATGTTATTGTGGCATTTGCTGGGTTAAGGGCCAAGATGTACAGTTTTGAAACATGTAGTGGCGCTGTTGCAAAAAAAGCCAAGGGCATTGGCAGAGTGACTGTAGACAAAGAGCTTAAATTTGAAGATTACAAAAATTGCCTCAAATCATGTAGCACAATCAGAACATCAGAAAATAGAATTCAGAGTGTGGATCACTTGTTGACTACAAATATTGTAAGAAAAGTGGCTCTGGATCCACATGATGATAAGAGATGCATTTTATCATGTGGCATACATACTCTACCATGGGGTCATTGTGATTTGAAAAGTGGTAATCAATGCCCAATTACAGAGCATGATTTGAAATAAATAAACATGCCTATGAACTTATTTGGGTTCAAAAAACAGGCTATTATG
This sequence comes from Lepisma saccharinum, assembly GCF_977018435.1. Lineage (NCBI taxonomy): Eukaryota > Metazoa > Arthropoda > Insecta > Zygentoma > Lepismatidae > Lepisma > Lepisma saccharinum. Next base: position 4,963,198 of record NW_028142891.1, read on the forward strand.
GATCTGCCAACACCACAACCCTCTTCTGATATGATATCTAAACTAAGTGCTTTGTTAATTATTCATCTGAACAGCATACTTACAGATGTTGATGATGAAACAGGTAAAACATTGTACATATTTAACAATAATTTAAATCATTACCAATTACCTGTAGGTGGTCAATTGCAATTTATTACAACCCCTGAGGGTGATGTCAAAATTTCAGTGGGGAGAAATATATATAGAATTAAGCACTCAAACATGATTTCTGGCACTGTATATACTGTTTCTGCTGGTGACTGCTTATATATTGAGGTCCCGGGATCATATGACAAGCTTATACCTTTTTTTATAGAATTAAGAATCAGATATTCAATAATAAATAACCACTAAAACAAAATGCCTAATGATATATTTGGCCATACAAGACATGAAGATCACAGTAATGAGATTCTGATGCTTGATGTCAGAGTCAAGAAATTAAGAAGTGATTTACAAGCTTTACAAACCACACTCAATGCCAGTTTTCAATTAGAAATTACAAATTTGCAATCACAATGCATGGACCCTCTTCTTAAAATTGATTCTGAACTCAAAGTGCTGCTTCAGAAATATACTGATCTGGCAACATTGGATAATTTTCAAAGTTTAGAAGAAGCTGTAGCAGCTGTTCAAGCCAAATTTAAGACCCAGACTAACAACTCTGAGCAATTGAAACAACAATTAGAAGAGCAGATAAATAATGTCCAGACACAGCTCCAAACAATTGTCAAAAGCATAAAATCACAAGAAGATTTTGATCTAGTGATTTCCACTCTAAAGGAACAGATTCAATCACTCCAAATACCTAATCTGGACCCTCTGAACAATGCCATAGCCGAGGTCAAAGAAAAAATTGAGACACTTGAAAATTTTATGAACAACTTGCCATCTTCTGATGCTTTGAGTGCAATAACTCGGAGTGTTGCCAATATTAAGCTGCAACTTGAAACATATGAAGATTTTGGAAAAATTCAAAGTACCATAACCCATCTTGAGGGTACAATAGCAGCAGTGCAAAGTGATTCGACAAATATACAAGAATCTCTAGAATCCCGCCTGCCCGGTATTGTAGATACCCTTGTTAGTGTCCAGGAACAGATCACAAAGCTTGAAAACCTCAACACTGAATCTGAGCTATCACATTTTCATCACTTGATCGATGATATCCAAACAAAGCTTGAAATTTTACAACAATCAACACCCACTCAGGCAGATATAGCCCTGCTCCAAAATGCTATGCAAAATGTGGCTGATGCTTCTGAATTAAATAATGTAAAATTGGCACTTGAATCTTTGCAAAATACTGTGTCAAATCTGCCTAAATCACAGGAACTTAAAAATATTAAGAGAGCAGTGAATCGCATATTGAAATCAGAAGATATCAAGAATATCCAGACAGAGATCAAACAACTTACTCAGACAGTGGCCACTCTACCAACTAATCAACATATTAATGAACTGCATGCCCTGTTTGAGGATATCAGAAGACAGGTCCATGATCTTACTGCTCAAAATTCAAAATTGGCAGTTATTGAAAATTTGCAACAAATTGTAGCTAATATCAAGCAACAGCTAGGGACCATGGAATCCAATCAAGCAAATGCTCTGTCTGTTTTTGCCACCCAGCTTCAAGAGATTGTGCAACAATACAAGAAACTTGTTGTGGACATAAAGATCAAGCCAGGCCATGATGATGTTGTTAGAACCATCAATGAGCACCTTGAATCTGTAACAAGCAGATTGCTTACAGCAGAAATAGAAATAACAGGTATAATCGAGAATCCAAAACATACAGTAATTCTTGAATTGTACAGCATCCCCAACAAAGAATATGATTCACCATTTACACCAGGTGGCAAAATATATATGCTGTCCCCTGCACAATTTTATTACCAGTTTTTTGTTGGGGGCACACTGAGACCAATCAAGATCAAATATTGGATTCAAACACAGGCACACCACTACCCTACCTTATCAATAACAAATGCTGATAACAAAGTAAAAATCACCAGTGTAGAGTTAGAGGATTTTACAGACCCGAATACATTAGAAACAGCCTATGCTGAAGATGATGGCTCTCTGGAATTTAAAATACAAATAGGGGACAAATTATATTTAGAAAATCCTGTAGTATCAGCTGCTGAACACCCCATAGTTGCAATATTCTGGTTTTCATATTATGTCTAGACAAATTATTGTTGATGAATTACACAGACAAGCCAGACATAATTATAAGAGACTGCCAGTAGTCACAAAAGGCATAGATGATTTATGGCAAGGGGACCTGATTGAGATGGCAAGTGGACAGCTGAAAAACTTAGACAAAATCAACAAGGGCTACAAGTATCTACTTACTGTAATAGACACATTTTTAAAATTTGCCTGGGCTGTGCCACTCAAATCCAAGACTGGAAAATGTGTTACAGAAGCCTTCACGACAATCATCAATCAGAAGAAGAAGAAGAAGAAGATCACCGCGCTATTTGCAAACAGATAATGGCAAAGAATTTTATAATTTTGTGTTCCAACAATTTATTAAAAGCCAGTCAATAAAACATTATTCGAGTTACAGTGATCTCAAAGCCTCAATTGTAGAGAGATTCAACAAAACTCTAAAAAATCTTATGTATAAACAATTTACACTTCAAGGTAATTATAAATGGATTAATATTCTTCCAGAACTTCTACATAAATATAACGACTCGGTCCATTCCACAATCAACATGAAACCCTCTGAAGTAACTTCATCTGATGAGCAAAAACTGATCAGGACTGTTTATTATCCTAGATACCAGCCAACAACAAGAAAGGCCAAATACAGGGTGGGTGATCAAGTAAGAATCAGCAAATATAAGCACTTATTCAAAAGAGGCTTTACAAGAAACTGGAGCACTGAATTATTTACAGTGGTTCAAATTAAACCTGGGGCCCTTAACACATATATAATAAAAGACCACCGAGGAGAAATTCTCAAAGGCAGATTCTATGAAGAAGAACTCAGCAAAACTAAACAGCCTGACACATATCTCATAGAAAAAATCATCCGCAGAAAAGGCAACAAGTTATTTGTCAAATGGCTAGGACTTCCAGAACACAGCTGGATCGATGCAGACAAAGTGATAATATGAGCACGTGGGATGTTATAAAAAGGCTGCCAGAACCTGAACAGCAGATTAAGAGAAATGGCAAGTTGCTGCCTGAAAATATTAGATGTCTTATTGTTAGGCCATCGGCTTGTGGTAAAACTACACTAAAGGTTGATAATTTTTTATTGGCACCCAACTGGTTAGACTGGAAAAACAGGCACTTGTATGTCTTCTCTAAGAGCTTGGAACAATTAAAATATCAGCAGCTGATGAAGCTATATGATGGATTGGATATTGCCACTTTTGAACCAGATGCTAAGCCACTTCATGAATGTCTTGATAACTCTGTTGTTGTGTTTGATGACATTATACTGGATAATCAAAACAAGGTTAGAAATTTCTTTACACTGGGCCGACACAAAAACATTGATTGTTTCTACCTGGCACAGACTTTTTCAAAAATACCCAAGCAGCTGATCCGAGACAACAGCAATTTTATATGTGTGTTTCATCAAGATCATACCAACCTCAAACACATACATGATGAATATGTAGGTGGGGACTTGAGCTACAATGATTTTTCCAAGTTTTGCAGTAGGTGCTGGAACCAGGACAGTTATGGGTTTGTCACAATTGATATGACAAGAAAACCCAATAGTGGCAAATACAGAAATAAAATCAACAATTTTCTAGACATTGAAACATATATAAATAACCATGAAAAGGCCAATCATTGATGATCTTAAATTAAGAGATTATCTTGTAAAAAGATTTAAGGGATGGAAATCACAGAACCGAGGAATTTATGAACAACACAAACAAACAGAACAGCCTATTATTGATGCTATTAGTGAATTAGGTAAAAATATCAAAACTGTTACAGAGCAAAATCAAAATTTGATCACAGAGCTTGTACCTGTAGCTGCAAGGAACATATTAGATTATCCAATCACCCCACTTTCCAGTATTCATACACCTAGTCCTGTTGCTCCTCGAAGAATTGAAGCTACTCAGGATCCTATTCAATTGGGTCTTCTTGCTCAAAAATATTTAAGCACACCTAAAGACAACAAAGATGAGGTTTTTGGCTTATATGCTGACACAGAGCGTGATGGTAGCATCATACATAGAATTGGCAATTTCAGAGTAACATTTATGGGAGATGATATAATTGTATATTCAGAATCTCATCTTGGACAAAGAGGTGCTTTTGTTAAATATCCTGGAACACCTGGATTGTGGGAACTGATGACTAGGAAGAGGCCTGGCAGCTATACAGATCAAGATTATGAGCACTACAAAGAAATATTAATAAAATCAGATGCTCTATACCAGAACAATGATCCCACACAAAAAAGAGTCAAGTCCAGCAGTGGAGCAAAATACAACAATTTAATCAAGCCCATATGGTCACAAATCAAGACAGGTAGTGGAATCAAACAATACAACACCCTGCCTAAAGAATTTGTGTGGGTTGATGATGTCAGGAAACTTGTAGATAGGTTATTGGTGATAGCTGGGGAGGAAAATGCTGGCAACCACAATTTTTACAATGAAAAGGTTGGAATTATGGACATGATAAGCACAAAATTGTCTAATTTTATAGTAAATGACACTAAGGGGATTGGATATCTTATAAAAATTATTAATACTCTACCACCTAAATTTTGGAATATTTCTGAGGGTCGGGGGTTGGTTAATGACATTATAAACAAGCTGCCATTTGAACTACACATTCCAGGCTATCAGTATTGTGGTCCCGGTACAAAATTGGACCATAGATTAAACAGAGGTGATCCTGGTGTTAATCCCCTAGATGCTGCTTGTAGAGACCATGACATAGCATACAACACACATTCTGATCTTGACAAGAGACATGTTGCAGACAAGAAATTAGAAGAGGCTGCATTTGGTAGATTTGTAAGCAAAGATGCTTCTTTGAGTGAGAGAATAGCAGCATTGGGAACCTCCATAGCTATGAACACCAAACAAAAACTGGGGTGGGGGCTGTGAATATGTATATAATAAACCTAGAATGAAAGCCAAGGGTGTTATGTATCAAATACCTTATGCAGGTCTTAAATCTCTTAAAACTATTAATAGCCTTTTAACCAAAAAGCAGCGGAAGAAAAAAGCTCTTGTATTGCAAAGGGCCATGGTATGAAATTGTTGCTTAGTACCCCCCAATTAAAAAAATTACAACAATCCAGGAAAAAAATCACATGTGGGGGGTTTCATATTTACTATCCCGGCCATCTTAGCAGCACTTGGGGCTGTTGGGAGCTTGGCTGGGGGATCAGCTGCCATAGCAAAAACAGTAATAGATGCCAAGAAAAATAGGGCAGAATTAGATGAATTGAAGCGCCATAACCTGGCCATGGAGAAACAAGGCAAAGGTGTTAAGAGAGCCATGAATAAGTTAAAAAAACAAGAGCCGCTTACAAACCAAGATATTGAAGCTTTAATCAAGCCACTGGGCATCAAAAATTTTAGAGGTGTGTACATGTCTGATTCTTTACCAGAACAACCACTCAACAAAGAGTGTGGCATTGTTAATTTGGATAAGTACAAAAATCAGGGCACTCACTGGATCTGTTATCTTAAATATTTAAAAGATGAGGCATTTGTGTTTGATTCATTTGGAGGTGTTCCACCTGAAAATTTAATAAAATATCTAAAATCAGCTAATCTTTATTACAATAATGCCCGTGTTCAAAATTTCAAAGATGTTAATTGTGGACATTTGTGTTTATCTGTTCTCAGATATATGTCTCAAATAAATAAACCATCAATTGAAAATTTTCAAAAGGCCTTGTGGTATTTAAAACATCATGGGGGTATTCCATCTCACCAGCCAAAATTCAATATTGAAACTCAAATTACATGATGATATAGTGTATCCCAAAACAATAGCTCTCAGAGCATTTTATGGCATGTACTTGATCCCTAATATTACTCACCACAACAACAAAATTGCAGTAGGGGATCAAAAAATTGTCATTACTCCAGGGCAGTATAATCTGTCCACTCTAAATGCTCAATTACCCAGAGGTGTAGTATTAACTCAAAATTCTGTCACTCACAGAGTAGAGATTGTATCTGCTACAGAAACAGTGGATCTGGGTACTATAGGAGAGCTGTTAGGCTTTGAGAACAACACAAAACTTGAAGCGGCCATCAAACACACTGCTATTAATATACCTAAATTCTTAGCCATAGAGACTCTGAATATTCACTGTAATGTGGCTGAGGGTATGATCACCAAATCAAATGGCATAGGCACTCACAAACAAACTGGCATCATTGCAACATTTAAACCTAATTCTGAATTTATGGAGCCAATCATCTACACTCCATCCCCAACATTATATTTTCCTGTGTGCCATAATAGAATAGATTACATTGAATTGATGGTCACTAATGAAAAAGAAGAATTAGTTGATTTTGCTGGAGCCACAACAACTGCAATCATAGAGATTAATATTTAAATAAAAATACATACAAAAAAAAATGGAAAATATTGAGAGTTATGAGCTACAATCATTCCCCCCAAACAGGAGGACATTTGCAAATTTAAATCAACCCAACACAGAAATTGAGGTTGATCTTGATGTAGGGGATGGCTTTATACACCCCCACAGAGCAGATCTATACATCAAATTTGATGTTGTAAAGCTCGATGGAACAGATTATCCGGCAAATTCAAATATAAGATTGGTAGATAATTTTGTGCCTCATCTGTTCTCTGAAATTGAGATCAGAAAACATGGTGTTGTTATAAACAGAGTGGATTATCCCGGCATTACCTCCACAGCTTTGGCCACACTAAAATTATCCAAAACCGAGGCTTCTTACTACAAAATAGGTGGATTTGAGGCTGGTGATAAAATTATATCTAAGAGCCACACAGTGCTGTTCCCTATGCGCCTGTTGCCAGGATTCTTCTCACATTACAAAGATATTATGTGGAAGGGTGGTTTAAGAATTACATTTAGAAGAGCTGCCAATGATAATAATGCTTTGATGAGGTACAGTACATTAAACTCTACAGGGGAAGCTCTGCCTAATACCCTACCTGATGAGGGCAAGTGCATTATTCAGACTATGGAGCTAAGAATCCCGGTTGTTGAGTATGAAGCCAGTTATGCTCTTAAATACAAAGCTGATATAATAAAAAATCCACAGATTCCTTTACAATTTTATACATATCAATGTGTACAGAAGCCCGCAACTGGTACTTATTATGAGTTTGATGCTACAAATTCATTCTCCAGTATACAATATGACATGCCGGATTTTGTGGTGGTATTGTTTCAGACTGAAAGACACAATAATCAGAAAAAAAATTCAAGTAGATTTGATAACTGCAACATCAAGAACATATATCTTAAAAATGGCAGAAATGAGGTATTTCCCAGAGAAAATTATAATTTAGACATGTCCAAGGATGATTTCCTTAAATTATATGAAGCATTTACAGCATACAAAAGGGTCACTACTGGCAATACTGACATGTATTACACACCAGATGAATTCAAAGCACAGAGACCTATGTTTGTAATCAACACTTCAAAAAGGAAACAAGTTGTGGTGAATGACAGGACAAATATTAAAATTATCTGTGAATTCCATGGGGCATTACCTGATGACACTATATGTAGTGTTATTCTCATAGGTGAAAAATCATATCTTTATGATGTAAGAAATGAGAGAGTCACAGAACAATTCTAGAAGAATTACATTGTTTTAATATTAGATAAACAAATTGAAGCTGGTATCCAATTGAACTTAAACCAGAAGTAAATATGTGTGTGTGTGTGTGTGTGTGTGTGTGTGTGTGTGTGTGTGTGTGTGTGTGTGTGTGTGTGTGTGTGTGTGTGTGTAGCTCTTATGAGCATCTTGGCTTAGTTTTAGGTGTGGGTAAAAAAAAATATCAAGAGGGGCATATTTTTAACAAATTTATGGACAACAATCTCACAGAAGTGCCTTTTATAAGTGTAGGCAAATAAATCTGGGGGGGCTCATCATTTGTACACTAGGATTGAAAATTCTTAGAATTAAGAGCATATTACACTTGAAGAATTGGGGAATAAGGGCATCTTGGCATAATTTTAAGTGTGGGCAAATCGGGCTGTTTAAATATATGAGCTCATCATTTGTACACTTGTAAGTGGTGCTGGTTGTATGGGTTTTTATACTACTTCTACTGGTATAAAAGATAAAGAAATGTTATGGTTTCTATTTTATTTAAGGAACAGGCAACAATGTGTAAAATTAGTACATGAGAATAAGTCGTGCATATCTAAATGCCTTGGTATTATTTTCTTAATTTGAATTCAAAATTTTGGATGCGTCAGCACTTATGCTACCTTGCTCTCGTCACATTATACGGGGTCCAGCCCCTTATCATAACTAAAATAGCAGTGTCGTGTTACTAAAATATTCTGACTTTCGTTAAAAGCTGAGACTGTGAAGGGGTGCTCAGCACACACAAGGGCAAAAAACAGAACAACACACACAAAATTTGACGAATTAAAAATTTTAGGTGTGTCAGCACTTATGCTATTTTGCACCCGTCACTTTATATGGGGTCCAGCCCCTTACCAGAACTAAACTAACATAACTGTAGTGTAGTGTCATAACTAAAATATTAAAATATTCTGACCGGTTAAAAGCTGGGGCTGTAAAAGGCACTCAGCACACACAAGGACAACACACAGAATTATACTAGACAAAGTGCCAGTCGCCAGAGCCTCATTCTTCTGCAAAATGCAGTCCAGGGGTACTGTGTGGAAGTGAGGTTGACAAGGTCACCCCTTACACCCCAAATGACTTTGTATTAAAAAAGGAGTGCCACAAGGAAGTATTCTAGGACCTATCCTCTTTTCCCTATGCATCAAACATTTAAATGAAGCATTAAAACACTGCAAATACCACCACTATGCGGATTGTGTGTTTCGCTTAGGAGTATAATATAAGAAAAAATCATAAAATTGTAACAAATACAATGATGGATAGTTGGCAACACTGTGAAGAGCAACTGAAAAAGGTTTAAATCTAACGTACTGTGGCAGATCGCACAAGCGCATAAGCTATAGGTTCCTTCACTCTGCCGCAAAGACATCATTCGCCATGTGGACGCCACAACAGAAGGCAATAGGTGAGGAACGAGGTTTAAATAGGATGTATAAAATATTGGGGGAACAGGATGATCGCATTAAGTACACTGCGGAGGAAATGAAAAATGATGAAATTAGTTATTTAGACCTTAGGATTATAAACAATGGAATAGGAATTAGAACAGGTGTTTTTCATAAAGCATTAGCAGGAAATCTATACATTAATTACGAATCTGAACATGCGAGAAGAACCAAAAACAATGTATTTTTAAACTTCTACATAAGAGCAAAAGGGCTATGTAATCGGATAGAGGAACTGCAAATGGAGGAAAAATGGATTATGAAAATTAGTAAAAGGAACGGGTATAAGGAGTAATTCGCATAAGCACAAAATATGAAAAGAAGGTGTTGCAGAATTTAAATCTGTAAAACATGTGCAGCGAAGTTTTCGCACTCATTATAATGTTGGTGCAGCGGATGATGTAACAACGTACGTGTCGATTATGAAATGGGACAAGCAGCTTAGAAAAACAGGATCTTTGTTGCCGATGACTGGGAAGCATGTGAAGCAGAAGGTTTCTGAAGAAAGTGTTGAAAGGATTCGAGAGACATTCACTGGAAGCCCTACAAAATCAATCCGGCAAGCAAGTATGCAGCTTCAAATCCCACCAACTACAGCACATAGGGTACTCCAAAAAAGGTTGCCATTGCATGCATACGAAATCCAAATTCATCAGCATCTAAAGCCAAGTGATTTAGATAGCAAGAAAACAATTTGAGGTAACAACGCCTTATACGGGGTCCAGCCCCTTATCGTTACACATAACAACTCTAACGTTGCAGAACTAAAATCATAAAATATTAAAATCTTCTGACTTTCGTTAAAAGCTGAAGCTGTAAAGGAGCACTCAGCACAAATAAGGACAAGACACAGGACAACACAAACAAAATTATACTGGCCATGGGGCCAGTCGCCAGAGCCTCGTTAGTCTGCAGTCCAGGGTGTACTATGTGGAAGTGAGGTTGACTATTGGGTGTACTACGTGGAAGGAGCACCCATTACACCCCAAAGTCAATTTTTGAATTCAAACATATGGTAAGCAAAGAAATGAATTTGAATTTAAAATTTTGGGTGCGTCAGCACTAAGGCCCGTCACATTCTACGGGGTCCAGCACCTTATCGTTACAAATAACAACTCCAACGTTGCAGAAATAAAATCATAAAATATTAAGATCTTCTGACTTTCGTTAAAAGATGAGGCTGTAAAGGAGCACTCAGCACAAATAAGGACAAAACACAGGACAACACAAATCAAAATTATACTGGCCATGGGGCCACTCGCCAGAGCCTCGTTTGTCTGCAAAATGCAGTCCAGGGTGTACTATGTGGAAGTGAGGTTGACTTTTGGGTGCCTATGTCGAATATCGCCCCTTACACCCCACAAAGAGCACAGTGCACGGCATTCTGTGCAAAAAATTGAAACTCCACCCATCACATGATACGGGATCCAGCCCCTTACCATAACTAAAATGACATAACTGTAATGCCGTGTCGTAACTAAAATATTAAAAAATTCTGACCGATTAAATGCTGAGGCTGTCAAGAGGTACTCAGCAGACAAGGACAAACACAGCATCATACTGGCCATAAGGCCAGTTGCCAGAGTGTTGTTCGTCTGCAAAATGCAGTCCAGGGTGTACTATGTGGAAGATCACCCTTACACCCCATTTGTGATGCTAGTGAGGACATCCTTGATGCAACCTTCTTTACTGATGAGGCATGGTTCCATCTTTCAGGATAGGTGAACAGTCAGAACACCCGTGTCTGGAGCACTGAAAACCCCTACAAGTGGAAGGAAATGCCTCTACATGATCAGATGATCGGAGTATGGTGTGCCTTGAGTCAACACCATGTTATTGGGCCATTTTCTTCAACCACACCATCAATGCAGAACGTTATTGCACTGACATTCTGGGACCCTTTGTGGCTCAACTCAATGAGCATGAGATTCAAGAGGGTTGGTTCCAACAAGATGTGGCAGGGCTACTGCACACATGGCTGGGGCATTACTCCTATTTTGGAAGAATTTTTTGATGATCGCATAATCTCCCGTGGACTCTGGCCTGCTAGGTCTCCAGACCTCACTCGTCAGGATTTTTTTTATGTGGGGATCTCTCAAGAGACAGGTACCGTATACGAATACAATCCTCACACACTGGCGGAGCTGCAGAGAGCCATTACCCAGCGCATTGGACAGATAACTCCAGCAACCCTCCATAAAATGTAACAATTTGCAGCATTGTGTGCAGACACATATCTTCAAGTTGGAGGAGGGCATTTTCAGCATCTCCTGTAGAGAAAACTGCACTGCCCTAAGTACAACTTCAAATTCACTTCAACATTTCCACTGCACAGTTGCAGTTGCAGTTGCAGTTAAAACAGATGCCAGAGCCCCGGGCTACAAGACTTCAGTTACCGGGGTATACAGCATGGAAGCGAGATATACTTTTGGGTGTCTTCTCAAAAGGTCACTCCTTACACCTCGAGATGAATGCTGATACAATTAATTTATTTAACATCACATTTCTACCACTTTTTGCCTAATGACAATGACGGGGTTGAAAGTTTTTGAATGGTTGATTTGTTCTACTTTACATCCCTTTTTGCCATTTGGTTAATCACAAAGATGAGGATAAATTGTGATTTTTTTAAATTTTAATTTGAAATAAAACCTTTGGGTGCAGTAGCACTTAGGCTATTTTGCACCTGTCACGCTATACGGGGCCCAGTCCCTTATCGTAACAAAAACAAAACACGTTTCGCTATTTTGCACCTGTCACGCTATACGGGGCCCAGTCCCTTATCGTAACAAAAACAAAACACGTTTCTGAGGATTAAAGTATTCTTACCTTGGTTAACAGCCGAGGCTGTAAAAAGGCACTCAGCACATATAAAGACAAAACACACACAGTGCTACGAAGAGTATACTGGCTGTAGGTCCAGCCACCAGAGCCTCGTTAGTCTGCAAAATGCAGTCCAGGGTGCACTAAGTGAAAGGGAGTTTGGCATTTGGGTGTCTTCTGGAAGGGTTATCCCTTACAGACGATGACACGTCCTTCTCAGGACTAAATTCTCCATACCTTTTATGAAATCTGCAGCTGTAAAGGGACATTCAGCGCATGTTAGGACAATATACAGAACAACACAATCCCACAGAGGATTAAACTGGCTGCGAGTCCAGATGCCACAGCCTTGTTAGCCTGCACTAATGCAGTTTACCAGGGTGAATGATGTTGAAGAGACATTGATATTTGGGTGCATTCCGAAGTTACCCCCTTGCACTGCAGAACAACATGGTACACAACCTTTATCTACATGTATGCACCACAATGTACATTTCAGTCAACAGTACCAAGAAAATATTTTTCAGGCATTTAACCTTCATGCGGGCGCGTAGGCGGTAGTTTACCGCCCACGGCACAAAAACAGGAATATCTACAGCCTACGAGTGTCCTGAAGCGCGGGAGGTATTTGTATTCTCTATTTACTCTATATGGCAATATGGCCATATAGAGCGCAATATGGCATTCAGCGCAATATGGCACTGAAGTCACTTGTCGGATCGGCATATCGCGCGTGCCAGTCATCATCAAAAGGTGGAAGGGTGAGGTAGTCGGTAATCTACCGCCGTGCGCCTGGTACTGGGACAATTTCTCCGACCTTTCGAAAAAAATGTGAGTATTCAATTTCGCTTTTTTTTTCTTGTTTTATTGCATGTACGAGTATAAGCAATAATAAACTATAGTTTTACAGTGCTTTGCACCATACTAGGGCTGAACAGGATCACAATTATTATGTGCTATCACCAAGAGTTTTTTACCAAAATTACATTTGTTCTATCGTCAATTTCATGTTTTTCTCTTATAATTTTCATCTTCTTTATTATTCATTTATTATATGACTCTCTCCCAAGCATTACCAATTATTCATTATAACAAAATAATGACAGTATAATAGTTAGGACCTACCTACCCAATAATTATTGTAGGTAGTACCTTTCATACCAAATATACTTACAGTAGGTAAAATTATGTTTTTTCCCATATTAGAAAAAGTGTGTTTATTTTTTCCACTTTTTCAGGGCACGCTTCACAAACCCTGAAGATGTTCGAAGAATCCTCCTCGAACTGGACGAGGAAGATCAAGCTAATGGAGTTCAGGAGGACGAAGTGGACTTCCCTGATGATGTTGATTACGAACCCCCAATTTGTTGAATATGGTACCCACAACAGTGACACCGAGGAAGAGTTAGAAGAGGCAATGGAAGACGACAACCAGAGTCTTGAGGAGGGAGAAGACGACGAAAGTCCAGGTTTGAGATTTTACATAGGAAAGAATGGTGATACGATTTGGGCAAACAAACCTCTCACACAAACAACTAAAACTAAGTCTGCAAACATTATAAAAACTCTTCCGGGTCCCAAAGGGGAAGCTAGAAAATGTCAAACAAGGCTCGAATGTTTTCTGACACTAATTTCTCCACAAATGATCGATGACATTGTCAAATACACTAATATACACATTGCTCAACGAAAGACTGAAAGGCAAAATCTGTCTAGCACCAGCTTTCGGGACAGGGATTACAGGCCCACCTCAAGAGCAGAAATAAAAGCAGTTTTTGGAGCTCTGTTCTTGATGGCAGTCAAACGTGGAAACCGCGCAGATATTTCCGAGTTTTTCACAAAAAATGGGACTGGTTTGATTATTTTGCGGGCTAATTTTAGTGAACGCAGGTTTCGAATGTTGCTAAGATCTCTTCGTTTCGACGACATACATTCTCGTCAAGTGCGATCTGCTACCGATAAATTAGCTCCTATACGTGACTTTCAGACAGCCTTTGTAGCAAATTGTCAAAGAGCCTACAATGTTGGTGAAAGTGTAACCATCGACGAAATGCTGGTGGCTTTTCGTGGTCGATGTAGTTTTATACAGTACATGCCGAATAAGCCCTCAAAGTATGGATTGAAAATATATTGTGTATGTGATTCTCAGACATATTATACTTATAATATGATGATTTATTGTGGAACCCAGAGACCTGGCCCCTTCAGCTCAACCTCCAACAAGCCATTTGATATAGTGACCAATTTGTGTGATCCATTGAAAAAAAGTAGTCGTAACGTTACAACAGATAACTTGGCTGAACATGTTATCGGTTGGCTTGACTTTCCTTGGGACTTTGAGAAGCAATAAAGCTGAACTTCCGCCCGAATTTGTGAAACAAAATCCCAACCTCGTCCCTGGTCATCATTTATTTGGGTGTAACGACGTCGCAACTTTGATCTCGTATGCTACCAAAAAGAAGTTAGTTTTGGTTTTGTCAACATTGCACGATGGACACGAAATAGATGAGGAAACAGGCAAGCCAGTGTAGATAATGGATTATAACGCCACACAAGGAGGGGTCGACACCGTTGATCTGATGTGTTCGCGGATTACGACATCCAAAAGAACACAAAGGTGGCCAATGGTAATTTTCTTCCGAGACCTCGATATTGCTGGGATAAATTCCATGAGGATATATGAAATGAATAATCCATTGAAAACCTTTAGACGGCAGCAGTAAATTTTTGAGTTGGCACTGGAACTGATGGAAGAAAACCTGAGGCAACGAGCAAATGTGAATACACTTCCCAAAGATCTGGAAATTTTTCTAACCCAGTATCGAGAACAAGGAACTACCAGCAATGAGGTTGTGAATCCAAACAGACGAAGTTTCTGTTACATTTGCGGTTCAAAAAAGAACATAACTAAATTACATTGTAGTAATTGTAACAAAAGTGTATGTAAATCACATTCAGTACCAACATGTGTTAATTGCCTCAGTAATGATTCATCCAAATCAGATGATGAATAGTGGAATATTTTACTTATTTTGATGTACTTAGTACAAAATTATAATAACGCTACTTTCATGTGACTGTTTTTTGTTCCTTTTTTATAATTCATGGAGATATGCATCTATTATTGATTGTGTAATGAATGCCTTCCTATTTTGATATACCTAGTACAACATTATGTTACTTGATTAAATTAGTGAGACGAATAACTACTTTCTTTCAATGTTGAATGCTTTTGTTACCTAAATACTTAAAAGACTGAGAGATATTTTTAGTTCCTGCTGTAAGATAAAATAAATTGTGTGCTGTGAGAGAGTTTAAAAACCTCAATGAATATTGCACTTTATTTTATATATTGATCAAGTTTTAATAAATGTTTTCATGGTTAAATATGTGTGTTCACGATTCTATTAAAAATATCCCCGATTACAAAGGTTTATGGTGAGATATAACCGGTAAAATACGTGAAAACGAGGTGGCGGTAGATTACCGCCCCGCGACCACTAGTGTTTAAAAAAAGGCACGGCCGCATGAAGGTTAAGCACAATATTGCTCCTGCAAATCCTTTAGAATGATGATTGAT
Organism: Lepisma saccharinum; assembly: GCF_977018435.1. Taxonomy (NCBI): domain Eukaryota; kingdom Metazoa; phylum Arthropoda; class Insecta; order Zygentoma; family Lepismatidae; genus Lepisma; species Lepisma saccharinum. Next base: position 4,978,911 of record NW_028142891.1, read on the forward strand.
TTGTTGTTTTAAGTCCACTTTATGCACAGTAAGGCTAATTGGGACTGGCCTACAGTTTAAAGTCAGATCTGAACCACTTGTGCCTCCACTGGGTATCGAACTCGGGACCCCTTGATTATGCCTTGAGAATGAAATAGGACAGGATCACACACGTGAGACGTGTAATTGTTACTTCTCAGGGGTATGTGAAACTAAGACAACTACATGGGTGAATAATTTGAACATTACACAATGATGTGCCACAGAGGATTATCTTGGCTTTAGTTTCAGTCACCAGAGCCTCGTTAGCCTGCACTGCAGTTTCCAGGGTGCACTGCACGGAAGAGAGGTTGATATTTCAGTGATCTTCACTAAAGAACACTACTTACACCCCACATTAAAATATTAATTGAAAACACAATCTTCGTACCAAAACAAATTAAGCCTAGAAAATATTTAAATATATCTAGTTTGTGAAGGTGAAATATCAAAAATTCAATGATGAAGTAACATTTCTTTAAATAACACTGAATAACTATAAACATTGTATGTGCTAATACAATATAATACTCACAGATTATTGGAAAGGTATTTTTTTGGTAATTCTTTGAGGCTTTTCAAATCCGTAGAAATGTTAGTAAAAATTCACAGAATCAGGGTTGCTACAATTTTTTGATTATGAAATTCCCTGACATTTCCAGGTTTTCCAGTCCAAAGATGAAATTTTTCCAGACATGTTTATCATCATGATTTTTGCTTTTGAACACTGATTTGTTTGTTTGTTTTGCTTTATTTACTACGCTTCTTGTGCCACTTTTGGCTAATTTGCAAAGATGGGGATGAGTGATGATATGATGAAATTGATGAATGGACACACACAAAACATCCATGCCCATGCCAGGATTCGAAACCGGGACCCCGGGCTTCATAGCGCGGTGTACTAACCACTCCGGCACGAGGGCCAGCTTTTTGAACCTTGCGATTTCAATTAAATATATAAATCCATTAATAATTATGAATATTCACTTTCACATTTATTTTTTTTAAGCAAATATCATTCTACACACACAAGAACACGTGAAATTTTTGAAGAATAAAATATAAAATTACAATTGTATCAATTACAAATCGGCATCAAATGTATTGGGTGCTGTGCTACAATCACGTGCATCTAACCTTCAGGCTAAGGTAACAGAGGTACATTATTTCACCACAACATAAAAACAGCAGAAAAAGTTCATAAATCATACACAATTTTTCATTTTCTGACAGATTTATAGTGTCGTACAAAATGCTGCTTTTTTGCTTACATTACATGGCACCTGGAGAAATTTTTGTTGCATATAGGAATTTTATAGGAAATGCCAACAAGACTAAGATCTATAAAATAATAGACGATAACCTCATCTTCAGCAAACTTTTCGAGAATTATGATCATGTTGTCAATGTACTTTAGTTATCATTCAGATATCTGGACTGCAAGTTTTACTTTGATATTCTTTCTAATATCTAGTATTATAAAAGTAAAAATTTATTACAGAAATTCGAAGGAACAATAATTTTGCACAAGACTGACAACCATAAAAACAAAAGAAACAAGTTTCTAAACTGAATCTTTTTTTTGGAGTGGAATCACAAGAACCGAATTCAGAAATGGAAGTGAACTGTTTGTTCATTTTGCAACTTTTTCTCTTGCAGACTCCAAAATGCACATAAATTCCAGATGATCAGCAAAATTCCCTGACATTTCCCTGTTTTCCAGGTTTCCCAGACGCGTAGCAACCCTGAGAATGACAATCATTCAAGAATGACCAACAATATATCAAGGTAACCATGCATATAAAGTATGACTAACTTTGCTCAATTGTAAAAGCATTACATTCCACGATTATAAAAAATGGAACATTCAAAAATATTTTAAAAAATAAAATAAACTCCTACCTTCCAAGTTCCTATCACAGTTCTGATGGATATAGTATGATGAATGCAAGGAAATATCAGCATGGCGAGTTTGTTCTTTAGCCATTTGGGGTAAATACCAATGGAAACCCCCCCCCTTCTAAATACAATTAAAAAGGTAAAGTGCTCCCCTGTGCTTATCACCACGCTATGAAGGCATATAGGGGGTGTGGGGGGAAGCCTCACACTTTCTTGATCCAGTCATGAGTGGGGGTGATGTGATCAGCATCACGCCCTTGACTGCCTTTACCCCCCAGGTACCCAGTTTCCCCAATGTCATTCGATGCTGGGTGGGTGCCAGGGCCGCTTCCAACGTTAGAAAAGTTCCCGGATCTGAACCAGCCAGGGATCGAACCCGGGACCGAGCCACCGCTAAATACAATTACCGGTGAATATCTCAAGCATACTTGAGGGTGTAAGATTTGATTGATTGATTTATTTTACTTCAGTTTTCTGCCATATTTTCTTATCCTGAAGACAAGATGAAATTGATTGATTGATTGATTTAAAATCTATGGGTGTGTCGGCACTGAAGGCCACTTTGCACCCTTCTATGGATACAGGGTGATGCAAGAATCACTAACACACATGGACAGGACAACACAAGCCCACAGAGCTTTATTCTGGGTGACATTCTGGATGCCAGAAGACAAAGTTGTACTATGTGAAAGAGAGATTGATATTTGAGTGTTCTAAAGTGGAAATTCTGTGGGGACCACAGAGAAGCAGTACATTCGAGACTATACTGCTCATGAAATTTATTCAGAGTCTAATTTTTTAGTAAGGATCAAATGTTCATTGGCATTCCACAAGAAGAGCGCCTATTATTTACAGAAGTAGTTCTGTCACATTGTGGAGCATCATTTATACCATAGAAGCCATGGGCCTATGTTCTATTATGCCTGTGGGCCAAGTAGTGTTCATTATCTGGCTTTGCCCAGCAGGATTTCTCGGAAGAATGAATTTAATCTTGCCGGGGCATTAAACCTGTACGAGGGGGACCTAAAAGAAACTGGAATCCTTCTCTCGTGGGTAGGCCCATTGTTGTACATGCTTCCACCGCTAGATCAGTCTGCTGACCATTGTTGTCGAGTGAAGTCGTGGTGCAGCTGACCTTGCTCAGTATGACATGTGAAGACGATGCTCGCTCTTTCTTTATGCAAGTGGAATTGTTCACTCGGGATTCATTCCAGCATTCAAACTGTTAAAACAGGTGTTATATCTATATGTTCTGAAACGTATCTGTGATGCAGTGAGATGAAAATGCCCTGAGTTGTAGCAAAGTGGGGAGTGGTGGCCTCAACACAACTGTTTTTTTTGGTTGTTTTTTTTATTTAAAATTTTGGGTGCGTCAGCACTAAGGCTATTTTGCACCTGTCACATTATTCGGGGTCCAGCCCCTTATCGTTACAAATAACAACTCTATCGTTGCAGAACTAAAATCATAAAATATTAAAATCTTCTGACTTTCGTTAAAAGCTGAGGCTGTAAAGGAGCACTCAGCACAAATAAGGACAAAACACAGGACAACACAAACAGAATTATACTGGCCAGAGTCTCGTTAGTCTGCAGTCCAGGGTGTACTATGTGGAAGTGAGGTTGACTATTGGGTGCACTACGTGGAAGGAGCACCCCTTACACCCCACCACAACTATGTGCCAGCGCATGAAGCCTTGAGTGTGAAACGATGTTTAACCAAAACCAGCATGACCCAGCTTATCCACCCACCATATTCAACCCCTCTCGTGGCGTGTGACTTCTTTTTACTCCCCCAAATAAACAAAAAAGTCCTAAAAAAACGTCTTGCTGATGTGGAAGAGGTGAAGAAGAAATGACGGTGGCATTAAAAGGCATCTCTTTGCAAGAGATTCACGACTGCTTCGAAAAGTGGAAAACAAGTTTAGACTGGTGCAGTGCATGAAATGGACAGTAGTTCAAAGGAGATTAAATTTGTAACACATAAAAAGAAATACACAAGTTTTTATTACAAAATTCCAGTTTCTTTTGGGTCCCCGCCCCCCTTGTATTTTACTTAGCTTTTGGCTAATTTGCAAAGATGGGAATGAGGGATAATTAGATGAATGGACACTCACAAACATCCATGTCCAGGCTGGATTCGAACCTGGGACCCCTGGTGTTGTAGCAGGATGTGCTAACCACTCTGGCACAGGGGCCAGCAGGGTCTCCTCTCGTACATACAAAACATTGCAGTGGGCGTAGGTACTCAAGCTGTTCAAACTTCCAAGTGTTTTTCTTTACTCAGTTTTCAAACACTCTTTTGCAATCACCATGAGGAGATTGAATGGTGATAAGATGAAATAGATGAAAGGACAACCACAAAAACACACAATGAGAAGACAGGACATGATAGCCCTGTGCTGCGAGTGGATCTACGTATGAGAGCCTACTCACACTGCAAAATGCACTTAATCAAAGTGCTTTACATTTAAATGCTTCACTCCTTATACTTCTCATTGACCTCTTTCACACTGCATATGGACTGGAGATTTTAGGTAGTCCTGTTCCGCTATTCTCAAATAGATTGATTTGTAAAGTAGAGATTGAAAGAAAATATTTCACATTTTACGAACAAATATATAGGTAAGTTGGTTTTTTGTATGATGAATTTCAAATCTTTTCTTTTATCTGGATATTGATGACATAACATGGCACTTCCCTCTGACATAACCAATGTTGCCAGTACACTTCCTAATTTCGAATAGAAAGCTATATTTCTGAATATGCCATATATGGCCCCATAAATTTTCTGTAATGCATAGAATGCATGTTTTTCTTTTCTTCCTACAAATACTATTTACACCTTACTACTTTTATCTCCATACTGAAAGTTCATGCAGAGAATTATTTTCTTTTTTGATGTTTTAACAATATCCACATAGACAAAGTTTATACCCAGTGTGCAAGGTTCACGAGTGTGTTGAAAGTCTCGATTGCATGACATTTCGAACACCCAGCAGAAGAAATGGCCAATACATGTCTTCTGGATGCTACATCACGCAAAAATTATTTAGCTACTTCCAAAACATGACATTGCGAAACTGTAAACCCTTAACTGACACTACAAGTAAAATAGCTTAGCCGCAATTGGTAAAATGCCAAAATTAGCCAGATGAGTGCCCGTCATCTGGCTATGTTATGCAATCAATGTCCAGATGAAAGAAAACATTTGAGATTTATGGAACAAATATATAGATAAGTTAGTTTTCTGTATGATAAATTTCAAATCTTTTCTTTCATCTGGACATAGTGTACTAGGGCAGTGTCTTTCAACTATCCGGCTGTGTCCTGGTACCAGGTTTTGAGAGTTCATTAGATCTATTGGGGAGCCCAACTTAAGACTTCAGTGTGGGCTGTTATGAGCTTTACTTTTGAGATCACCACCCACAAACAAGACTGTTCCTGCCAGAAACAAAGGTAGTTAACATTCAAATAGAAAATAATAAATATGCAAAAAGCAGAGGAAACGTAAGGTTTTGATGGATTGATGAGATACTTAAGTAAATTTAATCTGAGACTTGTTGCTTGCAAGACAATACGTTAACTGATGGGACACAAAGTGAGAGTATTTTGGATTGAACATTTCCGATGTATGGTTTCTTTCTTTCTGTAATCATTGTTCACACAAATCCCAACAGAACTTCATCTATTTCACACCTCTACCAATAATTCATTAATTGAGTTCTAAATCCACTTTTATGCACAGATATGTTAATTAGGACTGAACCTACAGTTTTATGTGAGATACGAACCACTATGTGCCTCCACCAAGTATCGAACCCTAATCCCTTGATAAAAATGTGGCAAAAGGGGGGGGGGTGAGAGATTTGCTTTGGTGCATGCCAGTATAATGAACACAGTTCTGTTTCAAATGAGACAGTGAACCGAAAATAGGTGGAAGAGGCCTCCCCGATGGTGCAGTGGTAACGTCTTCGCCTCGTAATCAAGGAGTCCTGGGTTTGGTATCCGTTGGAGGCACATAGTGCTTCGGGTCCCACTTTAAATTGTAGGTCCAATCCCGATTAGCCTTTCTGTGCATAAAAGAAAAAAAACACTTCCGACATATGTGATAAAATAGACAGCAAGATGTATAAAAAGTATATTCGGAAACAGTTATTTTCAAGTAAGACTTGAAGCTTTCCTGACGACGAATGACAAAAAGATTCTCTCGGGCACGACCAGGTGGAAACAATTCCAAGCTTTCGAGAGCTAACACCACTCGCATCTTCAGGGTACAAGGTACTCACCTGGTCGTTAGCCCCAGAGAATCTTTTAGTTATTTTCAAATCTTCCTCCACAGACCGTCATTATTTTGGACCAACAGCTGCAAGAATGATCAGCTTCCCACCAAGTCATGCATTGTTGTATTGAACAAGCACACCAGAGCCTTCTTCTACGGCGCATCATGCGGCAACACTGTCGTCATAAGCTCAATACTGAACTCTTAAGTTGGGCTCACCAATAGTGATTGCTGACTGCATACTATTTGAAACCCATTTTTTTATTTGTCAATAAGCCTAGACATATATGGGGTAGGGGCATGGTGGAATGACAAACAGGTGGATGCACGCGCATGGCTCTCAACCATACGTCAGAGCTCTGACGTCAACATAGTGGCCACAGCCAAGAGAGGGGGTGCTTTTCAGAGCGTGACAAGTGGAGTTTCCGGTTTTGTTCTTTTCTGTAGACCATTGAACTGAGTGTTTCTTTTTTTTGTTGTCTTCGTTTCACTTCATTACTGCTGTAGAAATCATTACAAAAAGACGAAAGGAACGAATATCAAGTATTTTGGATTTCCTGTTAAAAAGAAGAATTTTGTTACAAATGGGTATTGGCTTGCAGGTGGAAGGACAAAATAAACAATTTTATCTCTTTCTGTCTTTATATATATGTGTGTATATATATATATATATACACACACAGATACACATATACATATAACATATATATGTGCATGTATTATGTGCTTTCATGTATCACATTTTATGTTGCTTTTCTGCCTACTTGGGCTGATTGCGGCGATAAGACTTGATGATATGAAATTTGATCAAGGGACAAACACAAATACTCTTACCCAGTTCAGGATTCGAACCCGGTAACGTCCGTGGGAATATCGCGAGTCAAGAACCCGGTGGCCTCAGTTACCGAAGCGACTCACATATATGTATATTTACGTATATGTATGTATACGTATTATACATATGTGTATACCTATATAGGGTTATTAATGCAGTCTGTGTTATATGCTCTTTCGTGCCTCAAATTTATTTCTAAGTTCCCCGTGCATATAGTACCGTACCATGAAGGCACATTTTAGAGGTTTTAGGTGTAGGGACCCACACATTCTAGATCTCGGCCATTTAGGAGATGGTGTAATCAGTACCACACTCCGACTGCCTTTACCCCCCATGGTTGTCCACAAGTGCCCATTATTTAAGGCTGGGTGAGCTCCAGAACAGCTTTATGCGGGTACAAAACCAGAAATTTTCTGAACTTAGATCACTCACCCCGGGAATCGAACCTGGGTCTCCCGCGTACCAGTCAGATTCCCTACCGACTACTAAAACATATTGTATACTCTGTGTTGCCCATGGAGAAAATAAGGTACACAAAGATACGCAACAACTTCCACTCCCCCAAATGAAAAACTGGTTCTACACATTATGCACATGGAAATGCTCAGGAGGTGGACTCCACTATTTCATATCTTGGTGCAGTGACCGGATCACCACCATAGCTTCAGAGAATGTAACAAGAGGATCGAACCACTTTCTGTATGGAAACTACCAACATGACCACCCGAATTATGGTATTGTATTTTTTCGCCTTTACTTTACTTACTTTTACTGTCGACAACCAGCTTGTGCAGCTGTAATGAGAGTAACACTACACGAAAATAGGTTTCCTGTGCTTGATTTCTGTTTAGATACGGATGTGATTCTTTATTGTTGTTATTTAGCGTAGCTTATCTGTTACTTTTGGCTAATCGCAACGACATGGATGAGTGATAATTGGATGAAGTTGATGAAGGATAACTCACAAAGAACATCCATGCCCAGGCCAGAATTCGAACCCGTGATCTTTGGCGCTAATCTGTCCGCCACGGAGGTCAGTAGGTGCAAATTTATGAAAAAATGAAAAAACTTGTGTGATACTGTACATATTTTCTTGCTATGTAAATAATGTTAAAGGACTGTAATGTTGTTTTGTACTGTTAAAGATTTGTAAAAGCTTTCCAATTTTCCATAAAATTCCTGCACTATATTTGTTCGAACAAGCAGCAAATGTAAGAATAATAAATGCTTCAGAAAAATAAATTTAAAAGCTTAATTTTCCATTTACATATTGCTCTTCCATTGTAATTTCTAATACTTTCTCCTTCGATTCTACTCATGTGGTTGCAGTAGAGTACCAAATATTTTGGGGGAAGCTGAAGCTGGAGACTATTTTACGTCTAGGAAATGCTTGTAAAATTATCAAGTATGAATGAATTTCCCCATCCTCTCTCTCTTCCTCTTTCTGTGTGTTTTCTAGCCCTTAGAAAATCAGAGAACAAATGTAATAGGATTCAATATGCTAATATGAAAGAATTAAAACTACTTTTCAAATGTAAGAGAGGTAGTCAGAATTGTGACAGTGTATGGTTAAAACTTGAATTTGCATTTTCCAAAAACAAAGAAGAAGAAATGAAGGTAAGACTATCATGATGACGAGAATTAATTATGATACATGAAATCCATGAGAGAAAACACTGAAAGGAGTGCGCAAATCTGGACTGGACGTCGAAGCCTTCCCTAAGTCTGACACTCAACATGCTTGGACACGAATGTTCCTGTGCGTGTGCAAGATTAATAGAAAACACAGAAGAAAGCTACGCACTACTCATGCTGACCAGAAAGGCTGGAAAGAGATTTATTACTAAACGACACTTTTCGTAATATTGTATTTGATATTTGCAAGATACCCACATCCTTAACTATTCCCTTAATTTTTTCTCAATTTTTTTGCTCGTGCCTTTGGGGAGTGGAATCCCATCACGCCCTCCTCTCAGTACACCATGGTTATGGTTATTCCGCCTGTTTTGAAGTTATATTGAGTCTGTAGTTGAAATTTGATTCACGAAGAAAGCTTCACTGTAGGGCGAGCGGACGCCCGTAGTCCTTTCCGGCAACAATGATGACATCATGCACCGGAAGGGAGAGTTTTCAGGATCGGTTTGCATCCTCCTCTTTAGTCTTTCCACCATGGGGTAGGGGTTCCCAGATAGCACAGTGGTAGCATCATCACCTTGTAATCACCAAGTCCCGATCCAATACCCAGTGGAGCAACAGTGGCTCGTATCCCACTTCAAACTGTAGGTCAACTCCTGATTAGCATTTCTGTGCATAAAGTGGTTTTAAAACACCAACTCAAACAATATACCAGGCATTTTATTTATTTATTTTCATTTTTGAGCAGGGCATGAAATTTGTAAAATGATTTTACCATGCTCTGATCTCACAATGGTCGAGAATCACTACATAAGGCTTGCTTCGTGACCAGGTTTAGCAGCTATTACATCAATACACTTGAAAGCCAGAATACAAACTATTTTATACTAAATACAAATGTAAAGGGGTTTCAAACTAGATTTTTTATTTTAGATATAGTTTTAAAAAAATGGTATCACTTAGGATACATTTGATAAGTGTGTCAAAAGATGTAACAATATTTTCTTCTTAGTTTATATGCATTTTCCTATTAGAAATTCAAACAATGACAATTCTGTTAGTATACTAAGTCCTGCGACAGGTTAATGGCGTCTTTTGTAACAAACGTTTGCAGTGATAGTGCTACAAAAGTAAGATTTCTTGACGGTTGATGATTGCAATTACCCAAGAAACCATTGATGAATAGCCCAGGAACCATTCACGGGAAGGTTAGATTAGGTTTGGAAATTTGGTGCTCACGTGAAGAAACGATACTAAGTTTTGGAGTTCTATGTGCTATGAAACTTACATTTTTCAATATTTAAATTCCTTACCAATCTATAGAGACAGGCGGGTAGCCAAGAGCGGAGGCGTTGCCACGATAGCGGTTGCAGGTTAATTACCGCAGGGACAGAGCCCGGAATCGGGAGGAAATTTTGACAGCAATTTTCATGGCATTTCTTGGGGTACAGCCATGAAAAACAGACTTCGACATACATCAATCGGTACGGGTGCTTCAAAGTGCGCATACTCACTAATTGAGGCCTCCGTATCACGAATTTCAAGTTAAAATTTGGCGGTCAGGTGTAGAAATTGCAAAATAAGTGAAATTGAATGGTGTGCGATCGGCACGATTGCTCATTATGTACAAAATTTTCCGGTAAATAAGGAGCAATCGTGCTGATCGCACATCATTCAAGTTCGCAGTTTTTAGACGTGACCGCCAAATTTTAACTTCGAATTCGTGTTTAGGAGGCCTCAATTAGATAGTATGTGAAATATTACGAAAATCGAAGGGGCGTCCGGTATTGTAAATTCGCATTGGTTAGGTTAGACAAGCATAGTTAAAATTCAGGGTATTCATAAACATGGTTTTTGAATGCAAATCATTGCAAAAAATTCTTGTTTCCTTCATAAATCACGTGTGTTTACTTCATTCACGGAGACACTTATTTCTACTTATTTCCCATTTTCTAGACGTGACCGATAATTTTTAACTGTAGATTCATGATTAGGATTCCTAAATTAGCGAGTATGCCAAATTTGAAAACAATCCGAGATACTCCCGCTCCATATATTTGTTCGTTGACCCATGGCAGATAGAGACGACCCAAATGTCAAGTTTATTGTTCTTTGTGCATAGATGTACTATATTTAGCTCGTTTTCGCAATCATTCCATTGTGCTTTAATGTATTAATTCCTAGGTTCAGGAGAATGTAATTTTCGGAAAATCTTATGACTGGCTACATTATCTTAAAGCTTTACTAAACCCATTTTTATTATCGATATACACAAGAAATTCCTACCTTCATTGAAAATAATGTTTGAATTGTCATCCCATTGCGCTCCAATGAAAAGCTTAGGGCAACAAAATGACGATCAAAATTATTTAGGGACACAACAGGGGAGGCGTCGCCACCGGAAAAGTTTGGCAATGAGCAGCCCCATTTATTATTGTCATTGGTTATACAGAATTTGGGTAAGATTTTATGTTCCTAATGATATTAGTTATTGAACTGTAAAGAAACAATTTCAAAAGGGTGTATTTCCTTTTAGATATTAAAGCATTTTCTTTCAAAATCCGTGTGTACGAATAAGAATGTTACATACTGTATATAACAAAAAATGGCAACAGTTTGTTATAGCGGAGACACATTTCTTCATTGTTACAGAAGAAACTACTTACGGAAATGAGTTTCTCCAAGCTTTCCAATGTTTGTCGAGGTGTTTTATTTCATCATGGAATATATTTCACCGGGAGAAATTGTGTATGTTTCAAGAGATATATCTCACCAATGCACAATTGCCATTGCTTTTGCTACGTGAACTGCATGCTGTGTACGTTTGATGACGTAAGCCCCTGTCAGTGTTTGCTGGTAATTTTTGATGGGGCGGATTTTTTTTTAAAAAAAAAACGAGAAATACGTATCCAGGTTGTGCGCTCTTGGAAGGAAAAAGTGACATGGTGGCGCACATTACTGAACAAATCTAGTGAAAGCAAAAAATACCTACCTTGTTAGGTAGCTAGGTTTAGTTCTCTTAGCCTGATTAATAATTTGTCATTGTATTATGCTAATGAAACCTAACAGGCCTAACCTAACCTTGTAAGCATTCCTCGTCTGAAATAATGAAAGCAACTGTGCATGTGTGGGTGGTATCCGGAGCAACAATCAACTCTAATTCAGCGAAACGAAGGGTCTCACTTATCACACAACACTTGAGCAACCTTGTGTTCTAACATCAATGGAAAAAGCATTTATATATTAGGCTAGCTTGGTTTAGTTCTCTCGGTACTAGTATAGTATGGGGGTGACACCTATAAATCATATATTTCACACTTTTTTACATTGGTAACGTACTATTTTCGAACGCGGGAAATCTCCTAAGGTGAAATAATGCATTTCTAACTAAGATAATTTCTATTTCTTACATTTACGACTACTTACTGTTACTTGTTATTTCCATTCTGTAACACACATTATGGCGACAGTGTACTGGTTCATCGCACGCGTTGAGAGTTTCTTCGATTTATGCAGTGTTGCAACCTCGTTCACTGGAAAATACCTACTTTCGTGCCCGGATTTGAAATTATGCTAATTAATACCTCGCAAACCATTGACGTTAGCCCCAAAAACCATTTTCCGTAAGGTTAGGTTAAGTGAGGTTAGGCAAGCATAGTAAAAAAAAAAAAAATTAAAAATCCTCTTCATGTCATGGTCTGGTGAAAACACGGCGAGTTTGAAACACTGACTACGGGGATACATCATCTAACACACGGAACATTGTTCTCTCGTGCAGAAAGCAAATGGCGGCAGCAGAAACAGCGTGTCAGAGATTTTTGCAGAAAACAACATGTATTCGTATTAAAATGGATCAAAACTACATTCACGAACTTCCACAACACTACAGAAAATGAGGTAACAGTTTCATAGATTGGACACACATTAAAATCTGATATTTTGTGTTTCGCACGCTTCGTACTTACCAATTGTGTATTGCGGAACATAGTTCAAGGTGCCATTATGCTTTTTACCAGAAAACAAACTCAATTTTTCACATTCTGAGTGCTTTTTTTTTATTCCTTTCTTCGATTCCAGGACACACAATATGGCGGGCACATCTTGACTCATGTTACAGTGCATGTTGTGGTATGCAATGTTTCAACCTTCTGCACTGAAAAATACCTACTATCATGTTAGTTACCGGTGAAAATTATACATTATGCACGGGTAGCTGACGGATAGACCCACGAACCATTCACGGATAGACCCACGAACCATTATGCACAGTAGCTAACTGATAGCCCCAAGAACCATTTCCGATAAGTTAGGTTTCGTTACGTTCGGCAAGCATAGTAAAAAAAAGGGGGGTTTGAAACACTGACAGGAGCTTACGTCGTCAAACGTTCGCAGCATCAGGTTGTCGTAAAGCAAGCAAATGAAAGCAATGGCAATTGTGCGTCTGCGAGATATTCTCTTGAAAAATACATCATTTCCCAGTCATATATATTCCACAATGAAAAGAAATACCTCGATGAACGTTGTAAACCTTGGAGAAACTCATTTCCGTAAGTAGTTTCTCGGTAAACGTTTTGGTAACGTTTTAACGTTTCGATAAACGTTTTGGTAATATTGGTAATAAACGTTTTGGTAATATTGGTAATATTACCAAAACGTTTATCGAAACGTTAAAACGTTTACCGAAACGTTGAAACGTTTATATAGGAACGATGGAACATATTGTCATCATCATCTTCACAATTAGTAAGTAAGTGCTATTGGTAAACTTACGAGGAAAAAAAATAAGTTTTGTAGGAATTCCCTTGTCAATATGAATACCATGTTGCTGCCTTTTAGTTTCTGAAATATGTTAAAATATATTACATTGAATATCAATTAACTAACTAACTCTCTAGCCTTCTTGAATCCGAAAGTTCATAGCTGCAGTTTTCCATTTGTAATTATCCTGAGCAAGATTTATATATTCCATTCCATCTTTACCGATTTCTTTTTAGGTCCGCCTCCATCTTCGTTTTGGTCTCTTACCATCAGGTTTTCCTACAAGATTCCTGTAAAATCTCCTTTATTCTTTTCTCATTCGTGCCCACCAAAGTATTCGTGATTTAATCATCAATCTAATAATACTTGGAAATTAACATAAATTATGTACTTCTAAATTATGTAACCTTCTCCATTCACTTGTTTCTTCATCCCTTTTAGGCTAAAATATTTTCCTAAGAATCTTATTTTCAAATACACCTCAATTCATCTTCAAGAGATCAAGTTTTCACATCCACAGGCAAAATTACTGTTTTGTTTACTTCAACTTTTCGTTTCTTAGATATTAAACAAAAATACAAAAGTTTATGAAGAGAAAAATAACATGAATTTTCCGAATTAATCCTACTTTTCATTTGTTAGTATTACTCCTAAGTACTTAAATTTGGAAACTAGTTCAAAAATCGAGTAATTATCACTTAGTTTCGGCCTGTGCTAACTTCCTTAGATGCTTTGAAAAATATTTTAGCATTATTCTTAATTGTATTTACATCATCTGCAGTTGAGTCACAGTACTTTGTTAGTTTTTTTACCTTCCTAACAGCATATTCTAAGACAAAATTAAAAAGCAATAAATATAATGCATCTTTGTTTTATAACCTTTCATAAATTGTACATTTGTCAGACATATTAACAAGATTCTTAGGTATTCCAAATACGAATAATTTATCTTTTTAGCATTTTTAAATTCAATCAAGTTAGTTTCTGGGACTATAAGTTCTGCTTCATTTATTTCTGATTTATCTCCTACATCAACATTTAAAAAAATCATTAAAGCAATTCTTCCATCTATTTAAAATAATCAGCCATTTTTCATCAAGTTTATTTTAGGTTGCCACCCCTTTCTAAATTTATTTGCACCTCTGATACTTTTATTTCAATTGCATTAATTTTACTTTTCAAGTAATCTCTTTTTTGTACAATGCTATAGGTTAAAGTTCATTATGAAGAAATAAATTTCATTTTTTAAAAAGTTCATTCTATGCCAGGGATTGTATTTTTTTTATAGTGCCATGTAATTTCATAACTAACTAACTCTCTAGTATTCTTAAACCCAAAAGATCGTAGCTGCAGCAACACAGGCCTTCCATCTATCCATTTATATATTCTTAACCATCCCTAGCAATTTCCTTTAGATCCATCTCAATATTGTCCTTCTATCTTCGTCTAGGCCTCCTCTTACCATCAAGTTTCCCAACAAAAATTCTATAAACTCCTCTTTTCTCTCCCATTCAGACTTTGTAGCACATATCCTGTCCACCTAACTCTTTTTTATTTAATTATTCTAATAATATCTGGACATAAATATAAATTATGTAATTCTAAATTATGTAACCTTCTCCACTAACCTATCTTCTCATCCCTTTTAGGTCCAAATATTTTCTTAACAATTTTATTTTTAAATACACCTTAATTTATATTTGACCAAGTTTCACATCCATATAATACTACAAGTAAAATTACAATTTTATATATTTTAACTTTTAATTTCTTAGAGAGAAATAACATGCATTTCCTGAATTAAGTCTACTTTTTATTTTATTTCCTCTTTAATATAATTTTCATTTGTTTATATTATTAAGCATATCTTTTATCAATATTTCATAAGATTTGGTTGCTTGCAAAAGTTAATCCGTTTATCTCCTTTTTAGTAATAGTATTTTATTTATATATCATGTCAGGTTAGAAAAAAAGTTCGTGCCTCAGTCAAAGCAATAAGTTGTGTAATAATTCTGTCTGTTTCAGCATTTGACTTATACCAATCATCCGTATACCGTCTCCTTCCTTCCCTCCCCTCATGAAGCTCGTCCATTCTATCGGCCAATTTTTTGCTTGCAGCTCGAAAAAGAGACTCGGGATTCTGTAACTTTTTAATACCACTTATTTTGCGAAGATTATCCATAAAAATCATCTTGCACGGTGGACGAAATTCAGGCACTATTTTGCTTAATTCAACGAGTCTCGCAACATCCTCACCTCCATCGACTGTGTATTCAAAAATCTTGTATAGCAGTTCAAGTGGTAAGTCAGTTATACAAGTTGTCATTTTTTACAAGATGTTATTTAAATAGAAGTTTATTGGTATTTATATATAAATTTTCTCGGGGAAAAACACAAAACTCACAATCAAGTCAAAATTTAATAAGATTCTATTTACTAGAAAAAAAACACTTTTAAATTAAGTTAGTTGTTTTCCACTGCACTATTTGAATTTTTGAATAATCACATGTTAGTTATGAATGCATTGTTGACATCCTGTCTACGTCAAGCAAGTTACATGATCCTCTATCTCTTTTTTATAGAGGAAAAAAAATGTCACGACCTTCCCAAGCTAGTATTATTGACGTGAGATTCTTAAGAAGTTGACGTCACATCTACACACACGCACGCACACTCGGGGAATGCAAAACTATTGATTTTGTCAACAACTAAGTTAGATGAGAATTCTTGCCAACATTTCTGTGTTGCAGAAGTTTCTTTGGAAAAATAATTGCATTTAAGAAATTATTAGACCCGTCTAGTTCGATATACTTTTAGACATATTGTGGAATGCAATAGTAGAACTGTGTTTTTTGAACTTCTGCAACTATAAAAAAATTCTTATACAATAAAACTAGAATTTGAACTCTTGCGTAAAACAAATTTTCAGTTTTTATACTTGTAAAATCAGCTAAAATCATGATTTTCAGTTAAATTACACTAAGAGAGCTCACTATGAAATTGTTAGATTTTGGGGAGAGGAGGGTATTTATTTGCTCGTACCCCCTTCTCTGACTACTGAAGAACACTGGAACAACACCTCTATACTCTTCAACTATTCTCACAATATTAACTCATCAGTAATACGAAAACTCTTTAAATAGCCTAAGCACGGACCGCATCTGAAACAGTAAGCCAATCAGAAGACACCACAGTAACCCACAAGTGTCTGTCAAGTAAGCCGGAAGTGGACCGGAAGTAATCTGGAAGTGGACCGGAAGTAAACCGGAAGTGGACCGGAAGTAACTTAGCACTTATTTTTAACTTAGCACTTCGCTTTAATTATTGAAAAATAAAATTTTAGCAAAAGTTATAGAGGGATTTTCGAAAATTAGCAATTTTGCACTATGAAAATTGGAATTTGAGCTTTGACTTTTGTTTTTGCGCTTGTATTGTGTCACTTTTGTAACAGTCAAAGTTCGATTTTGAGTATATTACTGTATAGGTGTACACAATAAAAGTAAACCAAAATTTCGGGGGTGGCCCAAAACGCACCGTTTACCCTACTTAACAGGCCTATCCTAATATCGTAGGCATTCCATGTCTGACATCGGAACACAAGGTAGCGAAACTTTTGTGCAGAGGAAGACCCTGAAAGAAATGACTACAACTGTGCATAAACACTATGGACGCAAACTAATGGAGAAATGCATTGCCTTTAGTAGCAGGAAAAACGTGCAATAATATAATAGTAATCGGAAAAGTAACACCGGAAAATGGAAGTAGATGGTACGTACTTTCAGGGGATATAAATTTTGTTAGTCTATTTAGAGGAAAAAAGTAGGCCATGAGACCTGCTTGCCTAACATAACCAAACCTAACCTTATTGGAAATTGTTCGTGGGACTATCCGTGAATGGTTCGTGGGGCTCTCCGTCAGCTACCCGTCCATAATTGTAAAATTTTCACATGTGACGAACACGGTAGTAGGTATTTATTTTTCGGTGAAGAAGGTTAGAAACACTGCAAACCCACAACTTGTCAAAATGTGCCCGCAATATTGTGTGTTACAGAAGCAAAGAAAGGAATCGGTAAAACTATCATATGCGGGAAATTGTTCTAACTCGTTCATTCTCTACTTTTTTACATTCGTACTTACCTATTCTGCATTGCGAAACATTGTTTAACAAGGGATTTCACTTTTTTTAACAAAATTAATATCTATTGTCGACATATCGAGTAATTATTGTTCGTTCTTTTCTCGCTTCCTGAACACGCAAAATGGCGGGCAAATCTTGACTAGCGTGTTTCAACCTTCTTAAAAGGAAAATTCCCACATAGCCCCGAAAACCATTCCCGCATAGCCCCAAAAAACATTCACGCATAGCCCCAAAAACCATTCAGGATACTATGACCATCGACCAATAGCCCCAAAAACCATTCCCGCATAAGCCCAAAAACCATTCTGGATCGTATAACCATCCACGAATTGCCCCAAAAACCATTCACGATAGCCCCACAAACCATCACGGCAAGGTTAGGTTAGGTTGCTTTAGGTTGGGCAATATATTGAAAAACTGTGCATTTGGAAACACTTGCCGGGAATTACGTCCTCAGATGCTCGCAACATCCGGATCAAGTACATGGATGGAAATGCAAGTAACAGCTTTTGTGCATCGGGCAGACATTATTATAGAAAAATACATGATTTAGCGGCCAAATACATTGAAAAATGCGAGAAAATACATCTACGACCTTCCGAAATTACACAGAAACTCAATTCCATAAGTACTTTCTCTGTAAAAATGAAGAAATCCATTTCCCGGTTATGACATTGGTAAATATGCGATATCGCCGGGATGGATTTCTTCAAATTTACAGGAGAAAGTACTTACTGAAATGAGTTTCTTTAGCATTCTGGACGTTCTTGGAGGTATTTTCTTTCACGGAAAGTAAAAACTTGGTACTACTTTACTATACCTGAGACACCTGGGAATAATTTCTTTCGCACTTTTTTACATTGCTAACGTACTATTCTGCATTCCGGAACACTTATTTAGGTGAAATAATTGAATTTGTTAGGAAAGTAATGTATATTTCTTACATTTACGAGTACTTACTGTTGTTGTTTATTTCCACACACAACATGGCGATAGCTTACCGTTGATCGTTCCTTGAGCCAGAAAAACCATTGACGTTAGCCCAAAAATTCACGATAGCCCCACAAACCATCACGGGGACGAGTATGCCTACTAGGTTAGGTTAGGCCTGTTAGGTTTGGTTCCATTAGCACACCTTTCGTTCAATTTAGCATATACAGACAATACGAGAGCGTATTGTGCTCTCATGCAGGAAGCAAATGGCGGCAGCAGCAATAGCACGTCGGAAATAGATTTTCGTACAAAACCACATGCATTCGCATTAAAATGAATCAAAATTACATTCTCAAACATCAACAACGCTACAGAAAGTGATTTGCGTAAGTACTTTCTCCTGTAAATTTGAAGGAATCTGTCTCAGGTATAGTAAAGTGTTACCAAAAACTTCGTAGTTTAATGCTGCCGAACAAGAATTAATCACTTTTTACGTAAGAAATTGGCATTGCCTGCCACATTATGCCGTTGTTTACATTGTGTGCGTGCAGATGGCGCCGCGCGTTCTTTTTTCGATGAATTTAGGGGTGAAATGAGTGCTAATGGAACCTAACCTAACAGGTCTAACCTAACATTGTGTGAATGGTTTGTGGGGCTACCCATGGATGGATTTTGGGGCTAACGTCAATGGTTTGTGGGGCTACCCGTGGATGGTTTTTGGGGCTAACGTGCATGGTTTGTGGAGGTAAGGCATAACTTCACCTTAAAGAATGTTCCGCAAGGCAAAATAGGTAAGTACCAGTGGTAAAATTAAGGAAACAAATGAGTGAAAGGTGTCCGGGCGTTATCGCATATTTACCATGACATTTTTACCAAGCAATCAAAAAAAAAAAAAAAAACTTTGTATGTGAAAAATTGTGTTTGTTTTCGTGTAAAAAGCATAATGGCACCTTCAACTATATTCCGCAATGCATAATTGGTAAGTACGAACCATGCGAAACACAAAATATTCGATTTTAATGTGTCTCCGATATAACAGACTGTTACCCACAAAATTAATGTGAAACATACAACAAAAAATAATTACTACTATTACTTGAAAAATGTGTTGCGTGCCAAACGGGACAAAAAGTGCCGGTTACAATATAAATTACCGTACCTGTACATTTCTTATCAATTTCGAAACAGACAAAGGCCAAAAAAACGTGGAGTTTAGCACGTATCAGAAGATAATTACCCATAAATGAACAAAGCACGAAAACCAAGGAGTCTGTGCTCATATCCATTTAGCACTTCGGTGTAGGATACAACGACAATAATGAGCAATTATGCATTCTAGTTCCTTGCTTCCTTGGATTGATTTGATTTGGTGTTTTAAGTTCAGTTTGTGCACAGTAAGCCTAATCGGGACTGGACCTATAGTCTAAAGTGGGATCCGAATCACTATGTGCCTCCACCGTGTATCGAACCCGTGAGCCCTTGATTACAAGATGACGCTACCCAGAGCCGCCGTTAGGGAACGCGAGGCCCTGTGCGAACTATATCCACGAGGCCCGTGTATTATGTAATGTAAACATATCGATAACATCCGTTTCTCGTAAATTTCTTCTCTAACGCCAACCTGGTTATTAGAATTGTGTAATTACTACCTATTGTTAAGTACGAGCGCGCGTTCGCAGTATCACCGTTTAGATTAAATAAAATTTTAAATTTGGCAACCAGCTTTTTTTAATGACTGCTGATTGAGACCTTGTTTTAGCGATACAAGCACTAGAAAAAATATTTTATCCTGTGTATTCGCAGCCATGTATTGTAAATTTACCCTTGTTGATATTTTTTCTTTCTGCCAGGGGATCATGAAAGCCAGAGTCGGCCCTAAGGGGGGTTGCAACTCAGGCATTCATCTGAATCCCCGCGCTCCAGGGGAGACCGCGCTAGATAAAAATAATAGTTTGTGTGCGTTTTTTTAACGAGTTTATAGGATGCTAGTGCTTCCAATTAAGTAACTAATCTGATATAACCGGCATTCGTATCTTATTTTGACATACTTAAACACATTCAAAATTACTGAAATCATAAACAAAGTAGCTACTACATGAAGACAGTGTTCCAAATATTTGTATCAAAAATACTTAAGCCCCTATTACACGGAACTGGATTTCTATTTGGAATGCTCTAGTTGACGCTGGACTGGCTGCCCATTTGCTAGTTTTCGCCTCACACGGTACTTGTTTTATACCGTACTTGTCGATAGTCTTTCGTTCCCATAATGGCGGCCGCGCGAGATGTAAACAACGTATCACTTCAAACTTTTAAAATACGATAACTATCCAACCGAGAGGAATATCACATCGCATTAAATGGTTTTAGGTAGAGAAGAACGGCGCTGATAAAATACGTACTTTACAACGTTTACTATACACGTATGGAAGAATATTTTAGCTTTTTCAATTGTAAACATGCCTTTCGTGTTGTATGCACTCGGAAGCCACAGATAAAAAAAAGGTTACTTTACAAACTCAAAGAATATCTTCACATGGCCAAACTAAGCTCTGATTGGCTGTTCCACAGAATCTAGTCGAAGAAGTTAGTAGCAATTAGAACATGTCCTATTCCTCAAAACCAGTCAAGCAGTCAGCCAGGCGGCCATGATTACTACCCAGAAAGTCAGTTCATCGCCAACTAGGGCATTCCAACTAGAAATCCAGTTCCGTGTGATAGGGGCTTTAACGAATATTGTTTGTATACTTATAGAATGAAATATAATAAATATTATTTTATGGGGAAAAAAATGCAAATTCACTACCGTGTCAAAAGTCAATGAAAAGTAAAGAAAACAATTATGTTATCTATTAGATATGATTAAATATTGCGACTTTTTCGTTTTTAGTTAAAGTAACAATAGATATTCAACATTCCCGGTTTTGCAATTAAATATAATGAACGTCATACTAGGGGTACATCATATTGATTGATTGATTGATTTGTTGTTTTAAGTCCACTTTATGCCGAGATAGGCTAATCGGTACTGGACCTAAAGTTTAAAGTGGGATCCGAACCACTGTGAGCCTCCACCGGTTATCGAACCTGGTACTCCTTGATTGCAAGGCAACGACGTACGTCAGAATGAAAACGAAATGAAAATGCAATAGTGTTAACTTTATGATTTTGTGGGACACCTGAACTTCAGACTAAGGAACAAAAATTGAAATAATAATAATTATTATTAGTAGTATACGTCCCGCGAATAGTTGATGCCCCAGACCTCATAATGCAAGATTATACTCTGCCAAATACTTAAAGACATATAGTTTTCGTTTTAAGACCTCACGCTAGTGCTGCTTTTCCTGTGAAATGAACAGTCCCTGTTGCTCATTAATAGTTGTTTTTCTGCAGTCTAAATTCACATTCGGTCCATTTTTTAAGGCATTGAATTTGACTTTCTGATATTTCATGGTTTTGTAGTCGATAGTTTAAATGCTCCAATCATCGCAGCCTTCATTTGCCAGCATGCCCCCAGCCAAACAGCTTACAACAAAAACAGAAAATCTTATCTTTCTTCTTCGAGTGCACCAATCGTCCAAGTGAAAAGCGTCAATTATCACCAGTAATTGGGTAATTATGATATATGATGCGAATAGGGCTCTTTTCAAATATTGAATCAAATTCGGAACTGTTTAAAACGGAAGGCCGCTAACCTGGATCTTAAAGCAGAGGCGATCTGTCACCTGGCTGAGAAGATGAACATGAAATAGTATTCTCCTCCTGCATTTGGCACCTGGTTCACAGACGAGCTGCAATTAAGGTCACCGCCGCCACTGATACACACGTCTTGAACTATATCACGAATACACTCCGTAACATCATCACCAATAACACTAAAACCCTTGACGTCAAGTGCATCTACATTATTTCCGTTTATCGTGGCGGAATTTGAAACAGAAACTGTATTTACAGGCAGCTTGATTTTTTCGAAGGCACCGTTCTGACTTTCTAAAAATACGTCCATTTTCCCCCTTTTTTAAGCCTTTTCGAATCCAGATTCAAATTTACGAAATTTGTCCCGTTATCTAGACATTCCTATAATCGCAATTCTACACACCCGCACGCACTACTGTGTCAAACATGAATGACTTGAAATTTGTTGACACTTCGGCATACTTGTAAAATCTGTAAAAATCTGGAGGGTTTCAGAGGCAATAAAAATAAAGTAGCCTACTCATATCTCCAGATCTTTACTTCTATTTCATTGGGGGGGGGGGGGGGCAATATGCCGACCCAAAGTCCATTGACCTGCACACCGCCTACATTGAGAGGCCTGTTTCGGAAGCCCTTTTTGGAAATGGATGCAGTTGTACGTAGAGTTTGACGTCAGAGGGAAGAAAGGCCGCGGAAGAAAACACAGTACATCCCTAATTAGAAAGTGAAATAATCTTGTGTAATTTTTGTTGTTGAATTCGTGTGTTCCTTATGATTTACTTTTGTAGGATTCTCATTTCATATCTAAGTTTGAGACATAAATACTGTCGTCAAGCACAGTAAAACACGATATTAAAGAACTGATATTGTTCTATGTGCTTCCTTCCGAAGAGAAGTCCAGAAAAAATATTTAGAAGACAATTTTGACGTGGCAAATTTTTAATTTGCGGTCATTTTTTTTTTTACGACAGTGCTATACAAGCGCTATGTACAATCTGAAGTGCTTGGAATATCACCAAGTGTTGCAAATTGCTTGCCTAAAAAATCGGGAAATTACTATACATGCATAAAATCTGAAATGAAAACACAATGAAAATAAATTCTTGCAAACTGAAGTTTGCTTGAGTGCTGCAGTCACATTTCAGTGCATAAAAGTGACAGGCAAATTCTTGATTATGCCAGCAATGGGACTGTTCCCAAACTATATTTATGCCTACTTTTATCATTTTACGTCACTTTTCTGCCTCTTTAGTTAAATCGTAACGATGAGCATGAATTACGATTATATAAAATTGAAGAAGGGACACTCACAAAGGAACATCGAAGCACACGTCAGGATTCGAGCGAGCGCATTCTTTTAGAATTATACATTTGAATGGTAGGAATTTTAAAATGGGACGATAAGAGCGAAGCAAAATAATTTCGAAATCCTTCACAGTAATGCTGCTACAAACAATTTCGTCGCGCAAGAGCCGTCTTAGAGGCACAGCCTGCCAATCAACATTTCTTTGGGTGACCCGTTGTGAGCTCATCGAATCCCATCGCCGCTATTTTCTGGCTTTCGAGACTGCTTTTCAAGTAGCCCTTAATTGTCCTCACGATGCTGGGTTAACACCAAAATTTTGATCGTTCGTACTAGGAATCCAACACTCGCACCAAACTCTAGAGCGCTAACCAGTAGACTTCGCGGGAGCCCTCTTAACAGTAATAGGTACGCTTAAATTTATTTCCTTAATATAAAATAACGTTATCCTAATTTCATCTAACCACCATTCATCATCGTCGCAACGATCAGGCCTAAAAAACAGAGAAATGCATTTTTATACTTTGGGTGCCTGTTTGCCTACTTGATTCAGAGGTTTTTGATGACTACAAATCCGCATCCCTACTTCTCGAAAAGAAGAGTTGACATGTCAATACTGACATGCCTCCCCGATGGCGTAGTGGTAGCGTCGTGGCCTTGTGATCAAGGGGTCCCGGGTTCGATAACCGGTGGAGGCACATAGTGGTTCGGATCCCACTTTAAACTGTAGGTTCAGTCCCGATTAGCCTTACTGTGCATAAAGACTTAAAACACGAACTCAATAAATCAATCAATGTATGCTGACATATATCCAGGCTAACAGCTACGTTTTTTTAGCTGCATCGCTATTTGGTGATAAACATGTCTCTTTTGAGGCACCTCTGGAACAAATCCTGTGCATATCCATGATGTAACAGACAGCAAAATGTCATGAATTACTGTGTAAAATGCAACTTGCAGTGCAAAACCGAGCGATCCATTGCCTTCCACAATGACAAAGCAATAGTGCCAACAATCAATGGCTCAGTACGTTAACAGCATTGCTCATTGTAAGTATGGAGGATCTCATCAGCAAGAAATTATTGTTACAAGAACGATAGACATATACTTTAAGGAATTACAATTATTTTCGTCATAATGTTTTTTCACAAATTTTATAATTACAATATGTTTAGAACACTCGCGTTTCCACGTCACTTTGCTGAATATAATTTATGATATTGTAAAACGTACGAGTTATTGACTTTTCTGCAGAAACGAGATCTTCTTTAGTTAATATACAGTTTCCCGTCGTTTTCTGTAACTTTCGTTAATCATGAAAATGAGGATATATGGTTAATTATTTTAGTAATTATTTTATCTAAAGTTGATTTCAGAAAGTGAGGGAGAATGATGATGAGCAGAATGAGGAATGGAGAAACAGGAGGATCCCAACCAAGCGTCTTTCCTGTTTTCGTTTCGAGTCCTCTTTATGCATAGATAAGCTAATCAAGACTGGGTCCTAACCTCTACCGGCTATCGAACCTGGGGACCCTTGATTACAAGATGACAATTTTCCACTGTGACTTAGTCTTCAGTGAAGCATTCCCAATAGGAAAACTTAAGTAAAGCATTGCTCCACCTGTGTCTCATTTACACCAAAGAAGCAGTACTCAGCTTTCCCCAAGGTTCGTTTAAGCGCTAAGAAGATAAAATTCATAAATAACACATTTTTCTATGCTATTCCCCTCTTGCACAACATGCTATAATTAATTTTGCTACATATGATACATTCCAATTATTTTTTTAAAAGTAATCAGTGAAAGAAATATTTTGGATGGGGCTTAATGAGACATACGCACACGTGTTCATTCATCTTCCACGTGGGCAGCAGTAATATTTAAAAACAAAAATGACTGTAGATAGTAAATGTGCCTTCTACTGCAACCCTGAGTTTTTGACCTCTAAGAAAACCGCACCACAACCTCAAAAACTCACTTTCTCTCCACGTTCCGCGCCTCATTTATTGCGCTGACGATGTTTCACAGCGAAGAAAAGCAGTGATGAGTAAATGCACTTTCTCATCCTTGAAGGATGGATGCGCCTTATCGCAATTTTCTAAGTCCGGCCATGTTTATATATCGTGACCTTTGTAAACCTCGGAACGATGTGATATTTCTGCCACACACGCGCGCGCGCCTCTGATTATTTCTGTATTGTGACGTGTTTTTTTTTTCAAGCAAACAAACAAATAATAATAATAATAATAATTGTTTTTTTTAGGATTCCTTGCCCCTAACCCCGCCAGGAGTGCGTGGTGCCCAACCAAAAAAAAGGTTCTAACGGCTGCGGTTATAGATAACCACACCTCTGTAGACTTTCACGTGTTTTTTTTTCTCAAAGGTCCTATGGGACACCTCTGTTTGTCAAAAATTCGAGATATTTGCAATTTAACGCAGGACTTGGAAAATTTTCGGAAAATTTTTGGTTCCATGACGACCTATGTTTATTTTGGTATGGGAGGACAGAGGACACCGAGACTCGACCAACGCACTAAACCCGACCTTTCTACAACTATTCGTTCAAAAGTTACGAGTGATCAAAGTTTTGTAGGGTGGGTTAACTTCTTACCCCTTGACCCCAGGACCACCAAAACTTGGTATACGTATTCTACACCTCCAAAATCGACAGAGGGTATCTAACGATACCGGATGGGGGTGTTTTTCGATATATTTTTTCGATAACTCTTATCATTTTCGAGATATTTGTAATTTAAGATATTTTTAACGCTGTGGACTTAGAAAATTTTCTATTGATGAAAATAATTGGTTCCATGACGACCTATGTTCATTTTGGTATGGGAGGACAGAGGACACCGAGACTCGACCGACACACTAAACCCGACCTCTCTACGCGTAATCTACGTCACCAATAAAAAATCGACAAGTGGAGATTTTTCGATAACTCTCACTGTTTGCAAGGTACTTAGGTTTTTGATAGACGACAACGACGGATTCATCAATGAGTAAACATCTGAACTCGGTGAACAAGTCAACTTCTGCAAACATAATATTTTTGAAAGATATACAATGTTCAAATTTTTCCGCCAGGAAGTTTCTAACGGTTTTCAACTCTTTCTTTGTGCTATGGTAGGAATTTTTGTGGTGGCCTGAATGAAAATTTTGGTGTAAATATTCAATATTATACATTTTTCTTCTATATTCGTCGGGAGGGTAAATGTCAAAATTTAACTTCATAAAAGAAATAAATAATCGAGAATCCTAAGCATACAGTAATCCTTGAATTAAACAGTATCCCTAACAAAGAATATGATTCACCATTTACACCAGGTGGGAAACTGTATAAGCTGTCCCCTGCACAATTTTATTACCAGTTTTTTGTTGGGGGTACACTCAGACCAATCAAGATCAAATATTGGCTACAACCACAAGCACACCACTACCCTACCTTATCAATAACTAATGCTGACAACAAACAAAAAGTCACCAATATAGAGTTAGAAGATTTTACAGATCCCAATACATTAGAAACATCTTATGCTGAAGATGATGGATCTCTGGAATTTAAAATACATATAGGAGACAAATTATATTTAGAAAATCCTGTAGTATCTGCTGCTGAACACCCCATAGTTGCAATATTCTTATTTACATACCATGTCTAGACAAACTATTGTTAATGAACTACACAAACCAGCTAGACGTAACTATAAGCGACTGCCAGTGGTTACAAAAGGCATAGATGATTTATGGCAGTGTGACTTGGTGGAAATGGCCCCTCGCCTAAAGGCGGGACAGTTGAAAAATTTAGACAAGGTCAACAAAGGATACAAGTATATACTTACTGTCATAGATACATTTTCAAAATTTGCCTGGGCTATGCCGCTCAAATCTAATACTGGAAAATGTGTTACAGAAGCTTTCAGGACAATTATTAATCAGAGTGGAAGATCACCCCGCTATTTGCAAACAGATAATGAATGGCAAGGAATTCTATAATTTGGTGTTCCAACAATTTATTAAAAACCATTCAATAAAACATTACTCGAGTTACAGTGATCTCAAGGCCTCTATTGTAGAAAGATTCAACAGAACTTTAAAAAATCATATGTATAAACAATTTACTCTTCAAGGTAATTATAAATGGCTTACTATCTTACCAAAACTTCTAGATAAATATAATAATTCAGTTCACACTACAATCAACATGAAGCCCTCTGAGGTAACTTCATCTGATGAGCAGAAATTGATCAGTACTGTTTACTATCCTAGATATCAACCAACAACAAAAAAAGCTAAATACAAAGTTGGTGATCAAGTAAGAATTAGTAAATATAAGCACTTATTCAAAAGAGGTTTTACAAGGAACTGGAGTACTGAATTATTTACAGTGGTTCAAGTTAAACCTGGGGCTCGTAATACATATATAGTAAAAGATCACCGAGGAGAAATTCTCAAAGGCAGGTTTTATGAAGAAGAACTTAAGAAAACTAAACAGCCGGACACATATCTTATAGAGAAAGTCATTCGCAAAAAAGGCAACAAAATACTGGTCAAATTAGGTCTCCCAGAACACAATTGGATCGAGGCAGACAAAGTGATACTATGAACACCTGGGATGTTATAAAGAGACTGCCAGAGCCTGAACAGCAGATTAAGAGAAATGGCAAGCTGCTAAAAAAGGTAAAGGTAAAGTGTTCACCTGTGCTTAGCACCACGCCATGAAGGCGTATAGGGGGTGTGGGGGTAACGCCCCACACTTTCTTGATCCGGTCGTGAGTGGGGGTGATGTGATCAGCATCACGCCCCTGACCGCCTTTACCCCCCAGGGTTTCCCCCAGGTACCCATGTTATTCGACGCTGGGTGGGCGCCGGGGCAAGCTGCTGCCTGATAATATTAGATGTCTTATTGTTGGGCCATCGGCTTGTGGTAAAACTACACTAATGATTGATAATTTTTTATTGGCACCCAACTGGTTAGACTGGAAAAATATGCATTTGTATGTATTCTCTAAGAGTTTAGAACAATTAAAATATCAGCAGCTGATGAAGTTATATGATGGACTGGATATAGCCACTTTTGAATCAGATGTTAAGCCACTTCATGAATGTCTCGATAACTCTGTTGTTGTATTTGATGATATGATATTAGATAACCAAAACAAGGTTAGAAATTTTTTTACACAGGGCCGACACAAAAATATAGATTGCTTCTACCTGGCGCAGACTTTTTCTAAAATACCGAAGCAGCTGATCCGAGACAACAGCAATTTTATATATGTGTTTCATCAAGACCATACTAACCTCAAACACATACATGATGAATATGTAGGTGGTGACTTGAGCTACAATAATTTTTCTAAGTTTTGCAGTAGGTGCTGGAACCAGGATAGTAATGGGTTTGTCACAATTGATATGACAAGAAAACCTAATAATGGCAAATATAGAAATAAAATTAACAATTTTCTAGACATTGAAACATATATAAATAACCATGAAAAGATCAATTATTGATGATCTTAAATTAAGAGACTATCTTGTAAAATGATTTAAGGGATGGAAAGTAGAGAACCGAGGTATCTATGAAAAACACAAGCGCACAGAACAGCCGATTATTGATGCTATAAGTGAACTAGGTAAAAATATCAAAACTGTTACAGAGCAGAATCAAAATTTGATCACAGAGCTTGTACCTGTAGCTGCTAGGAACATATTAGATTATCCAATCACCCCACTTTCTAGTATTCATACACCTAGTCCTGTTGCTCCTCGAAGAATTGAAGCTACTCAGGATCCTATTGAATTAGGTCTTCTTGCTCAAAAGTATTTAAGCACACCTAAAGACAACAAAGATGAGTTTTTTGGTTTATTTGCCGACACAGAGGTTGATGGTAGCATCATACATAGAATTGGCAATTTCAGAGTAACATTTATGGGAGATGATTTGATAGTATATTCAGAATCTCATCTTGGAGAAAGAGGTGGGATTGTGGGAATTGATGACTAGGAAGAGACCTGGCAACTATGCAGATCAAGATTATGAGCACTACAAAGAAATATTAATAAAATCAGATGCTCTATACCAGAACAATGATCCCACACAAAAAAGAGTCAAGTCTAGCAGTGGAGCAAAATACAACAATTTAATCAAGCCCATATGGTCACAGATCAAAACAGGCAGTGGGATCCAACAGTACAACACCTTGCCTAAAGAATTTGTCTGGGTTGATGATGTCAGGAAACTTGTAGATAGGTTGCTGGTGATAGCTGGGGAGCAAAATGCTGGCAACCACAATTTTTACAATGAAAAGGTTGGAATTATGGACATGATAAGCACCAAATTGTCTAATTTTATAGTTAATGACACTAAGGGGATTGGATATCTTATAAAAATTATTAATACTCTACCACCTAAATTTTGGAATATCTCCGAGGGTCGGGGACTGGTTAATGACATCATAAACAAGCTGTCATTTGAACTACACATTCCAGGCTATCAGTATTGTGGTCCCGGTACAAAATAGGACCATAGATTAAACAGAGGTGATCCTGGTGTTAATCCCCTAGATGCTGCTTGCAGAGACCATGACATAGCATACAACACACATACTGATCTTGACAAGAGACATGTGGCAGACAAAAAATTAGAAGAGGCTGTTTTTGCTAGATTTGAAAGCAAAGATGCTTCTTTGAGTGAGAGAATAGCAGCATTGCGGACCACCATAGCTATGAACACCAAACAAAAACTGGGGTGGGGGTTGTAATAGATTAACTAAATTAGCTACAATTTAATTGTGATAGTTAAACCCAGAATATGTATATAATAAACCAAAAAAAATGAAGGCCAAATGTGTTATGTATCAGATACCTTATGCAGGTCTTAAATCTCTTAAAACTATTGATAGTCTTCTAACCAAAAAAAACAGCGCAAGAAGAAAAGTTCTTGTCTTGCCAAGGGACATGGTATGAAATTATTACTTAGTACCCCACAATTAAAAAAATTACAGCAATCTAGAAAAAAATCACATATAGGTGGATTCATATTTAGTATCCCAGCTATTTTAGCAGCATTGGGGGCCATGGGGAGCTTGGCTGGGGGATCGGCTGCCATAGCAAAAACAGTAATAAATGCCAAGAAGAATAGGGCAGAATTAGATGAACAAAAGCGCCATAATCTGGCCATAGAAAAACAAGGCAAAGGTGTTAAGAAAGTTATGAATAAGTTAAAAAAAAACTTGGATAAGTACAAAAATCAGGTCACTCACTGGATTTGTTATCTTAAATATTTAAACAATGAGGCATTTGTGTTTGATTCATTTGGAGGTGTTCCACCTGAGAATTTAGTAAAATATCTAAAATCAACTAATCTTTATTACAATAATACCCGTATTCAAAATTTCAAAGATATTAATTGTGGACATCTATGTTTATCTGTTCTTAAATATCTATCTCAAATAAATAAACCATCAATTGAAAATTTTCAAAAAGCCTTGTGGTATCTAAAACATCATGGGGGTATTCCATCTTACCAGCCAAAATTCAATATTGAAACTCAAATTACATGATGATATAGTTTATCCCAAAACAATAGCTCTTAGAGCATTCTGTGGCATGTACTTGATCCCTAATATTACACACCACAACAACAAAATTGCAGTTGGTGACCAAAAAATTGTCATTACTCCAGGCCAGTATAATTTGTCTACTCTAAATGCTCAGTTACCCAGAGGTAAGTAGATCTGGGTACTATAGGAGAGTTATTAGGATTCGAGAACAAAACAAAACTTGAACCAGCCATTAAACACACTGCTATTAATATACCTAAATTCTAAGCCATAGAAACTCTAAATATTCACTGTAATGTGGCCGAGGGTATGATCACCAAATCAAATGGCATAGGCACTCACAAACAAACTGGCATTATTGCAACATTTAAACCTAACTCTGAATTTATGGAACCGATCATCTACACTCCATCACCAACATTATATTTTCCTGTGTGCCATAATAGAATAGATTACATTGAGTTGATGGTCACTAATGAAAAAGAAAAATTAGTTGATTTTGCTGGAGCCACAACAACTGCTATCATAGAAATTAATATTTAAATAAAAATACATACAAAAATAAATAAATAAATAAAATGGAAAATATTGAGAGTTATGAGCTACAATCATTCCCCCCAAACCGGAGGACCTTTGCAAATTTACATCAAGCCAACACAGAAATTGAGGTTGACCTTGATGTAGGGGATGGCTTTATACACCCTCACAGAGCAGACCTATACATCAAATTTGATGTTGTAAAACTCGATGGTAGAGATTATCCGGCTAACTCAAATATAAGACTGGTAGACAATTTTGTGCCACATCTGTTCTCTGAAATCGAGATTAGAAAACATGGTGTTGTTATAAACAGAGTAGACTATCCTGGTATTACATCTACTGCTTTTGCCACACTAAAATTATCCAAAACCGAGGCCTCTTACTACAAAATAGGTGGATTTGAGGCTGGTGATAAAATAATATCTAAGAGTCACACAGTGCTGTTTCCTATGCGCCTGTTGCCAGGATTCTTCTCAGATTATAAAGAAATTATGTGGAAGAGGCCGCACAAGAGGCCGCACAAACCTACGTTCTTTTTTTTTTAATTTTTAATTTGAAATTTTGGGTGCGTCAGCACTTAGGCTATTTTGCACCCGTCACATTATACGGGGGCCAGCCCCTTACCATTACTCTAACGTTGCATAATTAAAAATCTTAAAATCTTAAGACTTCTGTTAAAAGCTGAGGCTGTAATGGGCACTCAGTACACACAAGGACCAAAAACAGGACAGCACACAGAAAATTATACTAGCCATAGTGCCAGTCGCCAGAGCCTCGTTAGTCTTTAGTCCAGAGTGCACTACGTGGAAGTGAGGTTGACCTTTGGGCGCCTACGTGCAAGGTACCCCTTACACCCCTCAAACCTACGTTCGACTTGTCAAATCCTAAGGCGACACGGTGTGAAATCTCCCTTAGTAGGCCATTGTCATCGTCACCTCGAAGCGGCAGCTCGTGTTGACTACAGAATTAAAATGTCTTCTCAACCGGTGGAAATGCCCCTCAGTTTTCTTCTTTCTGCTTTATTTTCTGTGCTTGTTCATTATACAGGCAACATCTTACGATTTGATATACACAAGACATGTACTATATGTAAATTTTAGCAAAAAATTTAGTCTTCGAAGTCAAGGATGGCTCAGTTGGTCGAGCAATGGCATGGTATGCCAAAGCCCTAATTCGGGTCCTGGTAGAGCCTGCAATTTCCACCAGAATGTCTACATATGAAACATATTCTTGCTTTCTCTTCTCGACATTCATAAAATTTTCGGCTGTCCCTTTATGGTAGTTAAGTGTCTGAGTGTGTGTCGAATTCAGTAGGTTTAATCAAAAGTATTTTTTATGCCATGAAATTCTGGCACTGTATACACGGAATTTGGTTCAGGCACAACTAAAGCATCACTCAAAACTTTGATTTTCAGTTGATATGTGCAGCTTATTTTTTTTTAACAAACCGCCCCCATATCCGGTACTGCTGAAATATTCACTTTAGAGAGAGATGTTCGATCTCTTCGGCCCTCGACCCGAACTACTAGGGACGTTCAATATATAAGTTTCCCGGTGCTATAAAATATTGTATAAAGCAATGCCATTAAAAAGAAGCACATGGTTGGAAAGCGCCATCCTTCGTCTACAAGGACCAACAATCGATTCGTTACCAGACGTGAAGGCGCATGCGCTCAAGGGCGAAAAGTAAATGCTTGTTCGGAAAACGCGGGCTCGCGTCATAAGGAGTTCAGAAGCATGTATGCTAAGAGCGTTCTGCTTATGGACTTTTTGGAACGAGGAAGAACAATTAATGCTGACCGTTATCGTCAAACATTGGATAAACTGAAAAACGCAATTCGACATAAGCGACCAGGTCTCCTGTCAGCTGGTGTCATTCTTCTTGACGATGACGCTCGCCTCCACTCAGCAGTGCAAACACAACACAAAATTGAAGAATTGGGGTGGGAACGGCTGCCCCACCCTCCACACATCCCCGATTTAGCGCCGAGTGATTTCCATCTTTTTCCGGTGTTAAAGTCTGAATTGCAAGGTTACCGTTTCGTAACAGATGAAGAAGTGAAGCGGAATGTGAGAATAGTGCTCAATAGCCAGAGCCCTGATTTTCTTGCAAAGGGTATGGACAAATTGGTGCAACGGTGGGACAAATGCCTGAATCTCTATGGGGATTATGTGGAGAAGTGAGGAAGGACCCTCCTACACATGTATGTATAGTTTTCTAATGTACCTTAAAAATATTTTTTTTACAGCATACGGAAACTTATATATTGAACGACCCACGTAGCACTACACTGAGGCTTCGGAAGTTCCGCTATCGTCAATGTCTTCAGCTTTGGACCCGAACTGGAACTAGTAGTAGACTTCGTTACTTTACGGCATTTAGTCCATTTCATTTTCCAATCACTAGATCTTATAAAGCAACCAATGGACACTGACTGATCACTAATGGACTGTATGAACTGTCACACTTACCCCTCCTGAAGTCTCATTAACCAATTCTTTGTACAGATCAACCGGGAAATTGCATCTGCATATTTATATCCTCATTATATTTTAGAACATTCCGCAGATAAAACTATTCGTTAATATTGCCAGTAGTTCGACTCCTTCTCTTATTCAAGAACGTTGCCTCTCGCGCTTTCCAGAGATTAAAAAATTACAATGAATCGCCCTACGTGTGGCGCTACCTCTGTTGTGCAGCTTCCAAATGCTGACAAGTCTTTACGTAGTGCTCAAGTTAGCTGCGACAACCCCGAAAGACAATTATTCTATAAGACAACAACTAATTTTATGTAGTGTAAAGTGAATACTTTTCTGGGGGGCTTCAGCCCCCCTGATCCCATACCTTGGATACGTGCTATTAACAATAACAAGGTTATAAAACATTCTCCGTCTTGTCCCGATAATTAATTCACTCAGCTTATCATCACATTATTCAAGAAGCCGAAAACGTAATTTTATCTAGAGTAAACAAAACATTTCCTGAATGGGGCTCGATCCCCTTATCCCCACCTTGGATACGTGCTATTAACAATGACAAGGTTATAGAACATTCTGCGTCTTGCCTCGATAATTATCTATCTCCTTAAAGTATCGTCACATTATTCAAGAAGCAAAAAACCTAATTTTATCTAGTGTTAAGTGAAAAATTTCCCGGGGGGTGAGCTCGAGCCCCTCGACCCCCACCTTGGATACACGCTATTAACAATAACAGGGTTATAGAACATTATCCGTCTTGCTTCGATAATTATTTCTCTCCTAAAATTGTTGCCACATTATTCAAGAAGCCGAAAACCAAATTTTATCTAGCGTAAACATAAAATTTTCCTGAAGTGGGCTCGATCCCCCTAATCCCCACCTTGGATACGTGCTAGTATCAATAACAGGGTTTCAGAACATTCTCCGTCTTGGATCGATAATTATTTCTCTCCTTAAATTATCGTCACATTATTTTTTTTCACCGCCAGAAGAAATCAGAAACCTCATTTTATGTAGTGTAAACCGAAAACTTTCGGCGGGGGGGCCTCCAACCCCCTAAGTCCCCCCTTGGATACGTGCCTGGATGGAAGGCCTGTGAGTAGTGTCACAAATATGCCTTTGACAACAATTCTGATTTCTTGACCAAACGACCACAAAAACCTCAAAAACTCACTTTCTCTCCCCGTTCCGCGCCTCATTTATTGCGCTGACTATGTTTCACGGCGCAGAAAAGCAGCGATGAGTGAAATATGCACTCTCATCCTCTCATCCTTCAAGGATGAGTGCACCTTATCGTAATTTTCCAAGTCCCCGGGGGGGACCAAAATGTTTATATATCGTGACCTTTGTAAACCTCTCTCTCTCTCTCGGGGAAACGATGTGCCACACACGCGCGCGCGCGGGCCTCTCATTATTTCCGTATTGTGACGCAAGCAAACAAACAAAACAATAATAATTGTTTTTTTTTTAGGATTCCCTGGCCCCTATATAACCTCGCCAGGGGTGCGTGGTGCCCAACCAAAAAAGTAAAAAAGGTTCGCTAACGGCTGCGTTTTTTTCTCACCAAAGTTATGCCGTTTAAAAATTCACCCGTGCTACTCAGAAATGTAATCTCGGATCATTTCAATTTAGATTGTCTGGAAGCGACACATTCAAACGAAAAAATAATAAATAATAGTGTTCCAAGAGAATATCGAATTCATTTTGAAACGCTCGTGAAAACGGATTTGGCTCGAATCGAAAATTTGTCAGCACTCTTTTCAAGCTTGCACAATTTAACTTTCAATTTCCAGCCACATCTACTTCCCAATTTCAATGTTTTGGGTCGCCGTATCGTTTTAGAATTTCACGTTCGTCCGTTGCGTAGATGGTACGACGCTTTAAGTTCGTATCAATTTCCTGTACGTCAATGGATACCGCATTTGATCATGTTGTTCGAATTAGGCCGTTTGGCCGATATCGATCACAAAACGATCCAAGAAAAATTACCACCGCTGTTTCGTAAAAATGATATAACGCGAGCGGAGAGAGTGTGGTCGACCGTAGTATCCGATAAAAATAATTTAAGAATAGCAATCAATCCTTTACCGTTGAGAGTACGAAGAACCAACGCGAGAATAATTCTCTTGGAAGAATTTGAAAGACCTCACTTGATATTAAATTCCACACGATTTATAATTTTCATCTGGGCCATCCTCCACTCGCAGCATCTGCGAACGCACGAACCGGCCTGTCAGATAGATCGTTTATTCGCATCTATTTTTTCGGTCATCAACAATTTGGTCGATTTATTCATCTGGCGTTGCGATTACTGGTCATACATATTACCAACCTCAACCATATATAAATATATTTCCGAATTGGTAGACGACGCCTTTTCATCTCGCCGCATCGACGTGAAAAAGTTTGATCAAATTAGCGAATGCGGCAACCGCCCCGTCCGTGGAACCTTTGCAGACGATCGTAGAATTCACGTCCTTTCCGCCTCCATGGTCATGAATAAAGAATCCGCCACATCCCCGATAACAATCGAATCACAAGCAGGAAACGAGGCGTCCACCGTTTCATTTCAGGCATGGTTGAGTTTTGTGCTGTGGGGTCGCTTGTTTCACACACCACACCCTGACGAGGCGTGGAATAGAGGCCGAGGAAATGATCGACAATACATGCATGGGTGGAACTGTCAACGCCCGTTCATTGTTATTTGTCCCCCACAGGATATTGTGCGCATCGAAAAGTCTTTTGTTGAAAAAAAAAAAGTATAGCATGAGTGAATCGGTCAACGGGGTTTATTGCTAGGACATTGACTATAGCGCTCATTGTGTTTTCACCAAAGGGGGTCGCGTGGGGTGGGGGTTCCTATATAATGTACCAGTTTCTTCTTTTGTACATCATTATCATAGTGAACGTCAATCGTGCCAGTTCAGTATTTTTTAATTTGTTTGTCTGGCAGTATACATACATAGCAAGTTTTTAGTGAACTACAAGTTTTTTATTTTGAAGTCTCTCTATCTCTCTTGAAAGGTAAGTTTTATTTTTTTTCATGATATATTTATATTTTGTTTTGCGTCTGACACACACACACATATTCAGAGGAGTCATAAAAATTGACACACACTTACATGTCGCATATTTTTTTTAACCTCCTACAACAGTGCACACACACACACACACACACACACATACATACATACTGTTCGCGTCTAATATATATATGCACTTGTGGAAGAAAAAAAATGTCTAGCATTTTTCAACTTTTTTTTCCTTCTGTTTCAGTGCGCTTTCCCCTACCACCACCACAACCCCCCAAAAAATTTCTCTGTATATATAAATAACAGAGAAAAAAATGGAATCGCAAGCAGGCCCCTCCGGTCTTTGCGGGAAAGTGGCATGTCGCAACTGTGGAAAATTAATTTCTAAACCTAATATTGCTAGGCATTTGAAAAAATGTCGTCTACCGGAACATGATGTCGTAGTCCCCCCGGCAAAGAAATCTCCCACTGATGGGCATGAATGCGGTGCTTTGAATAAAAGTGCACGCATCATGACGTATAAATCTGGAAGTGACGAAAAATGTGACTCGAGCACCTTCCTCGACAATGTGAAATCTCTGGTAGTCGATCAATTACGTGATTGCCTCGTCAATGTTGCAATTAAAATTCATCTCGTCTTGACCCTGCTGTATGAGAAAGTTGTCTCGTCCAAGACAAGCACTTTCAGCTTTTACGTAGGGTGTGAAGGCTTACATGAGGGCAATCACGAGGATCTTGACGAGATAGTGACACGGCTATTTGAGCACCTGACACAAAAACAAGAAGAGTTTGAAGGTAGAGGAAGTGGATGGAGTCTTTGCGGTCGCAGCCACATGTTAGAGCTTCGAGTGTGCAATTTCAAACCGTTACGCAGCGCTCAAAAAAACAAAAAAAAAAAAGCAAAATGCAGTGTTGAACATAAAAAGTAATGATGAGAAGAGTTTCCTATGGTCTGTCATCGCCGCATTACACCCAGCCAATAATGTTAACCCCCAACGTCTGTCCAATTACAGAGGATACGAGGGGGGATACGAGAATATCATGAGAGGAATTTCCTATCCTGTGCCCCTGAATAAGATCGATCAATTTGAAAAAAACTATAGAGAGGAAAAAGGAGAAGATATCGATATTTCTGTGTTTGGGGTTGACGATTGCGACAACATTCGTGTGTTAAGACCTGCGAGAAGCCAGAATAATGTAATTCGACTCTTGCTTGTAGATGGCCGTTTCAGTTTGATACGGAATTTCTCACGATTAGTAGGAAGACAGATGAGCAAGGATCACGATAAGATCGAAATTTGCGATCGATGCTTGAGAATTTTTCGCGTGGGAAAGAAGATGAAAGAACAGCACAAGTGTTTTGGCTCCGTGAATGCAGAACCCGAAGATGTCATGCCGGAACCCGGAACCAAGATGAAATTTCAGAAACACCAGGCTCTTCTCCACCATCCCGTCGTCCTTTATGCAGACTTTGAAAGCTTCCAAGTTCCCATGACGTCTTGCGACCCTGATCCCTCTACCTCAAGCACGATACAAATTTTTCACCACGAGCCTTGCAGTTTTTCCATCTACGGAGAAAAATTAAATGATGTCATCTTGTATTGCGGACCCGATGCGGCAAAACATTTTGTTAAGAAGATAGCGGAATGCGCGAGAGAACTTGCACCCAGCCTGAAAGGCTCTTACGTTTCTCCACCTGCTCTCACGACGGAACAACAGCGGAGACATGACACGGCGACAAGATGCGCGGAGTGTAACCAGGCTTTCACCCCCGAAAATCACAAGGTCGTACACCATGACCATCAGAATGGATTATTCCTGAGCACCATCTGTAATTCGTGCAATCTTAAAATTAAGGAGTCGCATTTCGTTGCCGTGTTTCTGCATTACACGGAAAAATACGACACGCATCTGTTCGTCAAAGAGCTGTACAACATAACTTCTCGAATCAGGATCATTCCGAGAACGAGCGAGAAGTATATTGCAGTGAGAGTGTGGATCCCTCTCGAAGAAGGAGGAAGCGTGGAAGTGCGAATCCTGGACTCTTACAATTTCCTGTCCTCCAGCCTGGCCACCCTTGCATCTCAACTTGGCGACGAAGATCTTGTGGCCACCAAGCAAATGTGTTTTTCGGGGAGAGATGAGAATTTGAATCTGTTGCGTCGCAAGGGCGTCTACCCCTACGAGTACGTCAACGATTTCGACAAATTTGACGAGACGGAACTTCCACCCCGGGAGGCATTTTATTCTCATCTCACGGAGGACGTCTGTTCCGAAGAGGACTACGAACACGCTCGTAGTGTGTGGACGGCCTTCAATTGCCAAACTTTCCGTGATTATCACGATCTCTATCTCAAATTGGACGTGACTCTTCTCATGGACATTTTCGAATCGTCTCGCAAGAGATGCATCTCGATCTACAAGTTGGATCCTGCGTATTTCTTCACGACGCCGGGATTGACTTGGGAATCGATGATGAAATACACCAACGTGGAACTGGGACTCATCGCAGAGAAAGAACAGTATGCCTTCATGGAGAGTGCGATACGCGGTGGCATCGTCCAATGTCCTCGACGCCATGCTCAGGCAAACAATCCTCATACGCCTGGTTACGATGAATCAAAGCCCAACACCTACATCGTCTACTGGGATGTCAACAACCTGTATGGCCACTCCATGTCCCAGTGTCTTCCCATCGGCGACTACGCGTGGATGACCGAAGAGGAACTCTCCTGCGAGGATTTTCTCAACTGGAGCGAAGATAACGAATGGGGCTGTTTCTTGGAAGTGGATCTCGATTATCCCGAAACGCTTCACGAGAAACATCACGGATTGGCCCTGGCCCCCACCAAAGAGAAGCCACCTGGAGGATCGGAGCCAAAACTAATACTAAGCATGGAGAACAAGCGGAATTACGTTCTGCACTACCGACTCCTCCAATTTTACGTGATTCACGGTTTGCAGCTGAAGAAAATACATAGAGGATTGAAATTTAGGCAGAGTAGGTGGCTGGAACCCTACATAGCCGAGAACACGCGACGCAGAGCGCAATCGACATCGCCTGCAGACAAGGATCTGTACAAACTGTTCAATAACGCCATCTACGGCAAGACGATGGAGAACGTGCGGAATTACATCGACGCAACATTGGTCACGGACGAAAAGAAATTCGAGAAGATCGTCGCGTCCCCCTACTTCAAAAACTTCACCATTTTCGACGAGAATCTCGTATTCGTCGAGAAGAACAAGAAGCAAGTGATGCTCAACAAGCCGATTGCCATAGGTGCCACCGTCCTTGAACTATCAAAATTGCACATGTACCAATCCTATTACGATCAGTTTCAACCTTTTTATGGAGATAACATCCAAATATGTTACATTGACACGGATAGCTTCATTTTTCTAATCCAAACACCAAGCCTCGAAAATGATCTGACTAAGATGAAGCATCTTTTTGATTTTAGCAACTTACCATCAGGCCATCACTTGCATTCGAGAGAAAATGAAATGACCATAGGAAAGTTCAAAGATGAAGCGGCTGGTAATTACATCAGCGAATTTGCGGGGCTTCGTGCCAAAATGTACTGTGTCAAGATTGCAGAAGAAAAAGAGATCAAGAAAGCGAAAGGGGTGGGAAAAATAAGTACCAGCAAATTTAGCATGCAAGACTACAAGGAATGCCTGTTTCAAGGTAAAAGAAAACTCAGCACAGATCATCGCATTGCAAATAAATCACATGATTTGTACACAACCCGTGTAACCAAAGTAGCACTCGATGCAAGAGACAACAAGTTACGTGTTCTCGATTGTCAAATCCACACGAGAGAGTGGGGCCACTGCAATGGAAGCGATAAATGTGACGTGTGTTAACTGTAACCCCATAGCCATGAAGTCCGCTGTGTCTTTTGCCATTCTTCAAAATATACGGAGGAAAAGAGGGGCCCTCGGGCGATGAAAAGTTGCAAGTTGTTATTATGTTGTTAAGCCCGCTCTAAACGAGGTCTCATTAAATTCAACTCTTACTTTTTTCTTCTTCATCATGATTTAACGACATAATTACATGTTCGAGTCTTTTGAATTGCATCGCCGCAGAGAAAATCTTCTCTTCTCTTTTCTTTATTCGATCTACAAAGGGGCACAGCATGTAGAAAATTTAAATAACTAACAAGGACAATGAATCTTTTTGGTTTCCGGAAACAGACCATCATGGACACTGCACCACCAAATACCAATAACCTCTTACCTTCCGTGTTATCTAAACTCAATGGTCTACTAATTGTACACCTCAACAGTATTTGGACGAAATTGAATGACGATGTGGGCAAGATGTTTTACGTCTTCAATAACAATCTACATTTCTATGAAATTCCGATCGACGGGAAACTTCAAATCACCGTGAATCCGGAGAACGCAGGGCGAAAAATCAAAATTTCTAGCGGCAAGAACATTTTTCGAATGAAGCACGACAAGGTACTTTCTAACATGGCGTACGATGTTTCTGCAGGAGATTATCTTTACGTGGAACTCCTAGGAGATTACGACAAACTTGTTCCTCTCTTCGTAGAATTACGAATCGTCTATCCTATTATAAATAACCGTTAACCAAAAATGCCTAACGACATTTTCGGCAACACCAAGCGTGTAGACCACGCAGAAGAGATTCTCATGCTGGACGTTCGAGTCAAAAAGTTGACGAGCGATTTGATCGCTTTGCAGGAGACCTTAAACAAAAGTTTAGAGTCGGAGATCGCTACCCTCCAAACGCAATGTCTCGATCCTATTCTGAAAATCGATTCCGAACTGAAGACGCTGATAAAAAAATATGTCGACGTACCTTCTTACGACAACGTTCAAAATATACAGTTGAGCGTGGATTCGCTTCAAAATGATTTGCTCAAATTACAGCAATTTCAATCGAAAAATGAAGATTTGGAAAAATTGAAACTCGAAATCGAAGAACGAACTTCCGCAATAGAAAAGAATTTCTCTGAACTTCAAACCGTCGTGAACGATATTGATGTGGAACGCTTGCATGTCGGCGTTTCCAAATTACAAGAAGAATTCACCAGCACGTTGGAAGAAATTAAATCCAAGTTACAGACTTTGGAAGATACAATGACGAACCTACCATCGTCAGACGAACTGCAGGTCATCGGTAAAAGCGTCGCGAACATAAAAATTCAATTGGAGGCTTATCGAGATTTCGAACACATTCAAACCACCATCGCTACGCTTCAGGCGTCCTTGGAGTTGATCAACGAAGAAATTAAAAATATTCACGCTGAAGCGAGCGCGTTGACGAGCATTCAGGACACGTTAAGCACGGTTCGGCAGAAGATCGAATATTTAGAAAATTTGAACGTCGAATCCAATCTTGCTCATTTTCATCACGTACTGGACAACATACAGGGTGACTTGGAATCGTTACGGACGAGCGTGCCTTCGAGCGAAGATTTGGAAAAATTGAAAACTGCGGTGACGGCACTATCCGATTCGAGCGACGTCAAAAGTTCATTGAGCGATCTCGAGAGTAGGGTGGCCAATCTCCCCACCTCCAAAGAATTACACGCTTTGAAAAGGAACATATCGCGTATGCTGAAACGACTGGAAACGGAAACGGCGAACGTGGAACAGATTCGAGATGAAATTAGTTTGCTGGTGTCGACGCTGCCCACTTCGCAGAGCGTCGCCGACCTTCACACGCAGTTTACAGAGATGCGAAGCATCGTGAACGATCTTACCGAGAAGAGCTCGAAATTGAATCAAGTCGAGAACCTTCAGAACATTGTCGTCAACATCAGAGATCAAGTTGGAGTGCTGGAATCCACGCAGGAATCGACGCTGGCCTCTTTCGGTGCCAAGTTGCAAGAACTCAACGAAAACTACAAGCAGTTGAACGTGGAAGTGAAAATCAAACCGTCGTTTTCTGCCGTAACGGATACCATAGTCGAGCATTTGCTGCCCATCGAAAATAAACTCGGACACGTTCACAGTAATCTCGTCACATCGACACTAAATTCGCCAAATTGTTCACCTTGCAAGCCATCGAAATCAACAGCGTACCCAATCAACAGAGAATCTCCACGTTCGTCGAAGGTAACAAACTGTACATGTTACATCCTTATCATCCGTACTACAAGTTTCTCCTCGATGGCACGATTCAGATAAACGAATTTTCGTACTGGTCTCACGGCAGAAAAGCTAGCGTTCCCACCATGACCTTGATATCGAATCGTGGTGTCCAGAAAGCAGGAAACATTCCTCTGGCACGTTGGAACGAAACGCGCAACATATATGAAATACACGAAGACGAAGATCTTACCGTTTTCGACGTGAGTGCCGGCGATAAGCTGATCGTTCAAAACACAAGCGAGGTGCCACCCTCTTTGAATCCCATCACGCTGGTGCTTCTCTTGAAACGTAATCTCTAAAAAAAAAAATGTCTAGGCAAGCCATCGTCCAAGAATTGCATAAACCTGCACGTCGCAACTACGAACGTTTGGCGGTGGTAACCAAGGGCATCGACGAGCTCTGGGAAAGCGACCTCGTCGAAATGAGTAGCGGCAAGTTAAAAAACATACATAAATTGAACAAGGGCAACAAGTACCTCCTCACCGTCATAGACACATTTTCGAAATTCGCATGGGCTCTACCTTTGAAGGCGAAAACAGGAACGTGCGTCACGGAAGCATTCAAGACAATTTTTCGCGAAAGCGGCAGCAGACGATCTCGGTTTCTGCACACGGACAAGGGGAAGGAATTTTACAATGCCGTATTCCAAAAGTTTATTCGGAAACACAACGTTCGACATTACTCGACCTTCAGTGACGTCAAGGCCAGCATCGTGGAAAGATTCAATCGCACTCTGAAATCGCGCATGTGGTCACGCTTTACGCTTCAGGGAAGCTACAAGTGGGTCACCATTCTTCCGGAACTCGTTAACGACTATAATCACACGGTGCACGGAACGATAGGCATGAAGCCAGCTGACGTTACAAAGTCCGACGAGCAGCGTTTAATTTCTAGCGTTTACTGTCCAAAGTACACACCCACGACAAAAAAAGCTAAATACAAAATTGGAGACCAGCTGAGGGTCAGTAAATTGAAGCTAACGTTCGACAGGGGTTTCACACGAAACTGGAGCACGGAACTTTTTACCGTAGTTCAAGTTCTACCCGGGGACCGAAACACGTATATAATAAAGGACAGTGGCGGTGAAATTTTATTGGGGCGCTTCTACGAGGAGG
Source organism: Lepisma saccharinum (assembly GCF_977018435.1). Lineage (NCBI taxonomy): Eukaryota > Metazoa > Arthropoda > Insecta > Zygentoma > Lepismatidae > Lepisma > Lepisma saccharinum. Next base: position 5,023,269 of record NW_028142891.1, read on the forward strand.
AACTCTCTAAAACTAAATACCCCGACACGTACCTCATCGAGAAAGTTTTGCGCAAGAGAGGTGACAAACTTTTGGTGAAATGGCTGGGACTTCCGGGCACGAGTTGGATCGATTCGAACGAAGTGATTCTATGAGTACGTGGAATGTCGTGAAACGTCTACCTGATTCGGAAAATCGAACGAAGAAAAGAAACGGCGAATTGCTCCCCGACAGCATACGATGTCTGATCGTAGGACCTTCGGGGTGCGGAAAGACGACACTGCTCATTGATAATTTTATCCTCTCACCCAATTGGTTAGACTGGGAAAACAGACACCTCTACGTATTTTCGAACAAGCGAAATACCAGCAACTTATGAAACTGTACGAGGGACTGGGCATTGCAACTTTCGCAACTGAAATCATTCCACTGGACGATTGTCTCGAGAATTCCGTTGTGGTGTTCGACGACATGATCTTGGAAAATCAAAACGAGATTCGTAATTTTTTCACTCGAGGACGTCACAAAGGATTGGATTGTTTCTACCTGGCACAAACTTTTTCCAAGGTTCCGAAACAACTGCTACGCGATAATGCTAATTTCATATGTTTGTTTCGACAAGACCACACCAATTTAAAACACGCACACGATGATTACGTAGGGGCTGACATAAATTACAATCTATTTTCTAAATTCTGCTCCCACTGTTGGAACAGTGACGGTTTCGGATTCGTGACCATCGACATGACTCGAAAAGCAAACCATGGAAAATATAGAAATAAAATAAACGTTTATCTAGACGTCTCAAAGGCTAACAAGAGGACGATTTCAGATTTGCAACAAGAAGAAAAAAATCCAAAAAAATCAAAAGTCGAGAATCTAAAAAATAAAATTTGAAAAAACGTTATTTTTTTTTCAAACGTCTGACAAGCATCTGTAAAATAACCATTACAACAAAAAGTGAGTGTTAGAAAAAGTGGATAGTCTCAAGCGGGTGACAGCAGAAAACTAGGAGAACCGAACGTATAGGCTGAGAATTCGACGTTTCAAAAACGTTTCAACGTATATAGAAAAATGTCAAAACGTCAATTTCAAGAAGACGAAAATCTCAAGTTGCGGGAATACCTCGCGAAACGCTTCAAAGGTTGGAAATCCGAGAATCGCGGATCCTACGAAGAGAAGAAACGTCAGGATCAACCTGTGATCGACGCTATCAGCGGTCTAGGTAAAGAAATTAAAAGTGTCACGGAACAAAATAAAAATTTGATCAACGAACTCGTACCGCTCGCAGCTAAAAGTTACACCGTACCCACGCCCATTTCAAGCATTCCTTCGACGCCGTTCGAACTGAAGGACGTACCGGCACGACGTCGAGCCATAGGTAGCACGTCTTCGGATAAGATCGAGTTGGGACCTTTGGCACGAGACTACCTGAGCACGGGGAAGTTCGACAAGGATGAAGTGTTCGGATTGTATCCGAGCATGGAGAGCAACGAAGGCGGCGGTGTGGTGTGGAAGATTGGAAAATCGAAGGTGACCTTCGAAGGCAACGACATTAAAGTTAATTTAGGCGACAAGGATAGTTGGACCAGGTATCCGGGTACGGTGGGACTGTGGGAACTCGTTGCAAAAAAGCAGCCGAAAGATTACACCGACGAAGATTACCAGAGTTACAAGGAAATTTTAATTATGACGGATGCCTTGTACCAGAACAACGACGCCTCGCAGAATAGGGTGAAATCGAGCAGCGGCGAGAAGTACAGGAATCTCATCAAACCGATTTGGAACCAGGTGAAAACAGGCAGCGGCGTCAAACGCTACAACACGTTACCCAAAGAATTCGTTTGGGTGGACGACGTGAGGAAGCTCGTGGACCGATTGATGGTGATAGCCGGCGAAGAGAATGCAGGCAATCGTAATTTCTACAACGAGAAGGTTGGCATCGTGGACATGATCAGCACCAAACTTTCCAACTTCATCGTGAACGACGACAAGGGCATAGGTTACCTCATCAAAATTATCAACACGCTGCCTCCGAGATTCTGGAACGTGGCCGAAGGAAAGGGACTCGTAAACGATATCATCAACAAGTTACCTTTCGAGATGCATCTACCTGGCTACCAGTACTGCGGACCGGGTACCAAACTCGAGAAAAGATTGGAGAGAGGAGACAAGGGTGTGAATCCGTTGGACGCCGCATGCAAAATCACGACATCGCCTACAACACCACGCAGACGGATCTGGATGCACGTCACGAAGCAGACAAGAAATTGGAACATGCAGCTTTCGAAAGGTTCGTGAGCAGAGACGCATCGTTGGGTGAAAGAGTTGCAGCACTGGGCACCACCATCGCCATGAACTCGAAACAAAAATTTGGGTGGGGTGTATAAATAACATACAGTAAAAAAAAAAAACATGTCTCGTATAACCGACTTGCCACCCGAGCTACTATCTAAAATATTCAAAAAGGTAGTAAACGGAGATATAGGAAAACTTTTGATCATAGAAAGAACGACGCCAGCATTTCGAATTCCGTGTGAAATGGCCGTCAAGGACCGTCTTCGGGAGATCAGTGCCATGAGGTGCGGCGATCTCGATACTCTTCTTTCGGCCGCAGGGGAAAAATTAAACAAGAGAATAGACGAACTGCACGAGGCGAGGCAGGGAAGAAGACAATACACGGATGATTGGCGCAAGTCTAAACAAGAAACTGAAGATATTATTACGCACATCATCGCGTTGTCGGAAGCACGGACTTTCTTCCTCCGTGAAAAATAATAATAATAATAATAATATACATGTCAAAAAAATGTACAAGTCAAAAAAATACTTGATATATAAATAACACACATTGTGAAAAAAAATAATCTTCGGTATATATAAATAACACACATTGTGAAAAAATTAAAATGTCTATAACACTCTGAAATTTCTCTTCGATATGACGACTGAAAAAATGAGTGATATTCAAGCATTAAAACAAATGCTAAATTTGTCAGTCGAGTATGTAAAAATTCAGGAATTGGAAGTCGGCAAACCTTACACGATAACTTCCGGTTCAATCGTTTCTACCCAGTATGGTCCCAAGGTGCGTCTGTTGCTCGACGGACAATACAGTCTATTTTTACCAGATCGATACGCTAACATGTTATCCGACGAGAAGCTAGCTATTATATATAAATTTATATATAAATAACATACCGTGAAAAAAATACACGAAACAAAAAAAAAATCTCAGAACATTTAGTATATATAAATAACATACCGTGAAAAAAAATACACGAAACAAAAAAAATAATCTCAGAACATTTATATATATAAATAACATACCGTGAAAAAAAAACATGAAGCCCAAGGGTGTCGTGTACCAGATACCATACTCCAATCTAAAAAATCTAGGTGCCCTCGATGGGTTACTCACCAAGAAACAACGCGAGAAGAAACGTTCTTGCTTGTCGAAAGGACACGGAATGAAATTACTTCTCAGCACTCCACAATTGAGACGCTTGCAGCGTTCGCGGAAACAGCAAAAGATCGGAGGTTTCATATTCAGCATCCCGGCCATCCTGGCAGCATTGGGGGCCGTTGGAAGTTTGGCCGGCGGAGGCGTCGCCAGCGCGAAAACCGTCATCGACTCGAAGAAGAACAAGGCGGAATTGGAAGAACAGAAACGTCACAGCCTGGCCATGGAGAAGAAAGGGGGGAAGGGCGTGATGAAAAAGTTAAAAAAAAAAAACAGCAGCACTCACCAACCGAGACATTGAATCTCTGATCGAACCGTTACAAATCAAACACTTCAGAGGAGTTTTCATGTCCGACTCGTTACCTTCAACCGTTAAAAGAAGAGAATGCGGCGTAGTCAACTTGGACGGTCAAGAAAATCCAGGCACGCATTGGATATGTTACCACAAAAACGACGACAACAAAGCATTCGTTTTCGATTCTTTCGGAGGCGTTCCACCTACAAATTTAGTTCATTATCTGAAAACGAACAAAACCTCTATAGACTACAACGACGAACGCATTCAAAATTTCGGAGACGAGAACTGCGGTCATCTCTGCCTCTCCATGCTCGCGTTTCTCTCTAAAATAAATAAGCCTACGATCAAAGATTTCCAGAAAGCATTGTGGAATCTGAAACAGCATTACTAGGATGGGCGTGTTCCATCTCACGAACGAATCTTCGATCTTGAAACTCACGCTGCACGACGACATCGTCTATCCTAAATCCGTGGCTCTGCGTGCATTCTACAGCATGTACCTCATACCTAACGTCACGCAGCACAACAACAAAATTAGCGTCGGAAGCGAACATATCGTCGTCACGCCAGGCCAATACAATCTTTCTACTTTGCAAGCTCAATTACCCAAAGGCACGTACCTTTCTCAAAATTCGGTCACGCACAGAGTGGAAATCGTGTCGGCGACGGAGACCGTGGACCTGGGCACCATGGGAGAACTTTTAGGTTTCAAGAACGACACAAAACTCGAAGCTGGCATCAAGCACGTAGCAACCAACATTCCTAAATTCTTGGCCATAGAGACTCTGAACGTACACTGCAACGTAGCGGAAGGCATGATCACGAAATCCTCGGACGGGGGGTTGCTGGGAAGTCACAAGCAGACGGGAATCATAGCCACTTTCAAACCAAGTTCCGAGTTCATGGAACCGATCATCTACACACCCTGTTCGCCGATCTATTTTCCAGTATGTCGCAACCGCATAGACGACATAGAGTTGGTGGTGACGAACGAGAAAGGAGAGGTGGTGGATTTCGCAGGTGCAACGACCACTGCCATCGTGGAGATCAACGTATAATAAATAACCATACACATCATGGAGCAAATCGAAAGTTACGAATTGCAATCTTTTCCTCCGAACCGTCGCACGTTCGCCAATTTAAACGAAGCGAACCGGGAGATCGAATACGACGTGGACGTAGGGGACGGGTTCGTTCATCCTCACAGAGCGGACCTCTACCTTCAATTCGACGTGGTGAAGAAAGAAAGCGGAGACGCGTTTCCCGCAGCAGCAAATTTGATACTCGTGGACAACTTCGTGCCTCACCTGTTCTCGCAGGTGGAGGTGAGGAAACACAACACCGTCATCGACAGAATAGATTATCCAGGCATCACGTCGACGGCAGTGGGAACATTGAAATTATCCAAAACGGACGCGGCATACTACCAGGCAGGGGGATTCGAAGCGGGGACCAAAATATCGACGAGAAATCACACGGTTCTCTTTCCCATGCGTCTGCTTCCGGGATTCTTCTCCGACTACAAGGAGATCATGTGGAAGGGAGGATTGCGCGTCACTTTTCGAAGAGCGGCCAACGACAACGACGCACTGATGCGATACACCAACTTGAACGCAGACGGCACGCCGATAGCCAACACTTTACCCGAAGCGGCGAAATGCGTCATCCGGAGCATGGAATTGAGAATGCCGGTGGTGGAATACGAAACGAACTACGCCCTCAAGTACAAAGCGGAGATCTTGAAAAGTCCGCAGGTGCCGATTCACTTTCACGGTTACCAGTGCGTGCAGAAGTTAGCGTCGGGAAGTCACATGGAATTCGACGTGACGACGCAGTTCAACAACATACAGTTCGACATGCCAGATTTCGTCGTGGTGCTTTTTCAGACCGGGCGCGATAAGAATCAGGAAAAAGATTCCAGCAAGTTCGACGACTGCAAGATCAAGAACGTTTATCTGAAGAACGGTAGGAACGAAGTGTTCCCGCGCGAGAATTACAACCTCGACATGACCAAAGACGATTACCTAAAACTTTACGAAGCTTACACGTCTTACAAACGCGTGACCGAGGGAAGCGTGGACGTGTACTACACGCCCAGCGAATTCAAAACACGCAGGCCGATGTTCGTCATCAACACATCTAAGAGAAAGCAGGTGGTGGTCAACGATCGCACCAACATCAAGATCGTCTGCGAGTTCAACAGTCCGTTGCCTGCCGATACCCTATGTAGCGTCATCCTGGTCGCACAGAAGTCCTTCGTCCACGACGTAAAAAACGAGAGGGTCACGGAGCAGTTTTAACAGGTTTTTAACATCTTTTCTTGCACAATAAGGAATTTTTTGTACTAGCACAATCAGTTACAATGGCACAATACGAATTTCACTAGTTCGGATCAGTTACAATGTCAATTTCGTCAGTTATCAGTTACAATATCTTTTTTTTTCATCACTATAGCACAAGACAATCAGAATTTGCACAAAATTTTTGTTATTTTTACACGAGAAAATTAACAATAAAAAATTCTTTCTTTTTTTATCGTTTCAGATGCTGCCGAACATAAAAAAAAACACATACACATACACACACACTAGAAAAAAAAGCATGCAACTTTATTTGTAACACACACACATATATTCTCCATCTTCATCAAGAAAATATTATAATAAACATAATTTTTTTTATCTATCTCACAATAAAACTCTATATCCAAAAATTTACAACATCAAAATAACACTAGAGTCGTTAGTACACGTTGCATGCATAATTACGGAGGTCCTCTGTAGAGTTTCATGGAAGTTTGAGAGAAAAAAAAACAAACACGTGAAACTCTATAGAGGTGTGGTAATCTATTTACCGCAGCCGTTAGAGAACCTTTTTTACTTTTTTGGTTGGGCACCACGCACCCCTGGCGAGGTTATATAGGGGCCAGGGAATCCTAAAAAAAACAATTATTATTATTTTGTTTGTTTGCTTGCGTCACAATACGGAAATAATGAGAGGCCCGCGCGCGCGCGTGTGTGGCACATCGTTTGCCCGAGAGAGAGAGAGAGGTTTACAAAGGTCACGATATATAAACATTTTGGTCCCCCCCGGGGACTTGGAAAATTACGATAAGGTGCACTCATCCTTGAAGGATGAGAGGATGAGAGTGCATCTTTCACTCATCGCTGCTTTTCTGCACCGTGAAACATCGTCAGCGCAATAAATGAGGCGCGGAACGGGGAGAGAAAGTGAGTTTTTGAGGTTTTTGTGGTCGTTTGGTCAAGAAATTAGAATTGTTGTCAAAGGCATATTTGTGACACTACTCCTGTGTTACTGCAGCCATGAACCTCAGGGTTTAAGAAGGCTAGAGAGTTGTTAGTTAATATTTAGCGATATGGTATGCGCACGTTTCGGCGCCGAACATGGGAAAAGAGTAAATATGGAGGAATCCTATGAGAGTATTCGCGATTAAAATTAACCGATGTGCCATCTGGTGGGATTTTCAGGAAGTACTATAAGTAGGATACGTTGTGTTGAAGTCGTTTAAAGTATGGAAAATATGCGAGAGTGTTTTTTTGCTCTAAATCGTTTTATGGGTCAGGACAAATTAAAAGTTTTCATGTGTTTCCTCCCCGTGGAATCATCAAAATGAAATTTGTTAATAAATCAGGGAAAACGTAATTGACAGAAGATTCGTATGGGGGATATAACACTGTAATTCGGCAAGGAAATTACGAAGAATGCACGAGTCTGCTTACTTTATTCTTCGAGAGATAAATACGTATATATTACCATTAAAATAAAGTGTTATTTTTTTTATTTTTATTTTTCGAGAAATCATAAAGCGTCTTACCCAATGCGTCCATGTTTTACCGGTATCACGTATGTGTGAAATTTGGAAAAGGTGCAAATCGATTAAGAGAGAAGATAAAAATATTTTCAGAATGAATTAATGTAAAATGTAACCAGGAAAAAAGTGGACATGCTAATGTTACTGTTTTATTCAGTACGATGTCCTTTTTCAGTGAGTATAGCCTGGTCATGAAATCGTGAATATTATTATTAAACCAGCCTTTCTCTTTCGAGAAAGAACTGCAACGATATGTTCGCAATTTTCTCCTGTCCCAGCTTTAGAAGTACAGGTCAATTTCAATTCCTTTATTTTCAAATAATTTCCGAAAACCCCATTTACAACATGACGTGCAGATGATACAGCACTGCTTTGGACAACCAGTGCGTATACCTAGTTTCGTCTGTATTTTCCGTGTTATTATTGCCTATCATAATTAAATGCTTCGTTCTCAGTACAGCTTCACGTTTGTTAGAGTACCTGGAATTCACATCGCATTCGCAATATTTTAAAATAATGCGTAATTTAAACGTTTTCTACCATACCAGTCATGACAACACGCTTCTATTTTGTACTACTGCTGAATGTAAACAAAGATTTATCCTACTTAGAGCGGCCATATTGGAAGAAGGGTTGGCATGTTTAAAACAAAAGTGTTTAAAACACACTGCTTTGTTTTTTTACAAATGTTTTAAACGTCTAAAACAATGTGTTTTAAACATGATTTTTTAGAAGTGTTTAAAACACATTTTGGTACTTGATATTTTATAGTCTGTGATAATTTTTATTGTTTGGCAACCCTGTCTTTTTATTGAATCTGTGCCAATTAATCCGTGCTTTACGGGTTTCAATTATCGCACAGGACTTCAGCAACCTTATGTTTTGGCGTCACAGCAGAAGGCTTTTTAATTTTAGGCTAAATGCCTACGTTGTTAGGTTAGGCAGGCTAGCTATGTATGCACAAGGTAGCAAAACTGTTGTGCGACAAGTAAGACCCGTGCTTCACTGTAGAATTCGAAACTTCTCAGTTCTTTGTTTCGTACCTAACCTACTTCAGCAGTGGCGGAAAAGGGGTGGCTATTACTCCCAACTTTTGTCCCTGCAGTAGAGGTGAGCGGAATATCGAAAAGTCGGAACCGGGATCGGGAAAAAAAATTCCCGTCGCGATCCCGACTTCGGGAAATGACTTATCGAATTTTCGGGATCCCAAGCAGTCGGAAAATGGGAATGGTCATTTTTAAAAGTCGTCAATTCTCGATGTTTTCTGCATTGTAAATGTCTGGAACTTATCGGAAATTGTTAGTATTTGTACCAGAAGTGCAAAAACAAGCACTAAGGATGGAAATTACGTGTAGAATTCGAGATTTCAAGAGCTTTGGGAAATTTCGAAGATATCCCGTCTCGAAAATTTCCCGACTTTGTCGTGAAATTGAGAATTTTCCGAATGTCGGGATTTAAGAATTTACTGTCCCGAGGCAAAAAATTCTGCAACCCTACCTTGCAGTATGGTAAACCTTATTTCCAAAGGGAAATAAACTGACCATGCCACCACTGTACTAATAAAAATGAGTATTTTTTCTTTAACGACTTTAACTATAATTTAATGGCAAAAGGTTGACTTTCTTTGGTTTAAAACATGTTTAAACAACAAAAAAACAGTTTGTTTTGTTCTTTTTAAAAGAACCACAAATTTCGCTAACCCTGATTGGAAGCGACACTAGCGCTCAGGTGGTAATTTTAGTCGCGAATAGCCATGCAGCCGAAAAGACAACGAACAAATGCCGCGCCACCAAGCGTTATTTCCCTGAAGCTAGATTTCTGGCTTGCTATTGGTCGAAATTCCAGGATATGGCATAGCTGTTTGTAAAAGAATTCTCGCCCTCCGCATTCACACACACAAAGATGTAAAGGCAAGAAACTTACCCCCCAAATATAGATGGCTCAGTGTGCGTCGTAATCCCCTTCCTCTTGTGGGTACCCCCTTAAATTTAACGTAGAGAAACGAGGGAACTCGCATGGATCATTTTTCCATGGTACAGTTTCTAAAATTGTTGTAAGTAAATTTTAGTGAAAATGTCCAACGTTTACGTCAGAGGATATTAGCATAGAAAAGTTAGGTAATAGAAGTGGAAGCTACATTTAAACCTCGCTGCGCTTTGAAATTGCATTTCCATCGGTGGCCAGTAGATGGCGCGGCCGTCTTCTTTTGCTGCTCGCAGTAAATAGGGGGGAAGATTCATTGTCCCACTGGAGTGTCCTTCACCACAGAAAGGACAGGGGTGGGTTGTGAAACAGGTTTTCTGAAAACGAGGGGGGAATATATGTCTTTTTCTGATTTCATGCAGTTCGTGAATTTACGGAATGAGGACTTTGCCAGACAGCTACATACCCTACCAGGGCGCGAAATCATTGAAGATTGATTTTTTGGGGGGGGGGGCAAGAAGATTGTGGTCTACACAGACATACACAAACTATACATATATATTATGTATGTGCATAAAACTTTTGAAATTTTCTACCAAGCAACTGAGAAGAAAGAGCCTATATGATTAATATTTAGGTAGTGTGATTTACAATACTACTGGCTCGATAAAGTATGAACCCCCCTCAGGCAGATTTGGCTACACTTAAAACTTGCTCAACATGCCCATATGAGTTTTTTGCTCAAGTGTGGTACTCCGTCTAATCCAAGATTTTTGTAAAAATGCCCTCGGGAATTTCCCGGGAAAGTATGACCGCCCTCAGATTGATTTGGTTACACTTACAAAAGCTGCATCTGTGAGATTGTTGTCCATAAGCTTGTTAAAAATAAGCCCCTCTTGATATTGTTTTTGGCTACACTTAAAACTAGAACAAACGTATTAACACACACACACACACCCACACACACACACACACACACACACACACACACACACACACACACACACACACACCCTCACACACACACCCACACAAGTAGTGTGATTTGATTGATTGATTGATTTAAAATTGTTTGGGTGCGTCGGCACTTAAGGCCATTTTGCACCCTTCTATGTATACGGGGAAATAGCCCCTTATCTAAAATTCTGACTTGATTTTAAAAAAGGGGGTGTAAATAGCCCCTTAGGAAAAAATAAAAGTGCAGGTTGTAAAAAGACCTGCACGATACAAACACAACACATTAAAAAGTCAGAACAAACAAACTAAAAACCTCCTTACAGACGGTGGAAGAGTCCAGCTCTTCGTAAAAAACTAAAAACATTTGATAAAATATTGCTGTCATCACCCAAGAGGGATGACAGACAGCCGGAAAGGTTAAAAGTCTGCCGGAGGTAAGCAAGATCGACACATTCAACGAGAATGTGTCGGATGCTTAAAATAACATTACAAGTATGACACAACGGAGGGTCCAGCCCTTGCAGTAGGTGACCATGCGTGAGACGGCTGTGTCCTATACGCAGGCGGGTAAGAATAACGTCTTCTCGCCGAGAGGGACGAGACGAGGAACGCCAAACACCTATGGTGGGCTTAACAGCGTGAAGCTTGTTCCCCGTTTCCACATCCCACTCGGTCTGCCAAGTGTCAAGAAGGCGAGAACGGAACACATTCTGCAGGTCGCTAGCTGGCAAAAGGTGGACGAGAACGTCGCCATCTGCATCAGCAGACTTGGCGGCAGCATCAGCTGCTTCGTTCCCCTGGATGCCCACGTGGCTAGGGACCCAACAGAAGTGTACGTCTGTGCTGGCAGATAAGGACACAAGCCGTCTGAATATGCGTTGCGCTACGGGATGCCGGGAATACGGCGAATCCAGAGACTGCAACACGCTGGTCGAATCACAGCACACAAGGACTTTCTTCAGACCATTGACGTCTGCAAAGTCCAGTGCCTTTAGAATGGCGTACAACTCTGCCGTATAGATGGAACAGGCAGGATGTAGCAAGTAACTGGAACTTTGAGAGTCTAGGACGAAGGCGCAACCAACTGATTCGAATGTCTTGGACCCATCCGTGTAAAACACATTAAAATTGGGGTGCTTGGCACGAAGTTCTAAAAACCGTTGCTGGTATACAACCATTGGTGTCTCTGACTTTGGAAGAGCAGTCAGAGAAAAATCGATAGAAGGTGCAGGAAACTCCCAGGTAGGGAGAGGCGAAATGAGTGGAGAGACGCCAGGAAGATCACTGTCAACACCAAGTGCTGACAGGATCTCGTCTGCACGAACACCAAATGGTCTAGTGACACTAGGGTGGAGCCGATACCTTGCCAGCCTACCCTCGTCTGAGATGGTGTGGAATGAAGGATGTGAAGGAATCGAGCGAAGATGGAGGAAGTAGTTAACTACCAGCCGCTGTCTTCGCAGAGACAGCGACGGCTCAGATGCCTCTACATACAAACTGGCGACTGGACTGGTCCGAAAGGCACCAGTGCACACACGTATACCAGCATGGTGGACGGTGTCTAGGATGCGAAGTCTAGATGGGCGGGCAGAAGAATACACAACACATCCATAATCTAGCTTCGACCTGATGAGTGCACGGTATAGGCGAAGCAATACCGTCCTATCAGCACCCCAAGAAGTATGAGATAAAACGCGTAGAAGGTTGAGAACTCGAAGACAAGAGAATTTTAACTGGCGAAGGTGAGGGAGCCATGTTAATTTCTTATCGAAAATGAGGCCCAGGAAGCGGACCTCATTCACGAAGCACAGGGGAGATTTCCCCATGTACAGGTCAGGATCGAAATGACATGTACGCTGACGACAAAAGTGAACACACACGGATTTCTCGGATGAGAAGGTGAAACCTGTTTGGGAGGACCACTCAACCAAACGGTTTATCGTCAGTTGGAGTTGACGAGAAGCTGACGCGAGATTCCGTGAGCGACAAAAGATCGTGAGGTCATCTACATACAGTAGACCATGTACAGGGGCAACAATGCTTGCCATAACGCTGTTCACTGCTATGGCAAACAGAGTCACACTTAATACGCTGCCCTGCGGAACACCGTTCTCTTGTTCGTGAAGCTCCGAAAAGGAGTTCCCAACACGTACGCGGAAAAAACGGTCGGATAAAAAGTTTTTAATAAAGTACGCCATATGGCCACGCACGCCCCAAGAATGGAGCTGTTTTATGATGCCAAAGCGCCACGTTGTGTCATATGCCTTTTGGAGGTCAAAGAAAACTGCAACTAAATGTTCCTTGTTGAGAAATGCATCCTGAATGTGTGTTTCCAGCTGAACCAGATGGTCCAGTGTGGAACGGTTGGAGCGAAAACCACATTGAAAATTACTTATCAATGAGTTTTCCTCCAAAAACCAGGTGAGACGCTTGTTGATCATGCGTTCCATCAACTTGCACACACAGCTAGTTAAGGCAATAGGCCTGTAACTCGAGGCTGCGGTGCGTTGTTTACCTGGTTTCAGGATGGGAACAATAATAGCTTCTTTCCAGGAAGTGGGGAAAGAGTCCTCCAACCAAAGCCTGTTAAATACCGCCAGAAGGAAATTTCTTGCTCCAATGGGCAGATGACGAAGCATCTCATAGTGGATCTTGTCCACTCCAGGAGCTGTATTCTTTGAATCTCGAAGCGCCTGATCGAACTCCCGTTCAGTGAATCGAGAGTTGTATGGCTCGTTGTTATGACTTCGAAAAACTAGAGGGCGTCGTTCTTGACGGTCCTTCTCACGGCGGAAACGTGGTTCATAATTTTCAGAGCTAGACGCATCAGAAAACTGCGTGGCCAAGATATTAGCTATGTCTCCAGAATCGGTGTGCAACGTCCCGTCGTGCTCCAGAGCGCTCAGAGGAGTAGATGCACCCCCCTGGATGCGACGTACTTTGGTCCAAACGGCTTTCGACGAAGCCTGCTTCGTCAGGGAAGACACGTATTGGACCCAGCACGCCTTCTTACTGGCTCGGATGAGCCGACGGGCACGGGCACGCTTAATGCGGAACTGCTCTAGGTTTGCGGCAGTGTGGTTTCTATTAAATCGATCGAGAGCATGATTGCGTTCCTTGATGGCTGCACTGATCTCCGCAGTCCACCATGGGACTGGTCGCCTCGCAGGTCCACATGGATGTGGAATGGAGGCGCGTGCAGCATTAGTAGTGTGATTTACAATACTACTGGCGCACTTATAGCGTAGAAAAGAAGAGCTCATATGATTAAACAGCCCGATTTGCCTACACTTAAAATTATACCAAGATGCCCTTATTCCCCATTTCTTCAAGTGTGATATGCTCTTAATCCCCAAGAATTTTGAATCCTAGTGTAGAAAAGAAGAGTTCATATGCCCCGATTTGCCCACACTTAAAACTATGTCAGGAGGGGGCATATAGCCCAATCGGCCATGTGTGTACATATTTAAATCTAAAGAATCCTGAATTCTAGTGTAGAAATGAAGAACTCCCCTCAGACAGATTTGCCCATGTGTGTAAAAGCTACATCTCTCAGTCTGTTGTCCATAAACTTGTCAAAAATATGCCTCTTCTTGATTTTGTTTTGACTATACTTAAAACTAGGGCAAAAAGCTTATAAGAGCTTTTGCTTACACAATAATATAATGTAATATATGCTTAAATACTTGTTGCTGTTATGTTAATATGTTACCTGGAATATGCTCAATATTTTAATTGGACACCAGGCTCAACTTGCATATCTAGTACTAAAACAATGTAATATGCAGAAATCTTCTAGAATTGCTCTGTGACTCTCTCATTTCTTACATCATAAACATATGATTTTTCACCTATGAGAATAACACTACATATGGTGTCATCAGGGAGTGTATCGTGGAATTCACAGATAATTTTAATGTTTGTCCTGTCATTAACCACAACTTGATTCCTTTTTGAAGTGTTGATGACAAACATGGGTCTCTGTGCTTTGAATTCATCTGGTGTGTAATACATGTCAGTATTGCCAGTAGTGACCCTTTTGTATGCTGTAAATGCTTCATATAATTTAAGGAAATCATCCTTGGACATGTCTAAATTATAATTTTCTCTAGGAAATACCTCATTTCTGCCATTTTTAAGATATATGTTCTTGATGTTGCAGTTATCAAATCTACTTGAATTTTTTTCCTGATTATTGTGTCTTCCAGTCTGAAACAGTACCACCACAAAATCCGGCATGTCATATTGTATACTGGAGAATGAATTTGTAGCATCAAACTCATAATAAGTACCAGTGGCAGGCTTCTGTACACATTGATATGTATAAAATTGTAAAGGAATCTGTGGATTTTTTATTATATCTGCTTTGTATTTAAGAGCATAACTGGATTCATATTCAACAACCGGGATTCTTAGTTCCATAGTCTGAATAATGCATTTGCCTTCATCAGGTAAGGTATTGGGCAGAGCTTCCCCTGTAGAGTTTAATGTACTGTACCTCATCAAAGCATTATTATCATTGGCAGCTCTTCTAAATGTGATTCTTAAACCACCCTTCCACATAATATCTTTGTAATCTGAGACGAATCCTGGCAACAGGCGCATAGGGAACAGCACAGTGTGGCTCTTGGATAATATTTTATCACCAGCCTCAAATCCACCTATTTTGTAGTAAGAAGCCTCTGTTTTGGATAATTTTAGTGTGGCCAAAGCTGTGGAGGTAATGCCGGGATAATCCACTCTGTTTATAACAACACCATGTTTTCTGATCTCAATTTCAGAGAACAGATGCGGCACAAAATTATCTACCAATCTTATATTTGAATTTGCCGGATAATCTGTTCCATCGAGCTTTACAACATCAAATTTGATGTATAGATCTGCTCTGTGGGAGTGTATAAAGCCATCCCCTACATCAAGATCAATCTCAATCTCTGTGTTGGGTTGGTTTAAATTTGCAAATGTCCTCCTGTTTGGGGGGAATGATTGTAGCTCATAACTCTCAATATTTTCCATTTTTTTTGTATGTATTTTTATTTAAATATTAATCTCTATGATTGCAGTTGTTGTGGCTCCAGCAAAATCAACTAATTCTTCTTTTTCATTAGTGACCATCAATTCAATGTAATCTATTCTATTATGGCACACAGGAAAATATAATGTTGGGGATGGAGTGTAGATGATAGGCTCCATAAATTCAGAATTAGGTTTGAATGTTGCAATGATGCCAGTTTGTTTGTGAGTGCCTATGCCATTTGATTTGGTGATCATACCCTCAGCCACATTACAGTGAATATTTAGAGTCTCTATGGCTAAGAATTTGGGTATATTAATAGCAGTGTGTTTGATGGCCGGTTCAAGTTTTGTGTTGTTCTCAAAACCTAACAGCTCTCCTATAGTACCCAGATCCACTGTTTCTGTAGCAGATACAATCTCTACTCTGTGAGTGACAGAATTTTGAGTTAACACTATACCTCTGGGTAATTGAGCATTTAGAGTGGACAGATTATATTGCCCTGGAGTGATGACAATTTTTTGATCCCCTACTGCAATTTTGTTGTTGTGGTGTGTAATATTAGGGATCAAGTACATGCCATAAAATGCTCTGAGAGCTATTGTTTTGGGATACACTATATCATCATGTAACTTGAGTTTCAATATTGAATTTTGGCTGGTGAGATGGAATACCCCCATGATGTTTCAAATACCACAAGACTTTTTGAAAATTTTCAATTGATGGTTTATTTATTTGAGACATATATCTAAGAACAGATAAACACAAATGTCCACAATTAACATCTTTGAAGTTTTGAACACGGGCATTATTGTAATAAAGATTAGCTGATTTTAGATATTTTATTAAATTTTCAGGTGGAACACCTCCAAATTAATCAAACACAAATGCCTCATTGTTTAAATATTTAAGATAACAAATCCAGTGAGTGCCCTGATTTTTGTACTTATCCAAATTAACTATGCCAGACTCTTTGTTGAGTGGTTGTTTTGGTAAAGAATCAGACATGTACACACCTCTAAAATTTTTGTTGCCCAGTGGCTTGATTAAAGCTTCAATATCTTGGTTTGTAAGCGGCTCTTGTTTTTTTTTAAACTTATTCATGGCTCTCTTAACACCTTTGCCTTGTTTCTCCATGGCCAGGTTATGGCGCTTCAATTCATCTAATTCTGCCCTATTCTTCTTGGCATCTATTACTGTTTTTGCTATGGCAGCTGATCCCCCAGCCAAGCTCCCAACAGCCCCAAGTGCTGCTAAGATGGCCGGGATAGTAAATATAAATAGAAATAAATGTGATTTTTTTCTAGATTGTTGTAATTTTTTTAATTGGGGGGTACTAAGCAACAATTTCATACCATGGACCTTTGCAAGACAAGAGCTTTTTTTCTTGCGCTGTTTTTTGGTTAAAAGGCTATCAATAGTTTTAAGAGATTTAAGACCTGCATAAGGTATTTGATACATAACACCCTTGGCCTTCATTCTAGGTTTATTATATATATATTCACAGCCCCCACCCCAGTTTTTGTTTGGTGTTCATAGCTATGGTGGTCCCCAATGCTGCTATTCTCTCACTCAAAGAAGCATCTTTGCTTACAAATCTACCAAATGCAGCCTCTTCTAATTTCTTGTCTGCAACATGTCTCTTGTCAAGATCAGAATGTGTGTTGTATGCTATGTCATGGTTTCTGCAAGCAGCATCTAGGGGATTAACACCAGGATCACCTCTGTTTAATCTATGGTCCAATTTTGTGCTTGGACCACAATACTGATAGCCTGGAATGTGTAGTTCAAATGGCAGCTTGTTTATAATGTCATTAACCAGCCCCCGACCCTCAGAGATATTCCAAAATTTAGGTGGTAGAGTATTAATAATTTTTATAAGATATCCAATGCCCTTAGTGTCATTCACTATAAAATTAGACAATTTTGTGCTTATCATGTCCATAATTCCAACCTTTTCATTGTAAAAATTGTGGTTGCCAGCATTTTCCTCCCCAGCTATCACCAATAACCTATCTACAAGTTTCCTGACATCATAAACCCAGACAAATTCTTTAGGCAGGGTGTTGTATTGTTTGATTCCACTGCCTGTCTTAATTTGTGACCATATGGGCTTCATTAAATTGTTGTATTTTGCTCCACTGCTAGACTTGACTCTTTTTTGTGTGGGATCATTGTTCTGGTATAGAGCATCTGATTTTATTAATATTTCTTTGTAATGCTCATAATCTTGATCTGTATAGCTGCCAGGTCTCTTCCTAGTCATCAGTTCCCACAATCCAGGTGTGCCGGGATATTTAACAAAACCACCTCTTTGTCCAAGATGAGATTCTGAATATACAATGAGATCATCTCCCATAAATGTTACTCTGAAATTGCCAATTCTATGTATGATGCTACCATCACGCTCTGTGTCAGCATATAAGCCAAAGACCTCATCTTTGTTGTCTTTAGGTGTGCTTAAATATTTTTGAGCAAGAAGACCCAATTGAATAGGATCCTGAGTAGCTTCAATTCTTCGAGGAGCAATAGGACTAGGTGTATGAATACTAGAAAGTGGGGTGATTGGATAATCTAATATGTTCCTAGCAGCTACAGGTACAAGCTCTGTGATCAAATTTTGATTTTGCTCTGTAACAGTTTTGATATTTTTACCTAGTTCACTAATAGCATCAATAATAGGCTGTTCTGTTTGTTTGTGTTGTTCATAAATTCCTCGGTTCTGTGATTTCCATCCCTTAAATCTTTTTACAAGATAATCTCTTAATTTAAGATCATCAATGATTGGCCTTTTCATGGTTATTTATATATGTTTCAATGTCTAGAAAATTGTTAATTTTATTTCTATATTTGCCACTATTGGGTTTTCTTGTCATATCAATTGTGACAAACCCATAACTGTCTTGGTTCCATCACCTACTGCAAAACTTGGAAAAATCATTGTAGCTCAAGTCCCCACCTACATATTCATCATGTATGTGTTTGAGGTTAGTATGATCTTGATGAAACACACATATAAAATTGCTGTTGTCTCGGATCAGCTGCTTCGGTATTTTAGAAAAAGTCTGTGCCAGGTAGAAACAATCAATGTTTTTGTGTCGGCCCTGTGTAAAGAAATTTCTAACCTTGTTTTGATTATCCAGTATAATGTCATCAAACACAACAACAGAATTATCGAGACATTCATGAAGTGGCTTAACATCTGATTCAAAAGTGGCAATATCCAATCCATCATATAGCTTCATCAGCTGCTGATATTTTAATTGTTCCAAACTTTTAGAGAAGACATACAAGTGCCTGTTTTTCCAGTCTAACCAGTTGGGTGCCAATAAAAAATTATCAATCATTAGTGTAGTTTTGCCACAAGCCGATGGCCCAACAATAAGACATCTAATATTATCAGGCAGCAACTTGCCATTTCTCTTAATCTGCTGTTCAGGTTCTGGCAGCCTTTTTATAACATCCCAGGTGCTCATATTATCACTTTGTCTGCTTCGATCCAGCTGTGTTCTGGAAGTCCTAGCCATTTGACAAATAACTTGTTGCCTTTTCTGCGGATGATTTTTTCTATGAGATATGTGTCAGGCTGTTTAGTTTTGCTGAGTTCTTCTTCATAGAATCGGCCTTTGAGAATTTCTCCTCTATGGTCTTTTATTATATATGTGTTAAGGGTCCCAGGTTTAACTTGAACCACTGTAAATAATTCAGTGCTCCAGTTTCTTGTAAAGCCTCTTTTGAATAAGTGCTTATATTTACTGATTCTTACTTGATCACCCACCTTGTATTTGGCCTTTCTTGTTGTTGGCTGGTATCTAGGATAATAAACAGTCCTGATCAATTTTTGCTCATCAGATGAAGTTACTTCAGAGGGTTTCATGTTGATTGTGGAATGAACCGAGTTGTTATATTTATGTAGAAGTTCTGGAAGAATATTAAGCCATTTATAATTACCTTGAAGTGTAAATTGTTTATACATAAGATTTTTAGGGTTTTGTTGAATCTCTCTACAATTGAGGCTTTGAGATCACTGTAACTCGAATAATGTTGTATTGACTGGCTTTTAATAAATTGTTGGAACACAGAATTATAAAATTCTTTGCCATTATCTGTTTGCAAATAGCGCGGTGATCTTCCACTCTGATTGATGATTGTCCTGAAGGCTTCTGTAACACATTTTCCAGTCTTGGATTTGAGTGGCACAGCCCAGGCAAATTTTGAAAATGTATCTATTACAGTAAGTAGATACTTGTAGCCCTTGTTGATTTTGTCTAAGTTTTTCAGCTGTCCATTTGCCATCTCAATCAAGTCGCTCTGCCATAAATCATCTATGCCTTTTGTGACTACTGGCAGTCTCTTATAATTATGTCTGGCTTGTCTGCGTAATTCATCAACAATAATTTGTCTAGACATAATATGAAAACAAGAATATTGCAACTATAGGGTGTTCAGCAGCTGATACTACAGGATTTTCTAAATATAATTTGTCTCCTATTTGTATATGAAATTCCAGAGAGCCATCGTCTTCAGCATAAGATGTTTCTAATGTATTGGGATCTGTAAAATCCTCTAACTCTACACTGGTGATTTTTGGTTTGTTGTCAGCATTTGTTATTGATAAGGTGGGGTAGTGGTGTGCCTGTGGTTGAAGCCAATATTTGATTTTCATTGGTCTCAGTGTGCCCCCAACAAAAAACTGGTAATAAAATTGTGCAGGGAACAGCATATATATTTTGCCACCTGGTGTAAATGGTGAATCATATTCTTTGTTGGGGATGCTGTACAATTCAAGAATTACTGTATGTTTTGGATTCTCAATTATGCCGGTTATTTCTTTTTCTGCTGTAAGCAATCTGCTTGTTACAGATTCAAGGTGCTCATTGATAGTCCTAACAACATCATCATGGCCTGGCTTGATTTTTACGTCCACAACAAGTTTCTTGTATTGTTGCACAATTTCTTGTAGCTGGGTGGCAAAAACAGACAGAGCATTTGCTTGATTGGATTCCATGGTCCCTAGCTGTTGCTTGATATTAGCTACAATTTGTTGCAAATTTTCAATAACTGCCAATTTTGAATTTTGAGCAGTAAGATCATGGACCTGTCTTCTGATATCCTCAAACAGGGCATGCAGTTCATTAATATGTTGATTAGTTGGTAGAGTGGCCACTGTCTGAGTAAGTTGTTTGATCTCTGTCTGGATATTCTTGATATCTTCTGATTTCAATATGCGATTCACTGCCCTCTTAATATTTTTAAGTTCCTGTGATGTAGGCAGATTTGATACAGTATTCTGCAAACATTCAAGTGCCAATTTTACATTATTTAATTCAGAAGCATCAGCCACATTTTGCATAGCATTTTGGAGCAGGGCTATATCTGCCTGAGTGGGTGTTGATTGTTGTAAAATTTCAAGTTTTGTTTGGATATCATCGATCAAGTGATGAAAATGAGATAGCTCAGATTCAGTGTTGAGGTTTTCAAGCTTTGTGATCTGTTGCTGGACACTGACAAGTGTGTCTACAATACCAGGCAGGCGGGATTCTAGAGATTCTTGTACATTTGTCAAATCACTTTGCACTGCTGCTATTGTACCCTCAAGATGGGTTATGGTACTTTGAATTTTTCCAAAATCTTCATATGTTTCAAGTTGCAGCTTGATGTTTGCAACACTCCGGGGTTATTGCACTCAAAGCATCAGAAGATGGCAAGTTGTTCATAAAATTTTCAAGTGTCTCCATTTTTTCTTTAACCTCGGCTATGGCATTGTTCAAGGGGTCCAGATTAGGTATCTGGAGTGATTGAATCTGTTCCTTTAGAGTGGAAATCACTAGATCAAAATCTTCTTGTGATTTTATGCTTTTGACAATTGTTTGGAGCTGTGCCTGGACATTATTTATCTGCTCTTCCAATTGCTGTTTCAATTGCTCAGAGTTGGTGGCCTGGGTCTTAAATTTGGCTTGAAGAGCTGCTACAGCCTCTTCTAAACCTTGAAAATTATCCAATGTGGCCAAATCAGTATATTTCTGAAGCAATAATTTGAGTTCAGAATCAATTTTAAGAAGAGGGTCCATGCATTGTGATTGTAAATTTGTAATTTCTAGTTGAAGACTGGCATTGAGTGTGGTTTGTAAAGCTTGTAAATCACTTCTTAATTTCTTGACTCTGACATCAAGAATCAGAATCTCATCACTGTGATCTTCATGTCTTGTATGGCCAAATATATCATTAGGCATTTTTGTTTTAGCGGTTATTTATTATTGAATATCTAATTCTTAATTCTATAAAAAAAGGTATAAGCTTGTCATAGGATCCCGGGACCTCAATATATAAGCAGTCACCAGCAGAAACAGTATAAACAGTGCCAGAAATCATGTTTGAGTGCTTAATTCTATAAATATTTCTCCCTACTGAAATCTTGACATTACCCTCAGGGGTTGTAATAAATTGCAATTGACCAGCTACAGGTAATTGGTAATGATTTAAATTATTGTTAAATATGTACAATGTTTTACCTGTTTCATCATCAACATCTGTAAGTATGTTGTTCAGATGAATAATTAACAAAGCACTTAGTTTAGATATTATATCAGAAGAGGGTTGTGGTGTTGGCAGGTCCATAATAGCCTGTTTTTTGAACCCAAATAAGTTCATAGGCATGTTTATTTATTTCAAATCATGCTCTGTAATTGGGCATTGATTACCACTTTTCAAATCACAATGACCCCATGGTAGAGTATGTATGCCACATGATAAAATGCATCTCTTATCATCATGTGGGTCCAGAGCCACTTTTCTTACAATATTTGTAGTCAACAAGTGATCCACACTCTGAATTCTATTTTCTGATGTTCTGATTGTGCTACATGATTTGAGACAATTTTTGTAATCTTCAAATTCAAGCTCTTTGTCAACAGTTACTCTGCCAATGCCCTTGGCCTTTTTTGCAACAACACCACTACATGTTTCAAAACTGTACATCTTGGCCCTTAACCCAGCAAATGCCACAATAACATCACCAAGTGTCTCATCTTTTAATTTGCCAGGCACCTTTTTGTTGTGGGGTTTAATTTTTGAATGTTCAGTGGTATCAAAATATTTAAACAATTCAGGCTGTGCTATATCTTGATAAACATCTTCTGTTTGAATATCAAGAACAAAACTATCTGTGTGAATGTACATCAGTTTTACACGATCCTTATAAAAAGGCTTCAACACATCATAATACAATTTTAACATGTGTAATTTGGCCAATTCCAATATCACAGCCCCTACATAAATAGGCTTATCAAACTTAATCTTTGTTTTCTTCATGTTGAAAAGTGCCATATTCTCATCATAAATTCTTCTGTAATTGAAGTTGGGCTTTGCAATCAATTTTTTGCTCCGGCTGGGGTCAGTAATTATTTTAACATCAATATGTTTTCTGA
Source organism: Lepisma saccharinum (assembly GCF_977018435.1). NCBI lineage: Eukaryota > Metazoa > Arthropoda > Insecta > Zygentoma > Lepismatidae > Lepisma > Lepisma saccharinum. The sequence continues at coordinate 5,046,162 of NW_028142891.1, forward strand.
CATTTTCAATTGTTTTGCCATACACTGAATTGACCATCAATTTAAACAAGGTCTTATCAAATTGGCTCATTGCAGATGTTCGAAGCTCTGTGTTTGTATCAATATATGGCTTCAACCATCTTGATTGCCTGAACCTCAAAACTTTTCCAACTTTGGTCACTTGAACACCATGATTCATCAGGAACTGGAGGTTTTTGTAATATATGACATAATTCTGTTTCGGCTCTAGAGTCATCATCAATTTCTTCTGTTTAGAGCCAGGTGAGCACTTATCCTCAGGAATTGGGGGCAGATCAGAAAATGTGTTGTGTAAATCATCAGGAATTGTCAGATCAACCTCTAAGAACAGGCCATAATTACTGTCATCAAAATTTTTAAGATCTTCAATGTTGAAATCTTCAACCCACTCAAGCCCTGCATATGGCAGTTTTTTCATCATAGCATAACCATAGAGGCTATTGGCATCTACATACAGTATATAATTTGATGGCAGTGCTCGATCATAATCAGGAATATATTTGTTATTTGCTCTGGCATATCTCTGAGAACATTGCACCATGCCCTCTCTTATACATTGTTCCATAAACAGATACATATCTTGATCCTGGATCAGATCCAATTGCATTTTAGTGTTTAAAAACATTGCAGACCATGCTAGGCCCGGAGCACTGTAAAAATACATTGCATCCAGCTTATAATTTTGCATGGAAGATTTTCTGAATGCCTGCAGTATATCAGCTAAGAGGGTCACATCAAGTTTTAAATATGCCTTGTGATAATCACCAAATGTCTGGCATTTTAAATTGTTCCACATCAACTGGGCATGGTGATAATCTTCATCAGTGATTCCAGATCCTCTGATTTTTGCTGTAAAACTCTTGTTGTGGTGGCAGAGAACACTCATCAAATTTAGAAAAATCTGTAACATAGTCATATGGATATACACCCTTCCGCCTAATTAATTTCAGGTCCTGATTTGGAAACAAAGCACATGTGATTTTGAATTGATCATCAGATAATTGAGTGGCCAGTGTAGCCAGGCTAGCCGATAAAATTCTGTATGAATCAAGAAATCTTAAATGAATAGGAACACCATTAACTTTAATTATTTTGCTAATGGCAATATATTTTTCATTATTTTCAGCTAAAATATTTAAATTCTGCTTGTCATGATGAAAATCATAATTGGATGCACCATGGCAAAATATAGGGATAAATTTTGGTCTCTGGATCTTAATATTACAGCTATTACACAGGGCCATTAAGAATTTACCATCTGTATGAGAATGGTGATGAACCTTGATATTTGTATCTGAAAATTCAGAATCACATACCGGGCATTTTTCTGCATTGTTGAAATCTTCAATCTGTTCCTCTGTTAAAGGCAACATAGGTTTTGATTTTGATAATACATTAGATGCTATGTCATGGCACTCATTTTCTATTGTAAGTGCAAATTTTTTGATGGCATCTGCTCCCATGTATAAATCTTCTTTACTAACAACCCCATCCTGTACAATCACTTAACAAAAAATAGAAGGTTCATGTAACTGGTATGATGTAATTGAAGGTTCATCAGGATCTGGGCTACAGAATGCAAGAGGTTTGAGGTTTGATTCAAAATCACAGACTATATATGCTGGGTGTTCCAACAAGGCTTCAAATTTTTTGAATTTGGCATTTTCATTTGGGTTAGGCATAAGCATATGAACAGGTTTATGGTTGCCACAGTATTTCAGATGCTCGATTAACTTGTTTTTAGCAATTTCTGCATTCTGTTCACAAACACCATTCACCATTTTTCTACCATCAAATACAATTAATCATCTTCTGCACAACTAGAATATTGTATTGGATTTGTCTAGTTGTTTTCTGACTAAAGCTTCAAGATTATGTATCAGAGTGTAATGATATGTGCCATCCCCTTCAATTAAGAGCAGATCAATCGGAACAGCAGAATCATCATCAAATGTACTGATTCTGAGAGGTGCTATCAAGCAATTGCCACGGCCAGTAGAACAAATAAATACATTAATAGATAATTGTTTACCATTAATATCCCTGGCTTTTTTTTCAAATTTATCAATATTCTGAACAGACATTGGATATTCTAAGCCCTTCATTGCTTCATCAAAATTGTGTTCATGCTGTTTATAATAACTTATTCTCTCAGGATTCCTTAAAACTGGAAACAAAGCAGCTAAAATACACCACCAAAAGCATTTCTGGTCGGTATTTTCTATGTTAACCACGGCTCTTTTGTTTTTAACATTGGCAGGTAATGGCAGATATGTAGATCCTTGTAATGGGCTGAATTCAGAAATATTAACATAGAGCTTGTGTGGAGAACCGCATAGGCTCCATCCTGATTCTTTTGCAGCAAATTCGGAGTGTTTAATATTCAATTGATCTATCAAACTGCTTATTATTTTGTCTGAATTTGCATTTGAATATACAGGTACAGTTTCTGTTATGTGGGGCTGTGTAAATTTTGTGCCATTTGGCTTCTTATATTGTGTAAATAATTTGAGGGACAGCTTATAAGAGCCATTTTGTGCATTTAGAATTGCCTGCACATCAGAATTTATATTGTTCAAAAAATTCTTAATATCACATTTTGGCTCTGATACAAAACGGTTATCCCTTAATTGGCCGTTAAAACTGCTATGGATGGGTTCATAGCGTGGCTGCTTTGCTGGTCCAGCATTAACAGGTGTTTCATGCTTCCTTTTCAGACCAGATGTAGATGGTTTTGGGGGCAATGTTGATGACTGTGCAGAACAAGTACCTTTATGTTTATATGTGAAATATTCCAGATTATATTTTCTATGGCATTTAGGACAAATTTTTGTGGGAGTTCTGCATTTGTCTGGATTACAATTCCTTTAATGCCTGGCCCAATTGGGGCTGGTTATATTCTTATTGCATTGATTACAATATTTTTGATTTGGCATTTTTGTTGTTGTTTATTATATAAGATTTCCTGGGGTCCAAATCAAAATGCTATGCTTAATAAAAAATATCAGTTGGGTTCAGCAGTGTGTTTTGTATACCTAGTGTGTGTGTGTATGTGTGTATGTGTGTTAATATTTTTGGCTTTGGTATTTATATAAAATTTCTTGGGGTTCAAATCAAAACTCTATACTTAATAAACCTATGACAGGTTGTACAGGATAGCCTACATGCACAAAGATAGAATAAGTATAGATCCACTGAAGCACTGACCTTTCTCAATTGCATGTCTGCACAGGCATGTCGTGATGTACATGGAAAGACATTGACCTAATACCATGTGTCATGTATTGATCTTGTATAACAAACTAGGGCAAATATAAACCCTTTGTTCAATATATTAGAAAATTCTATATATTGAATCAAACAAACCTATAATTCAATTTATACAAATCTGCGATATTTAAAAAAAAATAAGAGGAGCAATGCAACAACACATCTGTACTCCTCAGCCACTCTCACAATACTAACTGATGTGTAATGCAAAAGCTCTTGCATCATAATTTGTCGCACAATGCAAAAACTCTTGCATCATAATTTGTTGCATAATACAAAAGCTCTTGCATCATAATTTGTTGCATAAAACAAAAGCTCTTGCTTCATAATTTGATGCATAACATGATGCTAGGGCTTAGTTTTAGGTGTGGGCAAAAAAAATATCAAGAGGGGCATATTTTTGACAGGATTATGGACAACAATCTGACAGAAGTGCCTTTTGTAAGTGTGGACAAATCAATCTCGGGGGGCTCATCATTTCACAGGAACTTCCCGAGGGCATTTTTACAAAAAATCTTGGATTAGACGGAGTACCACACTTGAGCAAAAAGCATGGGTCTCCCCCATGGCGCAGTGGTAGCGTCATTGCCTTGTAATCAAGGGGTTCCGGGTTCGATACCCGGTGGAGGCACAAGTGGTTCGGATCCCACTTTAAACTGTAGGTCCAGTCCCGATTAGCCTTACTGTGCATAAAGTGGACTTAAAACACCAACTCAAACTTGAGCAAAAAGCTCATATGGGCATGTTGAGCAAGTTTTAAGTGTAGCCAAATCTGCCTGAGGGGGGTTCATCATTTCTCGCACTGGTTGTATCATCAATTACACTACTTATTTACAATGTTATTAAATATAAAAGTAAATTACTAAACATGTAAAAATACATTAGTATTTAATACATATAAGGGAATTTATTTGATATTTTTTATGTATCAGATATTTATAACTGCCTTCTCGATTGCGCCGTGAATACGTTTTCGCCTTGCAATCAAGGAGTCCCGGGTTCGATACCTGGTGGAGGCACATAGTGGTTCGGATCCCACTTTAAACTATCGTTTGATTGACTTCTTATTGATTTTTAGTTTTGGTTATTATGTATAGGTTTTCTACCTACCTGTGGGTGATCGCGGCGATAGGGTTGAAATAAAACATTATCTCTTATGCCTTTAGAATCGGTTTGGATGGAAGGGGGAAGGGTGCGTGGTATTCGCATTAACACAAGGTTAGTCGAGCAACTGTGCAGAATAAGGTTGACTAACAATGGCAGTGAGCCTAAAGTATCCAAAGTAAACAAATATTGCTAAAATATGTCTGCATTATACAGTGACTCAACTACAGGGGGGACAGGGGCTAATGCGAGCAATTACCCCTTCGATTTCAAATTTTATGCAAATAAAAATTCTTTTTGTAAAATTTTCTTGCTTGTTTCGCTCGCATTATCTGCTATTCTTGTTTTCATCAAGTTCAGAGGGGCGGCGGGAGCCAGCCATTGGGCACGAATGATCTAAAAAAAAGTTGTAAAAGAGAGAATGCCATGGCGTCCAGGGAAATTAATTGCGCACTAATCAATCAATATTGTTTTCAATTGCACAAATTGGATCTAAAAATTTTTGAGGTATCTATCTGCATTTTTCCGGACCTTCTCATCGGACTAAAATGTATGATATAAAGTAATCCCCTCACATTAGCCTTCTAATACTAATAGTAACTAATGTATTCAACAATGTGCTCATTTCTGTTTTGGGGGTTGAACTGGACCTCTAGATTTCCAGTGTTAACCCAGCATCACAAGTTCAATTGAAATCTAGTAGAAGGAAATGTGGCGGAACTCCAGCCTTGAAAGACGGGTAATAGGGCGGTGATGGGACTTCATTCACTGAAAATTCGTCACTCAATGAAAGTCGATCGGAAAGACTGAATTCCGAAAAGGATTTCAATTTTAATAATAGTGGACATTATTAATAATAATTTCAACAATAGCATTTCTTTTCGATATATTTCATGAAACAAGACCTTTTTATATTAATAATAGATCATCAGTGCTGGAGTTGTGGGTGTGGAGAAGGAGTGCAGAGGGGTGCTTTTCCCCCAGTTATGTACATTTCCATTAACCATCCCCTCCTGTTAGGATAATTTGCATAAGCATCCCCCAGTTCTTCATTGTCTCCATGCTGATCTACACAAAGACCCTCCTCGACCAACAGGCCTCCCCGATGGCGCAATGGTAGCGTCGTCGCCTTGTAATCAAGGGGTCCCGGGTTCGATACCCGGTGGAGGCACAAGTGGTTCGGATCCCACTTTAAACTGTAGGTCCAGTCCCGATTAGCCTTACTGTGCATAAAGTGGACTTAAAACACCAAATCAATCCAATCCTCCTCGACCAAGCATACCAGCTATAGGAGTATCCACTTCGAGCACTGTAGATCATAAAATAAAAACACACTTGAAAGAAGGAAATGTCCACAGAATTCCAATATGGAAGAAAAATGAACTTCACAAAATGCCCCCAAATAATGGTAACAGCCCGACCCTGTGGCCGAGTGGTTAGCACATCGCGCTGCGACGCCAAGGGTCCCGGGTTCGAATCCCGGTCGGGCTTGGTTGTTTGTGAATGTCCATTCATCAATTTCATCATTTCATCACTCATCCCCATCTTCGCAAATTAGCCAAGAGGCACAAAACGCGAAGTAAAATAAACTAAATCAATCAATCAATCAATCAATAATGGTAACATTTAACCCATACGCTGTGAACCCTTAGGGCAAAGGGATAATTCGACTCCACATCAAACTGAGTTTTGGGACCACTTTGACCACAGTTTTTTTTTCAGCTCTTACTTGAATATAAAAAGGCTTAGAGCCATCTTGAAAATATTTGATGTGAAGTTACATTAAAATACCACACGTAAAATTAAAATTAGTGATAAAAGTTCATGATTTATCAAATTTAATTCTTTATATTGTGCAGCAACAAAGCAACGTCTGGTTGAGTAACTGGATCTTTCTATACTGGATTCATGCAAGAAATAATAAGTTATGTCAGCGTTTCGTTAAAAAATGCAACAAAAGTTTTTTAGTGCCTTGTTAGAACCTATTGTAGGTTCCACTGTTACCTGTGCAATACAAAGTGGTCTGATCTGTGTGGTCTTGCTCACTTTGGCGTCACTTCCATGCTTTGTGGCATTCATGCCTTGCAAACTAACATTTCAGCATTGAAGTTTGCACCACTCACTATATTTTTGTTGTAAGATTTTCAGGATATAAGATGATCCTCACAGACAAAATTGCGGATTTTACTATGGTTAACATGAAAACAGATTGGTGTCTAACTATACGGCGATGAGTGGATTTTAATAGCAAATTTCCAATGTTGAGTTCTGCCATCGCCGTAGGGTTAGGCAACACACATAACGTTATGCAAGATAGTGCATATTTCAGGATATATGTGTCCCATTTTCATTGCCGGTGACTATACCTAATCAGCAGTATTCAGAAATTTTGAACTATTTTAAGTTTTTTTTAAGCTACTTCAGGATTTTTCGAGTCTAACTTAAGATTTTTAGGACCTATTTCAGGATTTTTAGAACCTATTTTAGGGTTTTTCGAACCTATTTTAGGGTTTTTCGAGTCTAACTTAAGATTTTTAGGACCTATTTCAGGATTTTTAGAACCTATTTTAGGGTTTTTCGAACCTATTTTAGGGTTTTTCGAGTCTAACTTAAGATTTTTAGGACCTATTTCAGGATTTTTAGAATCTAAAAATCCGAGGTCTAGTTATTAGATATGGGATTTATCTTATAGATGTCCACCTGCGAGCAAGGGGACACATATGTTAAGTTAGTCGGGCACCTCTGGCCGAACCAGAACGCCCCTGCTTATTATCGAAGATGTCGTATCATATGTTACTGGAAACCAGATTTCTGTCTTGTAAATTAAATTATTTCATAAGCGACACTTCCTGTTGAATTTCTAAGCTATATAAAATTTCAGAAGCAGAGAGAGAGAAAGAATATTGTGGGGATGGTTTTACACCTCGCCACACCCTGCATTGCCGGGCGGCCACTACGCCACTGTCTCTAATTATCATGATCAATTGAGCTTTCGTGGCTCCCTTCAGTAGCTGTTATGTCAATCTTCGCAGGTTTCAGATTCAAATCTTCTGTGGAAAAATAGCGACGCATTGGCTTCGAGGAGGATGGGGGGGGGGGTTAACCTTGAGTTAGAACTCACTCACTGTCGTAATGTTCCCAAGTTTACGACCGCAACCATTACCCCAATGCTCAAACTGCTCGTGGATCTGATTCAGGTTTGGCCCGCTTTTGAAGGTCCTACAGGCATTTTCTTCCCCCAACTCTCGTGTTTACAATCCCGCCAGAGCCAGTTTCTCTGTGACGCAGGCCCGTAGCCAGGAATTTTTAGTAGGGGGGGCGAAGTCAATCCTAGAGGGGGCAAATTTTTAATATATTGTGTTGCATTGGAAGATGCCCCCCTCCCCCTCCTCCAAAAGTGATAAGTAACAGGAAAGGGATGATATCTTGAATGAAACTCCAACGAACAAAAAAGTTCGAGCAACATCAAATAACAATATTTCGATAATGACCTTTTCGGACTACCAAAGAATACAAAGATAAAGTTTAACATAAATAGGCTAATCGGGACTGTATCTACGTTATATTTACAGGTCAATAATGTTCATAGACGATTAATATGTACCAACAGCTTTGGGCTTCTCTGCAGAACTGATTAAGGAAGACGTTTATAAATCGTGCTTCATAATGTTTTCCTCTAGTTTCCAGTATGCAAGATTTTTACGCACAAAGGAATCTAACGAGAATCCAAGAACACCATTGTGTTGTGTTAGGCAAGAAAAATAGAATTAATTAAATAATAATGGTTACATATTATCTACACTTTGATGAATTGTGTAAACATTTACATTTTTTTAGACCTACTTGCTAAAACATTAAAATGGGTCCCTTACTCCACCATGGATTCTATTTGCTTCAAATGATAGACTCTTGCATCACTTCAGACAATCTTTGCCTACGTTAACCATTTTGCAAAATATTGTGTTGACACCTGACAAACAAATAGGAATCCCTTGATTGATCAGCGACTTCTTGGATTACACTGTCATCATTAATATTTCATGTTTTATCAAGTTTTATCGAGGGAAATGCTGTATCCTCTTTACATTTTGAAAAATACATTCCTTAATGACTATGGTACGAAACCGAAAGATATAAGGGGCCTCCTTCGCTTTACCCCATTTCAGCCGCACGAAGTCTCTGAGCAGCTTATCGTCACCACTTTTTGAGCAGAAGAGTACAAACCCCAAATATCAGGGATTTTTATTCTGATACTAATTTTTACCAGTCACACAATGGCTTAAGATATATGAATAAAATTAGGAGAATCCACTACATAGCAGAAGAGTTGACATAATTATTTGTCAAAAAATTAGGTTGTGCCTGAGGTAGGTTTAACAGACAACTTCTGCTACAGACACAATTTATTATTATAAATATAAGAAAATAAATAGAATGTAATTTGAGAGATTTTCAATCGTATTTATTTCACTGCAGCTTTTTTCTACTTGTCATTTTCTTGAACCTACATTCATAAGGTGCCGCCTGATAACATTGACAACTTTCACAGTGTGTGCAGGACATCAAGGCAAGCAACTTTTCTCAGTCACTATTTGCGCCTCTAATTCATCTTTCGATGTTACAATCAATCAAAATAGGCATCTTCTGTCCTTAATGGATGCAATCCCATTGTAAGCTTCGTAGTAGCAAATGTCATTTATTTTTACTGCCGTTTAAAATTCTGAGAGCAATATATAACATGCTATTGAAACGATATCATGCAAACAGTCAGGGTTAAAACTTAATTTTTCCTTTATAAAATGGATATCATAACACACACCTATGTTGCTTACCATATTTGATGCGTTTGCATAGAGAAATGATTCATAAGATTTGAAATTGATATTTACACTCCATAAGATGCTTAGTGTAACCCTATCGAACTACAAATTTTATCTCTTTCTAACCGAAATAATAAATGTGAAACACTATCACATTTTCATCGTGTTTGATAATAATTTGAGCCAGTAAGCTGTCCTACATCTTTCACTAGCCGTCCTACATGGTAGGATGGTTACATAACACACTGCGAAGCCAGGGGTTCCAGGTTCGAGCCTGGGCATGAGTCTTCTTTGTGAGCAGAGGCGAAACCACATTTTTTACCTGGAGAGGGGGGGGGGTCAAGTACCAGGACAAACGTGCCAATAATAATAATAGTAATATAGTGGTGGTAATGGTAGTAATAATAGTAGCATTACAAGACGTTATTATCGTCGTAAATCATGCAAAAGGGGATAGAAGTCGGTGCTAAAGCATTTGTGTTTGAACAAATTATTTGAAATATTTTTTTTAACACGTTCAATTTCATATTAGCTAATAATGGAAAACAAGCACACAAACCGTATTTTTCAAGGACAGAATAATGACGAACATTATTATTTTGTACATATGACAAGCATAACTTTCATGTATACAACATATATTTTAAACATATGTAACATAGAGCGACATAAAATAAGAAAACACATATGCAACATGTTAACGCTAAATTGTGTACGTATTCAAAGTTTCTTTATATATATATATATATATATATATATATATATATATATATATATATATATATATATATATATATAATTTAAATACATTACATGGTCAATTCATCCGCCAAATTGTCTCTCAAATGTGAACGCTCCATTTCCTCAAAAGAATTGTTCATGCACTTAAGCAGCAACAGTCTGAAGTATATATATCTGGCCTTACCTCTCTCTCGGGTAATTTAGAATGCATTACAGAAAATGATCATATTGGGATCGAAGCGAGCAGGAAAATCTTTAGTATCAAATATTTGCAAACTGAAAACAATATTTATTTAATAGGGCGCAACAAATTTCACGGGGAACATGACATTCTCTTTAACATTTTTTTTTATTTAGATCGTTTTGGCTTCCAGGGCTGACTCCCGCCGCCCCCTAGCTATAGCTCTGAAAATGGGATTATAAGAATAGGAAATATTGACCTTGTGAGCGAAGCGAGCGAAAATTTTACGAAATGTACTTTTATTTGTAAAAGAAAGTTGAAATCGAGGGAGCAATTGCCCCTCTTTGTCCCCTGCTAGTGCCCTTAGCCGTCTGGAGGAAAATAGCAAGAAACACTTGAAAACTAATTCCAAGTTGAGTATCCATTTTGTTCTACTATTCTTAGATTCTGCTAGTCATGTTTCTTTACTTCAATGTTTGCCCCCTCCCAGATTGGACTTCCGTTCAAGATTGGGGGGGGGGACAATGCCCCTACCCCCTGTGGTTGCAGCAGTGTTTGTGAGTGTCTCTTCATCAATTTCACGTCACTCCCTCTTTCTATCACATGAATCGCTATTACCAAAAGGTAGACTTGGGAAACAAAAAATTATGCTGTTCAAACTTCTTAGCAACACATCCAAGAAAAACATCCAAATACATTAGGCACTTTTAATACAAGACTACTCAAAATATCACAACTGTTCTACATACTGAAAATTGATAAATCATTTCCTGAAGTTTGAATCTGGAAGAGATTTTATTCCCCAAATCCTGATCCGACATTATACGGAATCCGACACACCTTCATAAATCACAAAATCAATAAATGTCTTTGTTATGTTGCTAGAGTAATACAGAATCAAATTGTAAAGATTAGTGAGAATTCCAGGTAGATATGTATTCTGTATTTTTTACAGGGGGGGGGGGCAGTTGCCCCTCTGCTCCCTATAGCTACAGGCCTGCTGTGACGTCACCTACGTAGGTGAAACTTCTTCCGAGGGTCGCCATTTCAGCAACGAGAACATGTTGATTTGAAGAAGGCTCACACAAAGCATTTGTGGGGGGGGGGGGGCAGATTCGAAAGTGTTGAATGCTCAATTGATTGAATTAGGTTATTTACGTCGTTTTCTGCCACTTTGGCTAATCACGGCGATGATGATGAGTGATGATATGATGAAATTCATATGAGAACATTCACAATGAACATCCATGCCCAGGCCGGGCATCGAAATACACGTAGAACGAAACAATTTAATAATGATTGACTACTATAAATGTGGAGCTGAAAAAAAGGAAGGGGTGGGCTGACATCTGATTGGTGTCGTTCTGTCCGAGTCACTAAATAGCTATCCAGGTTCTTTACTCTGGTAGTGAGAAATCGGAATTTCAATAATATTACATCCTTTGTAATGTGATAACTAGGGCTAGGATTTTGATGCAAATGCATATTTTTTTTGGTAAGGCAGAAACATTGCATAAGTAGATAGGAACGTATTTTACACGTAAGTGAATAAATGGTAACGCCATTGTTTGGGCACTTTTTTGCAATTCTTTGAACCTTTTTGAAGTAAATGTAATTTTTTAGACTTTTAAAACCGTTTGTCATTTTTCGGCCATGTTTTAAGTCATTTTATGAATTTTCTACATTTTGGTGAAAGAAGGGACATTTTACATGCAAATGTAACCCTTTGAAGGAGAGAGGTTCCCGACTCTCGTCTCATTGTCTTCAGCTCAGTTCTGAATGACTGTGTTTGAAGAAACAAAGAAATTCTGTGCAGGATTGTTGACACAAGGTGTTGTATAACAATTCAGCTCAAACAATGTGATTTCCCCTATATAAGTAAATATATTGTCGCCAGACGGATTATTGTAAAAAAACAAAGGGTACAAAGTTTTGTGCTCTGTATCGGATATTTTGTCAGGGAGCAATTTGCACTCTATGGAATTGAAAGTGACTTAACAGGAAATGATATTGTTCATTTCAAGTAAGCTACTCTTGTGTAGGTGGAAGTCGAGAAAAAAATTTCCGTGTACAAGCAAGACCATCTTGAGGTTCAGGCCACAGCGCTCAGTCAAGACGTCATCATCTGGAGGCGATCGTCTTAACGCTGTAAACCCCTTTTTTGCCGTAGATAATTAAGGTATATTTATTTCTTTTATGAAGTTAAATTTTGACATTTACCCTCCCGACGAATATAGAAGAAAAATGTATAATATTGAATATTTACACCAAAATTTTCATTCAGGCCACCACAAAAATTCCTACCATAGCACAAAGAAAGAGTTGAAAACCGTTAGAAACTTCCTGGCGGAAAAATTTGAACATTGTATATCTTTGAAAAATATTATCGGGAATATTTGTCAGCTATAGTAAAACTCGTAACCGCTTTTGTATAAACTTTTGTATGTAAAATCAATTGATTAAATAAAAAAAAAAAAACATGTTAGGTTGACCTTAAACTTTCCAAGTTGCCTAATCAATTAAATTGTCTTTAACTTTACCCAAAATTAATCAACCACATAATGCAGATATTCTGCTTAGCTATACAATCTCAATACAAAAGCTTAATACCTATATCCTTGCAGCAAAAGCGAAACAAATTGGTACAAGGGCAATGTTACATTTCTGTGAATAAAGACTAAACCTAAATCATAAATAATATGAACTTTTTATCGAATGTTTGCATAAAATTTACACTAACAAATTGCTTTAGTAGACACGAACGTAATATTTTAAACGTTGGCTAAATCTTGAAACCAATTAATTTGCAATCGTAAACAATAATCTTAACGTTAACCAACGTTTGTAATAATTCAGGGTATATTATTTAATATTTCTAAAAAGAATGTTGACAAGAGATAAAACATGACCACATTTAAGAGTATATTAGATGCCTATTCTGTACACATGAAATGTTTACATCATGAACTATTACTTTTATTTATTTATGAGTATAAAACCGTTGTTACTTAACTTGTATCTTTTCGTAGGGACCGAATCACATGGAATTGCCCTAAATATTTCTCATTTTCAGCAACATGTTGAAGAAATGTGAACGTTACTCTTACCTTTTTCATCATAATTGCCTCTGCAATTGAGCACACAACACTTATACACCATACCTCTTGCACATTTAAGCATATTTACACGTCATGTAAACTCGATTACAGTTCCTAAATTTGCATTACAATTCCATATTCACTAAAAAGGTTCAACATTGATTCCGAAGAAGCAAATCAGACATGGCGGTTATCTCGCCTCCAGTTGATGACGCTTAGTCACGTGACCGGAGCAAGCCATGAGGCTTTCAGATTGAGAAGGTAATGGTACAAGGCTCTCTTGTCCAAAAACCGACAATCATTCGTTGTGTACTGTAACTCAGTACTTAAAGTGTAAAAGATGACAAAAAGTGAACTTTCTTACTTGTATAGGGTTACCAGATCGCTGTAAGGTAATTGTAGGACATGCTGTCCCAAAATGTAGGACATTAAGTCAAAATGTAGGACGCAAAACATACATATTTCTATAGAACACGTTAGAAAGTAGTTGAAAAATGACAGTTTTCAGTTTTAAGAAATGAATTCTTAATGAATTTTTAAATGCAAAATTTCAAAATTTGCAATCATACTAATAAATACACCTCTTACAGCATGATTTAAGTGATACTTCTCAGAGAAGACAATTTTTATGAAAATCTCAGGTTTAGTAAAACTATATTTATTTTAGAGTGGACAATCAATTTGAAATTATAGGGACCAGTACCAAACGAACATTTTATAGATAAAAAAAATAATTTCTCTCGTGAGTCTGTTGTGCTGATGGTAATGAAAGTACTCTCTCAACATTTGAATTATGACCTGTAATGGCAAACAAATATTCAGCAATTACCGTAATTTAAAATGGTTTGTCAAGCTTCATTTTGGGTAGTTTTTAGTTCAATAACAGGGTATCTACTAAAATAACACATCCAGAATTCTTGAATTTTTCTGCACTCTTCTAGACCTTTTTTCAGTTTTCAGTTTTTCTTAACGTTTATTTATTCGACCCCTACTTAGGTAAAGCTGGAAATTAGTAATAAAGAAAATAAATATTTATTTAATGAAAACCCCTACCAGAGGGACAGTTAAGATAAAAACTGAAGCTGAATTTAAGAAAAAAATTACATCTGCTTTCTCGTATTAATGCATCCTGAACTGTGTTTGGCAGACAAGCGAGGTTTGGCGTCTGGACTCGCAGCCAGTATAATCTTATGTGGGGCTTGTGTCAGTTGTCCCTATATGTTTGTGACTGTCCCTTCATCCATCTTATGTTACCACCATTCATCTTCATCTTCGCGATTAGCCAAAAGGACAGAAAAAAGTGAAGTAAAATAAACTAAATCAACCAATCAGTCATTAAAAAATTCTTGACCACAAGAATAATTTATTGCGTTTTTATTGACTTCTTGATCTACTTCTTGATTTCTTTAATATTTCTTGACTACCATGACCTTCTTGACTGACAGACACCCTGAATATCTTACTTCTCTATACCTCTGTTTTACAATCAAATTATATTGAATATTGAATAACAATAGGCAGCACCTTGTTCCATCAGTATAAACCCTAAGGCAAGAAATTCTGCTCAGGCATTGAACAGTGACGTTATCAGCAAGTGGTCCCAAAACTTTGTTCATTAAGTGCTTCCGTTTTCCCATTTGTTTAATAGCAGGACAAACTTTTTTCTTTTTGTGCAATGACTGAATCAAAATAAATTTCACCATTGAATTTGGAAGCGCAGTCCATAGACTTGTAACTTGCATGATTTTTTCTGTTACCTATTTTTATAATTAATATTATGCAAGGCTCAAGATGTAGGACATTTATGATATTTTTCAAATTCCTCCCGGACACCGGACATAAGGGTAAAATGTAGGACATGTCCGGGAAAATCCGGACGTCTGGTAACCCTATACTTGTACTACCACCATACGCAATGAGCATGTGATAGATACTGTAACGTTGATTTGTAATTTGAATTTCTCTTGGTAGTTTATAAATTTGTTTTAAAAATCTTTCAGAATTTTTAGGTCATTTTTCTAAGTTTATAGGGCATTTTCTTGCATGTATTAGGTCATAAATGCATTTACAATGTACTTAAACCTGAGTTGAAGAAATAAAGATGAATAAAAAATAATAGAAAAATTGGTATTTTAGGCAATATTATATAATATGGGCAGGCCCGTACCCAGGGGAGGGACCACGGGGGGCATGCCCCTCCTCGAACTATGAAATATTTAAATGTGAACTTACAATAAGCTACGAAAATAACATCGACGATTTTTCAAATTTGTAAAATTCCAATTTTCTTCTTGCAAAAATGAATGTGTTTGTTGTGTAGAGAGGCAGACATCAGAAGTTTGCAGTCTGCAATATTGTGTATTTTTAGTTCTATTTTACAATCATTGATGCAAGGGGGGATTCTCTTCGAGATTCAGACTTCGGGAAATGATTTCGCAATTTTCAATATCTAGAACAGTTGTGGCATTTTGAGTAGTGTTGTATTAAAGTTCCCTAATGTGTTCGGATGTTTTTCTTTCATGTGTTGGTATGAACTTCGAACTGCTTAAATTTTTGATTCCCAAGTCTACCTTTTGGTAATATTGATTCATATCATATGAATCATATGGTAGAGAGAGGGAATGGATATTTAATTTTTGTTACTTAGCTTTGCTTTTGTGCAACTTCTAGCTAATCGCAAAAAAGAGTGATGGCGTGAAATTGATAAAGAGACACTCACAAACAGTGCCACAACTACAGGGGTGAAGGGGGCATTGTCCATCCCCCCTCCCCGACCTTGGATTGAGTTCATTCTAGGGGAAGCAAACATTGAGGAAGAAAGAAAAACAAGGACAAATGGATACTCAAGATGGAATTAGTTTTCACGTGTTCCATGCATTTATCTTTCAGACGGCCGAGGGCACTTGCAGGAGGGCACAGAGTGGAAATTGCCCCCTGGATTTCAAATATTATACAAATAAGAATACATTTCGTAAAATTTTCTTGATCGCTTCGCTCGCAATATCTTCGCACTTATAGTCCAAATTCAGAGCCATACCATGGGGCGGCGGGAGTCGGCCTTGGGAGCCAAATGATCTATGTGGGGGAAAAAATGTTAAAGAGAATGCCATGGAGCCCCGTAAAATTATTTGCACCCTTTTAATTAAATTTCTCTCTATGAAACTTCATATGAAATATTAATGATGCCACTGTAATCCAAGAAGTAACTGATCAATCAAGGGATTCCAATTTGTTTGTTGGGTGTCAAACACATGTATTTCAAGAATAAAATAACAAAATTCACACAACATTTTGCAAAATGATTAACGTAACCAGGAGGCAAACATTGTCACATTGTCTGTTGTGATGCAAGAGTCTCTGCCCTTTGAAGGAAATAGAAACCGTGGTGGACTAAGGGACCCATGTTTTAGCAAGTAGAAAAAAAATATTACAAAATTTTACATAATTTATCATCAAAGTGTAGATAATATGTAACCATTATTATTTAATTAATTCGATTTTTCTTGCATAATACAACACAATGGTGTTGGTTTCTCGTTAGATTCCTTTGTGAGTAAAAATCTTGCATACTGGAAACTTGTGGGAAATATTAAGAAGCACGATTTATAAAGGACTCCGTTAATCAGCTCTGCAGAGAGGCCCAAAGCTGGTGTTTTTCTGGCTTTGATTCTCGAGATGGGTTTTCTAAGCTTGGTACTTTTCCGGCCTTGTGCCCCCAAGGTTCACCCACCCTTATATCAATGGCTACCCGAGAGTAAATCAACGTGGTAAAGGCTGCCGGAGCGTAGTCGAGATCGAGGATGTGTGGGCCCCACCCTTGCATATGCCATCATGGCACGGTCATAGGAGCCGACTCCATGGGACTTGGGGGGGCTCGAGCCCCCCCCACCAATGTTTATGATATGGGGGAAGAGACCCTCAAAAAATTTTACTTAAGAGAATCTAATGTATTATTTTGCTTCTCTTGTAAAGTTTACTCTGAATTGTGCAACATGAACTTAACTTAAAATACACATTTGAAATGTTCTAGACCATCAAATTTGGGGGCTGAGACCGGTAAACCATCAGCTTTGGGGGGGGGGGCTATGAACGGAGACAGCAAAACACATGACTTATTACTATATACTAAGTATATAATTATGAGTATTGATAACATTTTTACTAAAAAGAGTTTCAAAATAACGAGGTGATATGACAATTATACCAGTATGTTTCTTGTTTAGTAAATTCCAAACAATTTGAGGTAGTAAACACGACTTTCAGGCAATATTGATATGTACGATATTTAGTTATCCTCGAAATCTCTTCCTCTAGTCCAAAGAATAAGGGGAAAATAATTCTAAAGTCTTTGAGTTTATTTAACACTGGTACGCAAGGAAAGCTTATGAAAAGTCTGTATTGCGAAAGTGGGAACGGCTATGATCAAAGGCATTATTGCTAAAGCACGGCGTGCTATGTGTTTATTTATTATTGCAAAATTAAATTTAAAAAGTAAAATATTGTAGCAAGAACAAAAAAGTAAAACTATTTGCCTGCGATTTGTGTTAGCATTTATGTAAATAATTAAATAAAACTGTTAAATATTGTAAATATTCGCTATTTTTATGGGTACGTCAACACTAAGGTTCTTTGCACCCGTCACATGTCCTTTCTTTACAAGTCTGTTGCGGACATTAAAACACACCCATGCCCTCGCCGGGACTCGAATCCGACATCTCCGGATCAAAGCGAGTTGAGACGACCACCCAACACGCTCGGCTACCGAGGCCAGCATAAAACTGTTATGTTGGCCTCTTAATGTAAATACATAGCCTACTTTTAAATAAAAATGTTAATTGTTATCTAAAAAACAAATGAGCAGACACACGTTTTTCATGTTACATTTCATTTGCATGAGGAATATAATAGCTGCTTAAATCTGCTATACGAAGACGTAATTTTTATTTTTAAAAAAGGGAGGGAGTGAGTCATTCATTAATTTATTTCAGTGATCAGAGCCACCCCAATAATTTTGACAAGTCGACGCCCCTGGGTACGGTGTTATATGCACGGGAAAATTTACATTACCTTTACCTATGGAACTCACCAGAATACATGTTGCTAAATTCCACTGAGTCTATTTTTGCGTTCAAAAGTAAATTTTAAAAAATTGCAACGCATTAATCACTTCTAGGCTATTCAGAAAGCACTTCATCAACATTATTTACTGATGTAGATGTAGATTCAGTACCACTTGAGAGTTCACAAGGGAATACGAAATCAATACCGGGAAGAACGTTCGCAATAACGACGACCCAATGCGACGAGGCAAGGAATTTTCACAATTCTGGCAAGAGTCACCGCGTGACTTTTTTTGAGGGGCGGGGAGCGGGAATGCAAAATTGAATTTTGCGGTGGCGGTAGCTTACATGGTTTAGACATATCGAAAGTTCTCAAACGACACTGTAAAGATTCGTGATAAACCTCCAATACCGCTCTCCAAATTTTCCATTATATAATCAAAGCTCAAGAATGGGTTTAAACTCGGTACACTCAGTACACTCCACTGATGCAGGCCCGTAGCTAGAGGGGGGGCAGGGGGGGCAACTGCTTCCCCTGTGAAAAATGCAGAACACATTCCTACCTGGAATTCTCACAAATCTTTACAATTATATCATGTGTTACTCTAACAACATAACAAAGACACTTATTGATTTTGTGATTTATTAGGGTGTATGGGATTCCGTATAATGTCGTATCAGAATTGGGGGAAAAAATTCCCTTCCAAATTCAGACTTCGGGTAATGATTTCGTAATTTTCAGTATCTAGAACAGTTGTGACAGTTTGAGTAGTCTTGTATTAAAGGTAACCTAATGTGTTCGGATGTTTTTCTTGAATGTGTTGCCCTGAACTTGGAACTGCTTACATTTTTATTTCCCAAGTCTACCTTTTGGTAATAGTGATTCATGTGGTAGAGAGAGGGAGTGGATATTTGATTTTTGTTACTTAGCGTTGCTTTTCTGCCTCATCTAGCTTATCGCAACAATGAGTGATGACGTGAAACTGATGAAGAGACACTCATATACAGTGCCGCAACTACAGGGGGCAGGGGGCATTGTCCCCTCCCCCCGACATTGGACGGAATTCCATTCAAGGGTAAGCAAACATTGAAGTAAAAAAACAAGACTAGGAGAATCTAAGAATAGCAGGACAATTGGATATTCATGATGGAATTAGTTTTTACGTGTTCCTTGCATTTTTCTTTCAAATTTTATACAAATAAAAATACATTTCGTAAAATTTTCTTGCTCGCTTCGCTCGCAATGTCTGCTTTTCTTATAGAACAAGTTCAGAGCCATAAATAGCTGTGGGGCGACGGGAGTCGGCCCTGGCAGCCAAACGATATGAAAAAAAAAGAAATCTTAAAGAGAATACCATGGCGCCCCGCCCTATTAAAACAATTTCTTTCTATGAAACTTAATATGAAATATTAATGATGACACTGTAATCCAAGAAGTCATTGATCAACCGAGGGATTCCTATTTGTTTGTCAGGTGTCAAAACGTGTATTTCAACTAGCAATATAATACTGAACAATTCACACAATATTTTGCAAAATGGTTAACGTAACCAGTAGGCAAACATTGTCTGTAGTGATGCAAGAGTCTCTCCTTTGAAGGAAATAGAGTCCGTGGTGAACTAAGGGACCCATGTTTTAATGTTTTAGCAAGTACAAAAATGTATTACAAATTTTTACAGAATTCATCAAAGTGTAGATAATATGTAACAATTATTATTTAATTAATTCGATTCTTCTTGCATAACACAACACAATGGTGTTGTTGGATTCTCGTTAGATTCCTTTGTGCGTAAAGATCTTGCATACTGGAAACTAGAGGAAATCATTATGAAGCATGAATTATAAAGGGCTCCCTTAATCAGCTCTGCAGAGAGGCCCAAAGCTGTTGGTACATATTAATCATCTATAGTAGTGTGTTATGTACTACAACCAGGACGAGAAATGATGACCCCCCCTCAGGCAGATTTGGCTACACTTAAAACTTGCTCAACATGCCCATATGAGCTTTTTGCTCAAGTGTGGTACTCCGTCTAATCCAAGATTTTTGTAAAAATACCCTCGGGAAGTTCCTGTGAAATGATGAGCCCCCTCAGATTGATTTGTCCACACTTACAAAAGGCACTTCTGTGAGATTGTTGTCCATAATCCTGTCAAAAATATGCCCTTCTTGATATTTTTTTGGATACACTTAAAACTAAGCTAAGATGCTCATAACCCCCCCCCCCCACACACACACACATATTTACTTCCAGTTTAAGTTCAATTGGGCACCAGGCTCAACTTGTATATCTAGTATTAAGATAATGTAATTCTTCTAGAATTGCTCTGTGACTCTCTCATTTCTTACATCATACACATATGATTTTTCACCTATGAGAATAACACTACATATGGTGTCATCAGGGAGTGTATCGTGGAATTCACAGATAATTTTAATGTTTGTCCTGTCATTAACCACAACTTGTTTCCTTTTTGAAGTGTTGATAACAAACATGGGTCTCTGTGCTTTGAATTCATCTGGTGTGTAATACATGTCAGTATTGCCAGTAGTGACCCTTTTGTATGCTGTAAATGCTTCATATAATTTAAGGAAATCATCCTTGGACATGTCTAAATTATAATTTTCTCTAGGGAATACCTTATTTCTGCCATTTTTAAGATATATGTTCTTGATGTTGCAGTTATCAAATCTACTTGAATTTTTTTCCTGATTATTGTGTCTTCCAGTTTGAAACAGTACCACCACAAAATCCGGCATGTCATATTGTATACTGGAGAATGAGTTTGTAGCATCAAATTCATAATAAGTACCAGCGGCAGGCATCTGTACACATTGATATGTATAAAATTGTAAAGGTACTTGTGGATTTTTTATTATATCTGCTTTGTATTTAAGAGCATAACTGGCTTCATATTCAACAACTGGGATTCTTAGCTCCATAGTCTGAATAATGCATTTGCCTTCATCAGGTAGGGTATTAGGCAGAGCTTCCCCTGTAGAGTTTAATGTACTGTACCTCATCAAAGCATTATTATCATTGGCAGCTCTTCTAAATGTGATTCTTAAACCACCCTTCCACATAATATCTTTGTAATCTGAGAAGAATCCTGGCAACAGGTGCATGGGGAACAGCACAGTGTGGCTTTTAGATATAATTTTATCACCAGCCTCAAATCCACCTATTTTGTAGTAAGAAGCCTCGGTTTTGGATAATTTTAGTGTGGCCAAAACTGTGGAGGTAATGCCGGGATAATCCACTCTGTTTATAACAACACCATGCTTTCTGATCTCAATTTCAGAGAACAGATGCGGCACAAAATTGTCTACCAATCTTATATTTGAATTTGCCGGATAATCTGTACCATCGAGCTTTACAACATCAAATTTGATGTATAGATCTGCTCTGTGAGGGTGTATAAAGCCATCCCCTATATCAAGATCAACCTCAATCTCTGTGTTGGGTTGATTTAAATTTGCAAATTCCTCCTGTTTGGGGGGAATGATTGTAGCTCATAACTCTCAATATTTTCCATTTTTCTTTGTATGTATTTTTATTTAAATATTAATCTCTATGATTGCAGTTGTTGTGGCTCCAGCAAAATCAACTAATTCTTCTTTTTCATTAGTGACCATCAATTCAATGTTATCTATTCTATTATGGCACACAGGAAAATATAATGTTGGGGATGGAGTGTAGATGATAGGCTCCATAAATTCAGAATTAGGTTTGAATGTTGCAATGATGCCAGTTTGTTTGTGAGTGCCTATGCCATTTGATTTGGTGATCATACCCTCGGCCACATTACAGTCAATATTCAGAGTCTCTATGGCTAAGAATTTAGGTATATTAATAGCAGTGTGTTTGATGGCTGGTTCAAGTTTTGTGTTGTTCTCAAAGCCTAACAGCTCTCCTATAGTACCCAGATCCACTGTTTCTGTAGCAGATACAATCTCTACTCTGTGAGTGACAGAATTTTGAGTTAAGACTATACCTCTGGGTAATTGAGCATTTAGAGTGGACAGATTATATTGCCCTGGAGTGATGACAATTTTTTGATCCCCTACTGCAATTTTGTTGTTGTGGTGTGTAATATTAGGGATCAAGTACATGCCATAAAATGCTTTGAGAGCTATTGTTTTGGGATACACTATATCATCATGCAATTTGAGTTTCAATATTGAATTTTGGCTGGTGAGATGGAATACCCCCATGATGTTTTAAATACAACAGGGCTTTTCGAAAATTTTTAATTGATGGTTTATTTATTTGAGACATATATCTAAGAACAGATAAACACAAATGTCCACAATTAACATCTTTGAAGTTTTGAACACGGGCATTATTGTAATAAAGATTAGTTGATTTTAGATATTTTACTAAATTTTCAGGTGGAACACCTCCAAATGAATCAAACACAAATGCCATATTTTTTAAATATTTAAGATAACAGATACAGTGAGTGCCCTAATTTTTGTACTTATCCAAATTAACAATGCCACACTCTTTGTCGAGTGGTTGTTCTGGTAAAGAATCAGACATGTACACACGTCTAAAATTTTTGATGCCCAGTGGCTTGATTAAAGCTTCAATATCTTGGCTTGTAAGCGGCTCTTGTTTTTTTTAAACTTATTCATGGCTCTCTTAACACCTTTGCCTTGTTTCTCCATGGCCAGGTTATGGCGCTTCAATTCATCTAATTCTGCCCTATTCTTCTTGGCATCTATTACTGTTTTTGCTATGGCAGCTGATCCCCCAGCCAAGCTCCCAACAGCCCCAAGTGCTGCTAAGATGGCCGGGATAGTAAATATAAATCCCCCCACATGTGATTTTTTTCTAGATTGTTGTATTTTTTTTAATTGGGGGTACTAAGCAACAATTTCATACCATGGCCCTTGGCAATACAAGAGCTTTTTTTCTTGCGCTGCTTTTTGGTAAAAAGACTATCAATAGTTTTAAGAGATTTTAGACCTGCATAAGGTATTTGATACATAACACCCTTGGCCATCATTCTAGGTTTATTATATATATATTCACAGCCCCCACCCCAGTTTTTGTTTGGTATTCATAGCTATGGTGGTCCCCAATGCTGCTATTTTTTCACTCAAAGAAGCATGTTTGCTTACAAATCTACCAAATGCAGCCTCTTCTAATTTCTTGTCTGCAACATGTCTCTTGTCAAGATCAGAATGTGTGTTGTATGCTATGTCATGGTCTCTACAAGCAGCATCTAGGGGATTAACACCAGGATCACCTCTGTTTAATCTATGCTCCAATTTTGTGCCTGGACCACAATACTGATAGCCTGGAATGTGTTGTTCAAATGGCAGCTTGTTTATAATGTCATTAACCAACCCCCGACCCTCAGAAATATTCCAAAATTTAGGTGGTAGAGTATTAATAATTTTTATAAGATATCCAATCCCCTTAGTGTCATTCACTATAAAATTAGACAATTTTGTGCTTATCATGTCCATAATTCCAACCTTTTCATTGTAAAAATTGTGGTTGCCATTTTCCTCCCCATCTATCACCAATAACCTATCTACAAGTTTCCTGACATCATCAACCCACACAAATTCTTTAGGCACCTACATATTGTATTGTTTGATTCCACTGCCAGTCTTGATCTGTGACCTTATGGGCTTCATTAAATTGTTGTTTTTTGCTCCACTGCTAGACTTGACTCTTTTTTGTGTGGGATCATTGTTCTGGTATAGAGCATCTGATTTTATTAATATTTCTTTGTAGTGCTCATAATCTTGATCTGTATAGCTGCCAGGCCTTTTCCTAGTGATCAGTTCCCACAATCCAGGTGTGCCGGGATATTTAACAAAACCACCTTTTTCTCCAAGATGAGATTCTGAATATACAATGAGATCATCTCCCATAAATGTTACTCTGAAATTGCCAATTCTATGTATGATGCTACCATCACGCTCTGTGTCAGCATATAAGCCAAAGACCTCATCTTTGTTGTCTTTAGGTGTGCTTAAATACTTTTGAGCAAGAAGACCCAATTGAATAGGATCCTGAGTAGCTTCAATTCTTCGAGGAGCAACAGGACTAGGTGTATGAATACTAGAAAGTGGGGTGATTGGATAATCTAATATGTTCCTTGCAGCTACAGGTACAAGCTCTGTGATCAAATTTTGATTTTGCTCTGTAACAGTTTTGATATTTTTACCTAATTCACTAATAGCATCAATAATAGGCTGTTCTGTTTGTTTGTGTTGTTCATAAATTCCTCGGTTCTGTGATTTCCATCCCTTAAATCTTTTTACAAGATAATCTCTTAATTTAAGATCATCAATGATTGGCCTTTTCATGGTTACTTATATATGTTTCAATGTCTAGAAAATTGTTGATTTTATTTCTGTATTTGCCACTATTGGGTTTTCTTGTCATATCAATTGTGACAAACCCATAACTGTCCTGGTTCCAGCACCTACTGCAAAACTTGGAAAAATCATTGTAGCTCAAGTCCCCACCTACATATTCATCATGTATGTGTTTGAGGTTGGTATGATCTTGATGAAACACACATATAAAATTGCTGTTGTCTCGGATCAGCTGCTTCGGTATTTTAGAAAAAGTCTGTGCCAGGTAGAAGCAATCAATGTTTTTGTGTCCGCCCTGTGTAAAGAAATTTCTAACCTTGTTTTGATTATCCAGTATAATGTCATCAAACACAACAACAGAATTATCGAGACATTCATGAAGTGGCTTAACATCTGATTCAAAAGTGGCAATATCCAATCCATCATATAGCTTCATCAACTGCTGATATTTTAATTGTTCCAAGCTCTTAGAGAAGACATACAAGTGCCTGTTTTTCCAGTCTAACCAGTTGGGTGCCAATAAAAAATTATCAATCATTAGTGTAGTTTTACCACAAGCCGATGGCCCAACAATAAGACATCTAATATTTTCAGGCAGCAACTTGCCATTTCTCTTAATCTGCTGTTCAGGTTCTGGCAGCCTTTTTATAACATCCCAGGTGCTCATATTATCACTTTGTCTGCATCGATCCAGCTGTGTTCTGGAAGTCCTAGCCATTTGACAAGTATCTTGTTGCCTTTTCTGCGGATGATTTTTTCTATGAGATATGTGTCAGGCTGTTTAGTTTTGCTGAGTTCTTCTTTATAGAATCTGCCTTTGAGAATTTCTCCTCGGTGATCTTTTATTATATATGTGTTAAGGGTCCCAGGTTTAACTTGAACCACTGTAAATAATTCAGTGCTCCAGTTTCTTGTAAAGCCTCTTTTGAATAAGTGCTTATATTTACTGATTCTTACTTGATCACCCACCTTGTATTTGGCCTTTCTTGTTGTTGGCTGGTATCTAGGATAATAAACAGTCCTGATCAATTTTTGCTCATCAGATGAAGTTACTTCAGAGGGTTTCATGTTGATTGTGGAATGAACCGAGTTGTTATATTTATGTAGAAGTTCTGGAAGAATATTAAGCCATTTATAATTACCTTGAAGTGTAAATTGTTTATACATAAGATTTTTTATAGTTTTGTTGAATCTCTCTACAATTGAGGCCTTGAGATCACTGTAACTTGAATAATGTTGTATTGACTGGCTTTTAATAAATTGTTGGAACACAGAATTATAAAATTCTTTGCCATTATCTGTTTGCAAATAGCGCGGTGATCTTCCACTCTGATTGATGATTGTCCTGAAGGCTTCTGTAACACATTTTCCAGTCTTGGATTTGAGTGGCACAGCCCAGGCAAATTTTGAAAATGTATCTATGACAGTGAGTAGATACTTGTAGCCCTTGTTGATTTTGTCTAAGTTTTTCAGCTGTCCACTTGCCATCTCAATCAAGTCGCTCTGCCATAAATCATCTATGCCTTTTGTGACTACTGGCAGTCTCTTATAATTATGTCTGGCTTGTCTGTGTAATTCATCAACAATAATTTGTCTAGACATAATATGAAAACAAGAATATTGCAACTATGGGGTGTTCAGCAGCTGATACTACAGGATTTTCTAAATATAATTTGTCTCCTATTTGTATATGAAATTCCAGAGAGCCATCATCTTCAGCATAAGATGTTTCTAATGTATTGGGATCTGTAAAATCCTCTAACTCTACACTGGTGATTTTTGGTTTGTTGTCAGCATTTGTTATTGATAAGGTGGGGTAGTGGTGTGCCTGTGGTTGTAGCCAATATTTGATCTTGATTGGTCTCAGTGTGCCCCCAACAAAGAACTGGTAATAAAATTGTGCAGGGGACAGCATATATATTTTGCCACCTGGTGTAAATGGTGAATCATATTCTTTGTTGGGGATGCTGTACAATTCAAGAATTACTGTATGTTTTGGATTCTCGATTATGCCTGTTATTTCTTTTTCTGCTGTAAGCAATCTGCTTGTTACAGATTCAAGGTGCTCATTAATAGTCCTAACAACATCATCATGGCCTGGCTTGATTTTTATGTCCACAATAAGTTTCTTGTATTGTTGCACAATCTCTTGAAGCTGGGTGGCAAAAACAGACAGAGCATTTGCTTGATTGGATTCCATGGTCCCTAGCTGTTGCTTGATATTAGCTACAATTTGTTGCAAATTTTCAATAACTGCCAATTTTGAATTTTGAGCAGTAAGATCATGGACTTGTCTTCTGATATCCTCAAACAGGGCATGCAGTTCATTAATATGTTGATTAGTTGGTAGAGTGGCCACTGTCTGAGTAAGTTGTTTGATCTCTGTCTGGATATTCTTGATATCTTCTGATTTCAATATGCGATTCACTGATCTCTTAATATTTTTAAGTTCCTGTGATGTCGGGAGATTTGATACAGTATTTTGCAAAGATTCAAGTGCCAATTTCACATAATTTAATTCAGAAGCATCAGCCACATTTTGCATAGCATTTTGGAGCAGGGCTATATCTGCCAGGGTGGGTGTTGATTGTTGTAAAATTTCAAGTTTTGTTTGGATATCATCGATCAAGTGATGAAAATGAGATAGCTCAGATTAAGTGTTGAGGTTTTCAAGCTTTGTGATCTGTTGCTGGACACTGACAAGTGTGTCTACAATACCAGGCAGGCGGGATTCTAGAGATTCTTGTACATTTGTCAAATCACTTTGCACTGCTGCTATTGTACCCTCAAGATGGGTTATGGTACTTTGAATTTTTCCAAAATCTTCATATGTTTCAAGTTGGAGCTTAATGTTGGCAACACTCCGAGTTATTGCACTCAAAGCATCAGAAGATGGCAAGTTGTTCATAAAATTTTCAAGTGTCTCAATTTTTTCTTTAACCTCGGCTATGGCATTGTTCAAGGGGTCCAGATTAGGTATTTGGAGTGATTGAATCTGTTCTTTTAGAGTGGAAATCACTAGATCAAAATCTTCTTGTGATTTTATGCTTTTGACAATTGTTTGGAGCTGTGCCTGGACATTATTTATCTGCTCTTCCAATTGCTGTTTCAATTGCTCAGAGTTGGTGGCCTGGGTCTTAAATTTGGCTTGAAGAGCTGCTACAGCTTCTTCTATACTTTGAAAATTATTTATTTATTTATTTATTTATTTATTTAATTGAAACACAACAGGCGCATGCCCAATTACAGTGTTCAATATGGGATGACACCATTACATAAACAAGAACATAACTAAGAAAATTAACAAGAAATATGAATGACGCAATATACATTTTACATTTAAAAACAATTGTGAGAAGAAATTAATTATTAGATTATAGAAGCAAAGGGAACACAGAGACAATACAATAATAAATGAAGCTAAACTGTTGGATATAACCTTACAAGCTGAATGAAAACCAAAATTCAATGAACAAAACAAAACAAAACATACAGAAATTCAGCGATTAGATCTTATGTTACAATTACATTTAAATAGGTCTACGCTTGGATTATTCTTAGAAACTGAATTAAATAACTTGCACATTCTCCTCATGGGTTCAGCTTCGGTCATTTTGGTTCTTCCAAGGGGGATTTGAAAGAGATCAGTTCTGGGCCTTAACATACAGTTTGGCACATAAAAATTTAAATTCGACAACAGATTAAAATAATCTATTTTACCAATGATAAGCTTGGAGAGAAAAGTTATTTGACTTGTTTGCCTCCTTTCGTCGAGTGACGGAATATTAAAGATTTCGCGTAATATGTTGCTAGGAGTGAGTTTTGGATATGTACCATCAAGTTTAAATAGTAGATATCTGAGAAATTTATTTTGAAGCTTTTCTAATTTTTCGATATCTTTCTTGAATTGCGGGTTCCAAACAAGAGAAGCATATTCGAGTTTAGATCTGACGAGCGTATAATATAGCAAGAGAAATGTTTCCTTTTTTCTAAATTGATGACCCATTCTCATTATAAATCCCAAATTTCTGTGAGCTTCGCTTAAAATGCGGGCAATATGTGATTGGAATGTTAACTTTTGGTCAAAAGTGACCCCTAGGTCGGTAACTATATTCTCACTTTGTACTAACACATTAGAAATAGTGTATGAATGTTGAATAGGGTGTCTGTTGTGGGTGAATGATACAAGTTTACATTTCTTTAGGTTTAGGCTGACTTTATTAATTTCACACCACTGAAGCAAGTTATTCAGCTCTTCATGTAATATTGTACAGTCATCAGCGTTTTCGATATTTTTGTATATTTTAACATCATCAGCAAAGATTAATCTCTCACATTTTGTGAGTAGTTCTGGCAAATCGTTTATAAAAATTAAATATAACAAGGGACCTAGGTTCGACCCCTGTGGGACTCCCGAACTGGCCACGTATTCGGTTGATCTGCAGCCTTGATACACGACATATTGTCGGCGGTTCTGCAGATAGGAAGAAAGAAGGGTAATAAGTGGAGGAGAAAGGCTATTGTTGGCAAATTTCTGTATTAATATATCGTGGTGAACTGTATCAAATGCCTTTGAAAAGTCTGTATATAAAACGTCAACTTGCCCTTTATTAGCTATACTGGGTGCAATGTAGCTTGTCAGTTCGACAAGATTGGTTACGGTTGAGCGTTTTTGGACAAATCCGTGCTGTTTGGGGGAAAGAATGGGTTTAATATGAAAATATATATGTTTGTATATTATCTGCTCGAAGAGTTTTGCTGGTACTGACAATTTTGCAATAGGCCTATAGTTACATATGTCAGCCTTATCAGCGGCTTTGGGAATCGGACAGATTTCTGTTGTTTTCCATATTGCTGGAAATCTCGAAGTTCTGACAGCCAAGTTGAAAAGGGTGTGAAGAGGGTACTTAAGAATTTCCGAACATCCTTTAATTACATAAGGGGGGATTGAATCAGGGCCGGCGGATTTTTTAGGTTTCAGTTTTTTAATGGCTTCCTCAATTTCATTTAGTGATATTTCAGAGATATTTAAGATACTAGGAAGTGAGTTCATGTTTACATTAGGATGCGGATCTTTGTAGATAGATGGTTCTTTGGAATATACGGATTCAAAATACTTTGCAAAGAGATCTTGGATATTTTCATTATCGTCAATGGTTTTATCATTATACTTAGTTGGCTGCACGGGTGGATTTTTTCTTTGATTTTTAATGAAGGACCAAAACTGGTTAGTATCGTGAGCAAGATTGATTTCTGAAGTTTCAATATAGTTTTGGTAAGCTTTACTGATCTCCCATTTTAATTTCGTTCTTAAAGTTTTATACTTAATTTCGTGATGTGTTACATTTCCCATTCTTTGTTTCCATTTTTTGTGGTGACGTGATTTTGCTTTCAGATTTTTAATAATTTCCCGCGTGAACCAACATGGGTAAGATTTTTTAACAGAGGAGCGAGAGCGTGGAACACATTCATTAAAAATGCTTTCGATTATTTCATAAAATTTATCAACGGCAATATCTACGTCTTCGCATTCTTTTATTTGGTCCCAGTCAGCTAATTCGAGTTTCCGATACAAATTAATGAAATCTGCTTTCTTGAAATTATATCGTTGGATGTTTGGATTTAAAGCTCTTTGTTTAGGCATGGTTTGTGTTAAAGTTATTCCTAGAGCCGGATGGTGTTTATCTTCGCTTACCAGAGGCTCTTGGCGAAATATTTTAGTATTTTCAATATTTGTTAAGACTAGGTCGAGAGTTCTACTATTGGCGTTCTGGATGGAATTTTTGCTTTTGAGGTCGTTGAAATCGAGGAAATATTTCAGTTCGCGACATTGTGCGCCTAACGTGAGCAACTCCGTGTTGGAATTTTTAATTTCAGGGATGTTGAAATCACCGGCAATGACCAACGGGCTACCCAGAGGGTAATGTGCAGTTATATGACTAAAGAAGTTCTCGTATACGTCCACGGGAGATGCAGGTTGAATATACACTACACACATGTAACAATCGCGACCAGATTCTGTTTTAAACTTTGTAATTAAACTGCCAATGCTTTGTTCGTGTAAAAGAGCATCGACCATTACAGGATTAAATTTTCTCTTTATGGCGATGAGGACACCGCCACCTAGTGTTTTGCCAGTTTCTAACGTGTTGCGATCTGACCTGAACACGCTATATCTATCGTCGAGTAGTTCGGAATCTGAAACTGAAGAATTTAGCCACGTTTCCGTGCACAAGACCACGTCGTAATTGTTACTCAATACACTTAAAAAGAACTGTTTGGTTTTTGATCGAACTCCTCTCAGATTCTGATAAATTATGTTCATGCTAATTATGTTTTTTTCATTGTCGCACAGAGTTTTGGAAGGGTCAGTTCTAGCAAGATTGATTGACGTCTCCACAAGAGCAGGGACACGAACAGGCGAAATAAACTTCTTACCTGACAAGTTGCGCTGGGCGTGGCTACCTTGACGTCGTCAAAGAGCTCGGAGACCGCTACCTCTTGCCCACTTGCTCCCCCTTCCATCCTGCATTCCTAGATTTCCTGGACGAACGAGGGGTGAGGGTTCTTGACCTCCGCTTTCACTTTGCTCCAGGTGGGGACCAACACTTTGGGCATCGGAAGGGTTGCCAGGGTCAGCTTGCAGATCGCGCAGGGAATATCTTATGTTGTCGACCACAAGATGGCGATAACTAATGTACGCACGGTGACCAGCGTTCCGGGCTCGGTGCATATGCTCGAGTAATCCTTGGCGTTCTTTGCGAGTGGAATAACAGAAGTCTTGGTCCAGAAATATCTTCGTTCCCTTCAGTTTGTTGCGGCATCCAATAACTTTTTCTTTTTCCTTGTATCGCAAAAAGCGACAGACGATGGGACGAGGACCTCGGTTACTGTTTGTGTTGATCCGATGCGCTCTCTGGATGGAATCCTCTTGCAGATCGATGTTTAATTTGTCCTTAATTATCGTTCGCACTTTCGTCTCCGTCTGGCTCCAGTCTTCTCCCGAGTCCCCTTCTTCAACACCGTATAACACCAAGTTATCGCGTCGGCTTCTGTCTTCTTGGTCGTCCAGTCTTTGTTCCAGCCAGTTATTTTATTGAGACAGTTCCACCACACGTTTCGTAAGGGAGCCAACATCTCTCTGCAGAACGTCCACTCTAGTGACGAGGGTTTTGAGTGAGGTGCCGAATTGCCGAACTTCGGAAACTAAGGAGTCGTTCGAAGCCTTGAGTTCTTGCAGCATTGCTTTGATCTCTCCCATTCCCTCACTGGGCCCAGGATTTTGTTCCACACCACCTATCACTAGTAGCACTAAAATCACTAAACCATATGCACAATAACATTGCTTCAATTCAGAGCTACATTCCGCAGGCACCTGACATTTCAGGCCTGATTTCACCACGAACATTCCAATCCGGCAACGCCAGGTCTCGGTCGAAATCCCCATTGTTTACCACGAGCTTAGAACGGAGCGGCTAGAAAACACGTCCTTCCTCTTCATACAAGCACAACTGAAAATGTTGCCAGATCAGTATATTTCTGAAGCAATAATTTGAGTTCTGAATCAATTTTAAGAAGAGGGTCCATGCATTGTGATTGCAAATTTGTAATTTCTAGTTGAAGACTGGCATTGAGTGTGGTTTGTAAAGCTTGCAAATCACTTCTTAATTTCTTGACTCTGACATCAAGCATCAGAATCTCATCACTGTGATCTTCATACCTTGTATGGCCAAATATATCATTAGGCATTTTGTTTTAGTGGTTATGTATTATTGAATATCTGATTCTTAATTCTATAAAAAAAGGTATAAGCTTTTCATATGATCCCGGGACCTCAATATATAAGCAGTCACCAGCAGAAACAGTATATACAGTGCCAGAAATCATGTTTGAGTGCTTAATTCTATAAATATTTCTCCCTACTGAAATCTTGATATTACCGTCAGGGGTTGTAATAAATTGCAATTGACCACCTACAGGTAATTGGTAATGATTTAAATTATTGTTAAATATGTACAATGTTTTACCTGTTTCATCATCAACATCTGTAAATATGCTGTTCAGATGAATAATTAACAAAGCACTTAGTTTAGATATTATATCAGAAGAGGGTTGTGGTGTTGGCAGGTCCATAATAGCCTGTTTTTTGAACCCAAATAAGTTCATAGGCATGTTTATTTATTTCAAATCATGCTCTGTAATTGGGCATTGATTACCACTTTTCAAATCACAATGACCCCATGGTAGAGTATGTATGCCACATGATAAAATGCATCTCTTATCATCATGTGGATCCAGAGCCACTTTTCTTACAATATTTGTAGTCAACAAGTGATCCACACTCTGAATTCTATTTTCTGATGTTCTGATTGTGCTACATGATTTGAGGCAATTTTTGTAATCTTCAAATTTAAGCTCTTTGTCTACAGTCACTCTGCCAATGCCCTTGGCTTTTTTTGCAACAGCGCCACTACATGTTTCAAAACTGTACATCTTGGCCCCTAACCCAGCAAATGCCACAATAACATCACCAAGTGTCTCATCTTTTAACTTGCCAGGCACCTTTTTGTTGTGGTGTTTAATTTTTGAATGTTCAGTGGTATCAAAATATTTAAACAATTCAGGCTGTGCGATATCTTGATAAACATCTTCTGTTTGAATATCAAGAACAAAACTATCTGTGTCCATGTACATCAGTTTTACACGATCCTTATAAAAAGGCTTCAACACATCATAATACAATTTTAACATGTGTAATTTGGCCAATTCCAATATCACAGCCCCTACATAAATAGGCTTATCAAACTTAATCTTTGTTTTTTTCATGTTGAAAAGTGCCATATTTTCATCATAAATTCATCTGTAATTGAAGTTGGGATTTGCAATCAATTTTTTGCTCCGGCTGGGGTCAGTAATTATTTTAACATCAATATGTTTTCTGACATTTTCTATTGTTTTGCTGGGCCTCCCCGATGGCGCAGTGGTAGCGTCGTTGCCTTGTAATCAAGGGGTCCCGGGTTCGATACTCGGTGGAGGCACAAGTGGTTCGGATCCCACTTTAAACTGTAGGTCCAGTCCCGATTAGCCTTACTGTGCATAAGGTGGACTTAAAACACCAACTCAACAACAACTCTATTGTTTTGCCATACACTGAATTGACCATCAATTTAAACAAGGTCTTATCAAATTGGCTCATTGCAGATGTTCGAAGCTCTGTGTTTGTATCAATATATGGCTTCAACCATCTTGAGTGCCTGAACCTCAAAACTTTGCGAACTTTGGTCACTTGAACACCATGATTCATCAGGAACTGGAGGTTTTTGTAATATATAACATAATCCTGTTTCGGCTCTAGAGTCATCATCAATTTCTTCTGTTTAGAGCCAGGTGAACACTTAACCTCAGGAATTGGGGGCAGATCAGAAAATGTGTTGTGTAAATCATCAGGAATTGTCAGATCAACCTCTAAGAACAGGCCATAGTTACTGTCATCAAAATTTTTAAGATCTTCAATATTAAAATCTTCAACCCACTCAAGCCCTGCATATGGCAGTTTTTTCATCATGGCATAACCACAGAGGCTGTTGGCATCTACATAAAGTATATAATTTGATGGCAGTGCTGGATCATAATCAGGAATATATTTGTTATTTGCTCTGGCATATCTCTGAGAACATTGCACCATGCCTCCTCTTATACATTGTTCCATAAACGGATACATATCTTGATCCTGGATCAGATCCAATTGCATTTTAGTGTTTAAAAACATTGCAGACCATGCTAGGCCCGGAGCACTGTAAAAATACATTGCATCCAGCTTATAATTTTGCATGGAAGATTTTCTGAATGCCTGCAGTATATCAGCTAAGAGGGTCACATCAAGTTTTAAATATGCCTTGTGACTTTAAATTGTTCCACATCAACTGGGCATAGTAATAATCTTCATCAGTGATTCCAGATCCTCTGATTTTGCTGTAAAACTCTTGTTGTGGTGGCAGAGAACACTCATCAAATTTAGAAAAATCTGTAACATAATCATATGGATATACACCCTTCCGCCTAATTAATTTCAGCTCCTGATTTGGAAACGAAGCACATGTGATTTTGAATTGATCATCAGATAATTGAGTGGCCAGTGTAGCCAGGCTAGCCGATAAAATTCTGTAAGAATCAAGAAATCTTAAGTGAATAGGAACACCATTAACTTTAATTATTTTGCTAATGGCAATATATTTCTCATTATTTTCAGCTAAAATATTTAAATTCTGCTTGTCAAACCTCTCGTACCTGATCAAATGATGAAAATCATAATTGGATGCTCCATGGCAAAATATAGGGACAAATTTTGGTCTCTGGATCTTAATATTACAGCTATTACACAGGGCCATTAAGAATTTACCATCTGTATGAGAATGG
Source organism: Lepisma saccharinum (assembly GCF_977018435.1). Classification (NCBI taxonomy): domain Eukaryota; kingdom Metazoa; phylum Arthropoda; class Insecta; order Zygentoma; family Lepismatidae; genus Lepisma; species Lepisma saccharinum. The sequence goes on from NW_028142891.1 coordinate 5,081,210, forward strand.
TGATGAACCTTGATATTTGTATCTGAAAATTCAGAATCACATACCGGGCATTTTTCTGCATTGTTGAAATCTTCAATCTGTTTCTCTGTTAAGGGCAACATGGGTTTTGATTTTAATAAGACATTAGATACTATGTTATGGCACTCATTTTCTATTCTTTGTGCAAATTCTTTGATGGCATCTGCTCCCATGTATATATCTTCTTTACTAACAACCCCATCCTGTACAACAACATAATAAAAACTAGAAGGTTCATGTAGCTGGTATGATGTAATTGAAAGTTCATCAGGATCTGGGCTGCAGATTGCAAGAGGTTTGAGGTTTGATTCAAAATCACAGACTATATATGCTGGGTGTTCCAACAGGGCTTCAAATTTTTTGAATTTGGCATTTTCATTTGGGTTAGGCATCACCATATGAACAGGTTTATGGTTGCCACAGTATTTCAGATGCTCAATTAACTTGTTTATAGCAATTTCTGCATTCTTTTCACAAACACCATTCACCATTTTTCTACCATCAAATACAGACAAACATCTTCTGCACAACTTGAGTATTTTATGAGTTTTGTCTAGTTGTGTTCTGACTAAAGCTTCAAGATTATGTATCAGAGTGTAATGATATGTGCCATCCCCTTCAATTAAGAGCAGATCAATAAGAACAGCAGAATCATCATCAAATGTACTGATTCTGAGAGGATCTATCAAGCAATTGCCACGGCCAGTAGAACAAGTAAATACATTAATAGATAATTGTTTGCCATTGATATCCCGGGCCTTTTTTTCAAATTTATCAATATTCTGAACAGACATTGGATATTCTAAACCCTCCATTGCTTCATCAAAATCATTTTCATGCTGTTTATAATAACTTATTCGCTCAGGATGCCTTGAAACTGGATACAAAGCAGCTAAAATACACCACAAAAAGCATTTCTCATCATTATTTTTTATATTAACCACGGCTGTTTTGTTATTAATATTGGCAGGTAATGGCAGATATGTAGATCCTTGTAATGGACTGAATTCAGAAATGTTAACATATAACTTGTGTGGAGATCCGCATAGGCTCCATCCAGACTCTTTTGCTGCAAATTCAGAGTGTTTAATATTCAATTGATCTATCAAACTGCTTATTATTTTGTCTGAATTTGCATTTGAATATACCGGTACAGTTTCTGTTATGTGGGGCTGTGTAAATTTTGTGCCATTTGGCTTCTTATATTGTGTAAATAATTTGAGGGACAGCTTATAAGAGCCATTTTGTGCATTTAGAATTGCCTGCACATGAGAATTTATATTGTTCAAAAAATTCTTAATATCACATTTTGGCTCTGATACAAAACGGTTATCCCTTAATTGGCCGTTAAAACTGCTATGGATGGGTTCATAGCGTGGCTGCTTTGCTGGTCCAGCATTAACAGGTGTTTCATGCTTCCTTTTCAGACCAGATGTAGATGGTAGTGGGGGCAATGTTGATGACTGTGCAGAACAAGTACCTTTATGTTTATATGTGAAATATTCCAGATTATATTTTCTATGGCATTTAGGGCAAATTTTTGTGGGAGTTCTGCATTTGTCTGGATTACAATTCCTTTGATGCCTGGCCCAATTGGGGCTGGTTATATTCTTATTGCATTGATCACAATATTTTTGATTTGGCATTTTTGTTGTTGTTTATTATATAAGATTTCCTGGGGTCCAAATCAAAATTCTATGCTTAATAAAAAATATCAGTTGGGTTCAGCAGTGTGATTTGTGTGTGTGTGTGTGTGTGTGTGTGTGTGTGTGTGTTAATATTTTTGGCTTTGGTATTTATATAAAATTTCTTGGGGTTCAAATCAAAACTCTATACTTAATAAACCTATGACAGGTTGTCAAAAATTCTGTCTATTAAATCAAATAGATTTGTAATTCAATTTATATAAATTTGCAATATTTTTGTGTTTAAAAAAATATGAGCAACACTGCAACAACACACCCTTACTCTTCAACAACTATCTCAATACTGGCTGATATGCAATGCAAAATCTCTTTATATTGCCTAAGCACAGACCGCATTGAAAACATCTGAAACAATAAGCCAATCAGAATATAACACATCATCACATTATGTCATAACCATCCAATCAGAAAACAACACATGTTTAATAATTTATTGCTTAATATTGGATAATAATTTGTTGCAAAACATGATGCAATATAAATAAACCAGAAATAGGCCACAAGTGGACCGGAAGTAGGCAAACCGGAAGTGGACCGGAAGTGGACCGGAAGTAAATATGTGTGGATGTGAGTGGGTGTGGGTGAGGGGGGCTTAGTTTTAAGTGTATCCAAAAAATATCAAGAGGGGCATATTTTTGACAGGATTATGGACAACAATCTCACAGAAGTGCCTTTTGTAAGTGTGGACAAATCAATCTGAGGGGCTCATCATTTCACAGGAACTTCCCGAGGGTATTTTTACAAAAATCTTGGATTAGACGGAGTACCACACTTGAGCAAAAAGCTCATATGGGCATGTTGAGCAAGTTTTAAGTGTAGCCAAATCTGCCTGAGCGGGGGTCATCATTTCTCGTCCTGGTTGTAGTACAAAACACACTACTATCTATTAACATTATCGACCTGTAAATATCAAGTAGATACAGTCCCTATTAGCCTATTTATGTTAAACTTTATATTCTTTGGCAATCTGGAAAAGTCATTATCGTAATATTGCTATTTGATGTTGCTCGAAGTTTTTTTTTGTTCGTTGCAGTTTCAAGATATCATCCCTTTTCTGTTACTATCTCTTTTGGGGGAGGGGGCAAGTGCTTCTATGTACCCTGCCAATGCGACACAATATATTAAAAATTTGCCCCCTCTAGGATTGACTTCGCCCCCCATACAAAGAATTCCTGGCTACGGGCCTGCACTCATGTTCCTATTTCTATACGCTTCCACGTGAACACATCACAGGAAGGCAAGTTCTTCGAGCCGATGTGACGATGACGTCACAGAATTTTCAGACCGCGAGGGTTGACAAAATCCGATTCATTCTCTTTGCAAAAGGGGACCTTCAGGCAGTGGGAGTGGGCAGAGAACACAACTATACACAACGTAACCCGACTGAAGTGATGTCTTCTTGGGAGGCATAGAGGACCAGTCGTCCTTGAGCGAGGGAAGGTTGGGGGAGAGACGGATCCATTGACCATAGTTTGATGTCGTGCGTCAACGATTTCTTTAAAAACAACCCGCAAACTCCGTGCTGTGACTTCCTGCGTGATGTAGGCTTTGTCTTGGTTGGGACCAGAGGCGCAAACACGAATTTTTTTCTGGGGGGGGAGGCAAGTACCAGGATAATCGTACCAATAAAAATAATAATAATGTTAATAAAATAATGTTAATAATAATGTTGCTAATAATGTTATTGTAACATTATTATTATTATCGTTATTATTGATTTACTTTATTTTACTTCCCTTCTTGTGCCGATCACCACTACTAGTTAGCAGTCTTAAAAATATTCCCGAATCAAACGATAGTATTATATATATTGTAATATTGGGCAATGTTTGTTAGAAGTTTTAATTTAAATTTTAGATTAACTGAATACTTAAGAAGAAATGATGCCTCTCGCTCGAGCGCGTTCGTCTCCCGAGTTTTCCCCGTTTACTTCTGAAAGAAATAATCAATTCCACTTCTCCGTAACTATTGGACTTACGACCTTCAAATTTTTATGGGACACTTTTCAAAGGTTTATTTCATAATCTATTCATTCAAATTTTCATTCTCACAAATGGTTTGATATTTGGTTTTATTTACATTAAATTTGGCAATGTTCATTCCAAATGCCATAAACAGGCAAAGTCAAAATCGACCCTTTACACGAAACGGGGTCTTTCCCGGCGGTTGGAGTTTTTCCCCCCTCATTTCGGCAGGACCGCGATGGAAGGGAGGGGTGCTGCCTGCTTTTGACCACGGAATGCTTGAACCTTCTTTCAGTGTGTTTTACGAAGCAAAGGGAGTTTGTGTTATTTGTAAAAAGTGCCAACCCTTCGTTGGAAGAGTAAACCTTCAAGAAATGCAAGATCGAAGAAAGAAAAGGCGCAGAATACCACATTCAAAGGTTCCAAAGAAGAAATCTCGGCAGGGTGCTCTTCTTCGGAATTAATGGAAAAACCACCATTCATCTCTTTTCATTTAGATCGTTCGGCTGAGGATGATTGATGTTCTGATGAACCGACACTCACAAAGAACAACCATGCAAAGCCCTGGCTTCGAACCTTGCATCCCTGGCATTGTTGCGCACAGTGCTAACCACAGCGTCATGTAGGTCGGCGATTTGGTGTATTAAAAATAAACAGAGAATCCTTGTGTATTAAATCATTCTTAAGCGAAGTGATAGCAAGGGACACCAGATCACCAAAAATAAAAAAAATAAAGACAAAATGAAATAAAAATAAAGAATACGGCTTCGGTAGTCTACTCGGTAGGGCGTCTGACTGCCAAGTGGGAGACACAGTTTCGATTCTGGAGGTGGGCCTTGTCCCCTCATAAAGCGGCTCTGAGGCTCACCTAGCCTCTAATCAGTGTGTATCTGGGGGCAACCCTTGGGATAAAGGCGGCCGGATCGTGGTGCTGATCACATGACCGAGACCGAGAATGTGTAGGGCCCTACCTCACATCCCCTAAATGTGTGTTATGGCACGGTGCTATATGCACGGGGAACTTTGCTTTACCTTACCTGCGAAAGTAATGACGTCCTATACAAAAATTTATCCACGCACCCCTAACGACTACAAAATTTCTCAACTCTCACCTAAAATTTTTCACTGAAGTCAAATTTATGATTATTTCGGCTCTAAATTTACCCTTACACTTCTGTAAAATTCTAGGTTGACCCCTGGTCATATAAAATCAGTATCGTTCGGCTTGCAATTGCAAAACAGTGACAGACATTTTGCTAGCTTCCTAGTAATACAAACTTTCTAGTAGAACCATATCAAATTCTTACTTATTATACTTGGAAAATATTTCTACTTAGTAACAACTTTTCTCCCGAAAATTTTGGCCAGGGCATGAGGCCGGAGGCCACTCACCATCGTGAGCAAATTGGGGAGCTACGAACGATTAGCGTAATCAGGTCGTGGAAGCCTATAACAACAACTGAGAGGGTTCGTCGTGCTAATCACACGTCATCCCGTAACTGGTAGCATGACAGAGGAGGAACCACGAATTTTTTAAATTTTTGTCTGCGGGGGGTGGGGGGGGGCAAGTACCATAATAAACGTACCAATAATAATAATGTTATTATTATTGATTTTCTTCATTTTACTTTGCTTCTTGTGCCACTTTTGACCTATTTGCGAAGATGGGGATGAATGATATGATGAAATTGATGAATTGACACTCAAGCCGGGATTCGAACCCGGGACCAACATTATTATTATTATTATTTCTAGTAGTAGTAGTAGCGGTAGTAGTAGTAGTATCAAAGACGTTATTACCCTCGTAAATTATGCAAAAAGGGGTAGAAGTTGGTGCTAAAGTATTTGTTTTCGAACAAACGATCTAAATTATTTTTCAACACGTTCAATTTCACATTAATAATGGAAAACAAGTACTCAAACTATTTTTGAAAGATAGTAATGCTTGATAAATGCATTCCAAATATAATTCCCTTTTACATTAACATGTATAACTCATGCACGATATATGTTTCGCACGTATGCAACATGGAGCGACGTGGACACTAAATTGTGGACGTATTCAAAGTTTCTTTAATGCATATTATATACAATATAATATATTATTTAAATACATTACACAATAAATTCATCCATCTCACAATAAACCAACAGCAAAAATTACATAAATTGTGCACGCTCCTTTTCCTCAACAATTGCTCATACATTTAAAACAAAATCAATTAATAAAAGTGTTACTCTCTCTCTGGTAATTTACAATGCATTACAGAAAACAACCTGCGAGCAAGAATATTTTTAGATCCATTTTTTTTAATTTAATAGGGCGCAAATAATTTCACGGGACGCCAACGCATTCTCTCTTTTACAACTTTTTAGCCTCCCCGATGGCGTAGTGGTAACGTCGTCACCTTTTGATGGAGTCCCGGGCTCGATACCCGGCGGAGGCACATGACAGGGCTTCGGATCCCACTTTAAACTGTATGTCCAGTCCCTATTAGCCTTTCTGTGCATAAAGTGGACTTAAAACCACAATTCATCTCCTTTCATTTAGATCGTTCGGCTCCCAAGGCCGACTTTCGCCATCCCCAGCTATGTTTCGGGACTTGATAATACTAAGAAAAGCAGGTACTGCAAGCGAAGCGAGGAAGAAAATTTTACGAAAAGGACTTTTATTTACATAAAATTTGAAGTTGTGGGCGGTAATTGCTCCTTGCAGATGCACTTGGCCGTCAATGTTCCGCCCACAGAACTCATTTCCGTCCAAGGTTGGGGTGGGGGGCAATGCCCCCCTGTAGTTGCGCCACTGTTGCATGATCTCCCTCTGCTGAGGCATGTGGGAGTGATGCCGGCAGTATCTTGACCTGCTTGGACCTTTGCGCCGTGGGTTATAATTAGTGTTGCCCACGAGACGAGACTTTGGCCTGTCTCGTCTCGTGGAAATACTGTGAAATGCTGTCTCGTCTCGAAAATATTCGTTTGTCTCGGGACACATGATCAATCTCGTCTCGTCTCGAATTTTTAAAAGCCTGTCTCGTCTCGTCCCGTGGGCAACACTAGTTAAAATTATAATTATTGTTTACACGGAGAGAGAAATTGTATTTATACGCTTCATCATCCTCATCGTCGCGATTAAACTAAGAGTTATAAAAGCAACGAAAATAATAAATACAGTCAGTTTATGTGAATTATAGGACTGTGTTTTCCATAAAGACCTCGTATCCTTTCTTTCAATTTTCTTTATCTTGAAACTTTTTCCCATCAAAGTTGATCTAACGGTGAGGTGAATATAAGTGTAATAAACTTAAATATATTGCTCTTTATATCATTAGATTAAGAAAGACGAGATGGAGGAATAAAAATATGAAACTGGGAGGAAGAGCCTCCATTATGGTACCATCTTTGAATTTATCCGGAGTTTCTACATTTAATGGACAGCCTCAGTGGCCAAATCATTTGAGTTATCGACTCAAAATGTCACCGCCGAAGATTCCAGGTTCGAACTTCGCCCTGGGTAATGTACACGTTTTCTTGAAAATTCTATTAATGTTTGAATTAGTAAGATTTTCGGACAGATTTAATTAGTGTATATCCCACGACATATATTGATCGCTGATCATATAAATTAGAAACCATCTGTTGAAAATATAAATTACAAATTTGCGCTGTCTGGATGTGGATCAATTTGTCTTTCAAACATGGATTCGTATAAATTGTACGCAATTGAGGCTTTTCAAATCTCATTTCACAGTGGATGTTTTTTTTATGTGGAAGCAAAGTAGGGTAAACGCTACGTTCTGGATCACCCCCAAAATTTTGGTTTACTTTTATTGTCTACACCTATACAGTAATATACTCAAAATCAAACTTTGACTGTTACAAAAATGACACAATACAAGCGCAAAAAAAAAGTCAAAGCTCAAATTCCAATTTTCATAGTGCAAAATTGCTAATTTTCGAAAATCCCTCTATAACTTTTGCTAAAATTTTATTTTTCAATAATTAAAGCGAAGTGCTCAGTTAAAAATAAGTGCTAAGTTACTTCCGGTCTACTTCCGGTATACTTCCGGTCCACTTCCGGTCTACTTCCGGTCCACTTCCGGTCTACTTCCGGTCCACTTCCGGCTTATTTGACAGACACTTGTGGGTTACTGTGGTGTCTTCTGATTGGCTTACTGTTTCAGATGCGGTCCGTGCTTAGGCTATTTAAAGAGTTTTCGTATTACTGATGAGTTAATATTGTGAGAATAGTTGAAGAGTATAGAGGTGTTGTTCCAGTGTTCTTCAGTAGTCAGAGAAGGGGGTACGAGCAAATACCCTCCTCTCCCCAATATTAACGTTAAAACGTTTCGGTAAACGTATTTATACGTTCTTAAACGTTTCAACGTTTATATAAGAACGACAAAACGTACTGTTCAATGTTCCTATATAAACGTTTCAACGTACGTTAATTCGCGATTAGTCAAACATGTCAAATGTAACTGCTATTAGTAAACGTACGAGGAAAAATACGTTTTGTAGAAATTCTCTTCTCTTCTCTTCTCAATAAAAATAAAAATAACAATAAAAATTAAATATTAATTAATTAATTAATTCTCTAGCCCTCTTAATTCTAAAAATTCGTGGTTACAGTTCAATTTGTCCTTATCCTGAGCAAGATTTATATATTCCATTCCATCTTTACCGATTTCTTTTTAGGTCCACCTCCATCTTCGTTTTGGTCTCTTACCATCAGGTTTTCCTACAAGATTCCTGTAAAATCTCCTTTATTCTTTTCTCATTCGTGCCCACCTAAGTATTCGTGATTTAATCATCAATCTAATAATACTTGGAAATTAACATAAATTATATACTTCTAAATTATGTAACCTTCTCCATTCACTTATTTCTTCATCCCTTTTAGGCTAAAATACTTTCCTAAGAATCTTATTTTCAAATACACCTCAATTTATCTTCAAGAGATCAAGTTTTCGCATCCACAGGCAAAATTACTGTTTTGTTTATTTCAATTTTTCGTTTCTTAGATATTAAATAAAAAAACAGAGAAAAATAACATGCATTAAGCTTTCTTTTTTCATTTCTTCTTTAATATCATTTTCATTTGTAAGTAAATTTAAAAACTAGACTAAACAAGTTAGTTTCGTCCTGTACTTTTCTCTTTACTAACTTTCTTATTTGCTTTAAAAATATTTTAGCATTATTCTTAATTATATTTACATCATCTGCATATGCTAAACAGTTGAGACACATTATTTCGTTACTTTTTTTACCTTCCTAACAGCATATTCTAAGGCAAAATTAAAAAGCAATAAATATGATGCGTCTTTGTTTTATAACATTTCATAAATTGTACATTTGTCAGACATATTAACAAGATTCTTAGGTATTCCAAATACGAATAATTTATCTTTTTAGCATTTTTAAATTCAATCAAGTTAGTTTCTGGGACTATAAGTTTTGCTTCATTTATTTCTGATTTATCTCTTAAATGAACATTTAAAACATCATTAAAGCAATTTTTCCATCTACTTAAAATAGTCAGCCATTTTTCATCAAGTTTATTTTAGGTTGCCACCCCTTTCTAAATTTATTTGCACCTCTGATACTTTTATTTGAATTGCATTAATTTTACTTTTCAAATAATCTCTTCTTTGTACAATACCATAGGTTAAAGTTCATTATGAAGAAATAAATTTCATTTTTTAAAAAGTTCATTCTATGCCAGGGATTGTATTTTTTTATAGTGCCATGTAATTTCATAACTAACTCTCTAGTATTCTTAAACCCAAAAGTTCGTAGCTGCAGCAACACAGGCCTTCCATCTATCCATTTATATATTCTTAACCATCCCTAACAATTTCCTTTAGATCCATCTCAATATTGTCCTTCTATCTTCGTCTAGGCCTCCTCTTACCATTAAGTTTCCCAACAAAAATTCTATAAACTCCTGTTTTCTCTCCCATTCAGACTTTGTAGCACATATCCTGTCCACCTAACTCTTTTTTTATTTAATTATTCTAATAATATCTGGACATAAATATAAATTATGTAATTCTAAATTATGTAACCTTCTCCACTAACCTATCTTCTCATCCCTTTTAGGTCGAAATATTTTCTTAACAATTTTATTTTTAAATACACCTTAATTTATATTTGACCAAGTTTCACATCCATATAATACTACAAGTAAAATTACAATTTTATATATTTTAACTTTTAATTTCTTAGAGAGAAATAACATGCATTTCCTGAATTAAGTCTACTTTTTATTTTATTTCCTCTTTAATATAATTTTCATTTGTTTATATTATTAAGCATACCTTTTATCAATATTTCATAAGATTTGGTTGCTTGCAAAAGTTAATCCGTTTATCTCCTTGTTAGTAATAGTATTTTATTTATATATCATGTCAGGTTAGAAAAAAAGTTCGTGCCTCAGTCAAAGCAATAAGTTGTGTAATAATTCTGTCTGTTTCAGCATTTGACTTATACCAATCATCCGTATACCGTCTCCTTCCTTCCCTCCCCTCACGAAGCTCGTCCATTCTATCGGCCAATTTTTTGCTTGCAGCTCGAAAAAGAGACTCGGGATTCTGTAACTTTTTAATACCACTTATTTTGCAAAGATTATCCATAAAAATCATCTTGCACGGTGGACGAAATTCAGGCACTATTTTGCTTAACTCAACGAGTCTCGCAACATCCTCACCTCCATCGACTGTGTATTCAAAAATCTTGTATAGCAGTTCAAGTGGTAAGTCAGTTATACAAGTTGTCATTTTTTACAAGATGTTATTTAAATAGAAGTTTCTTGGTATTTATATATAAATTTTCTCGGGGAAAAACACAAAACTCACAATCAAGTCAAAATTTAATAAGATTCTATTTACTAGAAAAAAAACCACTTTTAAACTAAGTTAGTTGTTTTCCACTGCACTATTTGAATTTTTGAATAATCACATGTTAGTTATGAATGCATTGTTGACATCCTGTCTACGTCAAGCAAGTTACATGATCCTCTATCTCTTTTTTATAGAGGAAAAAAAATGTCACGACCTTCCCAAGCTAGTATTATTGACGTGAGATTCTTAAGAAGTTGACGTCACATCTACACACACGCACGCACACTCGGGGAATGCAAAACTATTGATTTTGTCAACAACTAAGTTAGATGAGAATTCTTGCCAACATTTCTGTGTTGCAGAAGTTTCTTTGGAAAAATAATTGCATTTAAGAAATTATTAGACCCGTCTAGTTCGATATACTTTTAGACATATTGTGGAATGCAATAGTAGAACTGTGTTTTTTGAACTTCTGCAACTATAAAAGAATTCTTATACAATAAAATTGGAATTTGAACTCTTGCGTAAAACAAATTTTCAGTTTTTAAACTTGTAAAATCAGCTAGAATCATGATTTTCAGTTAAATTACACTAAGAGAGCTCACTATGAAATTGTTAGATTTTGGGGAGAGGAGGGTATTTATTTGCTCGTACCCCCTTCTCTGACTACTGAAGAACACTGGAACAACACCTCTATACTCTTCAACTATTCTCACAATATTAACTCATCAGTAATACGAAAACTCTTTAAATAGCCTAAGCACGGACCGCATCTGAAACAGTAAGCCAATCAGAAGACACCACAGTAACCCACAAGTGTCTGTCAAATAAGCCGGAAGTGGACCGGAAGTAGACCGGAAGTGGACCGGAAGTAGACCGGAAGTGGACCGGAAGTAGACCGGAAGTAGACCGGAAGTAACTTAGCACTTATTTTTAACTGAGCACTTCGCTTTAATTATTGAAAAATAAAATTTTAGCAAAAGTTATAGAGGGATTTTCGAAAATTAGCAATTTTGCACTATGAAAATTGGAATTTGAGCTTTGACCTTTTTTTTTGCGCTTGTATTGTGTCATTTTTGTAACAGTCAAAGTTTGATTTTGAGTATATTACTGTATAGGTGTAGACAATAAAAGTAAACCAAAATTTTGGGGGTGATCCAGAACGAAGCGTTCTCCCTACTAAGCAATTCTGTGAAGACGGGACTAAATATAATTTAAAAACTAATTTCTGACATAAGCACAGAAATAAGCATAATATTTCTAATGACGCCTTCTTTGACGAGATCCCAAGAGAAGAAATGGAGGACCTCTTCAACCTGGACATTAACGATAGGTTAATTATCATCTCTTAAACATGTAATTCAATTTCTGTAACAGTGCATTAATTATTATAATAGGCCCTAACCCGAAGTGACATTGGAACATGCTCTTCACAGGAATATTAGAAAATGGAATCCAAGAAGTTAAATGAAGATAGAAGTGTATTAGTGTTCCAAGGTAAAAACCTGCAATTTTGTGACTGTCTTCGTTTGGATATCACTTTAATTCATTCCTGAATTAACAAACTTACGGACAGAAAACGGCAACAAAAGTTTCACTAGAATAACTTACAAAAAAAGAAGCTCAGTTGTAATAAAATAAGCCAACTAATTTTTTCAGCGAGTTTGCAGATTCAAAATGAAATACCAGGCTGTCCCAGAAGACCTGCACCATACTAGAACGAAAACGAAACACAGAATATCAGAAACAAAGACATACTTTATTCAGCAAAGTACAGGCCTCCATGCTCAATTACCTTCGCCCAACTCTGCGACAACAGTTCAATCTGATGGCGATACCAGGTGGCAGGTTTAGAATTGAAAACCTCACGACAGGCAGAATTTACCTCATCATATGAACTGAAGTGCCGACTACACAGGAAATGTGAGAAAGCGAAACAAACCGTAATCCGATGGTGCAACTTCCAGACTATAGGCGGGATGAGGTAACAACTCAAATCCGTCAAGCTCAGCTAGTGTGTTGGTCACTCTTCGAGACCGGTGACTGGGAGCATTGTCATTTTGCAGCAGAGCTCTTCCTCCTCGTTAATGCCGGGTATTTCCCGTCCAGAATGGCATACGCTCGGCGTAATTGTTCAAAATACATTTCACCTGTTACAGCATGATCTTCTGGAACAAACTCATAATGGACAATCCCGTCAATATTCCACCACACACTCAGCATGAGCTTTTTCCCAAATCTGTCCTGTTTCAAATGAGCGATGGCCTCCTGTCTTCTTTTCACCCACTGTTTACGTGTATCGGGGTTTTCAGAAACACCCACTTCTCGTCTCCTGTCACAATTCTCCTCCAAAAACGAAGATCATTCGGGTTTTGTAGCATTGTCTGGCAAATTGCAACTCTGCGCTGGGCCTGCACCTCTGTCAGCTCGTGTGGACTTTGTCGAGACTGTTTAGGGCCTCCCCCATGGCGCAGTGGTAGCGTCATTACCTTGTAATCGAGGGTTCCCGGATTCGATACCCGGTGGAGGCACAAGTGGTTCGGATCCCACTTTAAACTGTAGGTCCAGTCCCGATTAGCCTTACTGTGCATAAAGTGGACTTAAAACACCAACTCGAGACTGTTTATTGGTGTAATCCATGTCATGCAAGCGAAGTTTTACTGTCGATTTTTATGCCCCAACCACTCTGGCTAACACGTGTGCTGGATTGTGGTGTAGCATGCACAGCATCCTGCAGAGCCTCGTTAATGTCCATCGGAGGTCACCCCGTGCGGGCCTTGTCCGCGAGGCGTAGATCACCCGAAGCGAATTTTTTAAACCAACGGGAAGCTGTCCATCGATTCACCACTTCTTCGTTCTCCACACGACAAATTTCCTCCGCTGCCGCTTTTGCTGTTAGACATTTTTTCCATAAAAAAGCTAGCACTGCACGAAGTGCAATTTGGTCCTCACTCATCGTGGCCACTTTCATTTCAAAGGAACACTCGCTACACACGCTGCGCGTGCCTTCACTTGATCCCAGGAACCTGTCCTCTATGCCTGCCAACAGCCTTTCACCGGTGGCGCAACCTACCCTCGCAAACTTCATCTCTTGGGGCTCATTGTGCTGATGGTGCAGGACTTCTGGGAGAGCCTGGTATTAGTGTTGAACTAGTGTTTATTGACTAAATTATATATTTTACGCATGTACATATTTGTTGAGTGTATATGATAGGACAGGGTTTCGCCGATAAGCTGTCATTCTTCTGCTGGCTTCCTACCTAATTGACTTCTATAGTGAGTACAGTTTTAATTAGAATTATTGATTTGATTTGCTTTCTTTTACTTCGCTTTTTGTGCCATTTTTGTCTAATTTGCGAGGATGGTGATGAGGAATGATATGATGAAATTGATAAATGGACACTCACAAACATCCATGCCCAGGCCGGAATTCGAGCCCAGGACCCCTGTCGTCGTAGCGCGATGTGCTAAGCACTCCGCCACGGGGGCCGGTAGTTTTAATTACACAATTAAAATCAATCAATTTAATAATACAATAATCAATTTTATACGGAATAATATTATATATTTTTTTTATCAGAAAGGGGTTTGTCAATAATAATGAACAGAAATTAATTTAATGATGATGGCTTGAGGAATTTATATGCTATAATATTTCATTGGTCGGTAACTAATTTAAATTTATATTTGTCAGTCTTTATGATTATACCACACTTTCCAATTGTTAGTATAAACTATAAAAAAAATTGAAAAGTATTTACGAATAAGTTTGTTGGGATTGGGCATCGTCCTATAAAATAAAAAAATACTAGGCCGAGGTCTCGAAAAGGTTGAGAACCACTGGGATAGAGTAACCAACCTACCATCTGCTCTGTGTTCCTATGGACACAAGCAAGTGGAGAATAGAAGATGCTGCGAATTTTGTCACGCTGCCCCTGCCCATGGCTATGGTAAAAGGCCGAGGCTATTTATTCTGGAGGAGGCAGTTCACTCCCCCCTCCCCTCTCTCTCAATCCTTCCCGTCGGGCGAAACACTAGAAACCTGCCCGCTCGGTCCCGTCGATTCTCGAAACCTGTTTTGTTTACCCTCGCTGAAAATGAGGAAGTAAACGGAATCGGAAAGTGAGAAGCCGACCATTTAGTGAGGCAATTGTACGCTGTTACCAAACTCAATATAATTAAAATCAAGTATGAAATCATTATTGCTACAGAGAATTTGAGTGAATTGATTATGAAATAAACCTTTAAAAAGTGTCCCATAAAAATATGAAGGTCGTAAGTCCAATAGTTACGGAGGAGTGGAATTGATTACTTCTTTTACAAATAAACGGGGAAAACTCGTCTTTCTAGGAAAGGGAGGGGGAGACGGTCGCGCTCGGGCGAGGGGCATGATTTCCTCTTAAAATACTATTTTTATATTTATAAAGTTACTGGACAAATGAAAGTTATACAAAATTTTATTGCTTGAGACCTCAATTCGAGATATTGGAATGAGCTCTAATTTATATGACTGAAAATGTAAGAACATAACCATCAACAAAATTTTCAATATGCAGTTATTCTCACAAAATACTTTAAAAATGAGTATTTCACAAACGTTTATTTTTTAAAAATAGATTTATTGATTTAGTGTGAAAGTTTATACTATTTGGAGCACTTCTGAGAAAACCAGACATTCATAGGCGTCACCGTTCCCGGGAAATATCAAACCAAAATAAATCTAATACGGTGGACTATTTTGAACATGGGAGGCATCGGCATGCACATAGCGATTGGCTCCTCGACTGAAAATTCCTTAAATGGCATAACAATTATACTACCAAGTCTCTTGCTTTTATCAAAAAGTGTAACAATTCGTCAATCATTAGGGACTTAGCCGCTGGACAGTGATCAAGATGGTGGGTACGAGTCCTCTATTTGGAGACACATCTTATGGCGATTCTTTGATTAAATACATTAAAACTTATATCAGTTTAACGCTTATAAATTAGGCTATAATTTTTATTCCAAATAATTTTCTGTCGCATAATTAATTTGATAGTTACAATCGAGAAAATTCTAAAAGTACAAAAAGACTTGTCTCTATTTTACAGGGGAAGACAAGACTTGCCTTTATTATAAAAGATGATTTCTTACATAAAGTGAAAACCACTTACATTCGTATCATTGCCTATCCTTCCAATTTTCATTTATTTCGAATTGAAATAAATGAATATCCCGCATCTATCACTACGGGTAATGTAGCTCATTCATCATTCATCACCCCAACTATTGGCATACTCGCTGTTCATGGCAAACCTGATGATAAGGTGCAAGTGGTACTGACTAAACACATACGTGTGGCTAGGGTTAGCAGATCGCTGTAAGGGAAATGTAGGACATGCTGTCCCAAAATGTAGGTAGGACACAAAACATTCTCAATAAATAATAGATATTTCTATAAAACACTTTAGAAAGTAGTTGAAAAGTGACACTTTTCAGTTTTTAAAAAAATGAATTCTTAATGAATTTTTAAATGCAAAATTTCAAAACTTGCAATCATACTAATCAATGCACCTCTCACTACATGATTTAAGCGGTACTTCTCAGAGGAGACAATCTTTATCAAAATTTCAGGTTTAGCCAAACTATATTTATGTTAGAGTGGACAGTCAAACTCTTTGAAATTATAGGGACCAGTACCAAACAAACATTTTACAGACTTCATGAAAAATAATTTCTCTCGTGAGTCTGTTGTGCTGATGGTAATGAAAGTACTCTCTCAACATTTGAATTATGACCTGTAATGGCAAACAAATATTCAGCAGTTACCGTAATTGAAAATGGTTCGAGAAGTTTCATCTTGAGTAGTGTCCAGGGTGTCTACCAAAATAACACATCCAGAATTCTTGACTTTATCTGGACTTTTCTATACCTTTTTCCGTTTTTCTTAATGTCTATTTATGCGACCCCTACTTAGGTAAAGTTGAAAATTAGTAATTAAGAAAATAAATATTTATTTAATGAAAAACCCTACTAAAGGGCCTGAACTGTGTTTGGCAGATAAGCGAGGCTTTGGCGTCTACTCACAGCCAGTATAAACTCATATGGGGCTTGTGTCGGTTGTCCCTATATGTTGTGACTGTCCCTTCATCCATCTTATCTTACCACCATTCATCCTCATCTTCGCGATTAGCCAAAGGGACAGAAAAAAGTGAAGTAAAATAAACTAAATCAACCAATCAGTCATTATGATAGCAAAAATTCTTGACCACAAGAATAATTTATTGCCTTTTTATTGACTTCTTGACCTACTTGTTAATATATTTACTTTTTCTTCACTACCATGACTTTCTTGACTGGCAGACACCATGAATAATTTTGTTATCTATACCCCTGCTTTACAATCAAATTGTATTGAATATTGAATCAGAATGGGCAAGACCTTGTTCCATCAGTATAAACCCTAAGGCAAGAATTTCTCCTCAGGCGTTCAACAGTGACGTTATCAGAAAGTGGTCCCAAAATTTGTTCATTAAGTGCTCCCGTTTTCCTGTTTGTTTAATAGCAGGACAAACTTTTTTTAGGGGGGGGGGGTGGCAATGACTCATGGCCGCGTTCACCAACGCCGATTATTTCGAAGTTCAGATGAACGAGATCAATTTTAATCCACAATAAATGAACTTGGTTTAAGGATTTGCATTGCACCAACGAAAAACGATGTTCAGGAGATTCCGTTCAACTGATCCGAGATTAATTTGTAAGGCTATACCTGATTGGTTGGCTAACACAAATGACAACCAAGAACCCCATAGAGTAATGTGATGTGGTAAAGTATCAACATGTAGGAGAAGAAGATAATTCGGGCTGCAAACTTCTCTGAATTTGAGAGATGTACTAATCAACCTTGTCAATATGTACAAGGATGTAGTGGAGTGTAAAGAAATAATGATATTAAAAAAGAACTGACGGCACAACACAAAAGGAGGAGAAAGCATGGAACCTTCTTCTACGGGACTTTAATGCCTTACGAAATACATTCGATTTTGAGAGAACAGTGTACGCTGAACCTCGCCCGCAATAAAGATATATTATTATTATTATTTCTATTATTACTGTACTGTGGTAACTATTTGAATTTTTCATTTCTCAATTCTTATATATTTATATTGTCGTGTCGTGTAAATAGCCAGTAACATGTATTTTCGTAAATGTATACAATCATATTTCCAACACCATGTAGCAATATCGTAAACATTGCTGTGTTCTAATTTACCTTGCACGTAATATATGACATTTATATATGTCTTGTGTTCTGGGATAGAAAGTACAGTATTTATAAACATTACAACTTTGCACCACAGAACCACAAATTATTATTATTATTTTGGCAGTTTTTAGTTTACATAGTTCTCGAATTATCAGCATTGTACATCCAACATCTGTAGCGTTTGCACGCCCTCGATATCACTTTCCGCTCTTTTTATATTAAAACAACAACTGCCTGCAGTCGAAGCGTCAGTATCGTGAACCAGGATCACACACCAAAACGGTGGCGAATGGCCGATCAGAAGATAAAAAGTGTTGAACCGTCTTCGTGCAATGGAATTTTCCAGTGATCCTTTCCCGATCCGAGTTTAAAATTTGATCTTCGTTCGTGCACACGGACATCAATGTCTGAAGCAAAATAAATTTCACTATTGAGTTTGGAAGCGTAGTCCATAGACTTGTAACTTGCATGATTTCTTTCTGTTACCTATTTTCCTAATTAATATTTTGTGACGCTCAAAATGTAGGACTTTTATGATATTTTTCAAATTCCTCCCGGACGCCGGACATAAGGCTAAAATGTAGGACATGTCCGGGAAAAACCGGACGTCTGGTAACCCTACATCTGGCAAGACACACCACTTGAGTTTTAAACCCCCAAAGACTGGATGAACATGGCTTATTGAAAAGGGTATACTTGTCTCTGCACTACAGCTGAAGATATGCGATGAGAGGTTACGCTCGAGACTATACAAAGAGTCTGACTTGCGACTCGTCTCGACACGGTCTCCCCAAGGCGTCCTCTTATCTCTCTTTGTAATCCTTGTACTCGCTCCTCGATTGACGGACTTAGAACTGACCACTGACCTCTCTCCTTCCAGACATTTATTCCAATCGAATTTACTCAGTAATGCCGACTCAGTTATCTGTAGACTCTTACTTGATTGCGATCGTTTACACCTGTTTGCAGCGATGGCGATCAAGGAAGCTCGGCAATGTCTGACAAAACATTCATTCCTTAGATGGTTCTAGCAATTTCCTGATTGGAAAGATGATGGCTAAATGTCTGGGATTTTAGAGTTTGTTGTACGTTACATTTAAAAGATTCTACAGATCGTTACGATGCCCCTCTCCGGAAAATAATTCCTTTGAATTCGTCTTTATATGTGATCCAATCTTTTAGGGGTATCGTTCATTACCAAAACATAAAATCCTACAGATCGTTACGCATTATTGAACAACGAAACATTACCTTTTCTTTAATCTATCTAATGAGGATCAAAAGTTTAATAGAAAAATAACTGCTTAGATATAAGCCAGTAACTAAGAGTCTGTGAATCCGATGCTTGAGGGGAAGCACAGGGGAGAAGGACGTGAACTTTTGAGATTTTTTTCTTCTAGTAGAGGTCTAACAACTGACCAAAATCCATCTTTTACGGAATCATTCCCAACATTCGTCGTTTTCAACTTTTTTTTTTTTTTTTTTGGCTAACACAGAAGTTTTCACAACACTCCCACATCTCGTCCCCATGAACGCGGCTAAAAATATGAAAACAATAACGGATAAATTAGCAATTACAGCGCAAAATAAAGGTAATTATCAAGAGGAATATCATCTGTCCCTGAACAGTACGTATGTATATCCTCTAGCGCTACACAAATGAAAAGTCTCATTATAGCTCAGTTCATTGCTGATGCAGGACAAATTTCAAATTCATTTTTCTCTCTTATATATAAAAAAAAACTCGATAAAACTTTATTAGTATGAAGAGGAAGGATGGTAGTTAAAAATATTCAAAAATGAGAAAAATCGATGGGGGGATGTTTTGAGCTGTTCAAACTTGAAATTTGAACATTTGAACAGCGTGTTCAAATTTTACAAAGTTTCAACATTTTATCATCTCATAATATGCAACCGTTTTTCCCCTTTACAACGAGCTCAAGAACGCTTCTGTATCTTCGTTCGTTCCCGAGATATACTTAATTGAAAAGAGCATGTTGCTCAAAAATGACATTTTGAACAACCATCATATAATTCGTAATAATCATATTTCAGCAAAATCCTTTCACAGGTCTTGGAGCAAACAAAGCTGTGTCCGAAATATCATCAACATCGTGACTATGAGGGTCAACTCCTGCCTGATTTGACATGGAATGAATGACCCGGCCCATACATCATTAAATGTCTCACATTATTTTATGAAATATACAATATATTATATCGACTGTCTTTAATTCAAAATGTATAATTGCAAATAGATAAACAATGATTTGCATAAGGGAGGAGGGATAAAGAATAAGATATATTAAGATGATAATAGTTTCCTGTATAAAATTCACATATAAATGCTATTACGTGTTTTATTAAGATATCTATGTACTTCCTGGTTGCTAACGAAAGACGATGAGAAATGGAGAAGAAGTAACAAGTCGGTCCAATTTCTGTGTTCTGGGGATTGCTGGGTTTAGTGTCCTTAGAGGTGAGGCTCTTTGTTGTCCGTTCTTTTTGTATGTTCTCGATATTATTCCAGTCATGCATATTCGAATCTTAAACTAATTGTTTATATTTGTTGTTAAAACAAAAACTCTTCCCCCCTTGGAAGAATTTTGTGGGGGGAATTTCAAGACAAGATCGTTGGTGGGAGGAATTCCCCCCGTCCCCCCTGGATTCCGCACCCTGGTTTGGAACATTTATGTTACATATTATGCTGTTCATTAAATCACATTTTTGTAATCTGTACTTTTAAGGCAGTATATTGTTTGAAATAAAATATTCCAAACCATTTCAAAGGTCAACTGACTCCGAACATATCGTCAACTCACTCCACATACAGGTTGAATTGACAATTGTCACTCTTAAAAAAAAAAACAAAAAAAACACAATAATTTTACAAGTTTTTTGGAGCATGGTGAATTAAAAATTTGTAGTGGTTGAGGAAAATACAAATATTGCTCGTAGGATTTCATCAATAGTAGATCTTAATTTTTAAAAGATGCAAAAATTTAAACATAAAAACATGGTCAAGTACGATTTGATGTTGCTCTTAAAGTAGGGTGACCATAATATTTTGACCCAAAGGTCACTTTACTCCCTCCTGAAAAATTGGTTAGGTCTAATTAGCTATAAAATTATTGTCATTAACGTATTATTATTATTATTTATAGTAACCGCTGTAGCTCAGTCGGTGGTCGGCCTCCGTGGAGGAGTGGTTAGCATAGTGGTCCCAGGTTCGAATCCCGGCTAGGACTTGGATGTTTGTGTTGTCCGTAAATTTTGGAAACCGAGAATATAGAGAAAAACTGATGTACGAATGTTGAGAAAATGTGTGTGAATGACGGGGGATACCACCGAATAGGGGTATTTCTTTATTTTATATATATCAAAAAGTCGGTATGGCGTCTGACTACCATGCGAGAGGCCCGGGTTCGATCTCCGGCTGAGAGAACCGGGACTTTTTCCACCTGTTTATGCGGCTCCGGCGCTCGCCCAGTGTTGTATAAAGTGGATACCTGGAGGAAACTCTGGGAGGTAAATGCGGCCAGCGGCGTGGTGCTGATCACATCACTCCAAGCTTCGGCCGAGATACGCCTTCATGGCGTGGTGCAAAGCACAGGGGAGCACTTTACCTTTTTTATTATTTATTATAGTATGGATCACATAAATGATACATCATGAACAATATCTATGTAAAATATGATCTCTCGTTGTCAAGAGCTATTAATTTTTATAATCTCGGTATGACTACTATGCCAGAAGTATTTTGCAGAAGGACCAATCTTCTTGAGAACAACTTTATTCTTTACTAACCGTTAATAAAGCTCCCCGAAAAAGTTGCATCACATATTAATATCTAACACAAAACGCGGGATTTGACATTTGAATTTCCGCCAAGACACAGAAAGTCATTCTTTTTAAGAATCTCTCAAATTTAGACTTGATTTTCAAGCTAATTCCTAGACTTTTAAAAAACGGGACAAATAGTGTTTCTTGTATAATATCGACGGGACAACTGGGACACGCCTATGAAACGGGACTCTCCCGGTCAAAACGAGACGAATGGTCACCCTATCTTAAAGAAACGATTTTATTTCGAGCAAAGTGAAACAAAAATTATTTGAATTTCACGTTATTCAGTTCATTTTCATTTCTTGTGCGGCGAGGTCGAGTAAAGATTGTTGCAGTCAAGAAATGATTGTTGCGCCGGTGCATGGAATTCGCCGCCCCCAGTTTGTACTTCAGTTATGAGTTATTATTTTTTTCTTTTTGCTCAGGCCAATCGGGACTAGACCTACAGTTTAAAGTGGGATCCGAACCACTTGTAGCTCCACCGGGTATCGAACCCGGAACCACTTGATTACAAGGCGACGGCGCTACCACTGCGCCATCGGGGAGGCCCACACGCTGTACTCGTTATTTCAAAAGTGGTAATGGAAATTTCCACAAGCGAAGTTGAAATATTTTTAAAAAAAAGTTTTTTGAGAACTGAATTTGAAAATTCAGGCGCCAGTTGAAAATGCCTACATTTTACATTCCCAATTTCGCCTTCAAATAAACACTCAAAGAATCTGTTAACAATTGCATAGGAAAGGCAACCTTACTTTCGAGCAGTAGCGTACGCAGGATTTCGTCAAGGGGGGGGGTTATTTCTAAAACTTTCTCCAAATTCACATTACCTTTGATTTATTATACCTTAATTAAATAATAATAATCACAATTAATTAATAATACTTATAATTAATTAATTAGCTGAATTACTACTAATGCTACTACTAATACCACTACTACTATTATGTAGTAGAGATCTACATAAATATACCATTTATGAAAACAATAGAAATAAATTACTTTCTAATCATTCGATTTTTATCAAATCCTGGGAGCATTTTTTTGTTTTTGTTTTTGTTTTTTGTCTGGTCAACGAGGTGAGACATTTCAAGGTGAAGAAAATCCATAAAACACGAAAATACATTAAAATAAATTGAAATAATTAAAGTATGGAACTCATCCAAGAAGCTGCGGTGGTCTGGTCGGTAGAGCATCTGACAATCACGCGGGAGATCCGGATTCGATTCCCGAAATTGGTTGGAATTTTTCCGGCTTCTTCCCCGCATAAATGTCCCCGATAATTCACATCTGGATTGTCTCCCTGTTCTTGCCAACAAAACATTTTACAATAGTTAAGCTTATTGTCGTTTGAATAATTGTCTAGTGAACAAGGTGAGACATTTTAAAGAGAGACATTCAAACGAGCTGTGGTAAACAATATAATGGGAAGGCGAATTGCTGACTGTATTCTTGTCCGCCTAGCCTTTGTCTATGCATTAGCCTCTAACAACGAACCAAGAACTTTCTTTAGTTAATTCTCATTGTTCACACAAAAAAATACATGTTCGTTGAACACTGGCGTACGTAGAGGCATGGCCGATGGTTAGAGGCACATACTTTTGGTAAATAAAAAAGAAAAATTTCAGTACAAAAACAGAGTCAATTTCGGGTTCAAAAGCTGTAAATAAAATGAAATTTCGCTGTTATAGCGGTGAAAAAGCGATATATAAAATTACATTTTGGTTTTAAAAATGTGAATATAATCCCAATTTGATTTAAAAACTGTACTATTACACAAAATAAACATATCCCTTCTAATAGCACATTAAATCATTATCAGAATATTACGTTTATTCCTGTATAGAGGAGTCCATTTTTTCTTTTCAAATATTTACAGCAAAATTAATCAATTTTCCGTGAATTTCATAACACACAGGATACTTCAGACTTCAGAAAGTGTCGCGTCGGTATATAAACGGTAAATTTCGTGTTTAAGAGTCTATTTTGCATTTCATTTCGCATCATTTCGTGACAAAACAGAGTAGGAAAATGCACCTCACACCTTTCAGAAATCTTAAAAATTAACATTGCAATGTGTTATTTCAAATTTCGTTTTCTTTTTGTCAAAAACAAAATATGCATGCCTCTATCGATGATGCTACAGCCCCTACCAAAATTTTGAGAAAATCAGAATTTTCAAATAAAAATCCGTTAAGAACTTTAAAAAATCAAAATGTGTAAATACGAAATCTCTTTTAAAGTGAATCCCGATTACCATTTTTGTCTTTGAATACAATTTTGATAGACTGAAAAGCTCCAAAAATACGAAATATATTATTATGCATCCTGCCCTCCAAAACGAAGCCATGTGTTATCCACATCCGGCCCCTCCTCCCCCCAAAAAAACTGCGTACGCCAGAGTATTGAACATTGTTGCAACTGAAATACAAAACATTTTATTTCTCTTTTAAATCATAGTTACCCTCACATTTCACTTTCAAGAACTTGTGCTTAATTTCAAGGCATCACTCTGAAAGACTCGTGTGCTTGGAATGCTGTGCTTTTCTCCATGCTACATGGAAATAATAATTCAAATTATTATTATTATTATTATTATTAGTGGTAGTAGTAGTAGTAGTAGTAGTATATGTAGTAATAGTATTGTCCCAGATCTTTGACTGTGGTAAATTGGCCATTTAAATTTTTTTCCACAGCATTTTTCATAATATTTCACAAGCTCAAGGGGGGGTTTAAACCCCGTAACCCCCCCCCTTGCGTACGCCACTGCTTTCGAGTAAAAGATTCCGAAGAACTTTGCGGTGGCGGAAACGCAGGCATCACCCATCCCATCTCTTCACCCCACCCCTAACAGCGGTGCTTGGAAGGGAACCAGCGAAAAAGAAAGCCCTTGCCATTGGTAACAGCCATGCTGGGATACAAGAGATCTGACCAATAAGGACGTTTGAAACCCACGTGACTGTCACCGAAAGAGCTCTCCCTCAATTTGTGCTGGAAACAGCAAAAGAAGACTGCCGCGCCATCTACTGGCCACCGATGGAAATGCAATTTCAAAGCGCAGCGAGGTTTAAATGTAGCTTCCACTTCTATTACCTAACTTTTCTATGATATTAGTATTTTGTGTGGTATCCCGAAAAGTTGTTACCGGTATTGGGGTAAAAATTCCCGTATAGTGATCTCGACTTTTACTGACATATAGGATTACTCATGAATGACGTAAATTCAGACACTGAATTTGAATCGAATGAATAGTCTGTGGAATGATTCGCCAAAACCAAGGTAAAAAGTAGGCGAAAGGCCAAAAAAGAAGTGGAATGATCTCTTGTCTGATTTGATCGTGAATGTGGAAATGTACGTAATAACATGTGTGAATGAAGAATATAGAGATATTTGATTATTAATAATTATCGTATGTGATTCTTTGGTGATGTGTAATAATATCATATATTTCCTTAACCCTGGGTCAGTCTGGTGAAAAGAAAATACATCATTAGTCTGGTGGGGTGTGAGGCACCCCAATCCTTATTTTTATTTTAACTAGTTTATTTTTGATTACAAATACCTTACATTTGCCGAAAAAGCTTTTCTATTGTTACAAATAATTTCTGAAAGCAAAAATTAAAAAAGAAAAGACCTCAAAGTTCAGTGACATTCAGTCAGGTTCACCGTTGTTTGCTTGTCCGTAACATTCTTTACAAAGAGAGAGTGCGTGTTCCAAACATAGAAATTTTGCACACTTTGCACAAGTGAACCTAGTCTTTCGATCTTTTGAACGTGGACAGATTACACATCGTCCTTGAGAACACTTTGGACCTGGAGCTGGAACGTCCTCTTCTGTATCATGTCTTCTTTTCAGCTTCAGTTGTAGTTCCCTCGGAAGATTGCTGCTAGAAGCAGCCCGAAGATTGCGGTGTTCTTCGATCATTTCAAACGCCAACTTTTTTAGAAACTTACGTCTTTGTATTTGCTGGTTGGTGTTACTCACAAATATAACCTGAGAATTGATGCCACTGATATTCAGTACAGCATAAAATACCGTCAAAGGCCAACGTCTAGAGTTTCTAGAAACGTCGTACGTGGCACACATTTGATCCACTGTGTCAACACCACCCTTACACAAATTGTACGTGGTGATCATTTCTGGTTTTTGAAGATCGCCTGTTGTTTCATCAATCCTGTCGTCATGATGCATAGTAGAAACGACAAGCACAATCTTATTTTTTTGGGGATAGTAGGAAACTAACGTTATATCTTTGGTGAAAGCAAAGATACTACTGTTCACTGTTCTTTTTGTGCCTTCAGTTAGCTCAGGTGGTATCTCTCTCTTGTTTTTCCTGATTGTACCAAGTAAGGTTAGGTTATGATCTTTCAATAGTTTATTGGCCAGTGGTATGCTGGTGAACCAATTATCTACCGTAACGTTTCTTCCAGAACCTGTTATTGGTGGCACCATTCGCTCTACGACAGATTCCGGAGAATTGCTGATCTTGAACGGTCCATCAGGTTGTTTACCAGCATATATTTCCAGGTTTTGCGAATAGAAGACTCTTGAATCTACAAGAGCAAAAATTTTAATGCCATACTTGCCTGGCTTGTTGGGTAAGTATTGTCGAAAGGGACACCTACCTCTGAACTTTTCGAGTTGCTCATCTATTGTTACATTTGCTCCAACAGAGTAATGTACTTTACACTGCTCAACGAAAGTTTCAAAAAAATCTCTTATCGGTGCAAGTTTATCAAATTGAGATCGCTCAGCTCTCGTAGATTTGTCGTCGAAACGGAGACAAGTGAGTAAGAATCGGAAGCGTTGCAACGTCATTGTACTCCAAAATATATCCATACCAGTACCATCTCTCGCCCACAAATCATCTAAATTTACTCTGTTTGCTTTGTAAACACCTGCCATGTACAAAAGTCCAATTACAGCTTTTATTTCTACTAATGACGTATTTTTTACTTTATATTTCTCATGTTCACCATACTTTTGGGACGCATTGTCTATGAATTTGTTTGCGTTACTTACAATTTTCTGCAGTGTGTCGTCACTAAGAAATAACTGAAAGCATTCTGAAGGACTTTTGCAGTTCTTAGCCACACCTCGTACACATGGGAGACGTGTTCTGATAATATTACTCGCTCTTGTTCTTGTATTCGTACGTGGTGCTGACTTGCTCCACTTTGTGGTACCGTCCTTACCTACGTAAAAATTCTCATTTACACTATCGGTATTGTCTAAATCCGCATCTTCTTCAGAATCTGTGTTATGTTCATTTTCACTAGCATGGTCCGACCAACAATCACTACCCTCACCTCCCTCCACATCCGATTCCACTTCTTCGTATTCTTGTAACAATCGCCTAATACGTTCCACTTCAGAACCCATTGTTTGCAGAATACACAGACACTAAAAAAACAATAACAAATAAACTATTGGCTCTTTTTTGTATTTAGTCCGTACATAAAAACAGAACCGTGACTAGTCTGGCGGGGTATGTCAAACCCCAAAGCCAACAAATACGTGACAACAACTTAACAGCTCCAGCACCTACAATTGCAAATACACTACAAACATCCACGATAAATACTTGCCAGGTACACGGATGGACAAAGTTCAGTGTTGCTAAATCGTTGAGAAATAAACTAATATAGTACGACTGGGGTTTGTCACACCCCAACAGACTAACGCAGGGTTAAGTGGTTGGTCCAGAATAGAATACATTTATTGACCATTAAGTATTTTAAATGTAATAAATGAGTTGTAAGGAGTGACCGTTCCACGTAGTACACCCAATTGTCAACCTCGCTTCCACGTAGTGCACCCTGAATTGCATTTTGCAGACTAGCGAGGCCCTGGCGTCAACCTACGGCCAGTATAATCTTCGTTGGGCTGTGTGTAAGTGTGTGTTGTCCTGTGTCTTGTTCTTATGTGTGCTCCTTTACAGCCTCAGCTTTTAATCAAAGTCTGAATATTTTAATATTTTAGTAACGACATTACAGTCAATTTAGGTGAGGTAAGGGGCTGGACCCTGTACAACGTGAAGGGTGCAAAATAGCCTTTAAGTGCTGAGGAACACAAAATTCAAATATAGTAGTAAATGACGATTACATGTGATTTGATTACGGTAACGATTAGATAAGCCGAAGAGACATTTCTTGAAATTTACAGGAGAAAAGACGAGAAAGTACTTACAGAATTGAGTTCTTGTGGACTTTCTGAAGCCGCGGAAATTGTTTTTTCGAATCAAAAAATTATTTGGCCTGTAAGTAAGGTATTTTTCGTCATTCATGCATCTCCGTTGCACGATAGCTTGTGCCACCATTACCGTCTACTACGTGAATCAAATGTTCCATGCGTTCGATTACGTAACCTCCTGTCAGTGCAGCAACCATGCGGTAGTTTTACAAGATGCCGTGTGAGCAGGATTTTCTTTCCCAATTTAATTTTCTATGTTTGCCTAACCTAACCTTCCGTGAATAGTTTGTGCGGCATTTATCGGTTCATAAGTTTGGAAACACTGCACATCAGCTGACGATACTGCATATCAGCTGACGATGGACAACGTTAGTCAAGATTTGCCCGCCGACTTAGCAACGACCAATAAATTATTCTAATGTTAAAAATAATGCTTTTTTCATGTAAAAAAAGTGATTCAAAGTTGAAAAATGTTGCGCTATGCATATGAGGTAAGTAGAAATGAATTTTATTTGAAAATAAACGAGTTAAATGTGTCTCCGGCTTATCTAACTGGTTCCGTACTACTTTACTATACCGGAGACACCTATGAATGATTTATTTTGCAATTTTTTACATTGCTAACATACTATTCTATATGGCGGAACATTTCTTTAGGTGAAATAATGAATTTCTAATGAAAATAATGTATATTTCTTACATTAAAGTGTACTTACTGTTGTTCCTTATTTCCCACAAACCATCCAAGGGTAGCCCCAAAAACCACTGACGTTAGCCCAAAAATTCACGATAGCCCCACGAACCATCACGGGGATGAGGTATGCCTAATAGGTTAGGTTAGGCCTGTTAGGTTAGGTTCCATTAGCACTCCTTTCGTTCAATTTAGCATATACGGACAACATCGGCGGTAAGAGTGTAGTTTACGTCCTTTCCTAAGGAATGCGTGTCATATATCGTTGGAAAGGTTATTGTATAAGGAATTCAGCAAAGTAAATTCCACGGCAAAGAAAAATTTCCTCGAGGAGAAAATCGAGAAAAAACCGATGTTGTCCAGATATGCGTGATTGAACGTACTGAGGACATTTTTCGATGAAGAAGCACATATTTAGAGGTGAAATAAGTGCTAATGAAATCTAAACTAACAGGCGTAACCTAACCTCGTAGGCATACCTCGTTCCCGTGAATGGTTAGTGGGGCTATCGTGAACAGAAAGTGTAAAAAGAGAAACTTACTTACCCTAAAAGATGCCGGAGCGCCGGCTGTCTGCTAGCTCAGTTTTGAAGGATGTACTGAATTATCACTGGGGATGAACGTATTTTACACTATCTAGAAATTTTTGGATCCTGATCTTCTTTAACACGCATTCACAACGCAGACTCAAAGACGAGCATGCAGTGTTGTTAACTCCCATTGGTTACCACCAAAAGGCAAGAAGAACGTAAACTAGACTCTAGGCACATTGGCTTGTAGCAGCAGCAATAGCGCATGTTGTACTGTCGTGCAGAAAGCAAATGGCGGCAGCAGCAATAGCACGTTGGAAATAGATTTTTGTAGAAAACCACATGCATTCGCATTAAAATGGATCAAAACTACATTCCCGAACATCAACAACGCTACAGAAAATGATTTCCGTAAGTACTTTCTCCTGTAAATCTGTCTCCGGTATAGTAAAGTGCTACCGCAGTCTCTTGACTATTACACTTACGGTATGATTTTACAATCATTAAACCCACGCGTGTTGAGAATATATAATATAGAGACAATGTATCACTTAAACATAATTAATAAAAACATAAATATTGTAATATATTTTAGATGTGGAGATGGACAAGGGAAAAGAAGATAACAATAATAATAATTTTAAAAAATGAAGCACGAAAGTAGCAAATGACCTTTGGGGTGAATTTTTAATTCTTCTGTGTGATAGAAAGTCTTATTCTTTAACCAGAGTTGTAGTATTTTTTTTAAACCTTACAAGAGGTACATTGTGGTCTGTTTCCGGGAACATGTTGAACAGTTAGTTGATTCCCACATGATTGTACTGTAACTGCTGTGCATTATTTAATCTGACAGTTGGCTTATCCAGTCTATGGCTAGTTCTCGCAATGTGACTTTGTACAGTGAGAATTAAGCTATATTTTTTCATATTTTGTTCAATTTGTACTAGGTAATTATGTTATATAAGCTTGGAACAGTCATATTTTCGAGTTCTTTAAACATTGATTTACATGAAACAAATTGGTCAGTAACTATGAACATTGTTGTTATTCTGCAAGCGAAAACTAAATTTGGGTAGTGTATACTTTGCACTCTGGCCAAAATCCTAGAGAAGTCGGAGCAAATTGACAATATAGAGAAAGTCTCCAATTTTGTTAAAGTTCGGTATGCTAACTAATTTTGGCATCCTAATCACGAATCTGTTGTAAAAAAAATGGGGGTCACGTCTGGAAATTTGAAAAAAAGCTGATTGAATTTTTTTTATATATATACCTAGCCTTACCATAAATACTGTCACAAAGTTTTAAGTAAATTGATACAAAATGCTGAGAGATATTTTAATATTCTAATAACATTACTGAAATCAAAATCACAAATCATTATTCAAAATGGCCACCCTTAGCATGCACACATTCCGTAAGTCTTTGTGGCCATGCATCAATTGAATTACGCAACACATCGACTCGAAAATGAGCAACTGTCTTCAGAAGAGACCGACCTCTTTAAACTTTCAATATTGGGATGTCTCTTCTTCCAAGGCAATCTCCTGAAGCTTGGACCACAATTTGTAGTCCAAAGGGTATAGATCCGGACTTGGAGAAGGCCAATCCGAAGTGGAAGTGAAGTCCAGCCACTGCTGTGTTGTTCGGGCCTCATATGCTGCGGCTGAATCCTGCTGGAAGCTCCGGTACTGACCATGGAAGAGGGTGTTGTTGAGATTCTTGACTAGTCTCTCAAGCACTGTCTGCTGGTACACTTTGGCTGATGTTTTTACCCCTTTTTCACAGAAATGGAGCGTGCCCTCATAGCAAATGTTGATGCGTGCTAAGGGCGGCCATTTTGAATATTGATTTGTGATTTTGATTTGTCATGCATTCATTTCACTAATGTTATTAGGATATTAAAATATCTCTCAGCATTTTGTGTCAATTTACTTAAAACTTTGTGACAGTATTTATGGTAAGGCTAGGTATATATAGGTGTATATGCGTAGTGTAGTTATTGTTTCCAACCATGCCATTGTTTTCCAAGAAAATGATTTATGATGTTCAATTTTAGTAGGAACCCTATTTTTTTTTGTTGAATTTGTGAGTGAAATGAGTGCTAATGGAACCTAACATAACCTAACCTCGTGTTGTTTTCCCTCAATGGCTCTCCTGTTTGAAAAGTAACAATAGGGCCTTGCCCTGGCGATGGTGGTTGTGTACAGTCATGTTCAAAAATTCTGTCGCGTGGATTTTTTCTAAGTCCAATGTCTTACGAAATTATGTTGGTAGCTCTGAAACAAGGAAGTGTTGTGAAATATACTATCCTCCAATCAGAGTGAAGTTCGATTCTGAGGAGCAGGAGGCGTGACTCACAGTCTTGTCCAGAGGAAGTTCAACCAATGCAGCATTTCCAAATATGAGATAACGTCCCCATTGGTTAAATATTGTTTCAATAATGCGAATCCGCAGAAAGATTGCGCAAAAGTTTACTTTGTCGTTTTAATGCTTTTAATCGTTTCAAAGTAGTATTAAATTGTCCCAATTATAGTTCACGAGCTTAATATAATGTATTCATGTATGTGTTTGACAATCATATATCACTCATTAGAACAATTTTCACATTGTTTTCGCTACGTGAGATGACATTTCATTTACATTTACGATAAAATAGTGGTTTGGGTGTAATAACAGTTTTCATTAATTAATTTAGAGATGCATTTTTATTTTTTTTATTATTTTTTGTGAAAGATGGCGACAGGTTGTTAGACGTGTTCGAATCGGCTCCGGATAAAACTCTTTCTGCGCTGGATATTGGGTTTGCTGGACTTTGGGCTACAAGTTAATAAGTGAAGTGAACGTGTGTGCATCAGCGAGAGCATTGTGCATACGTTGTAA
The DNA here is from genome assembly GCF_977018435.1 of Lepisma saccharinum. NCBI lineage: Eukaryota > Metazoa > Arthropoda > Insecta > Zygentoma > Lepismatidae > Lepisma > Lepisma saccharinum. The sequence goes on from NW_028142891.1 coordinate 5,113,122, forward strand.
AAAGACGCGTTTAAAAAAAAAAGCAGCAGTTTGTGTTCAGTGAGATCTTCGCTTCATCATTCCTGGCTCAGGCGTACCAACCGAAGATGCCACGCGCTCCAGCGAAATAACTTAACGATCGCCTCGAAACCTTTGAACAAGAAGTGCGAAGCAAACTTTCTTCTTTCAAGGATGCACTTGAAAGTGAAATAAGAGGTAACATCACCAGTGCTTCTCCTAACTTGGAAGGCATATTGAAGCTACAGGTTGAACTTACCAAGCTGGAGGCCAAAATGGAAGAAAAGTTCAAGCACCAACGAGAAGAGTTCCTCTCCCTGCTGGCTAAAATGGAGGCCCAAGAAGTGAAGCTCGATGACCTGGAGCAGTACTCGCGTAGGGAGTGCCTGCTTATCCACGGCGTTCAAGAAACCATAAAGGAAAACGTGGAGGATAAAGTGCTGGATGTGCTGAACAAGACACTGAATCTGAACGTCCGTAGCGAGGAAATTGCCCGCTGTCATCGGCTGGGCAAACAGAATCGCTCCTTAGCCGATGCCTTACAAGAGGGAAGACGATGTATTATTGTGAAATTCTCCACTTACAAAATACGCCACCTGGTTTGGTCTTCGAAGAGGATGCTAAGGGATGCCGGATGCCCCTATTTCATCACGGAGTCCCTCACGGCCACTCACCAAGAGATCATGCGAGTGGCTAAAGACAGATTTGGCCGTCGCTCTTGCTACACAGAGGATGGGCGTATCATCGTACGCACGGAGAATGGCAGGAAACATACCGTCACCTGCATGAGAGATCTGGAGCAGCTGTCATCGTAGTCTCCCCTCCTCCCCGAAGTGACCCAAGATCAAATACACAAGGACTGCATTCACCTGAACTAAATATTGTGCTTATCTAATCCGTTGCCGCATAATAATAACACGTACTCTAAATTCTTCACTATATCATATTATTATTATTGAATCTGATTTTAGCAACAAAAGTGATTGCGTGTGCGCTCGTTTTTTGTTGTTTTTTTTTTTTGCTTCATTTTTTTCGCATATATATTCAACATATTCTTTTTTTTATATATATATATTTCCTTGTCCTGTTAAGAGTGACGTAATGAAGAAAATGTGTGTAATCGTGTTACCTCAGTGTCCAAATATCAACCTGCCCGACCTGTCATTTGTTCCACGAGACAAGGTAAGCCTTTACTCTTTAATAGCAAGTATTCAATAGTTGGTAAGCCTGAAAACATCCAAAGATTTTCACTGCATTCCTTGCAAGGGCTCAAATGTGAGGACGGTTCCCGTTAACCCCCGAGGTAACGACCAGCTGCTGGGAAGGGGAGGGCTAACCAATGACTCATTTTTCCGTGTCGCTCTCGCGAATGTCAGATCGCTAGTTCCGAAAATGGACGAACTGCGGCTTGTTGTAAAAGAGGGAGATTTCGATTTGATTGTTATTACAGAAAACTGGATAAAGGATGGAACACCACTATCTCTAATTAGTATACAGGGTTATGAAACGCTAACAAAAAATAGAACCAAGAAAAACTGTGGCGGAATTGTAGTTTTTCATAAATCTAACTTAACTGTTCGAACAATAGAGACGAAAGTAAATACTGAAGGCATCGAAACATGAACTTTGATTCTGAAGTACATGAATAAACAGTTTGGCGTATGTTCCATATACAGACCGCCCAATGTCCCGTACACAAAACTTACATTGTTCGAAGAATTAATGTCCGAAATCTATCCACTAGTTGATAATCTCTTCCTGTTAGGAGATGTAAACTGCGATTATCTCACCCCGAATAAACCAGAAACACGGTTTTTAAGATCGATTTTTGATTCATTTGGTCTAACGCAAATAGTTAATAAACCAACCCGTATCACCGAAAAAAGTAAAACGCTGTTTGACATCATAGCCGTTGACAATACAGAATTACTGTTTAAAACTGACGTCACTGTCCCAATCGGTAAATCAGATCACTGCGTTGCGTACGCTGATTTCTTGTTGCAGAAACCGGAACCTCAAGCGAGTTACGTTTATTGTAGAAATTTTAATACCTTCAACGAAGAAAGTTTTGCAAAAGATATAACTGATGTAGATTGGTCGAAGCTTTACTCACTTGATGATGTTAATAATAAAGTGGAGTTTTGACCTCAAATATACAAAATGTTTTTGACACGCACGAACCTCTAAAAATCGTAAAACACAATAAGAAAAATGCACCGTGCATCACCAGTAATGTTAAATTGTTAATGCGAATCAGAGATAACGCGCTACGAAAGTTCAAACGTTCAAACGATCCAAGCGACTGGCAACAATATAAAGAACTCCGGAACTTTACAACAACTGTCATAAGACAAGAAAAGAAATGTTATCTTACCTTCAAATTTGGCGGTAAAAATTTAAACCGGAGAGAAACATGGAATGAGTTGAAACAATTGGGTATTGTTAACAATAAAAAGTCTCACGATAATACATTCTCTCTCATAAGTACCACTGAAGATTTAGATGCTGTTAATGACCATTTTGGTAAAATTTGCAATGAATCTGAAATTCCTCCTCCACTTAAGGCTCAGCAAATAAAGCATTTCGAGAACAAAACCTGTTCCACCCCTGAACAATATTTTAGCTTTACTGAGGTAACTGAAAAAGATGTACATAGAACTATTTATAGCATACGCTCAAATAGTTTTGGAGTAGATGGTATCAGCACTAAAATGCTCAAACTTTCTTTGCCTTATGTTTTATCTCCGTTAACGCACGTCATTAACTCCTCTCTTTCCAGTGGCGTCTTTCCTGAAATGTGGAAAGAAGCACGAATCCTGCCACTTCAGAAAAAGCAGATCGCCACTTCTTACAATGACTTTAGGCCTATCAGTCTTTTGCCTGTGCTATCTAAAGTACTCGAGAAAATAGTGCATTCGCAGACGTTAAACTACGTTAACACGAATAATTTACTGCCCCCGCTGCAATCCGGATTTCGTGAGAAACACAGCACAGCCACTGCTCTTGCTAAAGTTGTGGATGATATATTCTATGCCATTGATAAACAGCAAGTCACTATTTTAGTACTTCTGGATCTCAGTAAGGCTTTTGACACTGCAGCATGACTTATTATTAGCCAAACTTAAATATTACAAGTTTTCTCCTTCAACATTAAACTGGTTTCAAACATATCTATTTAACAGACGTATTACATAATTCACCATCTCACGTGTCTCAACCTATAACGCTGAAAGCAGGCGTGCCGCAAGGATCGATATTAGGCCCCCTCCTCTTCACCCTTTACACTGCAGATTTGCAGCAAGTTATAAAATTCTTCACTCCACATTTTTACGCAGACGATACCCAGTTATTTTTCTCAGATCATTACGCTTCGTTGGAACATAAGCTTCAGTCACTAAATTCTGACTTGAACAGCGTCAGTAACTGGTGTGTATCTAACGGTCTTAAAATAAATCCAGAAAAATCCACTTTCATAATCATTGGTTCTAATTATTCAAGGTCGCTAATTAAAAATATTAAGTTCGAGCTCAAAATAAACAATTTGCCCATTGTCAGGAATAACACTGCTAAAAATCTTGGTCTGATTTTTGACGAAATTTTTGATTGGACAGAACATGTAAAGACGCAATGTAGGAAAGCTTATGGAACACTTAGGAATCTGAATCGTTTCCGTGACTTCCTCCCTGCGGAATGCAAGCTAAGACTCATCCAAGCATTAATCTACCCATTGTTCGACTATTGTGATAATGTTTACGGCCCTCAACTCTCGCAAAAGCTCAGTAAAAAAATACAAATGGTGCAAAATGCCTGCTTCCGATACATTTTTCAAGCAAAAAGATCCAATCATATTCTTCCATTCTTAAATAATAATCAGGTTCTTACCATGGCAAACAGAAGGAAGTTGCACTATCTCTGTTTTATACGCCGCATACTGACAGAAGGTAAACCGCAGTACCTGTTTCAGAAGATGCATTCCCGTAGGGAAATCCATCAGTATGTTACACGTAAGCGGAACAACTTCGATTTACCCCATCACTCTACCACGTCCTACAAATCCTCTTTCTCCTTTTCGGCTCCCAAAGCATGGAATGCATTGCCTGCAAATATCGCTAGTGTAAAAAACCCATTATATTTTAAAGGTAAAATAAAAGATCTGCTGTTAATGGAACAATGGCAGAGTCGGGGCACATACTGAAGGTATCAAGTCACTCACTATAAGGAATTGTATTATTGTATTATTATTACTATTGTCTTTTTTATTTCTAGTTACACTTTTTTTTGCAACTAATTCCTATGTATTTTTTCTTTCTTCATTTTTTATTTTTATTATTATTATTATTATTATTACTTTACGTTTAGCTTACTGCTCCATAAGTTTATAATCATCTCATATGTATTCTCATATTGACAAGGGTTAGGTGGCAGAGCAGCCCTTGGCTGAACCTCGCCCGCTGAATAAAGAAAGAAATTTATTTATTATTTGTTGAGTAAATGATTAGGTTAATTCGTTATTTCTCGCGAAAAGAGGGAACCACAGCTGAAAGAAAATACACAACTTGTATTATTGAGGTCAAGAGTTCGTTTTAACATCATTTTTTGCACACATAGGCTAATCACGACTCGGGATACATTTAAATTGGAATCTGAAACATTATGCGACCTGACTGGAACTCGGAAAAGGACACACCGATTACAAGACATTACCACTTGATCTGGCGAACGCCAATAATAATGAGGGGTTGTGGGAGTGGGAGAGGGGTGACGGAAAGTAGAAAATAAATAGTATTTTTGGGGGTATTTAATGTTATATTTATACACATACAAACCTAATAAAATATTTATTTTGATACATGTGTGTGGGGGGGAAGGGGGAAAAGAGAGGAACAGAAAGATATTGGGAGAGATGGGACGAAGAGGTGATTGTGGAAAATGTCTTATTTGACGTTCAGTAATAAAAACAATCAAATCAATGATGATTATCTTATAAATACCATATTTAATGTACATTTGTTTTAAAAATGGGGGCGGGGAGCTGTTTGCTTTACGTTCAGTGCAGGATAACAAGTGGAGACACATAGTGGTTCGTATCTCACTTTAAACTGTAGGTCCAGGCCCCATTAGCCTATCTGTGTATAACGTGAATTTAGAATTCAGTAGAAAATAACGTCGATCTAGTATTTTGGATTTTAGATGCGTTGAGACCACTAAAATTTCCAATTCTTATAATAAGAAACCTGTCCTCATATTACCATTTTGAAAGAGAGAGAGTTAATTGTATAATCTTTCGTTGTTAGTTTCAAAGAAGACTGATTCAAATAGTAACAATGGGAACAAATAAAGCTTGCGAAAAGTTTTTGCCACCGTGCGGGTTTGAACCTACGACCATTAGAGTGACAACCCAGTGCGATAACCACTACCCCACGAGTTCCTTCCTTCTTACGGCATGATTATGTGTTAAGACCAATTCGTTCAATATGCATTAGAAATATAATCTCCACCCGCCTCTTTATAAACAACACACCCAAACGCTCCTTTGTAGCAAATGAAATAAAGACATTTAAGCAAAATCTACTATATTTACGATGCAATCGTTTTACATGGAGAGGCTACAGCTTCGAGAATTGAGGATGTGGTTTGACTGTAATTGTAGGATACCCCATATCGATAAGCCAAGGCTCTAGTGTGCACTAGATTGGTTCATTTGTAGTGACGTGCTCAGGAATTTGTAAAGAGTTATGTGAATATAAAAATGTGTTAATGCTAATTTTTTAAACAGTGAACTCATAATTTAATATCTCTCTGTCCTTCTCATTATCCTACTTAGGAACTAATTAGTATTGCAGGAGTCATACTGAAAAGAAATCTCACGTGATAATGACGAGAAATTAGATTTACGGAAGGAATAGTTTTCATATTTTAAAACCTCGAAGGGCCTTGGGCTATCTCCCGACTGTCAGTCTCCCTTCCACAATCCTACCTAGAGTTATCTTCAACTGGCAAGGAGGTGACGTTGGTCAGCACGTCGAACCCTCAGCCGTTATAGAATATATCTGAAACCAGGTTACACCAGTCACTCGTAGCTCCCCAATTTCCTCACGATGGTGGGTTGCCAATGGTCGTATACAGATAACAGGCCGAGAACCCAGGACGACTCGAATCCATGCCATCCCGCTGCAGTCGGAATCCAAAGCACAGAGTCTAAGACCGCACCGTTACAGAGGAGGAGAGTTTTCATATTTTGTTTCTTATAAATGTCGACAATACATTAAATATATTACGCACCAAAAATTAGTGTAAAAAATAACCGGTTCTATAAGAGATTCGAACCTTCGATCTTCACTCAACTAGGCCGCTATTTTTAACAATTTCCCATTTTCTCACTCAATAACTTCCGTTGAACGTTTGTCTTAAGAGTCGTTAGCAATCTTGTAAACCTTATTAACCTATCTGCTGTCTATCACAAATGTATTTTACAACCTGGAGTACATTTAGATGTCTGCAATTTAGAACTTGACTTTCGTGGTAAGTAATTCTCTACCGTCTACTATAATAAATAAATCAAAGTCTACATATCTCATATTTTGTAAATGCGAAATGTCATTGTTAAATGTTAGAAACTATTTCCTATTCCACCATTAGTTCCAGATTTAGCCACAGCATTCTGGAAACCAGCGTGAAACGTGTTTCCCACACTTCCAAGGTCAGTTGAACCCTTATCAGTTGCATTGGATGCCTGTGAACATGTTACTTCATACGTCATGGTACTGTGGTGGATTTCTTCCCCTTCCCCTTTTACCTTTAACGGAAGTTATTACCGACTGGGCACGACGAATCAGAAAAGCAGACTGTCTAGTAAATCGCATGCCATGTATTATTTTGAGCTCCTAGGTTCCGTCCCCTCGTCAGAAGGTCCCGTAGCTGTCACAGCTTGATTTATTGCCTCTTTCCCAGGCAAGAAAGCAGGAAGGCCATGAGTTTGTGTATGTTTGAGTGTAGAGAAGCAGAGCATATTTACCGTGAATTGGAACCAGTGACACAGTAACTTTATCTCGACCCCTACCGCGAAGGACGTATTTAGGGGGTCCAGGTGTCCCAACCTTCCCCCGAAAGACTTACCAAGTACAAAAATTAAATAATGAAAATAATGAGATCACAAAATAACTTGAATTAAGTAATGAAAATAAGGTTGTTGTTTAATCGCAAATTGTTTCTTTCCACAAAAATATTGGTAAGCAATACGACTTTGAATGACAGTACCAAAGAAGATTTATGCAAGAATTATTACTACTTATAATAACATGCAAAATATTACCAGGAATTTTACTTTCGTCAACTGAAAGTAACATCATTTTTTCATACTCAATAAATATTATATTCTTTATCTATTTGACATTAATTTCCTCGCCAGGGCAGTTTCTATTTTTTACAAATTTTGCCGACCTTAACTACGTGATGTAGTCACAAACTTATCCAAACTTCAACACATTGACCAATTTTCCCTACACAGGTATACATTCCATTATAGACTAGGTGTTGTGTCAACTAAGCAAGCTGATTTACAGGTTACTTCTGAAGTACAAATATATCTTGCCAGCTGGGGGAGGGAAGCGTGCATACTTTCTGTCGCCTATGAGTCTGTTTCTTGATTTTCAAGGATTTACCTGGAAGAAAAGCCAGTTTCTGTAAAAGTTTCAGAGAACCATATTGCTGCCCAAACTTCGTTGGAGTAAGAAAAGGACTATAGAAGAGGAATGTAGATTTTTCAAGTGAAATGCTTACTTTTGTTGTGAAGTGAATACTGAAAAGCGTAGAAATTGTGTACCCTGATAAAGTAAATTCATTCAGAAGTATTTCTTTATAACGAAATAAATTTGCCATAATCTGTGGCGGAGTGGTTAGCACAACCCGTTGCGACACCAGAGGTTGCGGGTTCGAATCCTGGCCTGAGCATGGGTTTTCTTCATCAATTTCATCATATCATTACTCATCCTCATCGTCGCCATTAGGCAAACGTGGCAGAAAAGCAACGCTAATAAAAAAATCAGAAATACAGTTGAGGAGAGGATTTATGACTTAGTCAATGAACAATTGAAAGCGAAAATTGTTCGTGTTGTTGCCTTTTCGCTCACAATATGCGAAATTACGGACGTCTGTGAGCTAGCTCGGTTAGCTCCCTTCATTCGTGGATGCGATTCTTATCTTGATATGACAGTAAAACTTCTTGAATGATTCCTCCCCGTGACACAAGAGTTGATATTTTGAAGGAAGTGGAGGCCATTTTGCAAATTACAGTCTTTCGTTATATTAAAACTTTTTAATAAAGTTATAATTTGTCCTTCCCAACTTCTCACGAATACCAGGAATGACAGGAATATTTGTCCACAGTAAAAATACTACGTGATGAAGTTGGAAACAGGTTTCAAGACTTCAGAGGGTGCGAAGGGCAATAATCTCTGCTCCCTTTTCTTTTGATGATGCGTGTGCAAGTCCTGACTTCGAATGGAACTTATTTAATTGCAGTGCAACTCGTAAAGGTGGGCTATCCTTGATTTTTCTTATATCTCCAATAGCAATATCCTCGAATAAGCTATTTTGCTGTAGAAATTTTATTAATTTTGGTTGCACTTGCCTTGGTGAAAAGTTGTTTTCCATAATTAAGATTAATGAAACAGCCGAATGATCAAGAATGACTGACAAAACATTTGTTGTCTGCATTAAGAGTTTCATGCTAACAAAAAAACTTATAGCAGACTTTTGAGAAGCTTGTTAAAAAAAACAGTGAAATCTGTGCGAAACGAAACTATAATTGCAAACAAACAGTTTCTTGCAAAAAGTTTTGCACAATTGTAACCAATTTATACTCGAAAGTAACATGTAAAATACTATAACCATGAAAAAATATGGGGAGAGGTCTATATAATTTACATATCGATGCTGCAATAATAATCACTGGAATCCCCCCCTCGGCCCCATTGGGTCGAACCACTTAGTTCTGGATTTTAAGGTGTTGGGGTTCTAGATGTGTGGCCCGGATTGTTTTGACATTATCGTTATGCGGCCCTACTCACGAATTGAGTTTGACATTGCTGGTCTATAGGACCTGTTGAGGAGATATATATGTGTGTGTGTGTGTGTCATAGAACATCACTACTTCCAAACAAACTTGATGTGGCTCTAACAGAAACATCTGTTTTTGGAGTGGAATGATTACGAAAAGGTTTACACTGGCCTCCCCGATGGTGCAGTGGTAGCGTCGTCGCCTTGTAATCAAGGGGTTCAAGGTTCGATACCCGGTGGAGGCACATAGTGGTTCGGATTCAACTTTAAACTGTAGGTCCAGTCCCGCTTAGCCTTACTGTGCATAAAGTGGACTTAAAACACTAAATCAATCAACCAACAAAAAGGTTTACTGTTTCTTTGCAAATCTTCAATTAATGTAAAATTTAGTATAAAAACATAATTTTTGCTGACTTTCTAACTTGAGATTTAAAGACAAATTATTACTTCGAATTCTTCATTAGCAATAACAAAAGTGATATAAAATATTGGATATGATTCTTGCCTTCGCTGAGAATCAAATTAGAGATGTACAGGTTAGGAAAGTGGAGGGAGAATTTCCTGGCATCTTCCCCTTCAATGTGAACGGTGCCTCCTACGTTCTACATTCCATTCAAAATTTCTTCTTAGTTTCAGATATATTTTGCATCCCCTATAGCATAATGGTAAAGGTGACCCTTGTAATTTAAAATGTCCCGAGTTTGGTATCCGGTGGACGCCTAATAGTTAGTTCAATCCCACTATACATATAAATCCAGTCCCGATTAGTCTATCTGTATATAAAGTAGACTTAAAACAGAAACTCAAGATACTCAAACGATTATCATAAGGTTGGCGGCGGTTGGTGCAGTGAGAGAGCCCCCTCTGCTCAATCAAAATTGTGAAACATAAACTTTTCAGTCAGTAAAACCATCGTGGTACGAACATTAAAATTTTTGTTTCAATTACATATTCGACCTCGATCTTGTTCACCAGATTACCAATTGTGATAACTTTTCTCTGCTTTAAAAGCTACACAAGGAAACAAGTTGAAAACGTGAATTGGACAAGGTTTCTTCTCTAGAACTGATTTTTAAAAGACCATGTCTTAGAGATGATCTGAAGGATATTCTATTCTTAAAACGCCAATCAGAATAAGGGATCAGCACTTATGTATATTTTCTCCCGCAGGCATGTGACCGGGGGGGGGGGGGTGAGGCTGAAGACCGTTCCGAAATCCTACAAATATGTAATTAAAATAGGGTATAGCGGTGATTAATTTTACTTACATTAAACATCTTGTACAATAACTTGTAATATACTGAGAAATTCATCTTCAGGGGTTCTATTCCCCACTTTTTCGCCCTTAGATGGCTGCTGCTGATAAGGGATGAGCCTTCCCCCGCGAAATAAAATTCTGGCTACGGGCCTGCTGTTCTGCATTGTGACTGTATGGTCCGATGCATCATGCTTTGAGTTCCGTCTACGGGACGCGCGCAGGTTCGAGTCTCTTAGGGGAAACGTATCAACTTTTCTCCTGAGATTTCGGCCTGTGCATAGGACCGGTTGCCACCCACCATCGTGAGGAGATTGGGAAGCTATGAATGAGTCACGGAAACCTACAACAAAGATTAGGGGTTCGTCGTGCTGACCGCACATAACTGGTTGGACTGGAAGTGAGGCCGGCAGTCGGTAGGTGGGCTCTGGCCCTCAGGGGCTGTAGCACCACGGGTTTACTTACGTATATTGGCGTAGCCATGTGTGGGTCCACAGAGGCTCGGCCTCTCCTCGAAATTCTGTCACTTTATTTTGACCAATTCACTGTGATTTTTTAAGAGTACTTTGGATCACGTATAGTGCTGATCTTGAAGATCATACTATAATTAGTTGGACTGAAATTTCACTTGGGAAGCAATCAATTAACATTGGGAAAAATCACAATAGGAGAGAGCAACTAATGTGATGCAGGAACTGGTCATATGTTTCCACAGGGGATTCCCATCACCACTGAGAGTTTGTCCCCACCCTTGGCCGATTAGCCGGCCCCGTGGCGGAGTACTTATCTCATTTCGTTACGACACCAGTGGTCCCGGGTTCGAATCCGGTCTGGGCATACGTGTCCTTCGTGAGCGTCTCTTCATCGATTACATCATATCATCATTAGCCAAGAGTGTCAGAAAGGCGAAGTAAAATAAACAAAATCAATCAACCTTGGCCGATTAAAGCTGCTGTGAACTCCAACGATGAGAACTGTGCAAAGGGACTTAAGTCAGATCATAACAAAGAAAACTACTTCATCAAAGTGTATGTTCAATATTATACTATTGTTTCCTGACATCTTTGTTACTACTGTACATTTTGTTACATTGTTTTGTCCGTCTTTCTCCTTTTCAGTTTTTCCATATGTTATTACACATGTCCACGTTTCCCATTTTTAAATTCCAGGTAGTTTCGCTCGTGCCCATCTCTAATAGGGACTCGATTCGTTAATAGTTGAAATAATAATTGTTACTAATTCTTGCCTTATTATTATTATATTGATTTTGTATAAAAAAACACCCCCTTCAAAGAGAAATACTTTCTTTCAACTGATATTCTCTACCGCCTTCTTTACTCTCAATTGATAAAATTCCAACCTCAACAAGAAAATTCAACATAATTATAGTAGCCACTGTAATAAACCAAATTTATTCAATCAAAACTTCAGTGATGAAGGTTCTGTCTCTTGAGCCTGCCACTTCTCGCTCCATGCAAGAGTCAGCCAGCAAGCAGTGAAATGTGAATTGCTTTGCCAGTGGAGAAATTTTAGCCTCCGAAACCAGAATGAAAAGAAACAGGTGAGTGTCCTTTTCCTGGAAACCTCACTGCGGGAGTCACGCGGAGGGGAGGGGGTGGTGAAGGGCGGAAGGTTCTCTTCCTAGTCCTCTGATATGTCACTAGGTGTCTCTGTATCGCATCGGGCCAGGAAACTACTTTCATGCCAACCTCCAGGCCACTCTTAACTCTCTCTCTTTCAAAATGGTAATATGAGGACAGGTTTCTTATTATAAGAATTGGAAATTTTAGTGGTCTCAACGCATCTAAAATCCAAAATACTAGATCGACGTTATTTTCTACTGAATTGTAAATTCATGTTATACACAGATAGGCTAATGGGGCCTGGACCTACAGTTTAAAGTGAGATACGAACCACTATGTGTCTCCACTTGTTATCCTGCACTGAACGTAAAGCAAACAGCTCCCCGCCCCCATTTTTAAAACAAATGTACATTAAATATGGTATTTATAAGATAATCATCATTGATTTGATTGTTTTTATTACTGAACGTCAAATAAGACATTTTCCACAATCACCTCTTCGTCCCATCTCTCCCAATATCTTTCTGTTCCTCTCTTTTCCCCCTTCCCCCCCACACACATGTATCAAAATAAATATTTTATTAGGTTTGTATGTGTATAAATATAACATTAAATACCCCCAAAAATACTATTTATTTTCTACTTTCCGTCACCCCTCTCCCACTCCCACAACCCCTCATTATTATTGGCGTTCGCCAGATCAAGTGGTAATGTCTTGTAATCGGTGTGTCCTTTTCCGAGTTCCAGTCAGGTCGCATAATGTTTCAGATTCCAATTTAAATGTATCCCGAGTCGTGATTAGCCTATGTGTGCAAAAAATGATGTTAAAACGAACTCTTGACCTCAATAATACAAGTTGTGTATTTTCTTTCAGCTGTGGTTCCCTCTTTTCGCGAGAAATAACGAATTAACCTAATCATTAACTCAACAAATAAAAATGCATCTCTAAATTAATTAATGAAAACTGTTATTACACCCAAACCACTATTTTATCGTAAATGTAAATGAAATGTCATCTCACGTAGCGAAAACAATGTGAAAATTGTTCTAATGAGTGATATATGATTGTCAAAGACATACATGAATACATTATATTAAGCTCGTGAACTATAATTGGGACAATTTAATACTACTTTGAAACGATTAAAAGCATTAAAACGACAAAGTAAACTTTTGCGCAATCTTTCTGCGGATTCGCATTATTGAAACAATATTTAACCAATGGGGACATTATCTCATATTTGGAAATGCTGCATTGGTTGAACTTCCTCTGGACAAGACTGTGAGTCACGCCTCCTGCTCCTCAGAATCGAACTTCACTCTGATTGGAGGATAGTATATTTCACAACACTTCCTTGTTTCAGAGCTACCAACATAATTTCGTAAGACATTGGACTTAGAAAAAATCCACGCGACAGAATTTTTGAACATGACTGTACATAACAGAGATCCGCCGTGAGATGTTATTTTTTACAACAATATGCACTATATTGTAAAAAAAATATATTTCAAGCCATCAGAAATGCCCTAAAATATTTAAGTCTCTTTTCTTAATTATCCAAAAATGTAGTTTAGACAGATATTTGAAAGTGATTTATTTATTGTTTATTGATTTGGTGTTTTAAGTTCAGTTTATGCACAGTAAGACTAATCGGGACCGGACCTATAGTTTAAAGTGGGATCCGAACCACTATGTGTCCATACCGGGTATCGAACGATATTTGAAAGTGGCATCAGAATTTGGAACTACCGTAGAATGGGGTGACATTGATCACTTACGACTTGTGTCTGTGTGTCTCACCCTTATATGAAGTACACAACATTACTAAGAGTTGTCTCCCTTGCCAAAAAGTAGTTTCCATGGAAAAAATACCAAAAACATGAACCACCTGCATAGAAAAGAAATAAAGTATGCTCAATCAAACTCATACATACACTGGGGTGAGATTGATCATGGTGCTGGAAAAAAACTGATTTTTCTCGTGTTGCACGCATGTTCTATACCATGCTCTCTTTTCCCCCAAAACTGTTGGCAATGCATTTTCGAAATATAAGGAATTAAATTCAGTCATTGTAGATAATTCGTTGGACCGCAATTTTGCAGTAAAACCTAAATTTATGTTTCATAGTTTAGTTTGGTGGTAAAATCGCAAACATACAATTTTCCATAAATGTAAAGCTTTTGAGTTGCAATTTTTAGAGTTACAAGATAACTTAAAGGATTGGTGTCATATTGTATTTGAGAAAAAAAATTGTAACCATGTTTAAAGATGGTGGACGACAGACTGATTTAACATGCCTTGCAAGAGCTTTAAGTTATGCAAATATTTGAGGTTAGATCTTCGTAGATTAAGAAAACCAAGTCTCAGCTAAGTTAGGACGTTACTTGAGCTTGAAGTTTTTAATAAAAACTTTGTAATATAGTCTGTGGTTCAGAAAGGGTGGGGGAATTTAGAGTTTTTAAGCTGAGATTCATGTCTCAAATAGATACACCAAGTGAATAATTTTACATTACATTTGCATTTGTTGAAAGCATTTAAAGATGGTGGATGAAAAATTGATTTTTCACATTCTGAGGTAGCTCCAAATTCTGATGCTACTCTCAAATATCTGCCTAAACTACATTTTTATACATTAAGAAAAGAAGTATTTAAGGCATTTCTTAAGCTCTGGCTTGAATTTTTTTTTTTTTGAGTAACAATATAGTGGATATTGTTGTAAAGAATAACGTCTCATGACTGATCTCTGTTATGTACACAATTTATTTCACATACCTCCCCTACTCTGTATATACATCTTTACATTACAATCAGGCGTCGCCTTGTAATCAAGGGGTCCCGGGTTCGATAACCAGTGGAGGCACATAGTGGTTCGGATCCCACTTTAAAATGATTAGCCTTTCTGTGCATAAAGTGGACTTAAAATACCAACTCAATCAATGTATGTTACAATCCATTAACAACTGCTCTCGGTTGCATTTTGCCTCAAAACAGAGAAATGCACCTAACACGACTTCACTCTATGGGCACACTATTTACAGGGTGGCGACAGACCTGGAAAATCGGGAAAAGTCAGGGAATTTGAGGTGTCAAAAAAAGTCAGGGAAATGTCAGGGAATTTAGTCTTCATTGACTTTTTTTTATTTATTTATTTAAAGATATCGTTATAGAACTCTGAACGGGAACAGGAAATCTCGTTCGTAAGTTTCGGCCTCAACTTTTATGCGCAACTCAACCACGGCGCCAGAAACCAGTGATAACAGGAGGAGAGAGAGAGAAATTTCTCTCGCCCGGGCTTCTCGGCGGGAATTTTAAATTCGAACACTCTTTGGAGGCAAATTGTTATAACTCAGGCACTATGGGAGCAATCTACTTCGGATAAGTTTTGTTTTGCAGCTAAAACATCAGATCATGCAACCGTGTACAATTCAGAATGCCGAACCGAGGAAGGGTGGTTTGGGGGCGCAACCCCCGAATTTCAATGGAAGAAAACATAAAAATCTGGAGTTTGTCCCCTCTTCCCCCACTATTTTGGGGAGAAACCACGAACTTTAGAATTATTTTCAAAGAATGGATATTTCTCAAGAAAATGAAACATATTTCATGTTCTTGGGTGCCATAACAAGTTGAATAATAAGCCAAAATGTGATTTTGTTTTACGAAAAATAGGTAATTTGCATTTTTGGAGGAAAATTGATATAACTCGGGCACTATGGGAGCAGTCTACTTCGGATAAGTTTTGGTTTGCAGCTAAAACATTAGAGCATGCAACCGTGTACAATTCGGAACGCCGGACCGAGGAAGGGGACTTGGGGGCACGAACCCCCGAATTTCAATGGAAAAATCATAAATCTGGAGTTTGCCCCTTTTTCCCCCGCTATTTTAGGGAGAGGGCGCAAACTTAAGTATTATTTTCAAAGAATGGACATTTCTCAAGAGAACGTAACATGTTTCATGTTCTTGGGTGCCATACAATGAGCTAAATGTGAAACTGTTCGGAAATGTGGCATGGATATGTTGCGGAGAGGGGGAGAGGGAGTCATCAATATGAATTTCCCAGGTTTGCTCCAGACCTGTGTCAAGAGTTTCCACCAAAACATGAGGTATGAAGGTCCAAAAAGCACATTCATTTCGTAATCAGCACCATGATACCATTTGGTATCATCGCGCCAGTACGACCTTACTCTAATTATACCATATGGTATCATCGGGGGAGTAAAGGTTAAGCCTCTAAATATTACGTGGAAAATGCATTGAATTATCATTTTTCTTGTCTGTATAGGAGTAGTAAGGGGACTTGTCAACAGATGGAGGGGATAAGAGCGGGTGGCGCCGTTCGATAGTTGTCGGACGTCGTAGTAAGGCATTTTGATGGGCAAACTGAAGGAACATAGAAACAAATAGGTTCCATTGATACATACGACTTTTGTCGAATATCGCCACCCGACAAAGTATCTCACTACAACATGCGACAGAAATTGCATGGACTGCAACATCCAACAAAAATTTCATGCATAAACAAGAAGAGTTTTAGACTGCAAATATATATGCTGCTGGCATTTTATTACTCTTCTGGCTCACTTCACCTTATTTAATGTAGCAGTGCTTTTTCATCATCCTGACGTATTACTGGTTTCGCACAAGTTAACATACGTTTACAATGACATTGCATTATTCTTAGATATCAAGAAGAATCCAACCAAATGGGATATATATTGAATGAAAAAGTGAAACATAAATCTGGATTGGTGAACGTTATAACAATTGGCAAGTGCATGCTCCCAACCTCAAATTTACTGCAAAACTAGTATTGCAACGAAATTAACGCCACTCTCTGTCCTGTCTGTTTAAACTCGTGAGAGATGGTCATTAATCTCTCACTGAGGAAGTTAATGTCCAATATTATGAAATAAAATACTAATAAAAAATACGAAAATATTTCAATATCATGTTTACTCGAATCATTCAATCATAAAAGCAAATCACTTTCTTCAAGAATTGACTTTTCTCTGCCAGCCCTGCTAAATGTTTACATTGATTTTTCACAAACGCCAAAACCGTGAAAAATGTTAATTGCTGCGAAGTTATGTTTAGGAATGTGCAGTAATGTCTGGACAAATTTTTCGCCAGTTCTAAATATCGAAATAATGTCAGTTTGGCATTAAATTCGAATTGTTCACGTTTTTAGCGATTTTTTTTAAAAACAAATGTCCTAAAACAATGAAAAATTCCATGAAATCCAACATTCTTGTCTTTTCTAGGCCATGGTTTTGTACATAGAACATGCAATTTTTCCAACATTTTACTCAAGAGTAAATTATAGAGTTACACGTACATGGAATAATTCCGACAGCCACATTAAATCATGTAAGCCCACGATATTTTCTACTTCTATCAAAACCATTTCCATCACAGAGCAAAGTGGCAGGGTTCTAACAGGAGATTGAGTGCGTATCTACCGTCACACGGGAGCCACATCTTCGTATTTGTTGCATGAGATATGTTTTGAATTACCAAGTTAAGTGCGCACCATCAGCATTTGTGGAGCAAGTAATAATGGAGCTCAGTCGTTAGGGCATCTGACTACTATGCGAGAGACCCGGGGTCGATCCCCTGCGGGATAGAACCACGACGTTTTCCACCTATTCAAACTGCTCCGGCACCCACCCAGCATCATATGAAGCTGGTACCTTGAACAAACTTTGAGGGATAAAGGTAGCCAGAAGCATGCTGTTGATCACATCATCCCTACCTTCAGCTGTGATCAAGAAAGTGTGGGCCCTAACTCCACACCCCTACTATACACCTTCATGGAAAAGTGCAGGGAAGCACTTTATTTTTACTTCCTCAAAAATCTGTTCCATCATATCAAACTGTCACGAAAATAAGTAGACCGTGTGACCTACAATTTAAAATAATAGTTTAAAAGCATAATGGAGTATTACGTTTTGGTATATTTGGCAGATAAATGTTCTAAAACAGAAACGCGAATTTTGGGAAATTTAACACTAACAAGTCAAAAAAAGATAATGCCAATTTTTGGTGCCATAATATATCGGTATCTCTCATGTGAGATTGATTCATTTTAATTTTTTCGGTTCGTCACCACTTATGGTCATTATACACCCTTCAGTATATACGGGGAAAATTCCATTATCTAAAATCCTTACCTTAAAATTAAAAAAGGAGTATGGAAAATAACTTTCCCAAATTAACTTTCAAGATATCAAACTCTCACGAAGATGTGTAGGCCATGTGAATTACAATTTGAAACAGCAGTTTAAAAACACCATGAAGGTATAATTTTAGATATTTGCCAGAAAATGAGCTATAATGAAAATGTGAATTTTGGGAAAAATAACACCGAATAGTAAGAAATAAAAAATAAAAAATACAACAATTTGAAAAAAAAACAACAAAAAATCAAGGTCCCTACCGATTAGGCATAAATAACACAAGAATATCAGTTGTAATTTATTGCATTAGTAACAGTGAGTCCTAATCTAATTTTCGGTATAATCACCACCGTTGTTCTGGCATGTGTCGTAGCATGGCACTAAATTTTGTATGCCCATGGTATATGTGTCTGACAGCAAAGACTGGAACTATCTCTACCGCAATGTAGCTGTCAAATCCTTGCCCTGCCAGAAACCTCTTCAGTTAAACAAAGAGATGAAAGTCGGTACATGCAAGGCCAGGGCTGTACAGGAAGTGGTCCAAGATCTCTCACCTGAAGTGATGCAAAGGGCCCGTGTGCACTCAGCTGTATGAGGTAGTGCACAGTTGATTGGCCTTCCTTGAATTGAATGCACCATCGTCTGACCTTACTATCACTCACGACGTCTGGTCTGCACACCTCACACTATTGCTGGTGGCTCTGTGCCAAATTCTGAGTATGCAATGTAGGCTACATCACAGTCAGTGGGAGACTGTGTGAGAGCTGCAATCTTTAACCTAGAACTGTCCTAAAACGGCTGCATTGCAACTGTACCAGATTACAGCTACATGACACTTCTTCCTGCCTGCATGTGTGTGTTTGTCGCTCTCCGACCACTAGCGCTGCATATAGGAGCTTTTTTCAGGATGCCCCTCGTATATGAACTTTCAGAATGTTTTATTATTAGTGTTTTCCTGTTTTAATGTGTGGTTAGCTAAATCAGGTACCTATACAATGCAATTCTATAAATTCCTTGCGTTAAATTTCTAATACCTACATACCCTTTTCATCAGCATTAATGGTATAACTGCATGTTGTCAGTTTCACAGCACTTCACTTGGATATACTGTACTGAAGCAGAAATCCCATCGATAATGTATGGAAATATGACACTTTATTTTGTTCGATTCAATTGTTTCATTATATGCAAGAGTTAAGCTGTTTGCTTTACAGAGAATAGAGAAGTAGCTTTATGCATTGAAAAATGAGTCCGCACTCATGGTTCTTGCAAGCAGAGGGTTCCAAACCTCAGTGGAAATATCAACATATAATACCGAGAATGTATAAGGAGACTGATAAATTACACATTGTATTTCTTAATCATTCACTCTTCACTCCTATCTCATTTAGTCGTAACTTACTGCGTATGACAATATTCCATAATCCTTCCCTATCTTGTGAATTGTAATAATTTTCCAAATTCACTATTTAGCAGTTTGAATTCAAATCATAGAGAATAGAGAAATTAAGTCAATTTCATAGAAGATAATATTGGTACTTAACAAGATCATATGCGGACCTGTGTGAGTTTATTTTTTTTATTTGCAAAAACATCGATTTAGTTTAGTTTATAAATGTAAATTTTGTCCTGGAAACCTGGAAAAGTCAGGGAATTTCATTTCTGCTTGTTTGTAGCCACCTTGTATTTAGCATAGTGCTAACTCGTCCCCGCAGTTTATCACGCAGAGGCATATGGTGCTCACTCTCTGTGTATATTTATGCATTCATCTGGCTCTGAGTCTGAGAGCCGGCAACTGTCTGAGCTTCTGAGAGCCCATAAGTCAGAATGCTGTACTTTATATAACTCAAACTGGCCTGCCTCCAACCACGGGCTCAAGGCCCTATTGTTACTTTTCAAACAGGAGAGCCATTGAGGGAAAACAACCGTTGGTTTCCCCGGCTATGCGGCAAAAAGCAACCTAGGCCATTTACAAACATTCAAACACACACATACATATGTATATATATATATATATAGGGTGGCTCAAAAAGTCACTTAACACCCCCGATACAAGGCCACTGCAGCGTGCAAGATGGAAATGGTGATGACTAATCGTTATCAGGCCAAGAGGGAACCACATTGATGCCACCCGCATGGTCAGCGGCCATCTTGAATTCAACTTTAGAATTTTAAATGGGAAGGGGGTGATATGATATATCAAATCAGGCTCGAATTTCACGAGAAATGCAATGGTGAAGGTTTGTTCGACGTATCTTTAACCAGTAAAAAGTTATGACTGAATTCTTGTACCAAATTGTTCCTTTTCGAGGTGTTAGAAAAATGCCTTAAGATTTGTTTAGTGCATCGGTAATGCATCGAGATCAAAGTGACGTCTTGGGAGCGACGTTCGCATGCCATTGCACATTATTTTAATCGGATACATCCATGAAGAGCTGCGCATTATGAATGGTTGTCGCGAACAATTTACAGTGTGACGCTTCCATTGAATTAAAAGTCCTTCCCAGTGACAAAGCTAATGTTTATGTTCATAAGGAAGTTCATAAACAGAATATGCGACCCTTGTCATCTGATAACTAACTTTGGACAGAGACTGTTTCACAACGTTCTCATAGTGTTTTGGTGTTCCTCCCTATTGAAAAAACTCTGTAAAAGTACCTTCTTCCATAAGCAAGGATGAACAAACCTGTTTATTTCACAAATCCAAGTAGCCCCAAGCATTTAAGGTTCCGTTGATGAAAAATTGACTAACCAGTCGTGTTCCACACAGCACGACACACCACAATAACTTACCAGCACTAACCATTCAGCTTTGATCTGTTGAAAATGGGTTATCAGATAAAAAACATCGAATATTCTGTTTATGAACTTCCTTCTTAACATAAACATTAGCCTTGTCACTGGGAAGGACTTTTAATTCAATGGAAGCGCCACACTGTAAATTGCTCGCGACAACCATTCATAATGCGCAGCTCTTCATGGATATATCCGATTAAAATCTTGTGCAATGGCATGCGAACTTCTCTCCCTAGACATCACTTTGATCTCGATGCATTGCCGATGCACTAAACAAATCTTAAGGCATTTTTCTAACACCTCGAAAAGGAGCAATTTGGTACAAGAATTCAGTCATAACTTTTTACTGGTTAAAGATACGTCGAAAAAACCTTCACCATTGCATTTCTCGTGAAATTCTAGCCTGATTTGATATATCATATCACCCCCTTCCCATTTATAATTCTAAAGTTGAATTCAAGATGGCAGACATCAAGATGGCCACCGACCGTGCGGGTGGCATCAATGTGGTTCCCCCTTGGCCTGATAACGATTAGTCATCACCATTTCCATGTTGCGCGCTGCAGTGGCCTTGTATCGGGGGTGTTAAGTGACTTTTTGAGCCAACCTGTATATTTCCATGCATAAAAACCACACACCAATATGTATGTTGGGATCGAAATGGGGCTACTAATGTTTTGTCCATGGAAACTGTAAGTTCCATAGCAACCAGATATTGAAAAATGGATGTGGTATTCCATTTGGATGAAATCATTCAAGACAATTAAATATCTCAGCCTTATAATTTTGGCATGGTTAATACACGGAGGAGATATTTAGACTTGAAACATTCACAAAAATAATGGGAAAACACAACTGTGTGTGTGTGTGCAGCTACCGTATGTTGTATAGTAGATAAAGGTAAAAGATCCCCGTGCATATAGCACCGTGCCATGAAGGCACATTCAGGGAATATAGGGGTTGAGCCCAACATATTCTTGATCTCGGCCATTTTGGAGGTGATGTGGTCACAACCAAACTCGGACTGCCTTTAACCCCCAGGACCAATTGATTTCAGACTGGGCGAGTTCCAGAGCTGCTTTATGCAGGGACAATACCGGAAAAATTCCAACCTTTGAGCACCCACCCCAAGATTCGAACCTGGGTCTTCTGCATGGGAGTCAGTCAGCCGGTCTACTTTTTTTAATTGTTATTTTTTACATTTGTAATAAAAGTAATACCCCTAAGCAGTAGTATCCCCCATTTTCTTAATTTTCACACACACCAATTTTCTCTGTATTATCATTGGAATCCAAATCCGGAACTTCTGACATTGCAGCATGCAGTGCTAACTACTCTGCCGCAGAGGTTGACTAAACCACCACAGCTATCAAGTATTAGTATAGTATTGCAATGTGCAACCCTGGGAACTGATCATACTGGATCGTGTAACATCAGGAGTGGAATCAAACTATATTTCAGAACATAACTCAGTATTTTAGATAATTTTATTATTTGTCCCACACTGTGGCTGTGCGGTCATGCTTTGGGCTCTGGCTATGGGACGCGTGCAGGTTCAATTCTCCTTGGGGAGACGTAACAGCTTCTCTCCTGAGATTTCGTCCTCTGTATGAGACTGGTGAACATGATTAAATTGGGAAGTTACGAATGAGTAGCATAAGCTGGTCATGAAAACCTACCACAGCGACCGGGAGTTTGTTGTGCTGACCACACATCACCCACCTTAAGCTTGGTATCCACTTGTTGCAAACCAGCGTGTCTTATCCCCATCCTGTATCAATCAATGATACGATACGGACCCCGATTTGTCATGTATCATCACTGCATTCTGTATCATCCACCCCATAACATGATTGATACGGGAGTGCGATGCGGTTTACAGTTTGGTCTGAAATCACGATGAGTAACCGCAGCAAGTGGCAGCAGCTGCATATATTTTCATTACTTATGTTTAATCGAAAAAGAAAAAAATGCAAATCACCACGTTGGTGGATGACAAACATGTACGCGAACCGTGAACGGTATAGTGGAGGCAGCTTATTGGCACACTTGCGGTTCCAGCAGATCAGCGGATTACACAGAAACTTTACTTTATTTCAATAAATACAATAGTATTTTCCGTATCCCACTCCATAATAAGGAAAATAAATTGACAATGGGACGTACTGTCATTCACAGAGCTCACTGCACACTGAAGGATGATGCAACAAGGCAACGGAATGTGCGCACGCCCATCCACACTGCCCATCCACCGCTTATCGTATCCTTTCTTTGATGTGACGGGAAAAAAATGCATAATGAGCGATCGGTCCATTGTGTTTCTTTCCTCATATTTTGAAAGGGAGCGTTGTAAGTTTTTTTGAATAAATTGATACGGAACAGGGATACGATACATTGGTTTGCAACAAGTGGATACCGGGCTTTAGAGTAGGCAGTTGGTAGGTAGGCCTGAGCCCTCAATGGTCTATTGCGGCACGTCTTATGTATGTTTTTAGTTTAATCATTTCAAGGTGTGAGACCTTGATTGTTTCTTAACTATGTTAACAGAAAATATTAAATAGTTTTTGATTCAGTGAACTAAAACAATACAAATTGAATGTTCCAATATATTACTATCAGAGGAAAATGTATTTAATTTTTAAATATATATATTTATAAACATAACTTGAAAAAAACCCAATAAAACCCAGTTTTGCCTGGGTTTTATCTGAAAAAAAAACAACAACATTTTCTTGAAAAAAAAAAACAGGCAAAATGCCAACCATGTTTTGAATGCATGTTATTCGAGACACTCATGCCAGTGACTGTGTACAATTGACTGGTAATGATGGTAATTTTTGTAATTTTTATAATTCATAAATAACTGCACATATATAATCATCAAAGTAAGGAGTGGTTCAAAAGCAAAATAGTTTCTTGAATTTTAGTGATAAGAAAAAGTGTGTGCCTGTGAGGCCCCTCCTCCTCAGGTAAGTAAGTTTCTGATATGGCACGGGTAAGCTAGCATTAAGTCACAATTTAAACCAGGTGATTTCTTTGGAAAAAAACAGCAGTGATTTAAATCGCTTCAAAGAAATAATTTATAGGGCTTCCTGATGGCATTGTGGTGGTAGCATGGTCACCTTGCAATCAAGGGGTCCTTTGTTCGATACCCGGTGGAGGCATATAGTGGTTCCCATTTTAAACTATAGGTCTAGTCCCGGCCTTACTGTGAATAAAGTGCAATCAATTTCAATAATATATGCAAGGATTATGTAGATATCTGAATCACTTTTGGTGAAAGTACATTAATCATTTAATGGTGTTTATTAGGCTATAAGAAAGGAAAGGAAATGTATTGTGTAAACTGGAAACACAATTAAATTTCTCCTTATTTAAAATTCAATATTTTTCATAGGGAAAGCAAACATTTTGCATATAATAATATACAAAATACTAATAATTTTAAACCGTAAATAGTGCCAATGTTATTAAACTATAAGTGAACATGGCAGCTGATATTTTGATGAATAGATTCTCTCGGGCTATCGAGAGGTTCAACCCTGAAGATGAGAGTGACGTTAGCTCTTGAAAGCTTGGAATATCCTCCACAACTCACCTGGTGGATATCCAGAGAGAGAATCTATTCATCATTTACCACAAGGAAAGCTTCAAGTCTTACTTCAGCTGATATTTTGCTAACTATCAGTAAGAAATTGTGAAAGTTCAGCTCCAAAGACTACAATAAATATTTTAAGTTACAATTATGTTGTATATCCAGAATGTTTTATTTTCACTGAAAGGAAATTTACCAAAATTACTCCAGTTTCATTAACAGACTCGACAAACATTTGCATAGTAGGTTCATATATATACAGTACCAGACACAGAAAAATATATATATTTTTTATCACTTTACAGAGTCATTTACCAGATAAGCCTTTCTACAAAAAAACATATAGCTGTGTGTTGCCAAAAACCAAGCAAGCAATTTTAAGTGTGTTTATTTTTAAATTGATTTAAATAAAAAGTAATCAAAGATATTAAAAAAAAATCATGATTTTTATGCACCCTGCTTTAATCTCTAGGACCACTCCATGTTAGGCTGCCTATCTGTGCATAAATATGACTTAAAAAGGAGGGATGTGTAAGCTGGTAACCAATTGTACACCTTCAAAAATTGTGAGTTTTTCAAATTGAATATTCAGATTTTGATGTTTCACAATGACTAAATGCTAATTCAACATTTTGAAACCACAAATAATGAAGACATTTATCCCTGAAATGTGAACACAGAATGTGGAATTCCTGGCATCCTGAACCAATTTTTTTTTAAAAGGAAATTTCTTTGCACACTCATACACACACTCACTCACACTCACTCACTCACTCACTCTCTCTCTCTCTCTCTCTCTCTCTCTCTCTCTCTCACAAGGAATGTACAATTACTACCTAGTTACATTAAACATAACATGATCATCAAAGGTATACATATCTTGAAAACAAGCGACTTCCCAGTCAGTTCACATCACCTGGAGTTGACAAACTCATAAGCAATGATGTCATAACATCACATATCTTGGGGTGTAAGTGGTGAACTTTCACATAGTTCACCCAATTGTCAACCTCACTTCCACATAGTACCCTGGATTGCATTTTGCAGACGAACAAGGCTCTGGCGACTGGCACTTTGGCCAGTATAATTCTGTGTCTTGTCCTTATGTGTGCTGGGTGCATCTTTACAGCCTCAGCTTTTAACCAAAGTCAGAATATTTTAATATTTTAGTTACAACATGACATTACAGTAATGTTTATTTTAGTTCTGTTAACCTAAGTCAGACTATTTTAGTCTTCCAACGTTACAGTTATGTTGTTAGTTACATTTTCGTTTAGGTAAGGGGCTGGACCACATTTAGCATGATGGGTGCAAAATAGGGAGCGATTTTACAATACCGGACCCTTCTCTAATTTCATTCATATTTCGCATACTCACTAAATTAGGGCTCCTAATCACGAATCTGAAGTTAAAATTTGGCGCTCACGTGTCAAACTTGCAAAATAAGAGGGTCAGTCATCGCAACCGACAATGCACAATTGCTCATTATTTATCGCAAGATTTTCCGTTTCGAATACTTAAAGAACGAAATATATATATTCCTGATATTACTATGACCCTAAAATTTAACTATGTTTCCTAACCTAGCCTAACCTAACCACATGCCAATGGTTCGTGGGGCTAACGCCAATGGTTCGTGGGGCTAGCGTCAATGGTTCGCAATTATTTTTCAATTTCTAAATCCTGATAATACCACGATACGAAATTTTAACTATGTTTGCCTAACTTAACTGAAACTAACCTAACCACGCGTCAATGGTTTGTGGGGCTAACGTCAATGGTTCGCAATTATTTTGCAATTTCTAGAAATTTCCGACAAATTTTAACTTCAGATTTGTTATTAGCAGACCTCAATTAGTAAGTATGCCAAATATAAAGAAAATCAGAGAGGAAATGGCTTTTTCGAAAGCAAAACTTACAGAAAAATGGACATTACTTCCTTCCTTCAAAAGACACCATCTTCCTCACATGAACAACTGACGAACTGAAGGTCTCACTTATCGCACAACACTTTATCAACCTTCTTGTGTACTGAATGCAACATAGCGAATAACGGGTCTCACTTATCGCACAACACTTAAGCAACCTTCTGAATGCAACGTAACGAGTTGCGAACGTCACTTGTTCACATGAGAAAAAATGACTTCTTCGTTGTTTATGTATTGACAATCACCGTGGTAATTCACAACGCTATTTTACAACTTCTACACGTTAATTTACAATTTCTACACGTGACCACCAAATCTTAACTGCAGATACGTGATCAGGACTCCATAATTAGTGAGATTAGAATTATTAACGAAATTGTGCCTTTTTTTTGGTGTTGTAAAATCACAACTTTCTACAAGTTATTTTGAAAGTTTCACACGAGAGCGCCAAATTTTAACTGCAGATTCGTGATTAGGAGCCCTAAATTAGTCAGTATGCGAAATATCGTATCAATCCATAGGATTGTATGTTTATTTTATTAAGTCTCTCTGAACGCTTCATGTTGACCAGGGCATTCACTTGTTTTTCTCTCAGCTGTCTCAAGCCTCTTAGGCATGTTTACAATGCATTGTGTTGTGCCATGCAAACCTCCTGAGCATTCAGGAAATAGGTAACACTTCTGGGTTTGGTGTCAGCGGTTTGCATGGTAGCAATTATGATAATAAACACGATTCGGCGATTCGGCATCGAGGAAGAGCTCGATGGCCAGGGAATATAGAGGTGAGACAAGCTGGGAAGGGACTGGACTTTGGGAATTGAGTTGGTAGAGAGAGGAGGTCAGCAAGGCAGGAGGTCGATAGTGGAAGCACGCTCTGGTCAACAAATAGGAGAGAAGCGCACAGAGGACTTCGCTATTTTCATTCAGCTAAGAGACTTCAGTTAGACAGGTAATTATCCTACACCCAGCCATGATACAGGTTCAACGGTTCACAAAATCCAACGAGTTGCCATTGTCTTTTCAGTAGTTTAATTCCTTTGTGTAATTTGTACCTTTCGCATGCCAAGCAATAACTCGTCATGTCAATGACGAGTGGTCTCATCAAGAGGATGAATGATGAGTAGTTTACATCACCCCATCAGTTAACTGGTTCAGATCCCACGAACTTTAAGGTTCGTTACGTGGTGGATTTGCTGGGGCTTCTCATGCATTTTTTCGGAAATGCGATGAGAAAAGAGTTTGTTAGCCAGTTTAAAAATTCAACCCCACCCCAACTTTCGTTACGTGGTGGAGATTAGCGGGTCTTTTCATTTTTTTTCAGAAAATGAAAAGAGTTACAGTTAAAGTTTTAACCAGTTTAAATTCAACCCCACCCCAAATTTTGTTACATGGTTTTAAATTCAAACTCACCCTAATATTTTGCTCATTTATGTAGTTTTGTTAGTATGTCCTTGCCATATTTTATTTTGAAAATACATAGGGCTTAAAGCTTTTGCATTTATGGGGGGAGAAGAAGTTATTGGTGCCATGATAGATGTCGAGCTTTCACCTTGCTGACGAACTCGACGAAACATTAGACAAATTATTGGATATAGCACGAGGAACTACAAGTTTTAATTTAGATGTCAGCGGCCCAGCTGCAAGTTCCACCCCCAAGTTTAAACGTAGCCCAATTTTAACTAGACGCCTTCAGCGAGAATTATTGGAAAAACAGAGATGTGAACCACAATTAGAGCAACAGGATCAGGATTTTAGAGATTTAGACCAAACACAATTCGCAACAATGGCTCAGTCGCAGTTTGTTCCCCCAACTATTTTAGAGGGTATCCCATTTCAGGGGATAGCCGGGGAGGACGTTTCAAAATTTTTAGATAAAGTAGATAGCCTTGCCATATTAAATGGATGGAATAATGCCCGTAAACTAGAATTATTTCCAGCCCTTCTGGCCGGGCCAGCATTACGGTGGTACCAATCCTGGAAAGATGGTACAGACAATCAGGAAGTTACTTACGAGGAGATACAGAAAAAATTTAAAGACGAATTTACAGGGTCCTTGGATCAACTCCAGATCGAGGAGCAAATTCGATATAGGTTACACAAAGAAACTGAGCCAGTTACGAATTATGTTCGGGACAAACAATTACTTCTACTCAAGGCAGACCCCAAAATGAGTATTCAACAACAGATCAAGCAGATCATATTAGGCTTACAGGTGGATTACATGAAAGATATCCACCATAAAGAGTATGAGTCTGTGCATGGGTTGCTTAAGGATTTAAAATCCTTTGAGAAACTCCAATTTTTGATGAGACAGCGCAAGCTGAAGGAATTGAGGTACGAAGAGCAAAGAGAGAGTTTATTCTCTCCTTTGCATAATACACCAGCACTTTCGCAACAGCAGCAGATTTTACTGCAGAGTAACAATCTGGCTACTGCTGAGTCAGCGCAAGCGCGACCCACTTCAGACATTGAGGCAAAATTTAAAGCATTGCAAAAGGAGGTTGAGCAACTTAAGTTATTTAACAATCCTCACAATACCAAAGCTCAAGTCCAGGCTCAGGAAACTGGTCTGGAAGCGAGATTAGCCAGTCTCACTTTGAGATTGAACAGCATGGAGGATCAAAAACAGAACCCTGGCACCGACTCATCTACTCCACAACAGTTTAGAGAACCTTTTTATAAGGATAATCATCAGTCAAGTAATAACTATAGAGGCTCCTATCGGGGTAATAATAATAGACGACAATACAATAGGGGGTACAGGAATGGACATAATAATAATGGTAACAACACAGATCGCAATAGGCGATACGGCCATACCCAACAATGGCGAGGACGTGGAAACTTCCGCGGACAGAACTCGCGGGGTTCCTCGTCTTCAGCAGGGCGAGACCAGGGAAACAGGGTAGAGCAACGGGGGAGACCACGCTGCTCAATTTGTAATTACCCTAATCACACAGCAGCCACTTGTTTTCAGAACACGGAGGCTTTAAACGAACAATGACTGCCCATAGAAGAGACGTATGCGCAGATTTCGTTGGCAAACAGATATCAGTCTCTACTTTCCCCTATGAGGAATTAATTTATATTAATGCAGTATTAGGGGGACAACGTCAGAGGTTTCTCATGGATTCCGGAAGCCAAGTATCCGTCACCAGTGATCGAGGCATTCCTTCAACCGCCAAACGATTTAAAATTCATACGGCCATAAGGGGAGTAGCAAAAGAACAAATTGAAATTAAAGAGATTGTCCTATTAACTTTTGCAATAAACGGCCGCAATTTTACCCATCCTTTTCGGATGATTCCAAATTTTGAACATGGGACAATCCTGGGAAACGATTTCTTAAGAGCTCATAAAGCAAATTTGGATTTTGATCAAAATCGACTCACATTGAGGAGATTTGGTACTCCTCCGCGAAACCAGTTAAGGACGGAACACCGAAAGACCTTTGACGTTTCCATAAAAGTTGCTAGTCTGATCAGGGATTTATATGTGCCGGAATTTGTAACTTCCAGACAAATTAGAATCAAACCTAGATCTCATTTGTGTATTCCTGTCAAATTGACAAATTCTAGTAATCAAAATTTAACTTATTTGGAGCCAGATTTACAGTTTCAAATGGACACAGGCTTAATGGTGCCTCGAGCCATTGTAAATCCGGAGTCATTTTTAATTTGGATTACTAATCCAAATTCTTACAAAGTTAAAATTAGGAAAGGGGCACGTTTAGGTACCGCAGAGGCATGGCAAAATCCAGTACCAGCTTCACGTCATATTGCAGACGACGAAGGACCTAACGTTATGGTGACCAAGGAGACTGGCACCGTGACAAAACCAGTGCACGACATTACTAAATTTGACATAAATCCAGCATTAGAACCCGATCAGAAATTGCAACTTAGACAATTATTAGAGAAATATGTAGATGTATTTTCTTGGTCTGAGCAGGACATTGGTTGTGCCACTAATTATACGCATCGTATAAAGTTAAAGGACGATTCGGAATTTCACGTCCCAGCTTACCCTATACCAGTTCACTTGCGTAAGGAAATTAACCAGCAAATTGACAACTTGCTAGAAGCAGGGGTCATCAGTCCTACGACATCACCGTACAATTCACCAGTTTTTCTTGTCAAGAAGAAATCAGGAGCTTATCGCATGGTGCAAGATTTTCGATTACTGAATGCCAGGTCCGTTTTCGACGCAGTTTCAATTGGAAACATCTCAGAGATATTGCACAATATGGCCGGTAAGAGCTACTACTGTAGTGCTGACTTGAAACAGGGATTTTTTCAAATACCATTAGAAGAACAATCGAAAAAGTACACTGCCTTTACTATACCAGCCAGGGGACAATTTGCGATGAATTTTACACCTATGGGACATGTGACTTCTCCTGCGGCAATGACCCGATGTGTTCAGCTCGCTACAGCGGGGATGAACGACAATAATTTCGCCTTTTATATCGATGACATGTTTGTTTTTGCCAATACATTTAAGGATATGTTGGTCAATTTAGAGAAAATGTTTCAATGTTTACGATCTGCCGGATTGAAATTGGCTGTACCTAAATGTTCATTTGGATACTATGAGACAATTGCCTTGGGCCACAATGTGGGCAAATATGGCTATCGTATAAGTGATAGAATACTGTCATCCATTAAGAATTATAAGGTTCCCACCACCACGAAGAAGGTTAAAATGTTTTTAGGTCTTTGCAGCTACGTGAGGAAATATGTCAAGAATTTTTCTGATATTGCATCACCATTACAGGGTTTAATTCGTAAGGGCAAGAAATTTACATGGGGTCCTGAACAACAATCGGCATTTGAGAAATTAAAGGAAGCTCTAATTACTGCACCTGTTTTGTTACCGTACGATCCAGCGAAGAACACCAAGGTTTTCACCGATGCTTCATCTCATGCGGTCAGTGGCGTATTAATGCAGCCCAATGCAGAAGGAGAGTACTTGCCATGTGCGTACTGTAGTAGAACGTTGACCGACACTGAAAAAAGATTGAGTGTTATTGAGCAAGAATTAACAGCAATTTTATATGCTTTCAAATCATTTAGATTTTATCTTGTTGGGCGCCATTTTGATTTATACACAGACAACAAAGCAATTACGTACATTAGGACATCCCGTAATTTGAGCTCAAAGCTTCTTCGATGGAGCAACCTTTTGGAGGATTTTTCATTTACACCGATCCATGTTAAAACTACGGAGAATATCGCCGATCCCCTCAGCAGAGAATGTGGAGAAAATGTAGAGGATGGCAACACTGAAGAGGACATTCCCGAACCCAGGACACTTACTTTATTTGATGCAAGCACAGATGTCGCAGTACATCAGAGACAGGATTCATTTTTTGGCCCAATTATTAAAGTTTTGGAGGACCCAGACAGGGACGATGGAACATTACCTTTACACATCCAGAGGCAGGTCTATCATCATGTGTTGGAAGATGGATTATTGTATAGACAGCAGAAATTAGGAGCTACTACCAAGAAATTATTATGCATTCCCATGACGTTACGTGATTCTGTGATTGAGACACTCCACGCTTCACCCATAGGAGGTTCTCATCTTGGATTTACCAAGTGTTATAATGTGGCCTTACCAAGAATTTATTTTCCAAATATGAAGTTATTTATACAGAGGAAAATTAGGGAATGTATAACATGCCAGCAGAATAAACGCCGTCCAGGTCTACCAGCAGGGGAACTGTGCACCTTTCCCGCACAGAAGCCATTCCAGAGGATTTGTCTAGACTTTTCAGGCCCATATCCTCCTTCATCCAATCTTCGTCATCGATACATAATCGCTGCCACAGATTTTGGGACGCGCTATTTAATAGCCAAACCAGTTGCAGATTGCACGGCCAGTACAGCAGCAGAATTTGTGTACGAAGAGATAGTGTTACGCTACGGAGCCCCAAAGGATATTTACACGGATCGGGGATCTGCATTTAAATCTAAGCTTTTCCAGGAACTTGGCACTAAATTGGGAATCACCATCAAGTTTTCACCAGTCGGTCTTCATAACTCTATAGGTCTTTCGGAACGTAACCACGGGGTCTTACAGAGTATAATGAAGTGCTATGTTAATTCGAAACATACAGATTGGGTCCAATATTTACAGCCAAGTGTATTTAGTTACAATACTACCAGGAATCAGAATTTGCGGTATAGCCCATTCTTTTTAGTACATGGATTCCAACCTACTTTGCCCTGGGAGCTTGCATTACACACACCAAGCTGTGAAAATGTGGAGAATGATGTACGGTTCCGAGTATTGGAGAAAGCAAGAACCAATGCTACGAATAACTTAGCAAAACGACATGTTGAAGTGAAGAAATATTATGATCAGAAGAGGAAACAGATCAAGTTTCAACCAGGCGATCAAGTATTAATTTTTGACAGCACCCAGAAAATTGGAACCGCACGGTGCTTTTCAGGTATTTATAAAGGCCCAGCCACAGTTATTCAAGAAGAGAATCCCAATACATACCTGGTGGAATTCCAAAACAAGCGCGGAAAGACAGTAGTGGACTCTATTGCCGTCCAGAGACTCAAAAAATATTATGCGCCAGATGACGGTGAAGGCGAAGAAAATTTGGCAGGTGAAGATGAAGATCATCAAGAAGACAACGCGGACTCACGCGCGGACAATGGTCACTAAAATTGAAAATTTATATAAGTAACAGATTTAACATTTTTATTTCACTTGCGTGACATAATAATAATTTATAATAAAATAGCACTAATAATATGAAAGATTAAAAGCAGACTTATTATTTAATAATGTGCTTTACGCACAAAAGTTTTTGCAGTATGCACGAACTTTAAGGTTCGTTACGATATGGACGAAATTGGAGAAGGGTCCGGTATTGTAAAATCATACCCAAAATAGCGTAAGTGCTGATGCACCCAACAATTTTAAATTGAAATTCATCACATATCTTATCACATGAAATCGCTTACAATGTATCTCCGTGGGTTTAAAAGGATAACAAACATTCATGTGAAACACAATCATGACCGCCCACTGAAAAATTTTCAACTTTTTCGAAGGTATGGAATGTCGCCAGCAAACCCCCCCTCCCTTCCCCACAAAATGCCGAAATGATGATGTGGTATATGAGACTCTCACAGCAGCCTGGGCTTCCCCATCTCCTGCGGTAGCTTGCGGTGATGCATATAGGTTTTTTGTAGTGGACGGGCGAAGTTGATCATTGTTGTGAACTTGGAACAAGACATATAACATTTCCGTGTGCACGAAGGATTTTTGTTTTGGGGTAGGGCTGAGTAAGCGGCGTTTTGAACGTGGGACAAATAATATAACGTTTCCACCTTACTGATCGGAAAAATATGCCCATTGTTAATGAAATCCATGCACATATAATCACACTTCATATTCTTACATTGTAATAACAAATTAAATCATGTACCTGTGAATGGTGCCTTATCATTCAATGTTGGGGTCCAACTGGTCATAAGTAATCTTTCAAGTGAACCACTGCATCCAACAGACGGTTAAGTTAAAGTTGAGTCTTGAAAGGTTTGTGATATTATCCTCACGATTTAAGAAAAATCTAGACATCTATACACGCAAGTTCTGTTTTTCACTCTCGTATCTATAAAATTTTATAGTTATTATTCGATGAAGATTTGTTTCGGAAAAAGTGACCTGACCAGGATTCGAACCTGGGACCTTCGGCATTCCGTGCATTTTGCATTTTCACTTGGATTAGGCATTACCATATGAACAGGTTTATAATTGCCACAGTATTTCAGATGCTCAATTAACTTGTTTTTAGCAATTTCTGCATTCACTTCCCGAACCCCATTTATTATTTTTCTACCATCAAATACAGATAAACATCTTCTGCACAACTTGAATATTCTATTAGATTTGTCTAGTTGTGTTCTGACTAAAGCTTCAAGATTATGTATCAGAGTGTAATGGTGTGTCACCCCCTTCAATTAAGAACAGATCAATCGGAACAGCAGAATCATCATCAAATGTACTGATTCTGAGAGGTGCTATCAAGCAATTGCCACAGCCAGTAGAACAAATAAATACATTAATAGATAATTGTTTTCCATTGATATTCCTGGCCTTTTTTTCAAATTTATCAATATTCTGAACAGACATTGGATATTCTAAACCCTCCATTGCCTCGTCAAAATCATGTTCATGTTCCTTATAATAAGTTATTCTCTCAGGATTCCTTGAAACTGGATACAAAGCAGCTAAAATACACCACAAAAAGCATTTCTCATCATTATTTTCTATATTAACCACGGCTCTTTTGTTTTTAATATTGGCAGGTAATGGCAAATATGTAGATACTTGTAATTGGCTGAATTCAGAAATATTAATATATAACTTGTGTGGAGAACCGCATAGGCTCCATCCAGACTCTTTTGCTGCAAATTCAGTGTGTTTAATATTCAATTGATCTATTAAACTGCTTATTATTTTGTCTGAATTTGCATTTGAATATACAGGTACAGTTTCTGTTATGTGGGGCTGTGTAAATTTTGTGCCATTTGGCTTCTTATATTGTGTAAACAATTTGAGGGACAGCTTATAAGAGCCATTTTGTGCATTTAGAATTGCCTGCACATCAGAATTTATACTGTTCAAAAAATTCTTAATGCCACATCTTGGCTCTGATACAAACCGGTGATCCCTTAATTGGCCATTAAAACTGCTATGGATAGGTGGTGCATAGCGTGGCTGCTTTGCTGATCCAGCATTAAGAGGTGTTTCATGCTTCCTTTTCAGACCAGATGTAGATGGTTGTGGGGGCAATGTTGATGACTGTGCAGAACCAATACCTTTATGTTTATATGTGAAATATTCCATGCTATATTTTCTATGGCATTTAGGGCAAATTTTTGTGGGAGTTCTGCATTTGTCTGGATTACAATTCCTTTGATGCTTAGCCCAATTGGGGCTAGATATATTCTTTTTGCATTGATTACAATATTTTTGATTTGGCATTTTTGTTGTTGTTTATTATATACAATTTCTTGGGATTCAAATCAAAATTCTATGCTTAATAAAAAATATCAGTTGGGTTCAGCAGTGTGTTTTGAATATTTTGTGTGTGTGTGTATGTGTGTTAATATTTTTGGCTTTGGTATTTATATAAAATTTCTTGGGGTTCAAATCAAAACTCTATACTTAATACACCTATGACAGGTTGTCAAAAATTCTGTATATTAAATCAAATAGATTTGTAATTCAATTTATACAAATCTGCAATATTTTTGTGTTTAAAAAATATGAGCAGCACTGCAGCAACACACCCTCACTCTTTAACAACTCTCACAATACTGGCTGATATGCAATGCAAAATCTCTTTATATACCCTAAGCACGGACCGCATTGAAAACATCTGAAGCAATAAGCCAATCAGAATATAACACATCATCACATTGTCATAACCAACCAATCAGAAAATAACACATGTCTAATGCATAATATTGGGTAATAATTTGTTGCAAAACATGATGCAATATAAATAAACCAGAAATAGGCCACAAGTGGACCGGAAGTAAATATGTGTGGGTGTGTGTGGGTGTGTATGTGGGTGGGTGTAGGTGTGTGTGGGTGGGTGTAGGTGTGTATGTGGGTGGGTGTAGGTGTGTGTGTTTGTGGGTGTGGGTGTGGGTGTGGGTGGGTGTGGGTGTGTATGTGGGTGGGTGTGGGTGTGTATGTGGGTGGGTGTGGTCAAGGTCATCTCAAGGTCAAGGTCAAGGTCAAAATAATCGAAAAAAAATAATCGAAATAAATAATCGAAAAAATGGTCAAGGTCAAGATCATCTCAAAGTCAAGATCAGTGTGTGTGGGTGGGTGTGTGTGTGTTAATACGTTTGGCGTAGTTTTAGGTGTGTCCAAAAAATATCAAGAGGGGCATATTTTTGACAGGTTTATGGACAACAATCTCACAGAAGTGCCTTTTATAAGTGTAGGCAAATCAATCTGAGGGGGGTCATACTTTCTCAGGAAATTCCCGAGGGCATTTTTACAAAAATCTTGGATTAGATGGGGTTCCACACTTGAGCAAAAAGCTCATATGGGCATGTTGAGCAAGTTTTAAGTGTAGGCAAATCTGCCTGAGGGGGGTTCATACTTTCTCGCCCTTATAATAGCACCAATTACACTACCAGCCTGGGTCCATATACTCTGTATGCAGTGTGAAAATTAGGAAACCGACATCCTCTTCCCTCCGTCGGTAACGAAGACAAAGTCGTGATCGGAAAAACAGCCGGGTCTAATGTTTTCAACGTAGGTCTTCAAATGGCCGTACACTTTTTGGGTGACGCAAATGTTAGCAGGTCCACAGTGTGCCGCCGTCTTGTGATCATGAACTCTAATGACGTGCACATCACGTTTCCCTTCCTCATATTTACTATTGCTGCCGGCCTTTGCGCGGTGGAGAGTAGAATCTGCAACAACAAGTAGTTGCGGACGGTGGCGCGATCAGCTCTCGATGGCTTGAAGCTTTCGTCCGAAGTTACCTTTCGCATTATCTCCTCGAAGCGCCGGGATACCGGCCCATTTTCAAACTTTGACACATTTTCGGGGGTTACGGCATTTTTCTGTTCTATTTCCATCACCTCGGATCTCCTCTTCTTCTCCAGAACTCGGAACGACTTTGCCCATTTCTGGTAGTGACCCAGACAGCATCCAGCTTGCTCGCAAGTAACCAATCTCCGCTGCAGCGCAAATTTCACAAGGTTCGACAGAGAACCGAGGTATTAGAGGCAAGTTCTCGGTCTTCGGTCAGCCAGGCTGTCTTCGAAAAAAGCTCTAGTCTTGGAGATCCCTCGATCCGAAGCTAACTCGTTCAGATGTTCCACGCAAGCAAAGTCGATTGCCGACTTTGCCTGAAACGCATGCTGATCCACTATCCGACGTTCCCTTACGAGCCAGCCATACAGCTTCCCAAGCCACGACCGAAAATCTGCATAGAGTCGTTCCGATATCACCGATCTTGCATCCACTACATCCTCCTCTTCATATTCTCCATCAGCACCATCTTCATCCTCTCGGCACGAGCTTGCGTCGACTCTCCTTCGCCGCTCCTCTGCAAGCAGACCTCTGTAGTCCTTGGAACTCCTGTAGTATCTGTGAACCACCACCGCATGCTGGTCCAACCTCCTCACCTTAGCACGGCAGCCGGAAATCGGGCAAACTTTCAAACGTCTCTTTTGAACGCTTTTCCTCAAAGAGCTTGGCAAGTTACGGAATGCAGAAGACTTCTCGCGGCTCCATCCGTGTTTGTTTCGGAGATGCCTCGGGACGTCCATCATGGAAATTCCGCAAGCCGGGCACACCTTCCTGTTGCGTGTACGCTTGCTTTCCTGGAGACAAAAGAAAGCAAAGTGTTACTTTACATCTTAATTACCATTTTCATTCACAATGAAACATAAAGAGCACATACAGGTAAGAGGATAACAAGTGTACGCCGATTAAGCTGTGAATCAAAACACACCGAATGACGAAAGGCAGATGCGAAAGTGCTTAAAACAATGCAGAAAGTTGATATTTTGAATGAGAACAAATATTCTGATAAAATGCCGTAAACGTGTCTACACCAATACTACCGAAATATATTTCAACTTGTCTTTAAGTGTAATAATTTTAAGTTCTCTTCACCAAAATGAGAAACATTCAAAAAGTGTCCAGTTTTCTTTACGAAAATGAATGAGGAAAAAAAAATACGAGTTCGAATCACTACCTTAACTTAAAACGAAGATTGAACTCACCATCCAGGGGAGATGGCAGGACAAGTTCCGCCGTGACCGCTCGCCCGCGCACCGTTTTGCTCCAGCTATGGAAGAGAAACCTCTTCGAGAGGTTGCAGAGACGTCAACTGAGGAAATTAGCACGCTCTTACGTAGGCTTTGTGTTGCCATATTGACTGCTCCTAAGGCACGCTACATGATTTGTGCATCGATGGAATCCCAAGGACGCTACAGGATTTGTGCCTCAATGGAAACTGTGCTTACCTAGGACGCGAATCTCTACG
The DNA here is from genome assembly GCF_977018435.1 of Lepisma saccharinum. Classification (NCBI taxonomy): domain Eukaryota; kingdom Metazoa; phylum Arthropoda; class Insecta; order Zygentoma; family Lepismatidae; genus Lepisma; species Lepisma saccharinum. Next base: position 5,151,559 of record NW_028142891.1, read on the forward strand.
CGATAATCATTCATCGCCATCGTAGCGATCAGACGAGACTGGCAGAAGATCCCTCCATCCTCCATCATGACTTCATCACCATCTCATCATGACCCACGGTCGTCGCAATTAACCCAGGTACTATGATTATTATTTTCTATTCAACCTTTAACACATTTCATTCATGATGACCCAAGCTCGTAGCGATTAACCCAGTTCATCTTCTCATCATCATCCACGCTCCTAGCGATTAACCCGGCTTTATTAAGGTATTATCATTCATTTTTCTTACCCTTTGGAGGCACAAGTGGTTTGGATCCCATTTTAAACTGTAGGCCCAGTCCTGATTAGCCTTTCTGTGCATAAAGTGGACTAAAGACAACAATTCGATCATCATCAACCGCGGTTATATCATCACTGTTATATGTATTTCATTTCTTTAACCTTTAACAAAACCAAAATGTTCATTACAAAAACAAGAAGCAAAAATTGTTTAAATAAAATTCCTCACGTACAGTTTTTAAAAACGAAAAAATACTTTTATTTCTTAGATAAAAACAATCAAACACAATTAAAATAATTATGGGAAATACCAAATTTTATAAAAATATCAATAAAAAAACAAACGCATAACATATTTTGAATTAGAGAAATGATTCAAAAAATATTGATCAAAATAATAATAACAAAGAAACCAAAAAATTAAACATATTTATAAAATAATCCTATGATGCCCGAACCCAGCCTCTGGAAAGGGCCATCAGGTCCTTATATTCCTTCGTCCCCTTCACCATCTCGTGCTATGTAGTATTTTCTTCTGGAAGCAGTTGTTAATTCATCCTCTTCATCCTTTTCCTCTACATTTTCTGCTTCGCGGGTAAGATCCTGTCCTTGAGTTGTTGCTGCTCTTCTGGTAGTTCTTCGAGGATTACCTGACGGTCGATGATTGGGATTGGGGTAATTTCGGATTGGTGGGTTGGGAGGGTTACGTTGGAAGATTTTCTTTTCTTCTTGAGATACCTCTTCTGCCAGCTCTTCCAGGTTTTTTATTTGTTGTTCATATAGAAGAGTTGGGGTATTAAATGTTGGTAATTTCTTTCGGATGTTCTTGATTTTATCTGTTGATTTGGGACAGAAGTATAGTTTATGTTCTGGAGAGTCCTCCGCTGCTGCGCACTTGCTGCATCCCACGCCCAGGCTCGAACCAATGCGGTTAAGATACTGGTCCATGCCCAGTCAGGAAGTGTATTAGACCTCCTTTGCAGTGTGATATTAAAATTGCTATGTTTCTTGTATTGGGGATGTTCACCCATTCTCTTTGCCAATTATTAGCTATTGTCTGTGTTCACCCATTCTCTTTGCCAATTATTAGCTATTGTCTCATGTCGAATAAAGTGGGTGTAAACCTCCCCACGCATCGGGTGATGTTGCTTTCATTTCCTTTCTTGAAAAAATACCCACCCGCTCGCAACCGGACCTCAAGATCCATAGGCAGATTGCCAGTGAGTACCAAAAGAGCCTCTGTAGAGGTGGTTCCAAATGCACCCGTAATTCTTAGAAGTATCCTGCGTTGAGAGGCTCTAAGAAGTCTAACATTATTCTTGAGTTCTAATGCTTCGTACCATGAAGAAGCCGCATATGTTATGATCGAGTAGTAAATAGATCTTATGTATGTCTCGATTGTGCCGGGGTCGAGGGCGAAGTCACTGGAGGCCACTCTAAGGAGCTTTTCTATGGCTTGTTCGGCTTTCACTGTTACCTTTTGTGTGTGTGTCCCAAATTCCATACCTTCGCCAATGGTAACTCCTAAGTATTCGAAATTTGAGACACGTTGTATGTTTTTATCTTCCATTTTTACTGTGGGGTTTCTCCTCGTGCTTAGACTGCCTTTAGCTAGTAGATACTTGGTCTTTACTGCCGAAAGTTCCAATTTTGCTTCTCCACACCAGTCCACTAAGGCTTTATTGCATTGTTTAAGTTTGTTTCAATTTTGGCACGAGAGTCTTCCGCACATATTAAAACAATGTCATCTGCGTATGCAATTACTTTGGTTATGCTTGAATTGTTTTGTAATATTTTAAGACATGGTTCTAAGTTGATGTTCCATAAGTGAGGGCCCAGTACTGATCCCTGTGGGCATCCTTTTGTTACAATTTTAGATCTTTTTTCATTTCCCATAGTTATTGTAACTTTTCTGTTTTTGAAGTAATCTCTAAGCACATCCAATAGGGTAGCTGGACAATTATGATTTAAGAGTGTCTGAAAAAGAAAAGGCCAAGGTTATCAAAAACGCCGCTTATTTCCGCGAACACTGCTATAACTATTTTCTTATCGGTTTTATTAACTTCTTCTTTAAAGGCATTAATTGCGTCTTCCGTGGATCTGCCTTTGGTAAATCCAAATTGGTTGCCAGAATTCTGTTTCATAATTAAGAATTCCTGAAGCCTTTTATTTATCACTTTTTCAAATAGTTTACCGTATGTGTTGAGCAAGCAAATTGGTCTGTAGGAATTAAGGCTCTGTTCGTCCTTTTTATTTTCTTTTTTAATAACTATTAGTTTGCTCTCTTTCCAAGTAGACGGGATTTTTTGGAGGCTAGACATAGGTTGAAAAGTGCAGTTATGTAGTATATAGTTTTGGGAATTGTCATTTTAACAATTTGGACAGGGATCCCGTCTGGTCAAGGTGACTTTCCATTTTTCATTTTTGCCAATTCCTGTCGGATCTCTTCAGGTTCGAAAGGTATAATTGGCGTGTTGTTTGGGTTTCGGGAGCAGTTTGATCTAATTTCTTTGTTTCTGTCATTGTCCGTATTCAGTAAGTCATCTGGTAAGAGGCCATCCAACAGTGTCTCCATAGTTCATTCTATGTCTTTAGTGAATGTACCGTCTGGTTTTTTAATTGTGGTGATATTTACAGATGATTTAATTTTCTTTGTCATTATCTTGTAAGGTAGTCCCCATTTGTCTTTCTTAAGTTTTGTATTTACGAAGTTACACCAATTTTTGAATTTAAATTCTTTTAGTTCTTGTGCATATTTAGCTTTAGCTTTCCTATATTCTTCCAAGTATTCTGCCCTATTATGAATATTAATTTTTTGATATTTCCTTCTGGCGGTCCTCATGGTAGATCTGAGTTTAGTGAGATTAGCTGACCAGGGTTTCCTCTCTTTATTGCTTATTAATCTTCTTGGAGTTGATGCAGCTATAACGGATTATATGCTGTCGTTTAAAATTTGTGCCCATTCATCCGAACTTTTGGACAGGTTGGGATTTTCAATGAAATTTATATTTTCTAGTAAGATTACTTTGTTTGTTTTGTTCCAGTTGTACTCAGGGGTGTACCGAGGAGGGTCTTGTTGTTGGGTGGGGCCTATTTTAACACCGTAGGTTATGTTGTTATAATCACTTGTAGTAGCCATGTCATGTACCTTCTTCCAATTTTGTATTAGATTTGTTAGGCTAATGGTAGCCAAAGTTAAATCTATATTACTACTTGCTCCAGCCCTTCCTCTGTAAGTTGGTGGATTACCTTCTGTGTTTTCCACTGAGAGATTAAATTCTGCAATTAAATCCATTATTTTTTGTCCATTCTCATCTAATTCCCTTCCGAACCATAAAGGAGAGGAGGCATTGCTATCCATGGTCAATAGGATTCTTCTGTCTGGATATGCCCGAAAAATTTTCCTTATTTGGGCTATATAAACTTCAATGTTATTGCTAAATTGGCAGTAGCAGTTAACTATGATGAACTTTAGCTTTCCATATTGCACTTCTATACAGTTGGTATGTGTGTCTGATAGTTGGGAAATCTTAATTGATGTAACAGCTTTATTCAGAATAACTATTGCTGCCTTTGCGTTGTTGCTTTGTTCACATATTACTCTTGCTCCTATTGGAGCATGTATTAATTTTCCTTGCTTAGTGTATGGCTCCTGAAATAGGAGTATCCGAATTTCTTCATTTTTTGACACAAAGCACTTGAGACGTTCACAAGGCTAAATGTATGAAGTGGCGGACCGCACTTGGGGTATAAACCGAAATTTGGGGCTCGCGTCGCGGACTACCGTAACGCGTGTCAGTCAGTCCAAGGGACAATATGGGGGGAACCCCCGAATGCATCCTAACCTCCACCTGCATGCATTCGATGGCATGCGCAATGTCCAAGTGCCTCTGATATAAACTGGGACGGCAGTTGATCGTGTTACGGTTCCCCCTATATTGTTGTACCATACCTCTTTATTATTATTTCACCAGTTATACAAGTACACATATAGCTATAATTAAGGACACAAATACAAAGAAAAAAAAGAAAAAATATAAGAATACAGGAGAAAAATAAAATACATTACAAGAGGAAAACACAATACATACAGTATCTTTGGTACCATTGGTACCATTAACAGTACAAAGCCCATAGATGTGCATTGTTAGTGATATAATTCTGTTTGATCTCAGTTCATTGTTTGATATTGATTTGTATGCTCAGCTTAGTACCGGATTCCGGAATTCCGGAATCTAAAAAGTATCACTCCCAAAACCGCCGCCAGGGACGGATCCGCATATAAGTTGAAGACTATTTGGAGTTTGTAATTTGATAGGGATTTGCTCACCTCAGAGGCTGGTGTATCCCTCCCCGGCGACTACTCCCCTCCCAAATGAGTATTCTTATACAGCTATTATGCTTATGTATATATATATATGAAATAAAAGAATATCAAAATTTATGTGGCCAGAAATGAATACACTTCAGCCTACTAACATAAAAAAATATATAATCAGAATAAAAAAAAAATATGTTGTTTTCATTTAGGTGCACCGGGTTCCGGTGCATCAAATACTGGGATACCAGTATAGGAATTCATGTTGGGTTATCTCCCATTGACTCTCTAGCTCGTTTGGCCAACTCCACTCGTTTTATGTATTCTTTGTGCGGTTCTCCTTGCATTCGAATTGGACGAAATCGTCTTCTTTCAGCAGCTTCCCTTCGTCCCTGTGACACAATATAGAATTTTCTTCTCTAAACTCCTTGTATAGGTTCCTCTTCTTGCACTCTGTAAGTTTCTTGCCTTGTGGTCACGGTTGGAATATTTAAGGGTGGGTCTTTTACTCTCGATGGCTGTGATCTTGTTTTATTTTTCACAGGGTCTGGATTTATCTGAGATGATCCATCGGATGATTGCCCGTGCTGTGGAAGTTGAAAAAATTTCTTGAGCTCTACCTCTGAGATATGGTTAGTCAGTTGGGCAAGATTTTCAATTTGTTTACTATTTAGCAATAGTTTTACTTTAAAGGTTGGAAGGTTTTTCCTTAATTGCATTGTCCTCTGATCCATTTTTTGGCAGTAGAAAGTTTTATGTTCAGGTGTGTCTTCCAGAGCACCACATGAGACGCAGGATTGAGTTGGTCTACTGCCTATCCGGTTGAGATATGTACCGTATGGTCCGTGACCCGTGAGAAAATGCACGAGTCCTCTTAAGGGAATAGGGCATGTGGGCAGAGGTGAAATTACAGAGGGAAAATAGTCATAGGTTCTTCTTCCTTTTTCTGATTCCTCCCATTCTTTTTGCCAAATTGAGGTTAGTTTGTTTTTTACTTCGGGAAAGGTTGGAAGAAAGGTTTCTGTGATTTTTTGTAGGTTTTGTTCTTCTCCTTTTTTGAGAAAGTATTTTGCTGCTCTCATTTTAACTTCTAGATCAATAGGATTTTCTCCAATAGTCGCTAGAAGCGCCTCAGCTGAGGTGGTGCCGAATGCTCCGGTTGTTCGTAGTAGGATTCTTCGCTGCGCAGCTCTTAGTGTTTGTAAATTTTTCTTGTTTTGCAATCCCTCAACCCAAGTTGATGATGCATAAGTAACAATTTGATTGAAGATTGTTTTTACATATGTTCTCATGACGCTTGGATGTAGGTTAAAGTTTTGCGAGGCAATTCTGATTAATTTGGACATGGCCTGCTCAGCCTTGGTGGTTATATATTTAATATGTTCAGTGAATTTGAGACCTTCTTCAAGTTTGACCCCCAAAAACTCAACAGTCCTCGCTCTTTGGACGTTTTTTCCCAAGATTTTGATGGTTGGATTTCTTGTTTAGCTAATTTTTCCTTTTGCAATTAAGTATTTTGTTTTATTTACTGATAGTTCTAGTTTTGTACTTTTACACCAAGTGGTTAGCTCGTCCAAAGCTTTATTAACTTTATACTCAATTTGGATTCTTGAGTTCCCTGAACAAATAAAGGCCACGTCGTCCGCATACGCGATGACTTGATCTACATTCCCGTTTTCCTTTAGCCGTTTTAGGCAAGGTTCTAGATTTAAATTCCAAAGGTGCAGACCAAGAACTGACCCCTGGGGACATCCTTTGGTTTAAATTTTTTGATATTTTTGTGCCGTTTAGGTTTAGGTGCACCCTTCTGTTTTGACAATAGCTTTCCAGAAGTTGTATTAGAGTGATAGGACAGTTTAGACTCCTAAGCGTCGCAAACAGGTGAGGCCACCAGAGATTGTCAAAGACCAAACCACCCCTTTTGAAGGGGTCGAAGGGTGAAATTGGGGGTTGGGCTGATTGCGAACCCCCTTGGAAGTTGGGGGTGGCTCCTGGAGGAGCCGGCATCCTTAACTCTTCTTATTTGGCGCTTAAATTGATCATTCACGTCAGAGACTGAAAGTTCCCGCGCGCCGCTGGAGCACGTGTCCAGCTGTCACTCACGATAAATAACAACAAGCCCACGTGCTAGCAGTCCCAAGGCAGTACACGCGACGTGACGTTACAAGGTCCCGGATGTCACCACGTCTCCCGCAGGCTCCACGTAGCCCGCTGCCACGCTATCGTACCACTGAAAATTCTAGCATGCAACACCAAACTTAAATCGGTTCCAAAAAACCACCCCTTTGAGTTAAGGGTTGGGGGTTGGCTCGTTGGACGGGGAAAGGCTGGGGCCGCAGCACTATCTAGGTCCTATTTCCTATTGGGGCCCAGTTCCAATTTTACAGGAGGTTGAACACAAACTTTTTAATTCGTATGAATTTTACCTGTTTCCCCATAAGAAAAGCATGGGGCGGGTTTTTTCACAAGGATTTCTAAAATAGGGGTCGGAGAGGGGTGGGGTAAATTTAGTTGTGTCCCTAGGTCCTCTTTATATGGGATTAAGGGTGTTTTGGGGGATAAGGATTCGTAATCTCACTGAGTTATTTACTTGTTTTCCTTTGCTCGTGCACTATGCTGTTTCTTCCATAAGGTTAACATAGGGGTGGTTTTCCCTTAATAGCTTAAAAAGTACTTACCCCGCGCGTCGGTCAAAATACCTGCACAGACCTTGGTCTTTGGTTCACAAGAAACACAGAGTCTCCAAGGTATAACGCACAAGGGGGGACTCCAGGGGGGGTAAACTTCCCCGGGACGTACACTTTTTCCAATTTTTCACGCACTTCACACGCTTTCATAACTTTGACACTTAATTCCAGCCATGGGACCTATCCGAATTTCTTCATTGTTTGACACAAAGCACTTGAGAAGTTCACAAGGCTAAATGTATGCAGTGGCGGACCGCACTTGGGGTATAAACCGAAATTTGGGGCTCGCGTCGCGGACTACCGTAACACGTGTCAGTCAGTCCAGAGGTACAGTTTAAGGGGGTTGTTGTTGAAGCGATCCTCCAACCACCTCTCTCCTCTCGCACATCGCTTAACCCTCTCACCCGGCTTTTATTTGTTCTTCTTAGTTTGGTTTAGTTTCTTTGCCTGGGTGCGGTTCCCCTTAACTGTCTCTGGCTGTCCGGCTCGTTCCTTATCTTTGATCTTCTTTCTTCTTGCGTTGAAGAGTGGACGGCGATCCTCACAACTTGTTTCTACCCTGGTTCCTATGATTATACCAGGGTGTGCTTGCTGGCGTATGGTTTCCATTTTAGTGAGTATTCAAGAATAAGTTATATGAATAATAAGAATAAGTAAGAATAAAATGGATAAAATATATAATACATAATGTAATAATATATGATTTAAAATAATGTATACGATTAAATATCTATGATTATAATTGTTAATATATGTGCATGCTCCTTAGAGCCCCTATTAGGGAGGGTAAATCTTGACACTATTGGATCGAGTGTTAGAGATTATTGTGATTTAGTGTATTCAGGATTTACTAGGGAATGGTGATATCCATTCCCCCGAATTGTGTTTTATGTTTGTGTGTATATCATTCTGATCTTCTTCTTCTTTCTTGATAAGTTTTTTCTGCCTTTATTCCGTCTTCCTTGTTCTTCCTTAGGATCCTCTTCGCTTTTCTTCTATTCTCCACGCTCAATAGCACCGATGGACAAGTTGTTATGCTTAATCTTGGTCAGTTACACTATTTACCTCCTCTGTAGGATGTTATATAAAAGCGGCATCTATTTAAGGCGGCAGGGCCCTTTTCATAGAATCTCAGTTCAGACTGATTTATTTCTTGATTGATTGAACTTTTTGGTGTCTTTGAACGAGTTTAGATTGTTCCTGTCAGTTGTTCTCTGCTTGCTGTTGTTCTCAAACTTTGGGGAGATTTGTTCCTAAAATTTAGCTCCTCTTGTTGTGATATCTCGCCTGTAAGTTTGTTAAGTATGTGATATTTCTTCTTAAAATTAAGAACTGTGTCTATATTTGCTTGAGCTAAATTCTGCCTGAGATGTTTTATGTACCAAGTATTCCATTTTTCACATACCAACACTTTATGATTCGGAGTTTCCTCTACATGGCAATATTCGCAGGTAGATTCTTCTGAGAGTCCAAATCTGTTCAGGTACTTTTGATAAGGTCCATGCCCTGTAATAAAATGAATTAATCCTTTTTGTTGGGTTGAAGTATGTCCAGGATCTTCTCAGACTTATACTTGGGATAAGTCTTTTGCTTTGCAGCGTTGCTTCCTGCTGCCATTCCTTTTCCCATTCATCTTGAAACTTTCTGGGGATATCACTTGGGTCTGAGATTTGTATTTTGTATTTATTCCATACTTCCTGACTCCCTTTTTTCTTATACCAGTACTTGGCGGCTGCCATTCGTACTTCCATTTCTAATGGTAGAACTCCAGCTATTGCTATTAGTGATCTGGTTGGGGTAGTCTTAAAGGCTCCCAACATTCTTATTAACACGTTCCTTTGTGCTGATCTTAGTTTTGCTCTGATATCTTCTTGTTGGGTTATATGTGCCCATACACTGGCCGCGTATCTGATTATTGAGACAAAAATTGCTCTGTAATATAAGATTGCAAGTTGAAATGGGATTTTATGGGCTGAATTTCCCATTCCCAATACTCTGTGAAGTTAGGTTTTTGCTTTAGTTGTTACGTTTTCTATATGAGCTCTAAAGCCTAGGTTTACTCCTAGATATTTTATAGTTTTGGTAACTCTTATAGATTTTCCATTATATTTTATACATGGAGTTATAAGCAATTTTCCTTTTAGTTGTATTATATTAGTCTTGTTAGTGGCAATTGCTAATTTTGAGATATGGCACCACCGAGCAAGATCTTGAAGTATAGTACTAGATTTCTGCTCTAGATCTTTCCTGTTGTTTGCACCTATCGTGATCAGCACGTCGTCCGCATATGCTATGGCTTCCATTCAGTGTGGATTCTGGTTTAATTGTTGTATTAATGGTTCTATGGTAAGGTTCCATAATTGCGGTCCCAGAACAGAGCCCTGGGGACACCCTTTCGTGACTTCCCTTTCTATTACCTGGTTCTGCCAGCCAAACCCAACCGTTCTATCATTCAGATAGTCTTTAATTACGTTATATAGAGCAACTGGTAAGTTCAAGGCTCGAATAGCCATCAATACATGTGGCCACCAGACGTTGTCGAAGGCACCCTGTATATCTATGGCTATTGCAAGGACATATTTAAATTATGTATCAGCAACTGTTCTTTGTAGCTGATTTATAGCATCCTCTGTTGCTAGTCCTTTGGTAAAACCATATTGTTTGACATTTATTAGTCTGAGAGTTAATTTCTCATTCAGCCTCTTAGCAATTAATCTCTCAAATACTTTCCCGACGTTATTGAGAAGACAGATTGGTCTATAAGTCTTTACCATCATAGGGTCCTTTGACTTATCTTTTAATATTAATATCAGTTTTGAGGTTTTCCAACTTTCGGGAAAAATCCCTCTTACTAGACATTCATTATATATTTTTTGTAGGTGAATGCTAATTTCGTTTTTTGCTTTCTTTAATATTTTATTTGTTATTCCGTCTGGTCCTGGTGCTTTTTTCAACTTTAGATTATCTATTACAATTGCGATTTCTTCGAAGGAGAATGGAATTACGATGTTTTCCGAGTTGTACTGTTCAGATATATGTCTTCTGATATCTTCATGACACTCTTCTTCTTCATCCATCTGGTCTAGTGGAAGAAGTTTTTCCATTCTATATTTAATTGATTGTTCCCAAGTTGGTGTAAACGTTCCGTCTTCCTTTCTTAGTGTTGTGAGAATAACTGGGGTTCTTATTTTCTCTGAGACAATTTTGTATGGGAAGCCCCATGGATCCTTACTTAGTTCCTGCCTAACTGCTTTTGCCCAGGAGTGAGTCTTATATTGGTTTAGAAGATTGTTGTACAGTAGAGCGTCGGTTATCCGAAGTAATTGGGGGACATGGGTGTTCGGAAAACTGGTTTGTTCGGATAATCGAACTGTACATGTTTATTTGCCAAAAAGAAGTACTGTACAGTAAATTTATTCATAAAAACAGGCATCTCTTTAAGTATTACAAAGTAACGTACAAAGGCAACTTTAGTAGGAATATATAGTATGTGGTACAGTTTATTAAACAAAAATATGTACATATTACATACGCATTTTACATGAACAATACATACACCGACAGAAGTGTGCTGATTGTTGAAACACAGCGACTGGCGGCTTGGCCGGTCAGCAGCGCCTTATGAAGGCCCCATTAGAACCAATGTTCCGCCAGCGGTGGCTCAGTGCGGCGACTACTGTGGGAAACTTGGTTTGGGAGTGAGGGGGATGATGGACGGTAGGGTGGGAGAGTAACAGGTGCGAGCGAGTACACAGTTCGGTTAAGCGGTCGTTCGGTTGACCGACGTTCGGATAATCGACGCTCTACTGTACTTCCATTTAGAGGCTCTATACGCCTCCAAGTAGTATTGTCTTTCTCTGAATATCTTTGACCTTTGATATTTCTTTCTTAGCTCTCTTGTTTTTTGTCGTCTCTTGTCAAGATATTTGGGCCAGCTTTTAGCCGGTCTCTTTGATTCCGTATTATCTCCTTTCTGCCCTTCTTTGATTGCACGTTGTATCAGTGATGTGAATTGCTCGACCTTAATGTTTATATCTGGTACATTCAGGTTTATTTCTTCTGATTGAATTATGTTCCTGACATGCTGCCAGTCGACTTTATTATAGTTGATTCTATTTTCAGTACTATTATCTACCACTTTCTTGTTTTCATCAATTTTTAATCTTTTTAAATTATGATCACTTGAGGTCAGGTTATCAAATATTTCCCATATTATTTTGTTTGTGGATCCTCTCCTGTTTGTTAAACTGATATCAATATTGGAGCTCACTCCCTGTTTATTCCTAAAGGTTGGTATATCTGAGTGCCTATTTAGCACAACTAGATCATATGATGCTATTAAGTCCTCCATTAACCGACCTCTTTGGTCTGTTGTCTTACTGTTCCAAAGGTAAGATTTAGCATTACTGTCTAGCGTGATGATAATTTTGTGTGTTGGATATCGGTTCAATACTGTTTCTATTTGTTTAATGTATGGTGCAATCAGATCTTTGAATTGGCAATATACATTTACTATAATCCAGTCTGAGATTCCTGTATGTATCTCAACTACCAAACAGTGTGAAGTTGAAAGATTTCCTATCCAGAAAACTTTAAACTTGTTGTTTAATATTACTGTAACTGTTGAGGGTTCCTCATCACAGTGAATCATTCTTACAGTTTTGGGAAATCCCAAAATCTTACCTTTGAAATGGTATGGTTCTTGTATGTTTATGATGTCAGGTTTCATAGTGTTGCATAACTGACCAATCTCTTCCATTGCCACTTTTGAACGCCCTGCATTTATCTGTATTATTTTAATCTCATTAGACATATTTCCTTGGACCATTTTTGTTGTGTTATCCATAGTTGGTTTTTGCAATCATACGGTCCCTCAGATCTTTGTAAGTTGGGCAATCATCTTGTTTGCAGTTCCGTTTCCTATACTTACATGGAACGCAATTTCTGTAATTTTTGTGTTCCCTACATTCATCTAGTTTGTGTTTTTCCCCACATCTTGGACACGTTGGATCTTTTTGACAGTATTTACTGATGTGTCCGTATTCGTTTCAATTGTAACATATTGGGATTGAAATAAAGTCTTTAATATGATGTACCGAGAATGGTAAGTAGATTTTTCCCTTATTTTTAAATATGTTCCTGAATGCTGAGGATGTTTCCACTACAATGTGACAGGTAGTTACTTCCCGTTTTCCTGTCTTGAACTTGATCTTGACATTGTTTTGAAATTCTTCTTTTGCTATAAAATTCTCAAAGTTGAGTTGAAATATATTTTCTAGCAGATCTTCCTCGCTGCAAGATTTAGGAACATCATAAATTATGATCAATGGATTTTTCTTCTTGAGTGGCTCAATTGTTATTCCTCGAGATATTAACTGATGGTGAGATTGAAGCCTTTTCAACTTCTTCTTCAGTTGCTACTTTGGGGTGTAAGGGGTACCTTCCACGTAGGCGCCCAAAAGTCAACCTCACTTCCATGTAGTGCACCCTGGACTAGACTAACGAGGCTCTGGCGACTGGCACTATGGCCAGTATAATTTTGTGTGTGTTGTCCTGTTTTTTTGTCCTTGTGTGTGCTGAGTGCCCGTTTGCAGCCTCAGCTTTTAATAGAAGTCAGAACATTTAAATTTTTTTACTTATGCAACGTTAGAGTTGTTCTTTGTAATGATAAGGGGCTGGCCCCTGTATAATGTGACGGGAGCAAAATAGCCTAAGTGCTGACGCTCCCAAAATTTTAAATTCAAATTCAGTTGCTACTTCCAATATCAGTGTGTCCTTTGTTGTTCTGATGTTACCTATTCTTAACTTGTCTTTTGTTGGGTTAACATTTTGTGTAACTATTTCTTGAATTTCTTTCGAAGTCTTTCCTCTTGCTTTTATGAATAATGTTTGGTTTGAAGTTTTTTTCTTGCCTTCTGGAAGTGCTACTGGAGCCGTCTCATTTCTGAGTGCTTCCGAGTAGGACAGTTGTATTAGGGATCTTTGCTCCTGTCCTGCCAAAAGACCTCTTGTATTCTTGATTCATCTTGCAGGAAAATCTTAATGTCGTTTAATTCTTTATTTGAAGCTAGCAATGCTTGATGTTCTATTTTTAGGTCCTCGTGCAGTGCATTTATCTTGGAAATTGTGGTCTTTAGCATAGTTTTTGTAGTAACCGACATCTTTTCTTTTGCAATGACCATCTGCATCTCGTTTATTAAGGTCCTGAATGTTTCCAATGTGACCGACTCCTGAGTTGACAACATCTCTCATCTTATTTCATTGCTTGCGTTTTCCTCACCCGTAAAAGTTTTGTTCAGAATGTTTTCATCCACGATTTCACGTTCCTCGCTTATGTTTTGTTTCTTTGAATTAGGGGTCTCTAAGCTTGCCCTCCTCTTCATTCCGGCCAAACTTGTGTTTCATCTTCAATTACAAATTAGAACTGTTTCACTATCACTGTTCACACACGAGTTTACCGACACACTTAAAAAGTAAAAAATCTCTAAATGCACTTTGGGCACTGGACAAACTAAAATACCTCGGGAGTTTACACTTTCACAATGACAACACTTTAAAAGCTTCCGAGGGTGGCTCCCCCCCACCAGTCTGGTTCCGCCCGGCCTCTTCTGCTCACCAAAGCCTTCCAACTAGGGCAAGGTGGATCCCTCAACTGCTGACAAGGATGCTATTTTTATTTCTAATCTTCGTTGGATTTCAGCAGTTGAAGGGGGCCGGTCGCGGGGGTCGGTCTGCTTCGATTATACTAACGTTCCAAACGACCACTCTCCCAGATATTGTACGGGCTGGATATTTGAGACTAAATGTCCGGCCATACATCCCTAACCCGATGCGATGAGTGTGCCCAAATGCCAGCACTTTGGGCACACTCAGCCTTCCTGCAAGGCCACTACCGCCCTTTGCGGTAAGTGTAGTCTGCCTGATCATGGGACCGAACCTTGTTCGTCTGGTCCCAAATGCATTAATTGCCAAGGCGAGCACCCAGCGAGCACAAGGCGAGCATCGTGACTGCCCCTCTTTCCAACAATTGAAGAAAATCAGAGAGTTGGTCGTCACAGAGAAAATCTCTGCTGGCGAAGCAAAACAACGTCTCCGGGAAAGTATACGCACCAGTTTACCTGTGCCATTCGCTACAGTTGCTGCAGCTGCTCTTACCCGTCGCAGTGTAGGGGTACAATCCAGCGACGTGTCAACTCAAACACCAACGATTCCCGTAGTAGCCCGCCCTGCTTCGAGGAAACCAGCAACCACTCCTCGCTCCACAGAGAGGAAGATCAAGCAGGTGCATACAAAGGAATATTTCCTGAAGTCTACTAGCTCTCCAGTCAGGGTTGCAGCCACCACCCTGAAATTTAAGGCGCAGCTGAAAGCTGCCCGGCGGGCGCTCAAAGCACCCGCCCCAACTCCCCCTTCTTCATCCCCTTCGCCCTCTGTGTCCTTACCCGAGGACATGATACAGGACGAAGCGCGCGGATGAAAAATTTATCAAGGTGACAAGGCCTAAAAATAGAGTGCGCCTTAAAAGGTAACAATCTTACCTACAGATATGCCTTATTATCTTCAGTGGAACCTTAAAAGTTTCCGAACGCGTCTCGAGGAACTGCAAATTCCTATATCTGAATTTGACCCTGCCATCATATGTCTCCAAGAGACACATTTTCGTGCAAATGAATCCGTGATTTTGAACGGATACACGCTTTACCGCACCGACAAGCTCTCTAAGGGTCGTCGTGCACACGGTGGTGTTGCAATCGGTGTTCGAGATAACATCCACTCAACGCAAATCTTATTCACCCCCCCCCCTCCAAGCTGTCGCCGTGCGGGTTGATCTACCACAGCCAATATCTGTATGCTGTGTCTACATCACAAGGGAGGAGCGATTCTCTCTTGAGGATCTCCTTTCTATATTCGAGTAACTTCCGTCTCCTGTAGTTCTTTTGGGTGATTTTAATTCCTACCATCGTTTGTGGGGCTCCGTTCGTACAGAGCCCCGGGGTCAAATTGTAGATCAATAATTCCGTGAGGCATCAGGTTTAACGTTGCTGAATGATGGGACTCCCACATATTTCAGTCCTTCGTCAGGCACACACTCTGCGTTGGACTTGTCCTTCTGCAGTCCCAGCCTTGCTCCTACCACATCTTGGAGCGTTCATCCTGATCTCTGTGGGAGTGATCACTTCCCACTCTTTCTTACTCTGGAACATCTTCAGCACTCACGTGAACAACACCCTCACTGGCATCTCAGTCGGGCCGACTGGGTTGCATTCGAGCGTGCAGTGGACTTTGAAGTCGATCTTGCGTCGACTTTACCACCAATCAACGCTTTAAATATATTTGTGTCAAGAGTGCATGATGCTGCACGCACCTCCATTCCACATCCCAGTGGACCTGCGAGGCGACGCCCAGTCCAATGGTGGACTGCGGAGATCAGTGCAGCCATCAAGGACCGCAATCATGCCCTAGATCGATTTAATAAGAACCACACTGCCGCAAACCTCGAGCAGTTCCGTATTAAACGTGCCCGTCGGCTCATTCGAGCCAGTAAGAAGCGTGCTGGGTCCAATACGTGTCTTCTCTGACGAAGCAGGCTTCGTCGCAAGCCGTTTGGACCAAAGTACGTCGCATCCAGGGGGGTGAATCTACTCTTGATTGATTGATTGAGTTAAAATTTATGGGTGCGTCGGCACTTAAGGCCATTTCGCACCCTTCTGTGTATACGGGGAAATGTCCCCTTATCTAAAAAAATGACTGAGATTTAAAAAAGGGGTGTAGATAGCCACTTGGGAAAACTAAAAGTGCAAGGTTGTAAAGAGACCTGCACGAGACAAACACGACACTTTAAAAAGTCAGAAGAAACTAAAAACCTCCTTACAGACAGAGTCCAGCTCTTCGCAAAAAACTAAAAACACGTGATAAAATACTGCTGTCATCACCCAAGAGGGATGACAAACAGCCGGAAAGGTTAAAAGTCTGCCGGAGGTAAGCAAGATCGACACATTCAACGAGAATGTGTCGGATGCTTAAGGGGTGTAAGGGGTGATTTTCCACGTAGTACACCCAACTGTCAACCTCACTTCCACGTTAGTACACCCTGGACTGCGTTTTGCAGACGAACGAGGCTCTGGCGACTGGCACTCTGGCCAGTATAATTTTGTGTGTGTTGTCCTGTTTTTTTGTCCTTGTGTGTGCTGAGGGCCCTTTACAGCCTCAGCTTTTAACGGAAGTCAGAACATTTTAAGTTTTTAAGATTTTAGTTATGCAACGTTCGAGTTGTTCTTTGTAAAGATAAGGGGCTGGACCCCGTATATTATGACGGGTGCAAAATGGCCTTAGTGCTGACGCACCCACAATTTTAAATTCAAATTCCTCAAATTCCTCGGATGCTTAAAATAACATTACAAATGGTCTAGTGGCACTAGGGTGGAGCCGATACCTTGCCAGCCTACTCTCGTCGGAGATGGTGTCAAATGAAGGATGTGAAGGCATCGAGCGAAGATGGAGGAAGTAGTTCACTACCAGCCCCTGTCTTCGCAGAGACAGACGGCTCAGATGCCTCTACGTACAAACTAGCGACTGGACTCGCACGAAACGCACCAGAGCAGAAACGTATACCAGGGGTGTAAGGGGTGACCTTCCACGTAGGCGCCCAAAAGTCAATCTCACTTCCACGTAGTGCACCCTGGACTAAAGACTAACGAGGCTCTGGCGACCGGCACTATGGCCAGTATAATTTTGTGTGTGTTGTCCTGTTTGTTGTCCTTGTGTGTGCTGAGTGCCCGTTTACGGCCTCAGCTTTTAACAGAAGTCAGAACATTTTAACATTTTTAGTTATGCAACGCTAGAGTTGTTATTTGTAATGATAAGTGGCTGGCCCCCGTATAATGTGACGGGAGCAAAATAGCCTAAGTGCTGACGCTCCCAAAATTTTAAATTCAAAATCAACAAACGTATACCAGCATGGTGGACGGTGTCTAGGATGCGAAGTCTAGATGGGCTGGCAGAAGAATACACAACATATCCATAATCAAGCTTCGACCTGATGAGTGCACGGTACAGGCGAAGCAGTATCGTCCTGTCAGCACCCCAGGAAGTATGAGATAAAACACGTAGAAGGTTGAGAACTCGAGGACAAGAGAACTTTAACTGGCGAAGGTGAGGTAGCCATGTTAATTTCTTATCGAAAATGAGGCCCAGGAAGCGGACCTCATTCACGAAGCACAGGGGAGATTTCCCCATCTACAGGTCAGGATCGAAATGACATGTACGTTGACGACAAAAGTGAACACACACGGATTTCTGGGATGAGAAGGTGAAACCTGTTTGGGATGACCACTCAACCAAACGGTTTATCGTCAGTTGGAGTTGACGAGAAGCTGACGCGAGATTCCGTGAGCGACAAAAGATCGTGAGGTCGTCTACATACAGAAGACCATGTACAGGGGCAAGAATGCTTGCCATAAAACTGTTCACTGCTATGGCAAACAGAGTCACACTTAATACGCTGCCCTGCGGGACACCGTTCTCTTGTTCGTGAAGATCCGAAAAGGAGTTCCCAACACGTACGCGGAAAAAACGATCAGATAAAAAGTTTTTAATAAAGTACACTATATGGCCACGTACGCCCCAAGAATGGAGCTGCTTTAGGATGCCAAAACGCCACGTTGTGTCATATGCTTTTTGGAGGTGAAAGAAAACTGCAACTAAATGTTCCTTGTTGAGGAATGCATCCTGAGTGTGTGTTTCCAGCTGAACCAGATGGTCCAGTGTGGAACGGTTGGAGCGAAAACCACATTGAAAATTACTTATCAAGCATTTTCCTCCAAAAACCAGGTGAGACGCTTGTTGATCATGCGTTCCATCAACTTGCACACACAGCTAGTTAAGGCAATAGGCCTGTAACTCGAGGCTGCGGTGCGTTGTTTACCTGGTTTCAGGATAGGAACAATAATAGCTTCTTTCCAGGAAGCGGGGAAAGAGTCCTCCAACCAAAGCCTGTTGAATACCGCGAAAAGGAAATTTCTAGCTCCAATGGGCAGATGACGAAGCATCTCATAGTGGGTCTTGTCCACTCCAGGAGCTGTATTCTTAGAATCTCGAAGTGCCTGATCGAACTCCCGTTCAGTGAATGGAGAGTTGTATGGCTCGGTGTTATGACTTCAAAAAACTAGAGGGCGTCGTTCCTGAGGGTCCTTCTCACGTCGGAAACGTGGTTCATAATTTACAGAGCTAGACGCACCAGAAAACTGCGTGGCCAAGATATTAGCTATGTCCCCGGAATCTGTGTACAACGTCCCGTCGTGCTCCAGAGCGCTCAGAGGAGTAGATGCACCCCCTGGATGCGACGTACTTTGGTCCAAACGGCTTTCGTCGAAGCCTGCTTCGTCAGAGAAGACACGTATTGGACCCAACACGCCTTCTTACTGGCTCGAATGAGCTGACGGGCACGGGCACGTTTAATGCGGAACTGCTGGAGGTTTGCGGCAGTCTGGTTCCTATTAAATCGATCTAGGGCATGATTGCGGTCCTTAATGGCTGCACTGATCTCCGCAGTCCACCATGGGACTGGGCGTCGCCTCACAGGTCCACTGGGATGTGGAATGGAGGTGCGTGCAGCATCATGCACCCTAGACACAAATATATCTAAGGCGTCGATTGGTGTTAAAGTCGACGCTAGATCGACTTCAAGGTCCACTGCACGCTCGAATGCTACCCAGTCAGCCCGACATAGATGCCAGTGAGGGTGTTGTTCACGTGAGTGCTGAAGATGTTCCAGAGTAAGAAAGAGTGGGAAGTGATCACTCCCACAGAGATCAGGGTGAACGCTCCAAGATGTGGTAGGAGCAAGGCTGGGACTGCAGAAGGACAAGTCCAATGCAGAGTGTGTGCCTGAGGAAGGACTGAAATATGTGGGAGTCCCATCATTCAGCAACGTTAAACCTGATCCCTCACGGAATTATTTGACCCCGGGGCTCTGTACGAACGGAGCCCCACAAACGATGGTAGGAATTAAAATCGCCCAAAAGAACTACAGGAGACGGAAATTGTTCGAATATACAATGGAGGTCCTCAAGAGAGAATCGCTCCTCCTTTGTGATGGAGACACAGCACACATATATTGGCTGTGGTAGATGGACCCGCACGGCGACAGCTTGGAGGGGGGTGGTGAGAAAGATTGGTGTTGAGTGGAAGGTATCTCGAACACCGATTGCAACACCACCGTGTGCACGACGACCCTCAGGAAGCTTGTCGGTGCGGTAAAGCGTGTATCCGTTTAGAATCACTGATTCATTTGGACGAAAATGTGTCTCTTGGAGACATATGATGGCAGGGTCAAATTCAGATATTAAGATTTGCAGTTCCTCGAGATGAGTACGGAAACCGTTAAGGTTCCATTGGAGACAATAAGCCATAGCTGGAGGTATTATTGTTATCTTTTGAGGCGTACTTTGTTTCTAGGCCCTGTCACCTTGATAAATGCTTCATCCGCGGCTTCGTCCTGTATCGTCCTCGGGTAAGGACACAGAGGCCGAAGGGGATGAAGAAGGGGGAGTGGGGGCGGGTGCTTTTGGCGCCCGCCGGGCAGCTTTCCGCTGCGCTTTAAGTCTCAGGGTGGTCGATGCCGCCCTGACTGGAGAGCTACTGGACTTCGGAAAATATTATTTTGTGTGTACCTGCTTGAACATCTTTTCAGTGGATCGAGGAGTGGTTGCTGGTTTCCTCGAAGCAGGGCGAGCTACTACGGGAAGCGTTGTCGTTTGGGTTGACACGTCGCTGGTTTGTACACCTACACTGCGACGGGTAAGAGCAGCTGCAGCAACTGTAGCGAATGGCACAGGTAAAGTGGTGCGTATACTTTCGCGGAGACGTTGTTTGGCTTCACCCGCAGAGATTTTCTCTGTGACGACCAACTCTCTGATTTTCTTCTCTTGTTGGAAAGAGGGGCAGTCACGATGCCAGACTGGGTGCTCGCCTTGGCAGTTAATGCATTTGGGACCTAAAGAACAAGGTTCGGTCCCATGATCAGTCTTACTACACTTACCACAAAGGGCGGTAGTGGCCTTGCAGGAAGGCTGAGTGTGCCCAAAGTGCTGGCATTTGAAACACCGCTTCGGGTTAGGGATGTACGGACGGACTTGGAGTCTCAAATATCCGGCCCGTACCCTGTCTGGGAGAGTGGTCGTTTGAAACGTCACTATGAGTGAAGCAGTTGGTACTAGTTCTCCGGACTTACGAGTCTTTATTCGCTGCACTGCGGTGACATGTTGGTCTGAGAGTGCTTCAAGAATCTCTTCCTCCTCAGCATTTAGCAGATCCCAGTGGCGAATCACACCTCTACTACTGTTAAGTTGACGGTGAGGTTCAACATTAACAGGGAAGTCGCCCAAAGATCTTAGCTTTAAAAGGTTGTTGGTCTGGCGATCTGTGCTAGTCTGGATCAGTAGACTCCCGTTTCGCAGCTTTTTTATTTCTGGTACATCTGAACCAGCGGCGTAGTCTAGCTGTTTCTTGATCAGAAATGATGACAAGTCCTTTAATGTAGCAGCTCCATGTTTCTTGGTTGTTGCAGATTCATCGTTACTCTCTGTCTTCTGCACTATACTAATCACAAGATAACGTGGCACGTTATTTGTCTTTTCCACTAATTGAAGCGGGCTCGAAGGCCGCGCTCGTTTTGGGGGTTTCCTCCCGTTTGAGTTGTTTTTTGTACCCATATACAAAATGTGTTTATTGTGGAGGGTCCATAAATTGTCGCCTCGACAAGGTCGAAGCTTGATTATGGATGTGTTGTGTATTCTTCTGCCCGCCGATCTAGACTTCGCATCCTAGCACCGTCCACCATGCTGGTATACGTGTGTGCTCTGGTGCTTTTCGGACCAGTCGAGTCGCCAGTTTATACGTAGAGGCATCTGAGCCGTCGCTGTCTGCGAAGACCGGCTGGTAGTGAACTACTTCCTCCATCTTCGCTTGATGCCTTCACATCCCTCATTTCACACCATCTCAGACATGAATAGGCTGGCAAGGTATCGGCTCCGCCCTAGTGTCACTAGACCATTTGGTGTTCGTGCAGACGAGATCCTGTCAGCACTTGGTGTTGACAGTGATCTTCCAGGCGTCTCTCTTCTCATTCCTCCTCTCCCGACCTGGGAGTTTCCTGCACCTTCTATCGATTTTTCTCTGACTGCCCTTCCAAAGTCAGAGACACCAATGGTTGTATACCAGCAACGGTTTTTAGAACTTCGTGCGAAGCACCCCAATTTTAATGTGTTTTACACGGATGGATCCAAGACAGTGGAATCAGTTGGTTGCGCCTTCGTCCTAGACTTTCAAAGTTCCAATTACTCGCTACATCCTGCCTGTTCCATCTATACGGCAGAGTTGTACGCCATTCTAAAAGCACTGGACTTTGCAGACGTGAATGGGCTGAAGAAAGTCCTTGTGTGCTGCGATTCGACCAGCGTGTTGCAGTCTCTGGATTCGCCGTATTCCCGGCATCCGGTAGCGCAACGTATATTAAGACGGCTTGTGTCCTTATCTGCCAGTGCGGATGTACACTGCTGTTGGGTCCCTAGCCACGTGGGCATTCTGGGGGAACGAAGCAGCAGATGCTGCCGCCAAGTCTGCTGATGCAGATGGCGACGTTCTCGTTCACCTTTTGCCAGCTAAGACCTGCGGAATGTTTTCCGTTGTTGCCTTCTTGACACTTGGCAAGCCGAGTGGGATGCAGAAACGGGGAACAAGCTTCACGCTGTTAAGCCCACCATAGGTGCTTGGCGTTCCTCGTCCCGTCCCTCTCAGCGAGAAGAAGTTATTCTTACCCGCATGCATCTAGGACACAGCCGTCTAACGCATAGTCACCTGCTCCAAGGGCTGGACCCTCTGTTGTGTCTAGTTTGCAATGTTTTATTAAGCATTCGACACATTCTCGTTGAATGTGTCGATCTTGCTTACCTCCGGCAGACTTTTAACCTTTCTGGCTGTTTGTCATCCATTTTAACAAATGTTTTAGTTTTTTGCGAAGGTCTGGACTCTTCCACCGTCTGGAAGGAGGTTTTTTAATTTGTTCTGACTTTTTAATATGTCGTGTTTGTCTCGTGCAGGTCATTTTACAACCTTGCACTTTTAGTTTTTCCCAAGGGGCTATCTACACCCGTTTTTTAAAATTAAGTCAGAATTTTAGATAAGGGGACATTTCCCCGTATACGTAGAAGGGTGCGAAATGGCCTTAAGTGCCGATGCACCCAGAAATTTTAATTCAATCAATCAATTAGAGGGACAATATGGGGGGAACCCCCGAAAGTATCCAAACCTCCACCCGCAAACTTTCAAGGGCATGCGCTATGTCCCAGTGCCTCTGATATAAACTGGGACGGCAGTTTATCGTATTACGGTTCCCCCTATATTATTGTGCCATACCTTTATTAAGTTGTAGTTACATACATAATATACATACAAACATATATATATATATGATTACATAAAATAATTAACTAACATAATGCATATATTGATACAAAAATTAATCTAAACTACCTCAAAATACAATACACAGCAGAAGAAAATTTTGTGTTTGTTACCTGCTTAATACACTGCTGTTTGTGAAAATTGCAACACCAAGAAGAAAACGTATGATTGAAATGAACTTTATACCACAGATTTGGTACATGCCAATACACAAATGATTAGAGTTACAGACCTGTATATGATCTCTGACCTTGAGAATTCAGTATGGTGTGAAGCCCCCATGTGCTGCAAACAGAGCCTCTACACGCCGTGGTATGGAATCAAGGAGGGCCTGGATATGTTCCTGGTGAATCTCCCTCCACGCAGTTTGTATGCGAGTCCACAAATCATCAACAGTGGTTGCTGGAGGACCATGACGAACAAGTTGCCGATCAACCATATCCCGGACATGATCGATGGGTGACATGTCAGGCGAACGTGCAGACCAGTGAAGCAGTGGTAACTGTCGTGCTTCGAAGACAGCTTGCACATTCCTCACCACATGTGGCCGGGCATTGAGCTGCTGAAATATGGCATGTGGAGTTGCCTGAAGGAGGGCCAGTGCCTCTGGCTCCAAAACCTCCCTCACGTAGCGGTTGCTGTTCAGATTGCCTTCAATGCGTAGGAAGGGAGATGGCATGTTGTGTCCAATGGCACCCCAAATCATCACACTTGGCGTTTGTCTGCTATGCCGCTCAACAATGCAGGTTGCCAGATTGCGTTCACCACGGTAGAGTCTAACACCTATGCGGCCATCACTGTAGGACAAGTTTAAGCGGGACTCGTCCGAAAACACTACATTTTGCTACTTAGCATGGCAGCGACGGCATTCACGTGCCCATTGCAGTCTGAGGCGTTTGTGGTTTCTGAACAATGGAAGCCGACGCAATGGCATGCCTGCCACCAGCCCAACCCGCAGCAGACATCGTTGTACCGTCCATGCAGACAGGTCCACAACCGTTGCACTGCTCCAGCGTCGAGCCAATGGTGTGGACGAAGCTGTACCGTGAGTTACAGCCATGCGGCCAAGATGGCGGTCATCCCGTGCTGTGGTCACATTGCGTGGTCCAGTACCTGCTCGTCGCTGTGTACGACCCTCTTCTATCCACTGGCTCCACACACGCATCACTGTCGTAGCAGCATGCCCTGTACGAGCCGAAATGTCACGGTATGACAAACCCGCTTCCCAGAGACCGCTCATTCTGCCCCATTCGAACACACTCACATGCTGATATTGCACCCTTTGACGTCGACGAGGTATACCAGCACTTGCTTTCACGTTTCCACTTCGTTTGACGGCTCTTCAGTGACTGAGCTTGGCGTAACACTGACCCTTCCGGTTACACAAGAGAGGGCGCTGCTGGGCTTATATGCACGCCATCTCTCTGCAATCCTAATCACTTATTGCTGGTACTCTGTTCTCCACATCCTCAGAGTTTGGATTAATTTGGGCCATTATTTCTGGGTGTTGCAATTTTCACAAACAGCTGTGTATTTTACTGGCTATTTGTTTGTATAGTTATTTAGTAGATTTTTACCCGCTGAATATTGGATTCCGGACTTCCGGAATCTATAATATTATTTTCCAGGGTCCTAGGACCAGCCGCCAGGGACGGAACCGCAATGGTTGAGGACCTTCATTGTAGTTGTAGCTGTTTGGGAATTGCTCACCTCAGAGGCTGGTGTTTCCTTCCCCTGCGACTACTCCCGTTCCCGGAGGCAATGTTTACCACTTTGAACAGTCTGGTTATGTTTCTAGGAATCAGCATTTAAATACAATTAAAATCAAAAATTTAAAACAATATAAAGAAAAACATGAGTAATAAAGAGTTAAATGAAAATAGGAAACTAAGGTTTAACAATGAGCTTTGAAATAACTATAAAAATTTAAAAGGCCGATAATGAAATCACTTCAGCCTTAGCACTATTATTATTTATTGTAAAATTTTAATTTTATGTTTATTGAGATTAGTTTGTTATAAAATTAATTTAAGATTAAGTACCGGATACCGGTACTATATATACTGCGATACCAGTATATTCAAGAAACCTGTCCCTGGATTTAGTTGGTAGATCTTGAAGCCACAACTCTTTTCATATAGTCTTTGTGGGACTCCTCCGGTTGCCGCACTGGTCGTATCCGTCTTCTCTCAGCTGCCTCCTTGCGTCCGTTGGAAACAATGTAATATTTCCTTCTTGAGGCACCAGTCGGCGCTTCTTCATCCTGATTATTAGATGTTTCTTCACTGGGAGTTCGTGTGCTATTATTTCCATGTCTGTTTTGTCTAGGAGGTTGGTGTCTTTCCTTACCCCTGTTGGGAATCGGACTAGTGTTGTTAGATGCAGAGGTGCCGGCAGAAGAGGGCAATATTTGGACCTGTTAATTAAATTTTCTTAGCTCTTCATTCGAGATTTTGTTCGTTAGACGACCCACATTTTCTATTTGTTTAGGTCCAATTAGGATGTTGACATTAAAAGTTGGAAGTTCCTTACGCAGTTGTTTTACTTGATCGTCCGCCGCTGGACAGAAGAAGGTTTTGTGTTCCGGCGAGTCCTCTAGTGATCCACACGCGACACAAACCGGAGTAGCCCTGCTCCCAATCCGGCGAAGATGTGTCCCGAATGGACCATGCCCTGTTAAAAATTGCATGAGACCCCTGATTGGTTGATCACATGTGGGTAGCGGAATGTTTATAGATGGGATGAAGCTGAAGGTTCTTCTCCCGTTGGTATTTTCTTCCCATTCTTTTTGCCACACAATATTAAGTTTATTGTTTATTTCTTGGAGAGTTGGATAGAAGGTTCCAGTGATTTTCACTAGTTGATGTTCATCGCCTTTCTTGAAGAAGTATTTGGCTGCTTTCCATTTGGCTTCTATGTCAATTGGACGATGCCCTGTGACCACTAGAACCGCTTCGTTTGACGTTGTACCAAACGCACCGGATGTTCTCATAAGAATTCTTGTCTGCGATGCTCTAAGTGTTTTAACGTTTTCCTTATATACTAGACTCTCCACCCAGACCGAGGAAGCATAAGTGATAATTTGATTGTAAATTGTTTTAACATACGTTGTCATGATGTTCGGATGAATATTGAAGTCCTGTGAAGCAAGCCTAATAAGTTTCATCATTGCTGATTCAGCTTTCGTTGTTATGTAGCTGATGTGTTCACTGAATTTCATTCCTTCCTCGGGTCTGACTCCTAGGTAATCTACAACACTGGCTCTTTGAACGTTTCTGCCTGATATTTTAATTGGATTTCTATTATTACTAATTTTGCCTTTGGCGAAAAGGTATTTAGTTTTTGTTGCTGAGAGTTCCAATTTTGCGCTCCGACACCATTTTAACAATTCTTCGAGGGCATTGTTGGCTTTGAATTCAATTTGTGCTCTTGAATTGCCTGTGCAAATGAGAGCTACGTCATCCGCATATGCTATTATTTTATCTACATTGTTATTATTCTCCAATAATTTCAAACACGGCTCCAAGTTGATATTCCAGAGGTGGGGACCCAGAACGGATCCCTGAGGACATCCCTTTGATAATATCTCTGATATTTTTGTGCCGTTAAGGTTATAGTGGACCCTTCTGTTGTAGCAGTAGCTTTCCAGTATTTGAATTAGTGTTACGGGACAGTTAAGTTGTTTTAATGTGTCAAAGAGGTGAGGCCACCATAGATTGTCAAAAGCCCCTTTAATGTATATGAAGGTGATTATAGCAGTTTTCTTATTTAAAACTGACACAGCATTCTTTAGAGAGTTAATAGCGTCTTTCGTGGAGCATCCCTTTGTAAAGCCATATTGAGCACCGCTATTCTGAACCATTCTTAAAAATTCTTGTAGTCTTTTGTTTATTAGTTTTTCTAGTAGTTTTCCTATGTTGTTTAATAAGCAGATTGGCCGGTATGATTTTGGGTCAGTATCATAAGTTTTACCTTCTTTTTTAACACGAGATTGCCTTCCTTCCACGGTGTTGGAAAGTGTTTATTTGCCAAACATAGATTGAACAATTCAGTTATAAAGTTTAATGTTTTTGGAATGGATATTTTAATGATTCCCGCAGGAATACCGTCTAGTCCAGAGGGACAATAAAGGGGGAACCCCCGAATGTATCCAAACCTCCAGCCGCATACATTCGAGGGTATGCGCAATGTCCCAGTGCCTCTGAGATAAACTGGGACGGCAGTTGCTCGTATTACGGTTCGCCCATTATTGTTGCACATTACCTTTATTTAATTCCTCTTGAGTACAATACATATATAGACGTAACATAATATATAAAATATAACACTTAACATAAAACCAACGAACACATATATATGACTCCATTTGATTGCTACACATAATCTAATTTCCCTTACAGACATCAGAGCATTTTCTGAGATCCGGATTCCCGGGATCTATGAAATCTATGAAATAATTGGTCCTTGTTACAGGACGAAACCGCCAGGGACAAGATCGCAATTGGTTGAGGACCTTTGGTATTTTAAACGTTTGGGAGATTGCTTACCCCAGAGGCTGGGTCTTCCCATCCCTGTCGGTTTGTCCCGCACCTCCAAGGTTACTCCAGTTTCTTCAGTCTCAAACTTCACGATAATTACATAATATGTAAGGAAATGTTGGATAATTTGATCAAAATGACTACACTCTGATCTCTGAGTTAATGTGCTATAATAATAATAAAAGAAAAAACAAAAAAAGAAAGCAATACGAAGAAATAAAATATATTTACTATTAATAATTATTTAATAACAGGTTTTATTAGTAAGACAAGGACACATTATATTATTATGATACCAAGCTACTTTGTAGTAAGTAGTGTAATTGGTGCTACAACCAGGACCACTTACAAGTGTACAAATGATGAGCTCATA
Organism: Lepisma saccharinum; assembly: GCF_977018435.1. Taxonomy (NCBI): domain Eukaryota; kingdom Metazoa; phylum Arthropoda; class Insecta; order Zygentoma; family Lepismatidae; genus Lepisma; species Lepisma saccharinum. The sequence goes on from NW_028142891.1 coordinate 5,179,198, forward strand.
TAATTAAAGAGCCCGATTTGCCCACACTTAAAATTATGCCAAGATGCCCTTATTCCCCAATTCTTCAAGTGTAATATGCTCTTAATTCTAAGAATTTTGAATCCTAGTGTACAAATGATGAGCCCCCTCAGATTGATTTGCCTACACTTATAAAAGGCACTTCTGTGAGATTGTTGTCCATAAATTTGTTAAAAATATGCCCCTCTTGATATTTTTTTTGCCCACACCTAAAACTAGGCCAAAACGTATTAACACACACACACACACACACACACACACACCCACACACACACCCACACACACACACACACACACACACACCCACACACACACACACACATATTTACTTCTGGTTTAAGTTCAATTGGATACCAGCTTCAATTTGTTTATCTAATATTAAAACAATGTAATTCTTCTCTGTGACTCTCATTTTTTACATCATAAACATATGATTTTTCACCTATGAGAATAACACTACATATGGTGTCATCAGGGAGTGTATCGTGGAATTCACAGATAATTTTAATGTTTGTCTTGTCATTAACCACAACTTGTTTCCTTTTTGAAGTGTTGATGACAAACATGGGTCTCTGTGCTTTGAATTCATCTGGTGTGTAATACATGTCAGTATTGCCAGTAGTGACCCTTTTGTATGCTGTAAATGCTTCATATAATTTAAGAAAATCATCCTTGGACATGTCTAAATTATAATTTTCCCTAGGAAATACCTCATTTCTGCCATTTTTAAGATATATGTTCTTGATGTTGCAGCTATCAAATTTACTTGAATTTTTTTCCTGATTATTGTGTCTTCCAGTCTGAAACAATACCACCACAAAATCCGGCATGTCATATTGTATACTGGAGAATGAATTTGTAGCATCAAACTCATAATAAGTACCAGCGGCAGGCTTCTGTACACATTGATATGTATAAAATTGTAAAGGAATATGTGGATTTTTTATTATATCTGCTTTGTATTTAAGAGCATAACTGGCTTCATATTCAACAACCGGGATTCTTAGCTCCATAGTCTGAATAATGCATTTGCCTTCATCAGGTAGGGTATTAGGCAAAGCTTCCCCTGTAGAGTTTAATGTACTGTACCTCATCAAAGCATTATTATCATTTGCAGCTTTTCTAAATGTGATTCTTAAACCACCCTTCCACATAATATCTTTGTAATCTGAAAAGAATCCTGGCAACAGGCGCATAGGGAACAGCACAGTGTGGTTCTTAGATATAATTTTATCACCAGCCTCAAATCCACCTATTTTGTAGTAAGAAGCCTCGGTTTTGGATAATTTTAGTGTGGCCAAAGCTGTGGAGGTAATGCCGTGATAATCCACTCTGTTTATAACAACACCATGCTTTCTGATCTCAATTTCAGAGAACAGATGCGGCACAAAATTGTCTACCAATCTTATATTTGAATTTGCCGGATAATCTGTTCCATCGAGCTTTACAACATCAAATTTGATGTATAGATCTGCTCTGTGGGGGTGTATAAATCCATCCCCTACATCAAGATCAACCTCAATCTCTGTGTTGGGTTGATTTAAATTTGCAAATGTTCTCCTGTTTGGGGGGAATGATTGTAGCTCATAACTCAATATTTTCCATTTTTTTTGTATGTATTTTTATTTAAATATTAATCTCTATGATAGCAGTTGTTGTGGCTCCAGCAAAATCAACTAATTCTTCTTTTTCATTAGTGACCATCAATTCAATATTATCTATTCTATTATGACACACAGGAAAATATAATGTTGGGGATGGAGTGTAGATGATGGGCTCCATAAATTCAGAATTAGGTTTGAATGTTGCAATGATGCCAGTTTGTTTGTGAGTGCCTATGCCATTTGGTGATCATACCCTCAGCCACATTACAGTGAATATTTAGAGTCTCTATGGCTAAGAATTTGGGTATATTAATAGCAGTGTGTTTGATGGCCGGTTCAAGTTTTGTGTTGTTCTCAAAACCTAACAGCTCTCCTATAGTACCCAGATCCACTGTTTCTGTAGCAGATACAATCTCTACTCTGTGAGTGACAGAATTTTGAGTTAATACTATTGTTTAAATATTTAAGATAACAGATCCAGTGTGTGCCCTGATTTTTGTACTTATCCAAATTAACAATGCCACACTCTTTGTTGAGTGGTTGTTCTGGTAAAGAATCAGACATGTACACACCTCTAAAATTTTTGATGCCCAGTGGCTTGATTAAAGCTTCAATATCTTGGTTTGTAAGCGGCTCTTGTTTTTTTTTAAACTTATTCATGGCTCTCTTAACACCTTTGCCTTGTTTCTCCATAGCCAGGTTATGGCGCTTCAATTCATCTAATTCTGCCTTATTTTTCTTGGCATCTATTACTGTTTTTGCTATGGCAGCTGATCCCCCAGCCAAGCTCCCAACAGCCCCGAGTGCTGCTAAGATGGCCGGGATAGTAAATATGAAACCCCCTGTATGCAATTTTTTTCTGGATTGTTGTAATTTTTTTAATTGGGGGGGTACTAAGCAACAATTTCATACCATGGCCCTTTGCAAGACAAGAATTTTTTTTCTTCCGCTGCTTTTTGGTTAAAAGGCTATCAATAGTTTTAAGAGATTTAAGACCTGCATAAGGTATTTGATACATAACACCCTTGGCCTTCATTGTAGGTTTATTATATACATCTTCACAGCCCCCACCACAGTTTTTGTTTGGTGTTCATAGCTATGGTGGTTCCCAATGCTGCTATTCTCTCACTCAAAGAAGCATCTTTGCTTACAAATCTACCAAATGCAGCCTCTTCTAATTTCTTGTCTGCAACATGTCTCTTGTCAAGATCAGAATGTGTGTTGTATGCTATGTCATGGTCTCTACAAGCAGCATCTAGGGGATTAACACCAGGATCACCTCTGTTTAATCTATGGTCCAATTTTGTGCCTGGACCACAATACTGATAGCCTGGAATATGTAGTTCAAATGGCAGCTTGTTTATAATGTCATTAACCAACCCCCGGCCCTCAGAAATATTCCAAAATTTAGGTGGTAGAGTATTAATAATTTTTATAAGATATCCAATCCCCTTAGTGTCATTCACTATAAAATTAGACAATTTTGTGCTTATCATGTCCATAATTCCAACCTTTTCATTGTAAAAATTGTGGTTGCCAGCATTTTCCTCCCCAGCTATCACCAATAACCTATCTACAAGTTTCCTGACATCATCAACCCACACAAATTCTTTGGGCAGGGTGTTGTATTGTTTGATTCCACTACCTGTCTTAATTTGTGACCATATGGGCTTGATGAAATTGTTGTATTTTGCTCCACTGCTAGACTTGACTCTTTTTTGTGTGGGATCATTGTTCTGGTATAGAGCATCTGATTTTATTAATATTTCTTTTTAGTGCTCATAATCTTGATCTGTATAGCTGCCAGGCCTTTTCCTAGTCATCAGTTCCCACAACCCAGGTGTGCCGGGATATTTAACAAAACCACCTTTTTGTCCAAGATGAGATTCTAAATATACAATTATATCATCTCCCATAAATGTTACTCTGAAATTGCCAATTCTATGTATGATGCTACCATCACGCTCTGTCAGCATATAAGCCAAAGACCTCATCTTTGTTGTCTTCAGGTGTGCTTAAATATTTTTGAGCAAGAAGACCCAATTCAATAGGATCCTGAGTAGCTTCAATTCTTCGAGGAGCAAGAGGACTAGGTGTATGAATAATAGAAAGTGGGGTGATTGGATAATCTAATATGTTCCTTGCAGCTACAGGCACAAGCTCTGTGATCAAATTTTGATTTTGCTCTGTAACAGTTTTGATATTTTTACCTAATTCACTAATAGCATCAATGATAGGCTGTTCTGTTTGTTTGTGTTGTTCATAAATTCCTCGGTTCTGTGATTTCCATCCCTTAAATCTTTTTACAAGATAATCTCTTAATTTAAGATCATCAATGATTGGCCTTTTCATGGTTATTTATATATGTTTCAATGTCTAGAAAATTGTTGATTTTATTTCTGTATTTGCCACTATTGGGTTTTCTTGTCATATCAATTGTGACAAACCCATAACTGTTTTGATTCCAGCACCTACTGCAAAACTTGGAAAAATTATTGTAGCTCAAGTCCCCACCTACATATTCATCATGTATGTGTTTGAGGTTGGTATGATCTTGATGAAACACACATATAAAATTGCTGTTGTCTCGGATCAGCTGCTTCGGTATTTTAGAAAAAGTCTGTGCCAGGTAGAAGCAATCAATGTTTTTGTGTCGGCCCTGTGTAAAAAAGTTTCTAACCTTGTTTTGATTATCCAGTATAATGTCATCAAACACAACAACAGAATTATCGAGACATTCATGAAGTGGCTTAACATCTGGTTCAAAAGTGGCTATATCCAATCCATCATATAGCTTCATCAACTGCTGATATTTTAATTGTTCCAAGCTCTTAGAAAAGACATACAAGTGCCTGTTTTTCCAGTCTAACCAGTTGGGTGCCAATAAAAAATTATCAATCATTAGTGTAGTTTTACCACAAGCCGATGGCCCAACAATAAGACATCTAATATTTTCAGGCAGCAACTTGCCATTTCTCTTAATCTGCTGTTCAGGTTCTGGCAGCCTTTTTATAACATCCCAGGTTCTCATATTATCACTTTGTCTGCATCGATCCAGCTGTGTTCTGGAAGTCCTAGCCATTTGACAAATAACTTGTTGCCTTTTCTGCGGATGATTTTTTCTATGAGATATGTGTCAGGCTGTTTAGTTTTGCTGAGTTCTTCTTCATAGAATCTGCCTTTGAGAATTTCTCCTCGGTGATCTTTTATTATATATGTGTTAAGGATCCCAGGTTTAATTTGAACCACTGTAAATAATTCAGTGCTCCAGTTTCTTGTAAAACCTCTTTTGAATAAGTGCTTATATTTGCTGATTCTTACTTGATCACCCACCTTGTATTTGGCTTTTCTTGTTGTTGGCTGGTATCTAGGATAATAAACAGTACTGATCAATTTTTGCTCATCAGATGGAGTTACTTCAGAGGGTTTCATGTTGATTGTGGAATGGACCGAGTTGTTATATTTATGTAGAAGTTCTGGAAGAATATTAATCCATTTATAATTACCTTGAAGTGTAAATTGTTTATACATAAGATTTTTTAGGGTTTTGTTGAATCTCTCTACAATTGAGGCTTTGAGATCACTGTAACTCGAATAATGTTTTATTGCCTGGCTTTTAATAAATTGTTGGAACACAGAATTATAAAATTCTTTGCCATTATCTGTTTGCAAATAGCGCGGTGATCTTCCACTCTGATTGATGATTGTCCTGATGGCTTCTGTAACACATTTTCCAGTTTTGGATTTGAGTGGCACAGCCCAGGCAAATTTTGAAAATGTGTCTATGACAGTGAGTAGATACTTGTAGCCCTTGTTGATTTTGTCTAAGTTTTTCAGCTGTCCACTTGCCATTTCAATCAAGTCGCTCTGCCATAAATCATCTATGCCTTTTGTGACTACTGGCAGTCTCTTATAATTATGTCTGGCTTGTCTGTGTAATTCATCAACAATAATTTCTCTAGACATAATATGAAAACAAGAATATTGCAACTATAGGGTGTTCAGCAGCTGATACTACAGGATTTTCTAAATATAATTTGTCCCCTATTTGTATTTTAAATTCCAGAGAGCCATCATCTTCAGCATAGGCTGTTTCTAATGTATTGGGGTCTGTAAAATCCTCTAACTCTACACTGGTGATTTTTGCTTTGTTATCAGCATTTGTTATTGATAAGGTGGGGTAGTGGTGTGCCTGTGGTGTTAGCCAATATTTGATCTTGACTGGTCTCAATGTGCCCCCAACAAAAAACTGGTAATAAAATTGTGCAGGGGACAGCATATATATTTTGCCACCTGGTGTAAATGGTGAATCATATTCTTTGTTGGGGATGCTGTACAATTCAAGAATTACTGTATGTTTAGGATTCTCAATTATGGCTGTTATTTCTTTTTCTGCTGTAAGCAATCTGCTTGTTACAAATTCAAGATGCTCATTGATGGTCCTAACAACATCATCATGGCCTGGCTTGATTTTTATGTCCACAACAAGTTTCTTGTATTGTTGCACAATTTCTTGTAGCTGGGTGGCAAAAACAGACAGAGCATTTGCTTGATTGGATTCCATGCTCCCTAGCTGTTGCTTGATATTAGCTACAATTTGTTGCAAATTTTCAATAACTGCCAATTTTGAATTTTGAGCAGTAAGATCATGGACCTGTCTTCTGATATCCTCAAACAGGGCATGCAGTTCATTAATATGTTGATTAGTTGGTAGAGTGGCCACTGTCTGAGTAAGTTGTTTGATCTCTGTCTGGATATTCTTGATATCTTCTGATTTCAATATCCTATTCACTGCCCTCTTAATATTTTTAAGTTCCTGTGATGTAGGCAGATTTGTTACAGTATTTTGCAGAGATTCAAGTGCCAATTTCACATTGTTTAATTCAGAAGCATCAGCCACATTTTGCATAGCATCTTGGAGCAGGGCTATATCTGCCTGAGTGGGTGTTGATTGTTGTAAAATTTCAAGCTTTGTTTGGATATCATCAATCAAGTGATGAAAATGAGATAGCTCAGATTCAGTGTTGAGGTTTTCAAGTTTTGTGATCTGTTGCTGGACACTAACAAGGGTATCTACAATACCGGGCAGGCGGGATTCTAGAGATTCTTGTATATTTGTCAAATCACTTTGCACTGCTGCTATTGTACCCTCAAGATGGGTTATGGTACTTTGAATTTTTCCAAAATCTTCATATGTTTCAAGTTGCAGCTTAATATTTGCAACACTCCGAGTTATTGCACTCAAGGCATCAGAAGATGGCAAATTGTTCATAAAATTTTCAAGTGTCTCAATTTTTTCTTTAACCTCGGCTATGGCATTGTTCAGAGGGTCCAGATTAGGTATTTGGAGTGATTGAATCTGTTCTTTTAGAGTGGAAATCACTAGATCAAAATCTTCTTGTAATTTTATGCTTTTGACAATTGTTTGGAGCTGTGTCTGGACATTATTTATCTGCTCTTCCAATTGTTGTTTCAATTGCTCAGAGTTGGTGGCCTGGTTCTTAAATTTGGCTTGAAGAGCTGCTACAGCTTCTTCTAAACTTTGAAAATTATCTAATGTGGCCAGGTCAGTATATTTCTGAAGCAATAATTTAAGTTCTGAGTCAATTTTAAGAAGAGGGTCCATGCATTGTGATTGCAAATTTGTAATTTCTAATTGAAGACTGGCATTGAGTGTAGTTTGTAAAGCTTGTAAATCACTTCTTAATTTCTTGACTCTGACATCAAGCATCAGAATCTCATCACTGTGATCTTCATGTCTTGTATGGCCAAATATATCATTAGGCATTTTTGTTTTAGTGGTTATTTATTATTGAATATCTGATTCTTAATTCTATAAAAAAAGGGTATAAGCTTGTCATATGACCCAGGGACCTCACCAGCAGAAACAGTATATACAGTGCCAGAAATCATGTTTGGGTGCTTAATTCTATAAATATTTCTCCCTACTGAAATTTTGACATTACCCTCAGGAGTTGTAATAAATTGCAGTTGACCACCTACAGGTAATTGGTAATGATTTAAATTATTGTTAAATATGTACAATGTTTTACCTGTTTTATCATCAACATCTGTAAGTATGCTGTTCAGATGAATAATTAACAAAGCACTCAGTTTAGATATTATATCAGAAGAGGGTTGTGGTGTTGGCAGGTCCATAATAGCCTGTTTTTTGAACCCAAATAAGTTCATAGGCATGTTTATTTATTTCAAATCATGCTCTGTAATTGGTCATTGATTGCCATTTTTCAAATCACAATGACCCCATGGTAGAGTATGTATGCCACATGATAAAATACATCTCTTATTATCATGTGGGTCCAGAGCCACTTTTCTTACAATATTTGAAGTCAATAAGTGATCCACACTCTGAATTCTATTTTCTGATGTTCTGATTGTGCTACATGATTTGAAGCAATTTTTGTAATCTTCAAATTCAAGCTCGTTGTATACAGTCACTCTGCCAATGCCCTTGGCCTTTTTGGCAACAGCGCCACTACATGAGGGTCGGGGGCTGGTTAATGACATTATAAACAACCTGCCATTTGAACTACACATTCCAGGCTATCAGTATTGTGGTCCATTCACAAAATTGGACCATAGATTAAACAGAGGTGATCCTGGTGTTAATCCCCTAGATGCTGCTTGTAGAGACCATGACATAGCATACAACACACATTCTGATCTAGACAAGAGACATGTTGCAGACAAGAAATTAGAAGAGGCTGCATTTGGTATATTTGTAAGCAAAGATGCTTCTTTGAGTGAGAGAATAGCAGCATTGGGAACCACCATAGCTATGAACACCAAACAAAAACTGGGGTGGTGGCTGTGAATATGTATATAATAAACCTACAATGAAGGCCAAGGGTGTTATGTATCAAATACCTTATGCAGGTCTTAAATCTCTTAAAACTATTGATAGCCTTTTAACCAAAAAGCAGCGGAAGAAAAAAAATTCTTGTCTTGCAAAGGGCCATGGTATGAAATTGTTGCTTAGTACCCCCCAATTAAAAAAATTACAACAATCTAGAAAAAAATTGCATACAGGGGGTTTCATATTTACTATCCCGGCCATCTTAGCAGCACTGGGGGCTGTTGGGAGCTTGGTTGGGGGGGATCAGCTGCCATAGCAAAAACAGTAATAGATGCCAAGAAAAATAGGGCAGAATTAGATGAATTGAAGCGCCATAACCTGGCCATGGAGAAACAAGGCAAAGGTGTTAAGAGAGCCATGAATAAGTTTAAAAAAACAAGAGCCGCTTACAAACCAAGATATTGAAGCTTTAATCAAGCCACTGGGCATCAAAAATTTTAGACGTGTGTACATGTCTGATTCTTTACCAGAACAACCACTCAACAAAGAGTGTGGCATTGTTAATTTGGATAAGTACAAAAATCAGGGCACTCACTGGATCTGTTATCTTAAATATTTAAACAATGAGGTATTTGTGTTTGATTGATTTGGAGGTGTTCCACCTGAAAATTTAATAAAATATCTAAAATCAGCTAATCTTTTTTACAATAATGCCCGTGTTCAAAATTTCAAAGATGTTAATTGTGGACATTTGTGTTTATCTGTTCTTAGATATATGTCTCAAATAAATAAACCATCAATTGAAGATTTTCAAAAAGCCTTGTGGTATCTGAAACATCATGGGGGTATCCCATCTCACCAGCCAAAATTCAATATTGTAACTCAAATTACATGATGATATAGTGTATCCCAAAACAATAGCTCTCAGAGCATTTTATGGCATGTACTTGATCGCTAATATTACACACCACAACAACAAAATTGCAGTTGGGGATCAAAACATTGTCATCACTCCAGGGCAGTATAATCTGTCCACTCTAAATGCTCAATTACCCAGAGGTATAGTATTAACTCAAAATTCTGTCACTCACAGAGTAGAGATTGTATCTGCTACAGAAAGAGTGGATCTGGGTACTATAGGAGAGCTGTTAGGATTTGAGAACAACACAAAACTTGAACCAGCCATCAATCACACTGCTATTAATATACCCAAATTCTTAGCCATAGAGACTCTGAATATTCACTGTAATGTGGCGGAGGGTATGATCACCAAATCAAATGGCATAGGCACTCACAAACAAACTGGCATCATTGCAACATTTAAACCTAATTCTGAATTTATGGAACCCATCATCTACACTCCATCCCCAACATTATATTTTCCTGTGTGCCATAATAGAATAGATAACATTGAATTGATGGTCACTAATGAAAAAGAAGAATTAGTTGATTTTGCTGGAGCCACAACAACTGCAATCATAGAAATTAATATTTAAATAAAAATACATACAAAAAATGGAAAATATTGAGAGTTATGAGCTACAATCATTCCCTCCAAACAGGAGGACATTTGCAAATTTAAATCAACCCAACACAGAAATTGAGGTTGATCTTGATGTAGGGGATGGCTTTATACACCCCCACAGAGCAGATCTATACATCAAATTTGATGTTGTAAAGCTCGATGGTACAGATTATCCGGCAAATTCAAATATAAGATTGGTGGACAATTTTGTGCCACATCTGTTCTCTGAAATTGAGATCAGAAAACATGGTGTTGTTATAAACAGAGTAGATTATCCCGGCATTACCTCCACAGCTTTGGCCACACTAAAATTATCCAAAACCGAGGCTTCTTACTACAAAATAGGTGGATTTGAGGCTGGTGATAAAATTATATCTAAGAGCCACACAGTGCTGTTCCCTATGCGCCTGTTGCCAGGATTCTTCTCAGATTACAAAGATATTATGTGGAAGGGTGGTTTAAGAATTACATTTAGAAGAGCTGCCAATGATAATAATGCTTTGATGAGGTACAGTACATTAAACTCTACAGGGGAAGCTATGCCTAATACCCTACGTGATGAGGGCAAGTGCATTATTCAGACTATGGAGCTAAGAATCCCAGTTGTTGAATATGAAGCCAGTTATGCTCTTAAATACAAAGCAGATATAATAAATAATCCACAAGTACCTTTACAATTTTATACATATCAATGTGTACAGAAACCTGCCACTGGTAGCTATTATGAGTTTGATGCTACAAATTCATTCTCCAGTATACAATATGACATGCCAGATTTTGTGGTGGTACTGTTTCAGACTGGAAGACACAATAATCAGGAAAAAAATTCAAGTAAATTTGATAGCTGCAACATCAAGAACATATATCTTAAAAATGGCAGAAATGAGGTATTCCCTAGAGAAAATTATAATTTATACATGTCCAAGGATGATTTTCTTAAATTATATGAAGCATTTACAGCATACAAAAGGGGTCACTACTGGCAATACTGACATGTATTACACACCAGATGAATTCAAAGCACAGAGACCCATGTTTGTCATCAACACTTCAAAATGAAAACAAGTTGTGGTTAATGACAGGACAAACATTAAAATTATCTGTGAATTCCACGATACACTCTCCTATGACACCATATGTAGTGTTATTCTCATAGGTGAAAAATCATATGTTTATGATGTAAGAAATGAGAGAGTCACAGAGCAATTCTAGAGGGCCGACTCAAATACAGAAGCCTCTTAATTACAAGACAATAATACCAACACTTTGCCGTCAGGGAGGCCCATATACAGCACTTCTGCTTTTTGCAGCAAAGCTCAAATACAGAAGCTTCTTGATTACAAGGCAATAATACCAACACTTTGCCGTCAGGGAGGCCCATATACAGCACTTCTGCTTTTTGCAGGAAAGCTCAAATACAGCACTTCTGCTTTTTGCAGGAAAGCTCAAACACAGAAGCTTCTTGATTACAAGGCAATAATACCAACACTTTGCCGTCAGGGAGGCCCATATACAGCACTTCTGCTTTTTGCAGGAAAGCTCAAATACAGCACTTCTGCTTTTTGCAGGAAAGCTCAAATACAGCACTTCTGCTTTTTGCAGGAAAGCTCAAACACAGAAATATGCAATGAATATTCTGTAAGTTACACACTCGGTATATATTATCACAACAAGACAAAACTAAACCCAATTCAGGCATACATGCAAGAGGCCAATGTTCTTTTCTCTTAAAGTCAACGACATGATGGATGGCATGCAATTTTCCCTGAAAGGGCACAGTGTAGATTATATTTCTTGCATGCCAGCAGATATAATCTCCCAGGCGTGCATAATTTATTGCTGGCCGGGACATGGAATTGATCAAAGATTAGAAAAAACATGCAAGCAATTAGCACACCTGACCTTGTCCTATTGTATTGATCTCTAAGTTGAAGAGCATGAGAATATAAATATTTTTGGTTTAGTAATCAAGAAGCTTCTGGGTTTGAGTCGGTCCCCTCTAGAATCAATCTGAGGGGGGGGGCTCATCATTTCTACACTAGAATTCAAGATTCCTGGGATTTTGACAGAAAAACACACTGTAAACAATAAGATCATATGGGAACTTGGCATAGTTTTAAGTGTAGGCAAATCTGTCTGTTGAGGCTTCTTCTTTTCTACACTAGAATTCAGAATTCTTAAAATTAAGAGCATATCACACTTGAAGAATTGGGGCATATGCCCCTCTTGACATTGTTTTAAGTGTAGGCAAATCGGGCTGTTTAATCATTTGAGCTCTTCTTTTCTACACTTATAAGTGGGGTTTATAATATTACAAATCATACTACTACGAGGTCCTCCAGCCTCCTCTCACCTCGCACACAATTACACCTTCTCTCCCAGCGTAGTTGCCGTAGATTGCAGTTCTTTTTTTGCATTTTTAACTGGGAGCGGTTCGTGCCCCTCATGAGGATAAGGATGTAAAAGGATTAAGGAGAGGAAAATTACCTTGGTTCCTAAGATTTACACCAAGGTGTGTTTCCAGAATTGAGTAAAGAATACGAGAAGTACAGAATAATGAAAAAAGACAACACAACAATAAAAATACAAACATAAAACAGCCTAAATGAGAGTTGTTTTGGATGGTCCTTAGACCAATTCTTGAAATACACATTAGATTCCTATGTTATGAAATGGACAACCAGAAGAATAGCTGCTCCACACATCCATCTTTCACGCACATCTTCCCCACTTCCAAATGTCAACATGAGTTCAGAATTCACAATATGAGAAAACAAAAGGAATTTGGTTTTGTTGTATCATTTAACATGTACATATATCAATATATATATAAAAGAATAGAAAATAGAAATTAAAATAGAATAAAATAGAAATAAAAATAATGATATAAACACATAAATTGATAATATAAAATAATATAATCAATGTATAATATATTTAAGATTTAAGGAAACACACCAAGAAATGACATTAATTTAGAAATTATTGAATCACAAGAATGTTTAAAAGGACAACCAGAAGAATGGTTGTTCCCATGCTTCTTCTTCTTACTGCACACGAGTCCTATGTGTCAAATAGTCCTTAGACCAATTTCTTTAGAAATTATTGAATCACAAGAATGTTTAAAAGGACAACCAGAAGAATGGTTGTTCCCATGCTTCTTCTTCTTACTGCACACGAGTCCTATGGAAAGTCCACTAGGTCCATATTCTCAATGCACTCACTTCCGACGCACCCACTTCCACACTTCCAAGAGATAGTAGAGTTAACGCAGTTCTCAGCATAAGACGCACACTTCTTATCCCATCCCAGCGGTCCTTAAGTCAATGGTTTAGTCCTGGTTAACGCTTCCCCTTAAGGTTTTAATATAATATGTTCTTCTATTAATACAGGTTGGACCGTCTTCATAAAATCTTAATTCTTTAGGATGTTCCTGGCTGTTGAGGTTCAACACTAGAGGTATTCCTCCACGTTGGACAGATGCCAATCTTTCACTGCGTCTAACATCTGAGATGCTATTCCGGCCATTATCATCATCATTCCTAGGTGCCAGAGTCTTGGGTTGAAACCTGTATAAGTCCTCTTCTTTTGACGAGATTTCACCAGCCAGTTTGTTAATAGTTTCCAAGACTCTCGGTTCCTGAAGATGTTGCCTTCATTGTAGAGTTGTAAGTCTTTCACGCAGTCCACTCACCATCAGTCCGTCATGTTGCTTGCAACTCATCAGGGAGTGGTCGGGTGTGTCACAAACTTTACACACCTCACATAGGTCGTCCTGTCTCAACTTAAATCTTCTTAGATATTCTCCATATGGTGCGTGACCCGTAACGTAGTGGATGAATCCTCTTGTTGGTGAAAAGTCACGCCCTTTGAGTCTCCAGTTCACATTCGGGAAAATCTCCCTAACACGCACAGAGGTTTGGGATGTCGCCCATTCCAATTGCCATTTATTCCAAATAATTTCATCTATTTCACTCCTGGTATTAACTATTACACCAAGCAAGGCCACTAGTCGTTCATTACATCCCTTCTTAACCTTTTACACGCCGAATTGTCTTTGGATTTGAAATTAATGAGTTTATCAGTAATTTGTGTCTCTTTGGTGTACATTAAAGAGAATTATTCAAAAAAATTGTTATTTTTTATTTTCTCTATATGTAAACTGGAGTGTTCCCAATTGGGAACATTGGCGTTTCATGTGAAGTATTATTACAGTATTACAGAGTTTTCTAATTATAATTCAACTGGACCAGCAAGTTTTCCGTTTATATATTAGCATAGTAAATGTACAGAAATATTACATATAAGCTTACAGAGAGTCAGACAACAATACAACCTCCAAAATACAAAATACTAATACAAATACATAATAGGATAACATAATTGTATAAAAATGAGAAAACATCCTTGTGCAATTTTACTCAAGCAGAAAAGGGTTTATTTTATTGAAAATGTAGCAATACCAAATTTTAAATTTATGTAGTTTACACATTTGAAAATGAAAAAAAATACACACACACACAGAATGTCCTAAACTGGTGATAAGCCATGGAAAGCTGGGAAGCAGTGTAAATGCATATTTCTTGCACACTCGCGACATTGTAGGCGAGCATTTTTTTTTGGCAAAATGCACACCTACCTTGTCCTGCTTCAATCAGAAAATGACCATCAGTTTTCCTCATAGACCCTGGGATTTCAAATCGTGGTCCTGGCCTCGAAGATGTTCGTGGATTTTTGCGAATAAGGAAGGTAGCTACTTCTCTTCAAAAATCCGAAAATCCAAGTGATTCTTTGAACTCTTCCCATGAAGTTCTTTGGTGAATTTTCCAGGCTGAAACAACTGGCACATTCAAAGCATTGGAAAATAAATTCCACCACCATTTTTTCCCTCGCCAGCTGAGGTCTGTAGCTGGACAGCATACGGTCGAAGACATCGACGCCCCCCATTCCTTTATTGTACTTTCGTACTAAGTGAGGTTCAGGGACATCAATCCTCTTCTTTGATTGGAGAGAGTACCACTTTGCTGTTCCTAATGGCAAGTGTGTCTGGTAGTTGGATGCCAAGGTGACTACGGAATTATCATTCCATCTACACATGTAAATATCACCATTACATCGAAAGTCAAACTCTCCTCTTTTCTTTCTCTTCATTTCATTTGTTGGAACCAAGGGACATCTACCGGTCCTTCCTTCTCGTACTGTACCTATTACTTTGAACCCCTTTATTTTCAGCTCTTTCAGCAATGTGTATGAGGTAAAGAAATTATCAAAGAAAACTTCAACTTGCAGAGGATTAGTGACAACATTCAATAAGGCTGTCACCACTCTAGTCCCAAGTGGTGAGTTAGATTCATCTTCTTCCTTTCCTTGATAGATTTTCATAACATAAGGATATCCATCACTTGAACTAAGAGTCCAGATTTTGAAACCGAAACGAATCGGTTTTCCCTTTATGAACATCTTGCAAGAATGATGCCCATAATAGGGAACCATTGATTCGTCGATGCTGAGTTGTTTATGAAAAATTCCATATTGCTGAAGATTGTTGTTTAGCTCATCATATAATGGTGAAAGTTTTCCAAGTTTATCACCTTGTTTCAATTGAGTATTGTCCATAACGTGGAAATATTTCTTTATATCCCGAAACTTCTGCCTGGGCATCGTAGTTGGGACAATTGGTACAGTCACGTCTTCTGCTGTTGACCAGTACATATCTTCCCTTGGAACATTGTGATAACCACTGATTAGAAGCAAACCAAAGAACTGAGCTATGTCACGTTTGGTGAATGACACAATTTTGCCCTTTTGAGCTGCATATAGGCACGTCATTGAAGAGAGATGCTCGAGGTATGTCTCTGGTAAAATTTTATGAAACAACTCAATAGGTTCCAGTGACAGTAATTCTGGGTGTTTGTCGGATAAGCACTGAAATGAATCATCGCAATGGACCGAATTGTTTTCTATAACCGTAGACTTCTTCCACGAAGGATGTCCTACCTGTTTACTTGATGCCCCTTTAGCCTTTCTTGATGTGGTTGGCTGAAGATACTCCGGGGTAGATTGTTCCACGTTAGTTGTGACAACCAATTCACCACACACATCTGAAGGAACCACTTCTTCCAAAACGTTGTCATCAATTTTTTCCTCATCGGTAAGATCTGCAGTTTCTTCTGGAGGCAACTGACAAATATCCACTACATCTCCAATGTCTTCAGTATCGTCATCTAAAATTTCATTCAAATACTGAAAAGCTGCTTCCAATGTTAGGAAACGATTCGATGCCATGTTGTTCATACAAATGTTGTTGAAAGACTGAATTTTATAACAACGAGACGGCATGAATCAACAGAAGCAGCTAACAGAGCGTGGCAGAAAACACGCCGGGATATTTGTTATACAAACAATGTAAAAACAATTATTTCAAATGTACTTGTAGCCAACAATAAGCATGATATTATTTCCATTGTTGACCAAGTTACAAAACAATCTTGCCTCAAAACTGTGAGAGAGGAAAATTTCTTTTCAGTTTTTTGTGTGAGTTATTTGTTGTCTGTAACCATTGTTCATGCAAAACGCCAATGTTCCCATTTGGGAACATGACAATATACTTAGGTCCAGACTAATAGAAATCAATGAAAAACCCATTCTAATGCATTTCATGTAATACTAGCATTATGTTCTGCCCGATATTGTACAAAGAAGAAAAAAGTAATTTATTAGGGTGTAAATAAAAAATATATAATAGTATGAATGCAATTTTAAACATTTTTGTGTAATTTCATAGTATACTATACAGACGATAATAATGAAAATATTAATTAAATGTTGTTAATAGTAAATATACACCCTAAATTAATAGATGAAACAAGAAAACTTTGAAAAAAAAATTTTCAGTATAGTTATAAATTGAAAATTAGTTGATGTTCCCAATTGGGAACATTGGCAGGTAAAGGGTTAAGCCAATACCCAGCAGCCAATCGGGTTATCTCCAAGTCCAAAGGTAGGACTCCAGAAAGAACTATAAGTGCGTTGGTTGATGTTGTTCTAAAAGCTCCGAGAATTCTTAACAGGACATTTCTTTGTGCAGCCCTGAGCTTAGCTCTAGTCTGTACCTGCTACACGGTATCCGCCCACACGGACGCGGCGTAGCTAATTATGGGAAGAAAAATCCTCTGATAATATAAGAGTGAAAGATTATAGGGTATCTTCCAAGCCTCGTTTCCCATACTTAGAATATTATGTAGTGTCGTTTTCGCCTTAGCCAGGACTCCAGTTGCATGTGAGCGGAATCTCATGCCCTGGTCTATATCTACTCCTAAGTATCTAATTTTCTCAACGCACTTGATGGTCCAATCACGGTATTTTATTATAGGATTCCTTGCCAGTCTTCCTTTAAGAAGAATGACATTACTTTTATGCTTGGCAATTGACATCTTGGATTCCACCGCCCAGCGACTCACAACACTTAGAGCCACAGATGCACTACGTTCTAGGTTTCTTCTGTTTTCAGCGTCTATTAGAATAATCACATCGTCTGCATATGCTGTAACTTGCAGTACAGTTCTTTCGTTGTCGAGTTCTTTGAGTAAGGGCTCAAGGGTAAGATTCCATAAAACGGGTCCCAAGACTGACCCTTGTGGACATCCCTTGTGGATGTGGACATTTCGCGGAATCTCTTCACTGCCATACTGGAATCTAATAGTTCTCTCACTTAAATAATTTTCAATGATCTTGTACAGAGCACCCGGGATCCGTATGTCTCTTAGAATCTTCATGACATACGGCCACCACATGTTGTCAAATGCGCCACTTATGTCTAGGGCAATACCAATAATGTATTTAGATGTGCTTGAGGTAACCTTCTGAATGACGTTGTTTACTGCATCCTCTGCTGAGGTCCCTCGTCTAAATCCATATTGTCTGTCTGATTGCTCCAACATTATGAGTCTTTCGTTTAGTCTGACAGATATGAGCCTCTCAAAAATTTTACTGACATTGTCTAATAAACAAATAGGTCTATATGATTTAACCTCGATGGGATCCTTCTTTACATCCTTAGGAACAATGATAAGGTTTGCGATTTTCCATTAAGCCGGGTACTGTCCCAGGGCAAGACACAGGTTATAGATCGTCTGCAGTGGTTGTAATAATTCATTCTTGAGAATTTTCAAAACCTCGGGGTGTAAGGGGTACCTTCCACGTAGGCGCCCAAAAGTCAACCTCACTTCCACGTAGTGCACCCTGGACTAAAGACTAACGAGGCTCTGGCGTCTGGCCCCATGGCCAGTATAATTTTGTTTGTGTTGTCCTGTGTTTTGTCCTTATTTGTGCTGAGTGTTCTTTGCAGCCTCGGCTTTTAACAACAGTCAGAACATTTTAATCTTTTATGATTTTAATTAAGCAACGTTAGAGTTGTTACGTGTAACGGTAAGGGGCTGGACCCCGTATAGTGTGACGGGTGCAAAATAGCCTTAGTGCTGACGCACCCAAAAATTTTAAAATCAAATCAAATCAATTTTCAAAACCTCATTCACTCTACAGTCTGGTCAAGGAGCTTTCCCACACTTTAAGGTATCTATGATATTTGCAATCTCTTCCTTGGCGAAGGGCATAATAGGAATGCTATTATTATATGGTTCTTCCATATTTTCTCTTATTTTGGACTGGGCTGGAGAGTCTTCCGATATCTTATCAATTGGTAAGAGGGTATCCAGGAGGTACCCCACAGTATCACTCCATGTACTTGTATAAGAGTTATCTTGTTTTCTTAAAGTTACAAGGTTTAATTTACTTTTTATCTTTTTAGCAACAAACTTGTAAGGCCAACTCCAAGGATTTCTTAAGAGTTCCTGCTTAATTAGTCTGGCCCACGTTCTAACTCGGTACTGTTTAATGAGGTTGTTGTAGAGCCATTTTGAATGTCTGTACCTTTGAAGATAACACTGTCGTTCTTGATCAGATCGGGATTTTTGATATAATTTCCTCATTTTCCTAGTTATAGTCCTGCGTTTGAGTATATACACTGGAAAGTTGCTCTTTTTTGGTTTTTGTGGATGTGCTGTTGCCACATTAACTGCGTAATCAAGTGCGGTAGTTAAATTACGGATAGTATCTTCTAATTGCATTCCCGCACTTACAGGATTTAGTTGTAATTTGTTGGCAAAATGTAATCTGATCAAGTTCCGTTCCACGTCACTCCAATTACGTTTGATTTTTCTCTTTGGTTCTTCTGTATGAGTGTTGTTACCTGTTCTATGTATTCCATAGTTAATGTTGTATCCAATTGTGTTATGATCACTTTCAGTGAGATCCTTAACCCACCAGTTCTCGACATAGCGTTTCCCCACTTGATTAGTTAGAGTGATGTCTATATTGGATTTACAACCATATTTGTTACAAAATGTTGATGTAAGTGATTCCCTATTTAGAACAAAGAGATTCCAAGAATCAATGAACTCTTCAAGCATGAAGCCTCTATCGTCAGTCTCTCCACTATACCATAAGTCTGACTTTGCATTTGAATCCATAGCAATGAGTATTTTGTTATTAGAGACTGTCACTAATACTTTAGCTATTATATCCAAGTAGGGAAGTAAGGGATCTTCAAATTGGCAGTAACAGTTTATAAAGGTCCAGATGTCTTCTCCCAGTCTTACATCCATTACCACACAGTGTGAAGTTGATAAGTTCTGATGCCACAATATATCTAATTCTTGGTTATTAACTATTATTGCTGCTTTCGGGTTCTCAGAAAGAGCAAAAGATCTCATCTTTTTTTGGAATGCCTGGAAACCTACCCTTGTAACTGTAGGGCTCCTGAATCAAGGCTATGTCAATATTATTATTTTCAATATATTTGATCACCTCTTCTCACTTCCACGTAGTGCACCCTGGACTAAAGACTAACGAGGCTCTGGCGACTGCCACTATGGCCAGTATAATTTTGTATGTGTTGTCCTGTTTGTTGTCCTTGTGTGTGCTGAGTGCCCGTTTACGGCCTCAGCTTTTAACAGAAGTCAGAACATTTTAACATTTTTAGTTATGCAACGCTAGAGTTGTTATTTGTAAAGATAAGGGGCTGGTCCCCGTATAATGTGACGGGAGCAAAATAGCCTAAGTGCTGACGCTCCCAAAATTTTAAAATCAAAATCAAAATCAAATTGATCACCTCTTCTGTAACCAGTTTTGCACCTTGTGTATTTAATTGCATAATTCTTAACTTTTCAGTTCTTGGCCTATGAGCATTTACGTTTGTGTTATTCATAATTAATTCTAGATACCAACCGATCATATAGTTCCCTGTACGTGGGGCACTGGTCCCGGTTACAGTCTCTTTTTCTAATCCTACATGGTACACAGATAGAAACCGTTGAGTGACACTGTAGCTCCTCATGCTCCTCCCCACATTTCTTACATCTGTTGGCTCTTTTACAATGTTTGTTTACATGTCCTAGATCGTGCCAGTTGAAACATCTTGGCAGGGAAAGAAAATCCTTAGCTTTTACCGTTATGAAATTTAAATATAGTCTTTCTCTGCTGTTGATAATATTTATCATAGTGGGTGAAGTTTCGAATACAACATGGGAGGACCTGTCATTCCTTTTCCCAGTTTTGAACCCCATTTTTAAGCGAGCTCTCATCTCGTCCTTGGTCATGGAGTCTTCAAAGTTGAGTTCATAAAGTTCATCCATGAGGTCTTCTTCTTTATAATGGTTGGGCACATCATAGATGATAATTTTAGGATTTCTCTTCTTAATGGTTTCCATTCTCAAACCTTTATTTATCAAATCTTCATTCGTAGTCATTTTGTGTAACTGTTCTGATGCCAGTTCCACTATTAAGGTTTCTGGTGTAGCTCTAATATCCGTCACCCTAATCTTGTCTCTGCTGGGTTTGATGTTACTTGTTATGATTTGTTGAATCTCACGTGGAGATTTATTTTTTGATTTAATAAACAGGGTGGGTTTAGCAGTTCTGCTAGGTCTTGGAGGTTCCTTCATATCCATTAACCTCTTGACTTTTCCTGCATACGTACTATGATTATTATATCCATGGTCCTGAGCCTCTTCCACCCCTCGACGTGTTAGTTCACCTTGTAAGAAGACTTTGTCACTCTTAAGTTCTTCATTTAGTGTTTTTAGAACATCATTTTCGCGTACCAGATCCTCATAGTCTGCAGCTATTTTTGTGATAAGCTCCGTAAATAAGGTTTTTGTAGGAACAGTTAACTTTTCCCTGGCTACTCCTGCTTGTAGCTCATTAATCAAAAACCTAAAAGGGTTAAGGGGAATCTGTTCCAGGGTAACTTGACAATCCTCATCATATGCCTCATTTGAGCTGTTCATCCTATCATCTCTAGTCCTTTTTGGTGAGGAGTTCTCCAAACTGGATGCCACCCGTCTCTTCCTTCCTGAATCCATCCTTTTGCAACTCACACCTTATCCTCCTTCACACATAACATTACATAACATTAAAATGTCAAAAATATCGAATGTGCCTCTTGGCAACAACACTCTAAAAACTTCCCCGGGCTATCCATTACATATCATTCACAACACTTTAAAAGCCCGAGGAGCGGCTACCCACCCCCAGGGGCGCCAATCCTGGTCCGCCCGACCTCAACTGCTCACCATTTGTCTCCCAACTAAAACAAGGTGGATCCCCTGACTGACTGATAGGATGCAGAATTATCGTGGATATAGTTATACGTTGGTCATCAGCAGTCAGAGGGGGTCGGTCGCGGGGGTCGGGTCGTACTTCTCCCACTCATCGATGGCGCCGTGGTACCGTCCTCGCCTTGTAATCAAGGGGTCCTGGGTTCGATACCCGGTGAAGGCACATAGTGGTTCGGATCCCACTTTAAATTGTAGGTCCAGTCCCGATTAGCCTTACTGTGCATAAAGTGGACTTAGAACACCAAATCAATCAGTCCAGAGGGACAGGTTTAGGGGGGCACAGGGGACGAGGTCCTCCAGATACCTCTCACCTCGCACTCAACTACACCCTCTCTCCCAGCGTAGTTGCCGTCGCTTGCATTTCTTGTTTGCAAAATTTAGCTGGGAGCAGTTGTGCCCCCTAAAAGGAAAGGGTATATTTGGGATAAATCGAACCTGGAATCCCTAGCATCGTAGCATGCTGTGCTAACCACTCCTACACGCATGTCGGCAAATTCGTAATTAAACATCCATATCATAAATGTTCCTGACTTGTTAGTCTTACAACCAAACATTTTTTTTAATCCATTGCTAAGATGATAGTTTTAAAGAAATATAATCGAATTCATAAGAATGGTAAATGTCATATCTTATTTTATTTAATTTACAAATATGTTCTAATAAATTATAGAAATGCAACGAGACATTAAAGAAAGTTTTGAAAATAAAGTTGCCTCAAGTGAGGATCGAACGTAAGACCCTCATTACCAGAATCACCTGCCTTAATCACTACGTCATTTCGCCAAACTTGAAAATTGTGACTTTACTCGGCCCTTTGTGTATCCTGCTACTTACGCTTATAATTTATTTCGTACTGGAACGGAGTTTGACATAATCATGTGACACACATAATTTCTAAAGCTGAATCTACTTGTGTAGGTTTCATTGGAAATTCTGAATCGTCTCCTCAGTTATCAAATGATTGCCTTAGCGGAGGTGTGAGGGGTGCTTGTTCCACGTAGTGCACCCAATAGTCAACCTCACTTCCACATAGTACACCTTGGACTGCAAACTGACGAGGCTCTGGCGACTGGCCCCATGGCCAGTATAATTTTGTTTGTGTTGTCCTGTGTTTTATCCTTATTCGTGCTGAGTGCTCCTTTACAGCCTCAGCTTTTAACGAAAGTTAGAAGATTTTAATATTTTATGATGTTATTTCTGCAACGTTAGAGTTATGTGTAACGATAAGGGCTCGACCCCGTATTATGTGACGGGCGCAAAATAGCCTTAGTGCTGACGGACCCAAAATTTTAAATTCAAATCAGCTGGAGTACGAGGAACGGGGGCCTGCAAGAGAGCCCTAACTACGGGTCTCGGTTCTCGCTTTGCTGCGAAAGGGCCGGCGACCACCACGACTTGCTGGTTTGCGAGTCGTGGTGGTAACGTACACTGGGGTTTCCCCTATGTGAAGTCCTGTGACCGTTATATTTGTAGCATTGTGTGCTGCCACACGCCACCCTCGTAGAAAGGCGATTGAGCCTCTTTACAGCCTCAGCCTTTAACAAAAGTCAGAAAAATTTAATATTTAGTTACACAACATTGCAAATTGTTATTTTAGATATTGTAAGTGGCTGGACACCGTATAATATGACGGGTGCAAAATAGCCTAAGTGATGACGCACCAAAATTCTAAATTCAAAGGACGGCACTGCTCTGGATGTACCTTCCACTTTTCAAGTCAAAGCTCGATTATGGACGTGTTGTGCATTCATCCGCCCGCCCTTCTCAGCTTCGTATCCTAAACACAGTCTTTCATGCTGGTATGAGTGTGTTTTGCGGTGCTTTCCATACAAGTGTCACAAGCCGGAATAAAATGCTGTGTATTCAAAACGTCAGTAGTCCCCGGGTGACGAGAGGTCACAGAGAGAGTCTTGATCAAGAGCGAAGTGTGTTGCGAGTGACAATATTAAGTCGGTCCGTCTAAAGTCTTTGGGCGAACCCACTGAGGTCATCTTCGATGGACCGATACAATGCCACGTCGTGGCTCAGCCGAGGATCATCTGAAGGAAACCAGGTACAGTGGCGACACTTTAGGTTTATCATTAAAGCATCTGAGCCGACAGCATCTGAATTTTGAATTTGAATTAGATTTTAAAATTTTGGGTGCGGCAGCACTTAGGCTATTTTGCACCCGTCACATTATACGGGGTCCAGCCCCTTATCTTTACAAATAACAACTCTAACGTTGCATAAGTAAAAGCTTAAAATGTTCTGACTTTCGTTAAAAACTGAGGCTGTAAAGGGGCACTCAGCACACACAAGGACAAAAAACAGGACATCACACACAAAATTATACTGGCCAGAGTGCCAGTCGCCAGAGCCTCGTTCGTCTGCAAAACGCAGTCCAGGGTGTACTAACGTGGAAGTGAGGTTGACAGTTGGGTGTACTACGTGGAAAATCACCCCTTACACCCCGACAGCATCTGAATCTGAACTACTACCTCCATCTTCGCTCGATGGCTTCCAATCCGTCATATCATACCGTATTCGATGGGAGAAGACTGGCTTTGTACCTGCTACATTCTCGAACCACTGGACCATTTGGTGTTGGTGAAGACGAGATTCTGTCCGCACTTGGTGTTGGCAGTGATCTGTCTGGAGTTTCTTCAACTATTTCTCCTCTCCCAACCTGAGAATTTCCTACAGCTTCAATCGATATGTCTCTGACTGCTCTCCCAAAGGGAGAAACAGTCCTGATTCTTCAAAAGCAGCTACAGCAGCAGGAAGAAATCCAAAATTTGTCACCATCTTTCACGAAATATTCGAGTAAGAACGAATCCACTTTGAAAATTGCTGTATGTTCCTTTAAAAAGCAAAAGTATGCTGAATATGAGCGAATATTTCATAATATGCTCTATCACGTAGATATGGCCAAATATGTCCTTGAAAAGCACTTTCATTTAATTAGTTTCTTCATAATATGAATTAGTATAGATTTAGGAAACATCGCCCTCAACAAAAGAAGATGATGTCATGAAAATCCCAGCCCTAGTAATGAGTCTTACGAGGTGTAAGGGGTGAGCTTCCACATAGTACACCCTGGGCTGCATTTTGTAGACTGACGAGGGTCTGGCGTCTGGCAGTATAATTCTGTGTGTTGTCCTTATGGCCACTGTGCCCCTTTACAGCCTCAGCTTTTAACGAGAGTCAAGAAAATTTATAATTTTAGTAAAACAACATTGCAATTGTGCTATTTTAGATATAGTAATGGGCTGAACCCTTTATAATGTGCACCCAAAATTTTATATTCAAAATCAAATAATGAGCCTCACATGAACAACCTGTAATTTAATACATATCTTTATTATTAACTTTGCTGAGCCTGGTTTCCATGTTAATAAAACATTAAAACGGCAACGTTTCCACCCTTAAACAAGGTCAGAATTTTAGTGTATATTTTTTATACAATAAATTTTGCCTTCGTTAGCATTTTAATGTTTTATGTTTATTATTTACATTTTCTGGAAAAGTCGTAACCTTGGTTGTGTAAATGTTTGTGATATGCTTTCGTCAAGAACAAACAGCAAGACAAGGAAATTCCTGAATAAATGCTTCTTCACCGGCCAGTCATATGCTTGAATGCAATCGGGTGCCATCATAGGATTGAAGGACTTTCTTTCCCGTACTGGTTCAAACACTAACCTGAAAATAGTACATTTGACGTATTTGTAATAAAATTCCTCAAATTATACCATGTCCTGAAAAGTGGAGTGGCCATACATAAGACACACACACACGATAGAAACATTTGAAACGTTAACTTTAGGAAAGTTGGTTAGCTTGTGAAATCCTTTTTAACCTTGTCGTTGTTGTAGTAGTCAGCATTAAGAAATTGACCGTTTGATAAACGAACCATGGCAAGTTCCTCGCTAAGGTGGAAGGAAGATGTTTTCCGACAGGGCGAGTTTGTTTACCTTACTATTTTCTACGGTATTGTCTTCGTCGGCCAGTGTGTCAACGACCTCACTCTCTACTAGTGTTGGAGTCAAACTCTTCGCAGGTTTTCCCCTTCCATGTAGGACTGCCTTGACGGGGCGAGGGGCTTAGTAGGGAGGCCATTTTCATCTCATCATTTCACCCATTCTTCACATCCGTATCTCACGTTTTCACCATTCCATCACGTCATTCATCTCCATATCTTTGACCTCCCTATATGTAAGGTAGGGAGGCCATTTTCATCTCATCATTTCACTCATTCTTCACATCCATATCTCATGTTTTCACCATTCCATCCCGCCATTCATCTCCATATCTTTGACCTCCCTATAACTAAGGGTCCTGCTAGAGGAGACAACCTCGATAAAAAAAACCTATCCCAAGGTGTGAGTTGCACGTGCCGATGGGACAGTGTTGGCTGCAGGGGTAGGTGCATTCGCGAACGTGGCCTCGGGGATTTCGGTTTGGTCCTCGAGTAGCCTCCATTTTTGGGGGTAGGCCTTCCTCGGCATAGAGGGCATGTCGAGGCGACAATTTATGGACCCTCCACAATAAAACAATTTTGTATATGGGTACAAAAAACAACTCAAACTGGGGGAAACCCCCAAAACGAGCGCGGCCTTCGAGCCCGCTTCATTTGGTGGAAAAGACAAGTAACGTGCCACGTTACCTTGTGATTAGTATTGTGCAGAAGACCGAGAGTAACGATGAATCTGCTGCTACAACCAAGAAACATGGAGCTGCTACATTAAAGAACTTGTCACCGTTTCTGATCAAGAATCAGACTACGCCGCTGGTTCAGACGTACCAGAAATAAAAAAGCTGCGAAACGGGAGTCTACTGATCCAGACCAGCACAGATCGCCAGACAAACAACCTTTTAAAGCTAAGATCTTTGGGCGATGGGCGACTTCCCTGTTAATGTTGAACCTCACCGTCAACTTAACAGTAGTAGAGGTGTGATTCGCCACTGGGATCTGCTAAATGCCGAGGAGGAAGAGATTCTTGAAGCACATTCAGACCAACATGTGACCGCACTGCAGAGAATAAAGACGCTTAAGTCCAGAGAACTAGTACCAACTCTTTCACTTATACTGACGTTTCAAAGGACCACTCTCCCTGACAGGGTACGGGCTGGATATTTGAGACTCAAAGTCCGTCCGTACATCCCTAACCCTATGCGATGCTTCAAATGCCAGCACTTTGGGCACACTCAGCCTTCCTGCAAGGCCACTACCGCCCTTTGTGGTAAGTGTAGTCTGCCTGAGCATGGGACCGAACCTTGATCTTCTGGTCCCAAATGCATTAAATGCCAAGGCGAGCACCCAGTCTGGCATCGTGACTGCCCCTCTTTCCAACAAGAGAAGAAAATCAGACAGTTGGTCGTCACAGAAAAAATCTCTGCTTGTGAAGCAAAACAACGTCTCCGAGAAAGTATACACACGACTTTACCTGTGCCATTCGCTACAGTTTCTGCACCTGCTCTTACCCGTCGCAGTGTAGGTGTACAAACCAGCGACGTGTCAACCCAAACGACAACGCCTCCCGTAGTAGCTCGCCCTGCTTCGAGGAAACCAGCAACCACTCCTCGCTCCACAGAGAAAAAGTTCAAGCAGGTACACGAAAGAATACTTTCTGAAGTCCAGTAGCTCTCCAGTCAGGGCGGCATCGACCACCCTGAAACTTAAAGCGCAGCTGAAAGCTGCCAGGCGGGCGCTCAAAGCACCCGCCCCCACTCCCCCTTCTTCATCCCCTTCGCCCTCTGTGTCCTTACCCGAGGACGATACAGGACGAAGCCGCGGATGAAGAATTTATCAAGGTTACAGGGCCTAGAAACAAAGTACGCCTCAAAAGGTAACTATAATACCTCCAGCTATGGCTTATTGTCTCCAATGGAACCTTAACGGTTTCCGTATGCATCTCGAGGAACTGCAAATCTTAATATCTGAATTTGACCCTGCCATGTTATGTCTCCAAGAGACACATTTTCGTCCAAATGAATCAGTGATTCTCAAGGGATATACGCTTTACCGCACCGACAAGCTTCCTGAGGGTCGTCGTGCACACGGTGGTGTTGCAATCGGTGTTCGAGATAACATCCACTCAACGCCAATCTTTCTCACCACCCCCCTCCAAGCTGTCGCCGTGCGGGTCCATCTACCACAGCCAATATCTGTGTGCTGTGTCTACATCACAAGGGAGGAGCGATTCTCTCTTGACGATCTGCTTTCTATTTTCGAACAACTTCCGTCTCCTTTAGTTCTTTTGGGCGATTTTAATTCCTACCATCGTTTATGGGGCTCCGTTCGTACAGAGCCCCGGGGTCAAATTGTAGATCAATTCCGTGATGCATCAGCTTTAACGTTGCTGAATGATGGGACTCCCACATATTTCAGTCCTTCCTCAGGCACACACTCTGCGTTGGACTTGTCCTTCTGCAGTCCCAGCCTTGCTCCTACCACATCTTGGAGTCTTCACACTGATCTCTGTGGGAGTGATCACTTCCCACTGTTTCTTACACTTGAACATCTTCATCACTCACGTGGCATCTCAGTCGGGCCGACTGGGGTGCCTTCGAGTGTGCAGAAGACCTTGAAGTCGATCTTGCGTCGACTTTACCACCAATAGACGCCTTAGATATAACTCCATTAAGCCTTGTTTCCATGATTATGAAAAACTAAATATGCTGACCAAGGCAGTAATTTATTTTATTAAAAAACATAAACTAACGTAACGTTTCAACCTTCTAGCAAGGTCTTCTTCAGACTCTGTATCAAGTACAAAAGTAACCAGATACAACAAGAAGGGCAATATATATACACAAACATTACTCCCTCCAGACTATTTAGAAAGTTGTTTGGAACTTTCTAGCAGATGACTTTCACTTTCCAACTTTACTTTCACCTAAAAGGCTAAACACTTGTTGTATCTGGTTACTTTTGTACTTGATACAGAGTCTGAAGAAGACCTTGCTAGAAGGTTGAAACGTTACGTTAGTTTATGTTTTTTAATAAAATAAATTACTGCCTTGGTCAGCATATTTAGCCTTAGATATATTTGTGTCAAGAGTGCATGATGCTGCACGCACCTCCATTCCACATCCCAGTGGAACTGCGAGGTGACGCCCAGTCACCTGGTGGACTGCGGAGATCAGTGCAGCCATCAAGGACAGCAATCATGCCCTAGATCGATTTAATAGGAACCACACTGCCGCAAACCTCGAGCAGTTCCGCATTAAACGTGCCCGTGCCCGTCGGCTCATTCGAGCCAGTAAGAAGGCGTGCTGGGTCCAATACGTGTCTTCTCTCACGAAGCAGGCTTCGTCGAAAGTCGTTTGGACCAAAGTACGTCGCATCCAGGCGTGTGCATCTACTCCTCTGAGCGCTCTGGAGCACGACGGGACGTTGTACACAGATTCCGGAGACATAGCTAATATCTTGGCCACGCAGTTTTCTGTTGAGTCTAGCTCGGAAAATTATGAACCACGTTTCCGCCGTGAGAAGGACCGTCAGGAACGACGCCCTCTAGTTTTTCGAAGTCTTAACACCGAGCCATACAACTCTCCATTCACTGAACGGGAGTTCGATCAGGCGCTTCGAGATTCTAAGAATACAGCTCCTGGAGTGGACAAGATCCACTATGAGATGCTTCGTCATCTGCCCATTGGAGCAAGAAATTTCCTTTTGGCGATATTCAACAGGCTTTGGTTGGAGGACACTTTCCCTTCCTCCTGGAAACAAGAAATTATCGTTCCCATCCTGAAGCCAGGTAAACAACGCACCGCAGCCTCGAGTTATAGGCCTATTGCCTTAACTAGCTGTGTGTGGAAGTTGATGGAATGCATGATCAACAAGCGTCTCACCTGGTTTTTGGAGGAAAACTGCTTGATAAGTAATTTTCAATGTGGTTTTCGCTCCAACCGTTCCACACTGGACCATTTGGTTCAGCTGGAAACCCATATTAAGGTGCATTCCTCAACAAGGAACATTTAGTTGCAGTTTTCTTTGACCTCGAAAAGGCATATGACACAACGTGGCGCTTTGGCATACTAAAGCAGCTCCATTCTTGGGGCGTCCGTGGCCATATGGCGTACTTTATTATAAACTTTTATGAGATCGTTTTTTCCGCGTACGTCTTGGGAACTCCTTTTCGGATCTTCACGAACAAGAGAACGGTGTCCCACAGCGCAGCGTTTTAAGTGTAACTCTGTTTGCCATAGCAGTGAACAGTGTTATGGCAAACATTCTTTCCCCTGTACATGGCCTGCTCTATGTAGACGACCTCACGATCTTTTGTCGCTCACTGAATCTCGCGTCAGCTTCTCGTCAACTCCAACTGACGATAAACCGTTGGTTGATTGATTGATTGAGTTAAAATTTTATGCGTGCGTCGGCACTCAAGGCCATTTCGCACCCTTCTGTGTATACGGGGAAAGGTCCCCTTATCTAAAATCCTGACAGATTTAAAAAAGGGGTGTAGATAGCCCCTTGGGAAAAACTAAAAGTGCAAGGTTGTAAAGAGACCTGCACGAGACAAACACGACACATTAAAAAGTCAGAACAAACTAAAAAAAAAACTTATAGACGGTGGAAGAGTCCAGCTCTTCGCAAAAACTAAAAACACGTGATAAAATACTGCTGTCATCACCCAAGAGGGATGACAAACAGCCGGAAAGGTTAAAAGTAAGCAAAATCGACACATTCAACGAGAATGTGTCGGATGCTTAAAATAACATTACAAGCACGACACAACGGAGGGTCCAGTCCTTGCAGTAGGTGACCATGCGTGAGACGGCTGTGTCCTATACGCATGCGAGTAAGAATAACGTCTTCTCGCCGAGAGGGACGAGACGAGGATCGCCAAGCACCTATGGTGGGCTTAACAGAGTGAAGCTTGTTCCCCGTTTCCACATCCCACTCGGTCTGCCAAGTGTCAAGAAGGCGACAACGGAACACATTCTGCAGGTCGCTAGCTGGCAAAAGGTGGACGAGAACGTCGCCATCTGCATCAGCAGACTTGGCGGCTGCATCAGCTGCTTCGTTCCCCTGGATGCCCACGTGGCTAGGGACCCAACAGAAGTGTACATCCGCACTGGCAGATAAGGACACAAGCCGTCTGAATATACGTTGCGCTACCGGATGCCGGGAATACGGCGAATCCAGAGACTGCAACACGCTGGTCGAATCGCAGCACACAAGGACTTTCTTCAGGCCATTCACGTCTGCAAAGTCCAGTGCCTTTAGAATGGCGTACAACTCTGCCGTAAAGATGGAACAGGCAGGATGTAGCGAGAAACTGGAACTTTGAGTGTCTAGGACGAAGGCGCAACCAACTGATTCGACTGTCTTGGACCCATCCGTGTAAAACACATTAAAATTGGGGTGCGCTCGCACGAAGTTCTAAAAACCGGAGCGAATTTACAATATAGAGAAAGTCTCCAATTTTTTTAATTTTCGGTTTACTAACTAATTTTGACCTCCTAATCACGAATCTGTTGTTAAAAATCGGGGGCAAAGTCGGAAATTTGAATAAAAAATATTTTTAAAAATTTTTTATGAAGGTTTATATCCGTAGTTTTACGAACGAAATTTTATAAGTTTTACAAACGAAATGTTATAACTATGCTTGCCTAACCTAACTTAACCTAACCGAACCTTCCGTGAATGGTTTTTGGGCGAATAATCACTTTGAATACGGAATTCGTAGTTTTGTAACACGTAAATGACGAACAATGTTTCACAAAACATGCCATTTTTCCTAAAATCAGCGGTGGAGTATTTGCGTATTTTTACAAACGAAATATTATAACTATGCTTGCCTAACATATCTAAAGCTAACCTAACATTACCTGAAATGGTTATCCGTGAATGATTTGTGAACCAATGATCACTTTCAATACGAAATTTATAGTTTTGTAGCACGTAACTGACCAACAACGTTTCATCAATACAGCAGACGCCATACTTTCCTGAAATCAACGTTAAAGCACTGTTGCCAAACTTACCTGTAGTTGTCCGTATATGCTAAATTGAACGAAAGGAGTGCTAATGGAACCTAACCTAACAGGCCTAACCTAACCTAATAGGCATACCTCGTCCCCGTGATGGTTCGTGGGGCTATGTCACCTTAATAATTTTCTCTCCCGCCTAAATTATCACTTTCAACGACCAATGCTCTGAACAGTGTGGCAACGCTGTAGACGGCGCAAGGAATTTCGAACGTCATTTGTTCTGACATGGAAGATGGTGCCATACTTTCCTGAAATCAACGTTAAAGCACTGTTGCCAAACTTGCCTGTAATAAAAGCGGCATTCCACATATCCCTCTACCTCGGGGTTCTTACAGCCCGCATTCCACATGATCCTCTACCTCGGGGTTCTCAGGGTCAACATCGTCATCTTGATCTTGCAGGTTGCCGTTTGTAGGATTGTATAACAATCCGGCAAGCTTGAAGAATTCTAATGTGCGGTCACATTGTAACTGAATGCACATTTTGATGAACATGTATTTGGCGAGGTAACCGGAGTAAAAAATTTTCTTTGTTCCAGTAGCATTTAATGTGACTTTCGCTTGCCTCCACGTCGATTCTATACTGTTTGTATGTGCCCCTGTTTCCTCATCAACAAAGTTGATGCTGTGATTGACTTTGAGGTGATGGTATCCTTCATCCTGAAGTTTATCATATGCCTTCCAAAAGTCGGATATGATAGTAGTACCTGGCAAAATCCATTCTCTAATCAAACCTATCAACGTATCCGCATCCCTTTTTTCGACAGGTACTAGGAAACATCGTCCGCTTCCTCTCTCTATACCCCCGAAAACCCACTGTCCCTCCACACGATGCCCCCGGTGATACTTCCGCTTTCCAAATTTGGATTCATCGATCTCGACGATTTTACCAACACCTCCTATCTTCTGACGGTTGTTGTAGAAGGAATGTTCTAAAACTTCCCGACAGAAGGAACCCCAGTCAACTCCTGTCTTGTAAGAAATGCGAGCCTCATCGCAAATGATATTTAAACAACAATTGCTGACCCAAAGTCTTACGAAAATGCATACCTGTAAGATCGACAACTTTGATCTTGCAAAAAAAGTTCCTTTCCGTAGAGACACAGAGTAACCACATGGCTTTGATTTTTTCTTACCGCACTGAACACTTTTTCCACACTTCCATGAGAACTTATCGAGGGAGGTACAGTTTTTATACAATTTCAATGCGTGCCCGCGAGGACACATGTAAGTGCCTTCTTTTGGCAAGGCACCGAAATCCATTAACTTGTTTATCAGACCGCGACCCTCTTCCTCCATACTCCACTGAAATAATTGTACGACATTAACAATCAAGTCACTCCTCTCTCCCGCCATTCTTCAAGAACCTTCTTTCTCCACACTCCACTGAAATAAGCACATACCACGTTAACAAACTTGTAACTTTTCAACGACTTTTCACGTTAATAATTTTCTCTCCCGCCTAAATAATCACTTTCAACGACCAATGCTCTGAACAGTGTTACAACGCTGTAGACGGCGCAAGGAATTTCGATCGTCATTTGTTCTGACATGAAAGATGGTGCCTGTGTTTCTTTATGGATAGTTATCGCGGTAAATAACAACGTTATTTTACAACTTCTACAAATAAATATACAAGTTTAACACGCGACCCCCGTTTCGTAACTCGAGATACGTCTGTAGGAGTGCATAAGAAGTAAGTATAAGAAGTATGAAGTGAAATAGATACTTTCTTTATATTGTACATTCTAGCCTAGCCTAAAAACCTTTGCTGGTATACAACCATTGGTGTTTCTGCCTTTGGAAAGGCAGTCAGGGAAAATCGATAGAAGGTGCAGGAAACTCGCAAGTAGGGAGAGGCGGAATGAGTGGAGAGACGCCAGGAAGATCACTGTCAACACCAAGTGCTGACAGGATCTCATCTGCACGAACACCAAATGGTCTAGTGACACTAGGGTGAAGCCGATACCTTGCCAGCCTACTCTCGTCGGAGATGGTGTCAAATAAAGGATGTGAAGGCATCGAGCAAAGATGGAGGAAGTAGTTCACTACCAGCCGCTGTCTTCGCAGAGACAGCGACGGCTCAGAAGCCTCTACGTACAAACTAGCGACTGGACTCGTACGAAACGCACCACAGCACAAACGTATACCAGCATTGTGGACGGTGTCTAGGATGCGAAGTCGAGATGGGCGGGCAGAAGAATACACAACACATACATAATCAAGCTTCGACCTGATGAGTGCACGGTACAGGCGAAGCAGTACCGTCCTGTCAGCACCCCAGGAAGTATGAGATAAAACACGTAAAAGGTTGAGAACTCGAAGACAAGAGAATTTTAACTGGCGAAGGTGAGGTAGCCATGTTAATTTCTTATCGAAAATGAGGCCCAGGAAGCGGACCTCATTCACGAAGCACAGGGGAGATTTCCCCATGTACAGGTCAGGATCGAAATGACATGTACGTTGATGACAAAAGTGAACACACACGGATTTCTCGGTGAAGGTGAAACCTGTTTGGGAGGACCACTCAAGCAAACGGTTTATCGTCAGTTGGAGTTGACGAGATGCTGACGCGAGATTCCGTGAGCGACAAAAGATCGTGAGGTCGTCTACATACAGAAGACCATGTACAGGGCCAACAATGCCTGCCATAACACTGTTCACTGCTATGGCAAACAGAGTCACACTTAATACGCTGCCCTGCGGGACACCGTTCTCTTGTTCGTGAAGATCCGAAAAGGAGTTCCCAACACGTACGCGGAAAAAACGATCAGATAAAAAGTTTTTAATAAAGTACGCCATATGGCCACGGACGCACCAAGAATGGAGCTGCTTTAGGATGCCAAAACGCCACGTTGTGTCAGATGCTTTTTGGAGGTCAAAGAATACTGCAACTAAATGTTCCTTGTTGAGGAATGCATCCTGAATGTGTGTTTCCAGCTGAACCAGATGGTCCAGTGTGGAACGGTTGGAGCGAAAACCACATTGAAAATTACTTATCAAGCAATTTTCCTCCAAAACCAGGTGAGACGCTTGTTGATCATGCGTTCCATCAAACTGCACACACAGCTAGTTAAGGCAATAGGCCTGTAACTCGAGGCTGCGGTGCGTTGTTTACCTGGTTTAAGGATAGGATCAATAATAGCTTCTTTCCAGGAAGTAGGGAAAGAGTCCTCCAACCAAAGCCTGTTGAATACCGCCAAAAGGAAATTTCTTGCTCCAATGGGCAGATGACGAAGCATCTCATAGTGGATCTTGTCCACTCCAGGAGCTGTATTCTTAGAATCTCGAAGTCCCTGATCGAACTCCCGTTCAGTGAATGGAGAGTTGTATGGTTCGGTGTTATAACTTCGAAAAACTAGAGGACGTCGTTCCTGACGGTCCTTCTCACGTCGGAAACGTGGTTCATAATTTACAGAGCTAGACGCACCAGAAAACTGCGTGCCCAAGATATTAGCTATGTCTCCGGAATCTGTGTACAACGTCCCGTCGTGCTCCAGAGGGCTCAGAGAAGTAGATGCACCCCCCTGGATGCGACGTACTTGGGTCCAAACGGCTTTCGACGAAGCCTGCTTCGTCAGAGAAGACACGTATTGGACCCAGGACGCCTTCTTACTGGCTCGAATGAGCTGACGGGCACGGGCACGTTTAATGCGGAACTGCTCGAGGTTTGCGGCAGTGTGGTTCCTATTAAATCGATCGAGAGCATGATTGCGGTCCTTGATGGCTGCACCGATCTCCGCAGTCCACCATGGGACTGGGTGTCTCCTCGCAGGTCCACTGGGATGTGGAATGGAGGTGCGTGCATCATCATGCACTCCTGACGCAAAGACATCTAAGGCGTCGATTGGTGGTAAAGTCGACGCAAGATCGACTTCAAGGAACACTGCACGCTCGAAGGCTTCCCAGTCGGCCCGACTGAGATTCCAGTGAGGGTCTTGTTCACGTGATTGCTGAAGATGTTCGAAGGTAAGGATGACAGGGAAGTGATCACTCCCACAGAGATCAGGATGAACGCTCCAAGATGTGTTAGGAGCAAGGCTGGGACTGCAAAAGGCCACGTCCAACGCAGAGTATGTGCCAGAGGAAGGACTGAAATATGTGGGAGTTCCATCATTCAGCAACGTTAAACCTGGTGCCTCACGGAATTGATCTACAATTTGACCCCGGGGCTCTGTACGAACGGAGCCCCACAAACAATGGTAGGAATTAAAATCGCCCAAAAGAACTACAGGAGACGGAAGTTGTTCGAATATACAATGGAGGTCCTCAAGAGAGCATCGCTCCTCCCTTGTGATGGAGACACAGCACACAGATATTGGCTGTGGTAGATGGACCCGCACGGCGACAGCTTGGAGGGGGGTGCTGAGAAAGATTGGTGTTAAGTGGATGGTATCTCGAACACCGATTGCAACACCTCCGTGTGCACGACGACCCTCAGGAAGCTTGTCGGTGTGGTAAAGCGTGTATCCGTTTAGAATCACTGATTCATTTGGACGAAAATGTGTCTCTTGGAGACATAACATGGCAGGGTCAAATTCAGATATTAAGATTTTGAGGCGTACTTTGTTTCTAGGCCCTGTCACCTTGATAAATTCTTCACCCGCGGCTTCGTCCTGTATCATGTCCTCGGGTAAGGACACAGAGGGCGAAGGGAATGAAGAATGGGGACTGGGGGCGGGTGCTTTTAGCGCCCGCCTGGCAGCTTTCAGCTGCGCTTTAAGTCTCAGGGTGGTCGATGCCGCCCTGACTGGAGAGCTACTGGACTTCAGAAAATATTATTTTGTGTGTACCTGCTTGAACTTCTTTTCAGTGGAGCGAGGAGTGGTTGCTGGTTTCCTCGAAGCAGGGCGAGCTACTACGGGAAGCGTTGTCGTTTGGGTTGACACGTCGCTGGATTGTACACCTACACTGCGACGGGTAAGAGCAGCTGCAGCAACTGTAGCGAATGGCACTGGTAAAGTGGTGCGTATGCTTTCACGGAGACGTTGTTTTGCTTCACCAGCAGAGATTTTCTCTGTGACGACCAACTCTCTGATTTTCTTCTCTTGTTGGAAAGAGGGGCAGTCACGATGCCAGACTGGGTGCTCGCCTTGGCAGTTAATGCATTTGGGACCTAAAGAACAAGGTTCGGTCCCATGATCAGGCAGACTACACTTACCACAAAGGGCGGTAGTGGCCTTGCAGGAAGGCTGAGTGTGCCCAAAGTGCTGGCATTTGAAAAATCGCATCGGGTTAGGGATGTATGGCCGGACTTTTAGCCTCAAATATCCAGCCCGTACAATATCTGGGAGAGTGGTCGTTTGAAACGTCACTATGACAGAAGAAGTTGGTACTAGTTCTCCGGACTTACGAATCTTGATTCGCTGCACTGCGGTCACATGTTGGTCTGAGAGTGCTTCAAGAATCTCTTCCTCGTCAGCATTTAGCAGTTCCCAGTGGCGAATCACACCTCTACTACTGTTAAGTTGACGGTGAGGTTCAACATTAACAGGGAAGTCGCCCATCGCCCAAAGATCTTAGCTTTAAAAGGTTGTTGGTCTGGCGATCTGTGCTGGTCTGGATCAGTAGACTCCCGTTTCGCAGCTTTTTTATTTCTGGTACATCTGAACCAGCGGCGTAGTCTAGCTGTTTCTTGATCAGAAATGGTGACAAATCCTTTAATGTAGCAGCTCCATGTTTCTTGGTTGTTGCAGATTCATCGTTACTGTCGGTCTTCTGCACTATACTAATCACAAGATAACGTGGCACGTTACTTGTCTTTTCCACTAATTGAAGCGGGCTCGAAGGCCGCGCTCGTTTTGGGGGTTTCCCCCCCGTTTGAGTTGTTTTTTGTACCCATATACAAAATGTGTTTATTGTGGAGGGTCCATAAATTGTCGCCTCGACATGCCCTCTATGCCGAGGAAGGCCTACCCCCAAAAATGGAGGCTACTCGAGGACCAAACCGAAATCCCCGAGGCCACGTTCGCGACTGCACCTACCCCTGCAGCCAACACTGTCCCATCGGCACGTGCAACTCACACCTTGGGATAGGTTTTTTTTATCGAGGTTGTCTCCTCTAGCAGGACCCTTAGTTATAGGGACGTGAAAGATATGGAGATGAATGACGTGATGGAATGGTGAAAACGTGAGATATGATGTGAAGAATGAGCGAAATGAGGAGATGAAAATGGCCTCCCTACCTTACTTATAGGGAGGTCAAAGATATGGAGATGAATGACGTGATGGAATGGTGAAAACGTGAGATATGGATGTGAAGAATGGGTGAAATGATGAGATGAAGTTGGCCTCCCTACTAAGCCCCCTCGCCCCGTCAAGGCAGTCCTACATGGAGTTGGATATAAACCGTTCCGTTGAGTGGTCCTCCTAAACAGGTTTCACCTTCTCATACGAGAAATCCGTGTGTGTTCACTTTTGTCGTCAGCGTACATGTCATTTCGATCCTGACCTGTACATGGGGAAGTTTCCCCTGTGCTTCGTGAATGAGGTCCGCTTCCTGGGCCTCATTTTCGATAAGAAATTAACATGGCTACCTCACCTTCGCCATGTTAAAATTCTCTTGTCTTCGAGTTCTCAACCTTTTACGTGTTTTATCTCATACTTCCTGGGGTGCTTATAGGACGGTACTGCTACGCCTATACCGTGCACTCATCAGGTCGAAGCTTGATTATGGATGTGTTGTGTATTCTTCTGCCCGCCCATCTAGACTTCGCATGCTAGACACTGTCCACCATGCTGGTATACGTGTGTGCTCTGTTGCCTTTCGTACCAGCCCTATCGCCAGTTTGTAAGTAGAGCCGTCGCTGTCTGTGCGAAGACAGCGGCTGGTAGTGATCTACTTCCTCCATCTTCGCTCGATGCCTTCACATCCCTCATTTCACACCATCTCAGACGAGGGTAGGCTGGCAAGGTATCGGCTCCACCCTTGTGCCACTAGACCATTTGGTGTTCGTGCAGACGAGATCCTGTCAGCACTTGGTGTTGACAGTGATCTTCCTGGCGTCTCTCCACTCATTCCGCCTCTCCCTACCTGGGAGTTTCCTGCACCTTCTATCGAATTTTCTCTGACTGCCCTTCCAAAGTCAGAAACACCAATGGTTGTATACCAGCAAAAGTTTTTAGAACTTCGTGCGAACCACCCCAATTTTAATGTGTTTTACACGGATGGGTCCAAGACAGTCGAATCAGTTGGTTGCGCCTGCGTCCTAGACACTCAAAGTTCCAGTTTCTCGCTACATCCTGCCTGTTCCATCTATACGGCAGAGTTGTACGCCATTCTAAAGGCACTGGACTTTGCAGACGTCAATGGTCTGAAGAAAGTCCTTGTGTGCTGTGATTCGACCAGCGTGTTGCAGTCTCTGGATTCGCCGTATTCCCAGCATCCGGGAGCGCAACGCATATTCATGTGTCCTTATCAGCCAGTGCGGATGTACTGTTGGGTTTCTAGCCACGTGGGCATCCAGGGGAACGAAGCAGCTGATGCTGCCGCCAAGTCTGCTGATGCATACGGCGATGTTCTCGTCCACCTTTTGCCAGCTAGCGACCTGCAGAACGTGTTCCGTAGTCGCCTTCTTGACACTTGGCAGGCCGAGTGGGATACGGAAACGGGTAACAAGCTTCACGCTGTTAAGCCCACTATAGGTGCTTGGCGTTCCTTGTCTCGTCCCTCTCGGCGAGAAGAAATTATTCTTACCCGCATGCGTATAGGACACAGCCGTCTAACGCATGGTCACCTGCTCCAAGGGCTGGGCCCTCCGTTGTGTCGTGCTTGTAATGTTGTTTTAAGCATCCGACACATTCTCGTTGAATGTGTCGATCTTGCTTACCACCGGCAGACTTTTAACCTTTCCGGCTGTTTGTCATCCCTCTTGGGTGATGACAGCAGTATTTTATCACATGTTTTTAGTTTTTTGCGAAGAGCTGGACTCTTCCACCGTCTGTAAGTATGTTTTTAGTTCGTTCTGACTTTTTAATGTGTTGTGTTTGTCTCGTGCAGGTCATTTTACAACCTTGCACTTTTAGTTTTCTCCAAGGGGCTCTTTACACCCTTTTTTTAAGCTCAGTCAGAATTTTAGATAAGGGATATTTTCCCGTATACATAGAAGGGTGCGAAATGGCCTTAAGTGCCGACGCACCCAGAAAGATTAACTCAATTCCAATTCCAATTCTCCTGAAATTTGCAACAATACTTGAAAATAAAATAACGGCCATCTTGTAATTTGTTCTGCACAGCAACGTCTAAATGACGTCAATAAGTTTGCAATGCTCTGCAAATCGTGCTTTGAACTTAACATCTCAAATATAGGAACACATTTGGTCTTCTAAGCAATTAACCGGCGTAGTAATAGACTCTTTTCGCATTGGAGGCCGATCGAACCACAGATCCTGTAGCATCGAAATATACAACAGGAAGGTTTCTAGCGTTTGATGTGTCGTACAAAATTCAATACTGATCATTGCTATACGTGTGTGCGTAGAAGGGAGTTCCCACAGCTTGTAAGTATTGCGTTTTCAAGCGGTTTTGCTCATCTGTATGTACTCCTATGATTTAGTTCAAATATGACATCAAGTAAATCGTCCCGCAAATCATCAGGCTCTGCTTTAGCCTCGGATCTAATTTTTCTAAATACCTCAACTGATTTGATACCCTGAAAATTCCCCCTTTTCAAAACGTCTGCATCAGATTAAACTTTTGGGGTGTAAGGGGTACCTTCCACGTAGGCGCCCAACAGTCAACCTCACTTCCACGTAGTGCACCCTGGACTAAAGACTAACGAGGCTCTGGCGACTGGCCCCATGGCCAGTATAATTTTGTTTTTGTTGTCCTGTGTTTTGTCCTTATTTGTGCTGAGTGTTCTTTGCAGCCTCGGCTTCTAACCACATTCAGAACATTTTAATCCTTTATGATTTTAATTAAGCAACGTTAGAGTTGTTACGTGTAACGGTAAGGGGCTGGGCCCCGTATAATGTGACGGGTGCAAAATAGCCTTAGTGCTGACGCACCCAAAAATTTTAAAATCAAATCATATCAAAGATTAAACTATTTTCTGTGCACGGTACTGCATCGGCTTCATTAGTCGAGGCTTTTCACGGTCCGAGCCCTGCAACCGGCAAGCCGTATGGTCTCTACTGTGATCGCGGACATCACAGGGGAAACCCCGAAAAGCAACAAGTCATCCCGGCATCGGTTATACTTTCTACAGTTGCATTTACAGTATGCGTAAATATTCAAAGGTGTTTTCGGCAATGATTTATTTGTTTTAAATTGACGAGTTTCGATCTGCAAGACTCAACTATCGATGGCAGAATTGAAGTAAGGTCTCACCACATTAGTCGTGTCCAACATGTAATTCACCTTCGACGAATATATTACACCACTCATCATACGTCATGATAAATTCAACATTCAAGTCCTCATAAACAGCACGGTTATGCGCCTGGGATTATGCAGGCTGTGCATCATTTGTTTGAGAACGGCGGAAAGGCATTGTGGATGCTACAACGTGAGCATCATGGTTCTTCGCCGATACATCTGCATCTCGGAAACGTTAGAGGTGGATGGAATGAATGAATGAATGAATTAAAATTTCTGGGTGCGTCGGCACGTAAGGCCATTTCGCACCCTTCTATGTATACGGGGAAATGTCCCCTTATCTAAAATTCTGACTTAAAATTTAAAAAAGGGGTGTAGATTGCTCCTTAAGAAAAACTAAACGTTTTGCCCCTGCAGCCAACACTGTCCCATCGGCACGTGCAACTCACACCTTGGGATAGGTTTTTTTTATCGAGGTTGTCTCCTCTAGCAGGACCCTTAGTTATAGGGAGGTCAAAGATATGGAGATGAATGACGTGATGGATTGGTGAAAACGTGAGATATGGATGTGAAGAATGAGTGAAATGATGAGATGAAAATTACCTCCCTACCTTAGTTTCTTAGAGGGAGGTCAAAGATATGGAGATGAATGACGTGATGGAATGGTGAAAACGAGAGTGATGGATGTGAAGAATGTGTGAAACGGTGGGATGAAAATGACCTCCCTACTAAGCCCCCTCGCCCCGTCAAGGCAGTCCTACATGGAGGGGGTAGAGGTGGATGGATAACTATCTGTACTCACGGTTGATTTCAACAATGCATTTTCAAAAGTAACTGGTTCGTGGAAATGTATCACAGGAGCAAATTCAGGTATTCCATTAACTGCACTGAAATGATCGTTCAACCATAAACAATTCCGACTGCTGTTCAGAAATGTTTTCAATATTAGACCCTGACATACAAAGAGCACGTACATTATCACTTACTGATTTGTGGCTTATGTGTTCAGGAATTACTGCAAGCGATTTTCCTCCATGGAATATTGAACAAACTAATTTTCTTCCTTGTAAAGAACACCTATTACCTGCATCGGAAGGTCGTTGAAAATGTGGTTTCCTAGTGCTTTATCGTCGCGATTTTCTTTAGTACTCACTGAAGAGAAGAAAATAAGATCATCTCTGTACTTTTTCCATACTTGGTCAAGTATATGTCGTGATTCTTACAGACTTGTTAAAAAAAGTGTAATTCCGCTTCATTGAAAACGGTGAACTGCTCGTATGAATTTAGGGTGGTTCTTACATAACTTACCCTGCTGGAATGAAAAGTTGCTAGAATACCCAGTTTCCTTGAATTTGACAAAATCATGCTCCAATAAGTTGACCCTATTCTTTATAACCTGTATTTCAACATCATTTTCCGTGAACTTGCTTTTATTAACATTCTGTTTTTGACCCAAACTAACTCCCAAACTTTCAACGTTCCCTAGAATGATATTACAATCATATTTCACCTTTTCCATTCCTGTCTGACATGTTACTATATTTTACTTCATAACGTCCTCCATTTTTTCTATCCTAGTGACTTGCACGTCCAAAACGCGTAGTCTTTCCTCCATCTTGTAATTTATTTTTTGCATGGAAGCATTTATTATTTCCTTGTGTTCCAATTTATTCTGTTCCTGTTTCTGCTCCAATTTTCTGTGTCAGTCTTCCTGCACGAGCCAACCTTTTTCTCTTTCTGTCTCCGTTCTAACCTATCTTGTTCCACTTTTTGTAGTTCAGCGCTGTACTTGTTACCTATAAGTGACCGCCGCTAATAAACCATATTGTCGAGAGCTCTCGACACTTAAAAAAGGGTCACTTATCACTAACAAAACCACTGTTGACGTACATGGGCATCCGGAAGGGGGGGCAAGGGAGGGCCGTGACCCCTCCCTGGAAAATGAAAGTCAACAAAAAATTATGTATTTCATACACATAATGTCATTATATCCACAATAATATGTGTTAATTATTCCACGAACAACATAAATTCAAATTTAAGCAATTTTTATTTAGAATTTGAATTTGAATTTAAAATTGTGGGTGCGTCAGCACTAAGGCTATTTTGCACCCGTCACATTATACGGGGTCCAGCCCCTTATCGTTACAAATAGCAACTCTATCGTTGCAGAACTAAAATCATAAAATCTTAAAATGTTCTGACTTTTGTTAAAAGCTGAGGCTACAAAGGGGCACTCAGCACACATAAGGACAAAAGAACAGGACAATACAAACAAAATTATACTGACCATGGTGCCAGTCGCCAGAGCCTCGTTAGTCCTCAGTCCAGGGTGTACTAACGTGGAAGTGAGGTTGACATTTGGGTGTACTACGTGGAAGGTCACCCCTTACACCCCAATGTTTATTTAGAGAACAACACTATTTTGGGGGAAAATGTGCCTTATTTGCCCTCCTGGAAAAATACCTTCCTTGCCCCTTCCAGGAAAAAATCTTGCGGACGTCCATGTTGACGTATCTTCCTAATTTCTGAAATTTACTTCCTGATCATTCCGATTCAGTCTGTAGAAGCCACCTCTCAACGATCCGATCCGGTTAAGCTGCAACTCTTCCCTTCTTCCAGGCTGCAAGTTCACCATTCAACTTCCTTTTTGGGATCGAACTCGCTATTCAATTCCGCGTTTCAAC
The DNA here is from genome assembly GCF_977018435.1 of Lepisma saccharinum. Taxonomy (NCBI): domain Eukaryota; kingdom Metazoa; phylum Arthropoda; class Insecta; order Zygentoma; family Lepismatidae; genus Lepisma; species Lepisma saccharinum. The sequence goes on from NW_028142891.1 coordinate 5,222,823, forward strand.
GTAACGAAATATCAAAAATGTCAACTGCTCGTGTCACTGCAAATTTTCCAAGTTTTGCCACCAACGAACAAGCAAACACGAACCGTAAAGACTCGACGCCATAACACCTAACCACCGACTGCACTCTTTGTGCGCCAAATATCCAGAACAGTTTATTCCTCATTCGTTCCGGAGGAAAAGTCTTACAACAATCAACTATATGATCATCTGACAACTCTGCATAGTAGTGTATATTGGGCGCTTCAAAATAGTACTTAGTAGGTATCCTCTTTTTTTATCAATCGAATATCACTTTTTGACATACTTTGACAATTTTTTGTCCATGTTTTAGCGTTTAGCGATGTTTTAGTACAAATTTTCACTATACTCATTTTTTCCCCACTCGTACTTGGTAGGTATATCATGATGTTACGTGATACAACTTAACCTATCCTTTTTTTACGATTATTTAATTTTTTTATGATCCTAAGTGATATAACTTAACCTATCATTTTTTTTATTTATGCACTGTTTGAACGTCATTATTTGAGGATCATATTTTGTAGGTATCCTCTTTTTTTATCAATCGAATATCACTTTTTGACATACTTTGACAATTTTTTGTCGATGTTATAGCGTTTAGCGATGTTTTAGTACAAATTTTCACCGCACTCATTTTTTCCCCACTCGTACTTGGTAGGTATATCACGATCTTACGTGATACAACTTAACCTATCTTTTTTTTTACGATTTTTTAATTTTTTTTACGATCCTAAGTGATATAACTTAACCTATCATTTTTTTTATTTACGCACCGAACTAACCTACAGGGGGGACTCTGTTTGTTTTAATATTTCAGTATTATAAGGTTTTCACAAATTTTATATAACCTAAAATGTGTTGGATGTTGATTTTTAGTATGTGGCAATTTTTTATGAATTTAAAACTGTTCCGTCACCCTCTCGTTCTTCACGTCGTGGACGAAGGACTTCTCTGCAATCAGGATGACGCTGCATAGAGTATCGGCAGGCAGCGCGTCGTGGAACTCGCAAACATCCACTCTACAAAAATTCTACTATATGATCTTTCACTGGCTAAGCTAACCTACAAATAGGAATTGGCAGCACTGACTTATAAACCCACTGGGTCTCTTGGCATGTTTTTTCATGATGTGTTGCCAGGCTATTGGGCATCTTGGCGTATACAATGTATATATTTTGAGAGGGGGGTTATAGCTTTTTATGCTGTACGAATACTAAAAACTTGACAGTGACAACCAACAGAGTAAATAAACCTACATGCAGAAACTAACAACACTAGTTTCTGACAGTGAATTTGAAATAAAATATTAAACAAAATACATGAGTAAGCACTGTGATTACAAATAATACCAGTGTTATGCCCCCCCCCAAACTCCAACTGGACAACTGGGGAAAATAATTGTACAACAATTTGTACCTAATTGTACAATACTTGTACCTAATTGTACAACATATACACAGACATAAAAAAGAGAGCCTTCTCGTAACTTACTTCATGCACAATTTATATGATTTTACAACTGTGAAAAGAAAGCATATGTGTTCTGTATGCACACATTCATTCTTATTTTTCGAAGTTGAATGGAAGCACGTGTTTTTTACGCTCTCGTAATACTGACCTTGCCCCAGTGATTTTAAATTGCTTCCATCCGGTTTTTTTTTCTGTGCTATTTCCGCGTGCACGCAACATTCGCTTTCAATAGACAGAAAGGAGTGTTAGTATAGCAGGCTCTGAGTTTACAATTTATTAAATTAAACAATAATTTATGTAAGAATATACTTGTACTTACCGAACACAAAATAATAAAAGCACATGTGAATTTTTGCGTGTGTTCATGTTATATGACGACTGAGTAAAAAATAATGTTGGCTCCCCGAAAGATAAAAGTTCCTGGTTCGACATCAGATGCATGCAAATTTTATGTTTTGCTCTCCAAAATCTTGATTTTTATGTTTGTGCTATTTGTCATACAGCAGAGGAGAAGAGGGGAGAGGGGAGGGGAGGGGGTACTATTAGCGCCATCTATTAGCAAACAATAGAAATAAAAAAGTAGGGTCAAACTTTTTCAACACCCAAAAATTTTAAACGTCCTCGTTTAGTAATACGATCAGCAGAAGACGTTTGAAAGAGTACTCTTAGTCGAGAAAGCTAATTGCTAGGGCCCATATATTGCTAAAATGTTCTTTGATTTGCATATTTCTCATACCGCCATATGTTGTTCTAGTTGACTTCTTCCAAAAAAATGCTAATTAGCGAGAGTTAATTAAGCCAGGCAAGTAAAAGAAGCAAATAGGGCAACATGTGGCGGCGTGGAAATATGTAAAAATTCGATAAAATTCGAATTAAAATTGGAGGATATTTTGCATTTTTTTCCTATAATGTACAAAACATTTACCGTACATAATCTTTTCTATTTACAACAGTATAAAATAAGAGGAATGTGCGACAATATCCATATTAATTAGGAAGGTGTGTTGTATGCTAGGTTAGCTAATTGTGTCTTCTACAGCTTCACTCTATAGAGGAAAAATGAAAAAAGAGAGCTCTACAAAAACTAACGCTCTTAACAATATTGTACGCCCCGTGAAAATTATATATAAATAAGGCATAAGCGTATTATCTGCTTTCATGTCAGATTTTACCGACCTGTGAGCTGTAGTGTTTAGGCGACAAGCGACGCGCTCAAATATAATACCGTTGACAATATTGTACGCCCCGTGAAAATTATATATAAATAAGGCATAAGCGTATTATCTACTTTCATGTCAGATTTTACCGACCTGTGAGCTGTAGTGTTTAGGTGACAAGCGACGTGCTCAAATATAATACCGTTGACAATATTGTACGCCCCGTGAAAATTATATATAAATAAGGCATAAGCGTATTATCTGCTTTCATGTCAGATTTTCCCGACCTGTGAGCTGTAGTGTTTAGGTGACAAGCGGCTCGCTCAAATATAATACCGTTGACAATATTGTACGCCCCGTGAAAATTATATATAAATAAGGCATAAGCGTATTATCTGCTTTCATGTCAGATTTTCCCGACCTGTGAGCTGTAGTGTTTAGGTGACAAGCGGCTCGCTCAAATATAATACCGTTGACAATATTGTACGCCCCGTGAAAATTATATATAAATAAGGCATAAGCGTATTATCTGCTTTCATGTCAGATTTTCCCGACCTGTGAGCTGTAGTGTTTAGGTGACAAGCGACGTGCTCAAATATAATACCGTTGACAATATTGTACGCCCCGTGAAAATTATATATAAATAAGGCATAAGCGTATTATCTGCTTTCATGTCAGATTTTCCCGACCTGTGAGCTGTAGTGTTTAGGTGACAAGCGACGTGCTCAAATATAATACCGTTGACAATATTGTACGCCCCGTGAAAATTATATATAAATAAGGCATAAGCGTATTATCTGCTTTCATGTCAGATTTTCCCGACCTGTGAGCTGTAGTGTTTAGGTGACAAGCGACGCGCTCAAATATAATACCGTTGACAATATTGAACGCCCCGTGAAAATTATATATAAATAAGGCATAAGCGTATTATCTGCTTTCATGTCAGATTTTCCCGACCTGTGAGCTGTAGTGTTTAGGTGACAAGCGACGTGCTCAAATATAATACCGTTGACAATATTGAACGCCCCGTGAAAATTATATATAAATAAGGCATAAGCGTATTATCTGCTTTCATCTCAGATTTTCCCGACCTGTGAGCTGTAGTGTTTAGGTGACAAGCGACGTGCTCAAATATAATACCGTTGACAATATTGTACGCCCCGTGAAAATTATATATAAATAAGGCATAAGCGTATTATCTGCTTTCATGTCAGATTTTCCCGACCTGTGAGCTGTAGTGTTTAGGTGACAAGCGACGTGCTCAAATATAATACCGTTGACAATATTGAACGCCCCGTGAAAATTATATATAAATAAGGCATAAGCGTATTATCTGCTTTCATGTCAGATTTTCCCGACCTGTGAGCTGTAGTGTTTAGGTGACAAGCGACGCGCTCAAATATAATACCGTTGACAATATTGTACGCCCCGTGAAAATTATATATAAATAAGGCATAAGCGTATTATCTACTTTCATGTCAGATTTTACCGACCTGTGAGCTGTAGTGTTTAGGTGACAAGCGGCTCGCTCAAATATAATACCGTTGACAATATTGTACGCCCCGTGAAAATTATATATAAATAAGGCATAAGCGTATTATCTGCTTTCATGTCAGATTTTCCCGACCTGTGAGCTGTAGTGTTTAGGTGACAAGCGACGTGCTCAAATATAATACCGTTGACAATATTGTACGCCCCGTGAAAATTATATATAAATAAGGCATAAGCGTATTATCTGCTTTCATGTCAGATTTTCCCGACCTGTGAGCTGTAGTGTTTAGGTGACAAGCGACGTGCTCAAATATAATACCGTTGACAATATTGTACGCCCCGTGAAAATTATATATAAAATAACATACCTGAAAATTATATTCACAGTAGATTTATTTTTTGAGTTTTGTAATTACCCCAAGAAATTCTATATAAAATAACATACCTGAAAATTGTATTTACAGTAGATTGAATTCTTGAGTTTTTGTATTCGCACACAAGAAATTCTATATAAATAACATACCTGAAATTCTATTTACAGTAGATTGAATTTTTGAGTTTTGTAATCACTCCAAGAAATTCTATATAAAATAACATACCTAAAAATTGTGTCGCTATATACTAGACTTTTTGATTTCTGTGATTTTGGAGAAAGCAATGGCATCCACCACCAGTTTCAATCGTAAAAATGATAAAACTGAATGTGTTACTTGTGGGAAGCTAATCTCAAGGAACAATTTATCGGTACACAGGGCAAGATGTAGCGAAACAGGTTCAAGAATTAATCGTTCGTTACCTTCTAAGCCATGTGCTCGATGCGGAAAAATAATCAGCATTACAAATTTAAGTAAACATCTCAAAATTTGCAAACCATCGACCGAACAAGGAACATCGAAAAGGAAAATCGATAATTCAGAAACGGAAGCTTCCACTTCCAAGCAAATTAAATTATCTAATGAAGGCAAACCAATTAGATCTGCATTTAACGACCAACTCCAGGATTTTTCAATTAAGTCAGAACCAGGTCGTGACATCCTTAGTTTCTTGGATGAAACGAAAACATCTGTACTAAATATTTTAAAAGATAAACTTGAAAACAACTCTATAAAAGTATACGTTGTTCTGTTTTCTGAATACAAGAAAGTTGATGGCACAACAAGTATTTTTTATCATCGTACAAAAAACCAGACTCTTTATTTGGCGGACGTCGAAAATTTGGACAACTTCTATTATAAAGTTTCCAACGAGCTGGTTAAGAAACATGACGATTTCGAGGCTAAAGGGTCGGGATGGTCTCTATGTGGAAGTCCTCACACGTTAACTGTTTACGTGAACCGATTCTCCCCTCTTCGGGCTTCCAGCTACGTTCCTCTTCCACCGAACATTCAACACAAGAGGGCTGTGTTAAATATACAGAACAGCGATAACAAGTGTTTTCTCTGGTGTGTGTTGGCTGCACTGCATCCTGTTCATTGCAAAAATAATCCACAGTGGGTTGGACATTACAAACAATACGAGACCGACTTTCAAAGTGTAATGTCTGACATCGAATACCCGGTGACATTGTCGGATATAACAAAGTTCGAAAATTGTACAGGAAAACGCCTCGCTATTAATGTGTATTCCTTCACGTCAGATAAATATCTCGTGCACCCTGTCAGGATAAGCGATATCGACGATGACGATGCCTGTGTAATAAATCTCCTTCTAATTTCAAACGAGGATGTTCATCACTACACGCTAATTCGTTCACTATCACGTTTGGTCAGAAGTCAATCAACCAAGCATAAACATTGCATCGAAGTTTGCCCGAGATGCCTAACCACGTTCGACGATCGAAAACAACTCGATTATCGAAATTACACCGGACGTCAAATTGCTATCGAGAAACTTGCCGAACATAAAATTTATTGCGGCGACAACAGACCGGCTAGAATGTTGATGCCCGAAACGAACGAAGTCGAAGAATTCAAAATGCACAAGGCATTGTTGGAACATCCCGCAATCATCGTCGCAGATTTCGAGGCGTTCCTCAAACCACTCTCCTACTGCGAACCGGATCCCGAAATTTCCTCCACAACGCCGTACCAGCTTCATCAACCTAAAAGTTTCGGCTATGTTGTTGTGCGACGTGATAAAATAAATGAAGCATATATATATCGCGGGCCAAATGTAATCGAACACTTCCTGGAAAAAATGGTGGAGGAGGTTGAGGTAATTGGTAGCGTACTGCTTACATCAAAACCGATGGCACCTTTAACTGAAAATGAACTTCAAAATTACAATTCCACTGAGGTGTGTCCGGTATGTGATCAAAGTTTCACTGATGAGAACAAAAAAATATTCCACCACGATCATTTCAGCGGAAACTACATAGGTGGAATTTGCAACACGTGCAATCTTAAAATCCAGAAACCTAAATTCATCCCCATATTCTTTCACAACGGAAGCGGATATGATTTTCACCACCTGGTGAGACATCTTGGCTACGATCCGAAACGTATAGGTGTCTTGGCCGAGAATGAAGAACGTTACATTAGTCTTAGCAAGCAAGTGTCGATTCCGGGAACGAAAAATACAATCGAGATGCGCTTCCTGGATTCGTATAGATTTCTCTCTGCAAGTCTGGATGCTTTAGCGAACAAACTCACCGACGATCAATTTAAAATAACTAGAGCTAGTTTTCCCAACGTAGACATAGAACTCGTTAGACGTAAAGGGGTTTATCCTTACGAATATGTTAGTGATGGTTCTAAATTTAACGACGACGCTCTTCCACTTCCAAGAGAATTTTACAGCAGACTCAGAGAGAAAGGAATCACGGACGAAGAATACCAACACGCGCAACTCATGTGGGAGAAATTAGAATGTAGGACACTCGGAGACTACCACGACGCGTACTTAAAATTAGACGTGACGATACTCGCGGATGTTTTTCAAGCGTTCAGGAAAACGGCAACGAATATTTACAAATTAGATCCAGCGTATTTCTACAGTCTACCGGGATTAGCGTGGTCGGCAATGTTATTCCAGACAAAGGTCAAGCTGGAACTGATATCGGACGTTGACATGTTGCTATTCATCGAAAGAGGGATACGAGGTGGAATGGTGCAATGCGTACAGAGACATGCAAAAGCTAATAACGTACACATGAAAGAAGATTACGATTCAAATCGAGCATCGAATTACATCTTCTACGCCGACGTTAATAATCTCTACGGACATGCCATGGTTCAGAAACTTCCTTACGGGGGATTCGAATGGTTAGATCCCACTTCGATAGATATTATTCATTTCGACGATAGCGAGTGTGGTTTCTTCGCAGAGGTAGATCTCCAATTCTCCGACCACCTGCACGACACGTTTTCGGATTTGCCTCCGACTCCCGAAATCAAATGTCCACCCGACTCGGTTCAAGACAAGCTTTTGTTAACATTGGACCCTAAACAGAGATACGTTGTCCACTACAAGAATCTCCGGTTTTTGATTGCGAAGGGTGTTCAGATAGTGAATGTTAGACGAATACTAAAGTTTAAACATTCCACGTGGTTAAGACCTTACATAGAAATTAACACACAACATAGAACAGCTGCCACTTCCGATTTAGACAAGGACTTCTTTAAATTAATGAACAATGCGGTGTACGGAAAGACCATGGAGAATGTTAGAAAGCACGTAGACGTGAAATTAATTTCCGATAAGAATAAATGTCGGAAGTGGATAGCCGATCCTAGATTCAAGTCGAGAAAAATTTACAACGAGAATTTGGCACTTTTCAATCTACATATAAAATTGATGAAATTCAGAAAACCAATTTACGTTGGCGCAACGGTTCTCGACTTGTCGAAACTTTACATGTTCGAATTTCATTATGACGTGATGAAACCCTTCTACAATGATAAAATATCACTTTTGTACACGGACACCGACAGCTTCATTTACAGCATACAAACACCTAACCTATACGAAGACATAAAAAATCCTTCCATGCTTGAGTATTTCGATACTTCTGCGTACCCTCAACCCAACAGATTTGGAATTCCATCCCTCAACAAAAAAGTCCTAGGTAAACTGAAAGATGAATGTAACGGTGATATTATTGTCGAGTTCGCGGGTTTGCGTTCGAAGATGTATGCCATAAAAACAGAGAGTAGCGTCACGAAGAAAGCAAAAGGTGTGGGCAAAAATACGGTGGAGAACAAACTCACCTTCCACGATTACATCGATTGCCTCAAGACCAGGTCGTCGGTTCTAAGAGAAGAACAGCGCATCCAGAGCGTCAACCATATCATCACAACAAACAAAATTAGAAAAATTGCGCTGGATCCCGATGACGACAAGAGGTGCGTTCTCGAGTGTGGTATTCACACATTGCCGTGGGGACATCGTCGTTTAGAAATAAATAAGAATTGCGCACAGTGCAAATAATTAACACTCACCACCACACACAACAATTTTCACTAACTCAAGAAAAAAAAACATTTTGTTACTGAGTAAAAAAAACACTTTGACTGTCATTACAAAATAAAACTTTGACCGTATCCTTAAATAACCAGCATGCCTATGAACTTGTTCGGTTTCAAAAAACAGATCATCATGGAAACCATACCAGATCATGAAGTCTTACCTTCCGTGTTACCTAAACTCAACGGTCTGTTGATCATTCACCTCAACAGCATTTGGACGAAACTGAATGACGATGTGGGCAAGATGTTTTACGTTTTTAATAACAATTTACATTTCTACGAAATTCCGATCGACGGGAAACTTCAAATCACCGTGAATCCGGAAAACGCAGGCGAAATCAAAATTTCTACCGGCAAGAACATTTTTCGAATCAAGCACAACAAGATGCTTTCTAACATTACGTACGATGTGTCTGCAGGAGATTATTTTTACATAGAACTCCTCGGAGATTACGACAAACTTATTCCTCTTTTTGTAGAATTACGAATCGTCTATCCTATTATAAATAACCGTTAACCAAAAATGCCTAACGACATTTTCGGCAACACCAAGCGTGTAGACCACGCAGAAGAGATTCTCATGTTGGACATTCGAGTTAAGAAGTTGAGGGCCGATTTGATCGCTTTGCAGGAGACCTTAAACAAAAGTTTAGAGTCGGAAATCGCTACGCTCCAAACGCAATGTCTCGACCCCATTCTGAAAATCGATTCCGAACTGAAAACGCTGATAAAAAATTATGTCGACGTACCTTCTTACGACAACGTTCAAAATATACAGTTGAGCGTGGATTCGCTTCAAAATGATTTGGCCAAATTACAGCAATTTCAATCGAAAAATGAAGATTTGGAAAAATTGAAACTCGAAATCGAAGAGGGGTGTAAGGGGTGACCTTCCACGTAGTACACCCAAATGTCAACCTCACTTCCACGTAGTACACCCTGGACTGACGACTAACGAGGCTCTGGCGACTGGCCCCATGGCCAGTATAATTTTGTTTGTATTGTCCTGTTCTTTTGTCCTTATGTGTGCTGAGTGCCCCTTTACAGCCTCAGCTTTTAACAAAAGTCAGAATATTTTAATATTTTATGATTTTAGTTCTGCAACGTTAGAGTTGTTGTTTGTAACGATAAGGGGCTGGACCCCGTATAATGTGACGGGTGCAAAATAGCCTTAGTGCTGACGCACTCAAAATTTTAAATTCAAATTCAAAATTCAAATTCGAAATCGAAGAACGAACTTCCGCAATAGAAAAGAATTTCTCTGAACTTCAAACCGTCGTGAACGATATTGATGCAGAACGCTTACATGTCGTCGTTTCCAAATTACAAGAAGAATTCACCAGCACGTTGGAAGAAATTAAATCCAAGTTGCAGACTTTGGAAGATACCATGACGAACCTACCATCGTCGGACGAACTGCAGGTCATTGGTAAAAGCGTCGCGAACATAAAAATTCAATTGGAGGCCTATCGAGATTTCGAACACATTCAAACCACCATCGCTACGCTTCAGGCGTCCTTGGAATTGATCAACGAAGAAATTAAAAATATTCACGCTGAAGCGAGAGCGTTGACGAGCATTCAAGACACGTTGAGCACGGTTCAGCAGAAGATCGAATATTTAGAAAATTTGAACGTCGAAACGAATCTCGCTCATTTTCATCACGTACTCGACAACATACAGGGTGACTTGGAATCGTTACGGACGAGCGTGCCTTCGAGCGAAGATTTGGAAAAATTGAAAACGGCGGTGACGGCACTATCCGATTCGGGCGACATTAAAAGTTCATTGAGCGATCTCGAGAGTAAAGTGGCCAATCTCCCCACCTCCAAAGAATTGCACGTTTTGAAAAGAAACATATCTCGAATGCTGAAACGACTAGAAACGGAAACGGCGAACGTGGAACAGATTCGAGACGAAATTAGTTCGCTGGTGTCGACGCTGCCCACTTCGCAGAGCGTCGCTGACCTTCACACGCAGTTTACAGAGATGCGAAGCATCGTGAACGATCTTACCGAGAAGAGCTCGAAATTGAATCAAGTCGAGAACCTTCAGAGCATCGTCGTCAACATCAGAGATCAAGTTGGAGTGCTGGAATCCACGCAGGAATCGACGCAGGCCTCTTTCGGTGCCAAGTTGCAAGAACTCAACGAAAACTACAAGCAGTTGAACGTGGAAGTGAAAATCAAACCGTCGTTTTCTGCCGTAACGGATACCATAGTCGAGCATTTGCTGCCCATCGAAAATAAACTCGGACAAGTTCACAGTAACCTCGTTAGCGTCGACACTAAATTCGCTAAACTCCATTCTCTGCAAGCCATCGAAATCAACAGCGTACCCAATCAACAAAGAATCTCCACGTTCGTCGAAGGTAACAAACTGTACATGTTGCATCCTTATCATCCGTACTACAAGTTTCTCCTCGATGGCACGATTCAGATAAACGAATTTTCGTACTGGTCTCACGGCAGAAAAGCTAGCGTTCCCACCATGACTTTGATATCGAATCGTGGTGTCCAGAAAGCAGGAAACATTCCTCTGGCACGTTGGAACGAAACGCGCAACATATATGAAATACACGAAGACGAAGATCTCACCGTTTTCGACGTGAGTGCCGGCGATAAGCTGATCATTCAAAACACGAGCGAAGTGAAGTGCCACCTTCTTTGAATCCCATCACGCTTGTGCTTCTCTTGAAACGTAATCTCTAAACAAAAAATGTCTAGGCAAGCCATCGTCGAAGAATTGCATAAACATGCACGCCGCAACTACGAACGTTTGGCTGTGGTAACCAAGGGCATCGACGACCTCTGGCAAAGTGACCTCGTGGAGATGAGTAGCGGCAATTTGAAAAACGTACATAAATTGAACAAGGGCAACAAGTACCTCCTCACCGTCATAGACACGTTTTCGAAATTCGCATGGGCTCTACCTTTGAAGGCGAAAACGGGAACGTGCGTCACGGAAGCATTCAAATTAATTTTTCGCAAAAGCGGTGGCAGACGACCACGGTTTCTGCAAACGGACAATGGTAAAGAATTTTACAACGCCGTATTCCAAAAGTTTATTCAAAAACATGGCATTCGACATTATTCGACCTTCAGTCACATCAAAGCCAGCATCGTGGAAAGATTCAATCGAACCTTGAAAACACACATGTGGAAACGATTCACGCTTCGGGGAAATTACAAATGGGTCGACATCCTGCCGGAACTCGTCGACACCTATAATGATACGGTACACAGAACGATAGGCATGAAGCCAGTTGACGTTACCAAGTCTGACGAGCAGCATTTAATTTCTACAGTTTACTGTCCAAAGTACACACCCACGACAAAAAAAGCTAAATACAAAATTGGAGACCGGGTGAGGATCAGCAAATTCAAACGCACCTTCGAGAAGGGGTTCACAAAAAATTGGAGCACGGAACTTTTTACGGTGGTTCGAGTTTTACCCGGAAACCGATACACGTATATAATAAAAGATAGTAGCGGCGAGATTTTGAAAGGAAGATTTTACGAAGAGGAACTCTCTAAAACAAAACACCCCGACACGTACCTCATCGAGAAAGTATTGCGTAGGAAAGGTGACAAACTGTTTGTCAAATGGCTGGGACTTCCGGAAAAGAGTTGGATCGACGCGGACGAAGTGATCTTGTGAGTACGTGGAACGTGGTGAAGCGTCTACCGGATCCGGAAAGTCAAACGAAGAAAAAGAACGGCGAGTTGCTTCCCGACAGCATCCGCTGTCTGATCGTAGGTCCTTCGGGGTGTGGGAAAACGACACTGCTCGTGGACAATTTTCTCCTCGCACCGAATTGGTTAGATTGGAAGAACAGGCACCTGTACGTGTTCTCGAAAAGTTTAGAGCAATCCAAATACCAGCAACTGATGAAACTGTACGATGGTCTGGACATTGCAACGTTTGCCTCGGAAATAAAACCACTCGACGATTGTCGTGAAAATTCAGTTGTTGTGTTCGACGACGCCATCCTGGAAAATCAAAATGAAATTCGCAACTTTTTCACGCAAGGTCGTCACAAAGGAATGGATTGCTTCTACCTAGCTCAAACGTTTTCCAAAATTCCAAAACAGTTAGTACGCGACAACGCTAATTTCATATGTTTGTTTCGTCAAGATCACACCAACCTCAAGCACGCGTACGATGACTACGTAGGCGGAGACATGAACTACAATCAATTTTCGGAACGCTGCTGCTCTACTTGCTGGAACGGTGACGATTTCGGATTCGCGACGATCGACATGACGAGGAAACCCAACGATGGAAAATACAGAAACAAAATCAACGACTTTCTAAACGTTGCAACGTTGTGAGAAACGACGTGTATAAATAACGTCATGACGAAACGAAAAATCGAAGACGAAAATCTCAAGCTTCGCGATTACCTCGCGAAACGCTTCAAAGGTTGGAAATCCGAGAATCGCGGATTCTACGAAGAGAAGAAACGTCAGGATCAACCCGTGATCGATGCCATCAGCGGTCTAGGTAAAGAAATTAAAAGTGTCACGGAACAAAATAAAAATTTGATTAATGAACTCGTACCGCTCGCAGCTAAAAGTTACGCCGTACCCACGCCCATTTCGAGCATTCCTTCGACGCCGTTCGAACTGAAGGATGCACCGGCACGACGTCGAGCTATTGGTAGCACGTCCTCGTCTTCGGATAAAATCGAGTTGGGGCCTTTGGCACGAGACTACCTGAGTACGGGGAAATTCGACAAGGATGAAGTGTTCGGATTGTATCCCAGCATGGAAACCAACGAAGGCGGCGGTGTGGTGTGGAAGATTGGGAAATCGAAGGTGACCTTCGAAGGCAACGACATTAAAGTCAATTTAGGCGACAAGGATAGTTGGACCAGGTATCCGGGTACGGTGGGACTGTGGGAACTCGTCGCCAAAAAGCAGCCGAAAGATTACACCGACGAAGATTACCAAAGTTACAAGGAAATTCTGATCATGACGGATGCCTTGTACCAGAACAACGACGCCTCGCAGAATAGGGTGAAATCGAGCAGCGGCGAGAAGTACAGGAATCTCATCAAACCGATTTGGAACCAGGTCAAAACGGGCAGCGGCGTCAAACGCTACAACACGTTACCCAAAGAATTCGTTTGGGTGGACGACGTTAGGAAACTCGTGGACCGATTGTTGGTGATAGCCGGCGAAGAGAATGCAGGCAATCGTAATTTCTACAACGAGAAGGTTGGCATCGTGGACATGATCAGCACGAAACTTTCCAACTTCATCGTGAACGACGACAAGGGCATAGGTTACCTGATCAAAATCATCAACACGCTGCCTCCGAAATTCTGGAACGTGGCCGAAGGAAAGGGACTCGTAAACGACATCATCAACAAGTTACCTTTCGAGATGCATCTACCGGGCTACCAGTACTGCGGACCGGGTACCAAACTCGAGAAAAGATTGGAGAGAGGAGACAAGGGTGTGAATCCGTTGGACGCGGCATGCAAAGATCACGACATCGCCTACAACACCACGCAGACGGATCTGGACGCACGTCACGAAGCAGACAGAAAGTTAGAGCACGCAGCTTTCGAAAGATTCGTGAGCAGAGACGCATCGTTGGGTGAACGGGTCGCCGCACTAGGCACCACCATCGCCATGAACACGAAACAAAAATTGGGGTGGGGTATATAAATAACATACCGTAAAAAAAAAACTTGATATATAAATAACACACATCGTAAAAAAATAATCTTCGGTATATATAAATAACACACATCGTGAAAAAAAAGCAATTAAATTTCTCTCTAACACTCTGACAACTGAAAAAATGAGCGATCTCCAAGCATTAAAACAAATGCTAAATTTGTCAGTCGAGTATGTAAAAATTCAGGAATTGGAAGTCGACAAACCTTACACGATAACTTCCGGTTCAATCGTTTCTACCCAGTATGGTCCCAAGGTACGCCTGTTGCTCAACGCACAATACAGTCTATTTTTACCAGATCGATACGCTAACATGTTATCCGACGAGAAGCTATGTATTTTAATCGAGAACAAAACTCGAATCGTGTACAAGGGGACAAAGGAACTTCTTGGCAAGAAAACGAAGCACGTAATAGAATTTGTGTAACGACTGCGAGGCCTTGAAAATATATAAATAACATACCGTAAAAAACTACACAAGAAAAAATCTCAGAATATATATATAAATAACATACCGTGAAAATAACGCATAGAGCATCAACATGAAGCCCAAGGGTGTCGTGTACCAGATACCATACTCCAATCTTAAAAATCTAGGTGCCCTCGATGGGTTACTCACCAAGAAACAACGCGAGAAGAAACGTTCTTGCTTGTCGAAAGGACACGGAATGAAATTACTTCTCAGCACACCTCAATTGAAAAGATTGCAGCGTTCGCGGAAACAGCAAAAGGTCGGAGGTTTCATATTCAGCATCCCGGCCATCCTGGCAGCATTGGGGGCCGTTGGAAGTTTGGCCGGCGGAAGTGCCGCCATCGCGAAAACCGTCATCGACTCGAAGAAGAACAAAGCGGAATTGGAAGAACAGAAACGTCACAACCTGGCCATGGAGAAGAAGGGGAAGGGCGTGATGAAAAAATTTAAAAAAAAGAAACAGAAGCACTCACCAACCGAGACATTGAATCTCTGATCGGACCGTTACGAATCAAACACTTCAGAGGAGTTTTCATGTCCGACTCGTTACCTTCAAGCGTTAAAAAAAGAGAATGCGGTGTAGTCAACTTGGACGATCAAGAAAATCCAGGCACGCATTGGATATGTTACCACAAAAATGACAATAACAAAGCATTCGTTTTCGATTCTTTCGGAGGTGTTCCACCTACAAATTTAATTCATTATCTGAAAACGAACAAAACCTCTATATACTACAACGACGAACGCATTCAAAATTTCGGAGACGTGAACTGCGGTCATCTCTGCCTCTCCGTGCTCGCGTTTCTCTCTAAAATAAATAACCCTACGATCGAGGATTTCCAGAAAGCATTGTGGAACCTCAAACAGCATCACTAGGATGGGCGTGTTCCATCTCACGAGCGAATCTTCAATCTTGAAACTCACGCTGCACGACGACATCGTCTATCCTAAATCCGTGGCTCTGCGTGCATTCTACAGCATGTACCTCATACCTAACGTCACGCAGCACAACAACAAAATTAGCGTCGGAAGCGAACACATCGTCGTCACGCCAGGACAATACAATCTTTCCACTTTGCAAGCTCAGTTACCCAAAGGCACATACCTTTCTCAAAATTCGGTCACGCACAGAGTGGAAATCCTATCCGCGACGGAGACCGTGGACCTGGGCACCATGGGAGAACTTTTAGGTTTCGAGAACGACACCAAACTCGAAGCCGGCATCAAGCACACGGCAGTCAATATTCCTAAATTTCTAGCCATCGAAACTCTGAACGTTCACTGCAACGTAGCCGAAGGTATGATCACGAAATCCTCGGACGGATTACTGGGAAGTCACAAGCAGACGGGAATCATAGCCACTTTCAAACCAAGTTCTGAGTTCATGGAACCGATCATCTACACGCCCTCTTCGCCGATCTATTTTCCAGTATGTCGCAACCGCATAGACGACATAGAGTTGGTGGTGACGAACGAGAAAGGAGACGTGGTGGATTTCGCAGGTGCCACTACGACGGCCATCGTGGAGATCAACGTATAATAAATAACCATACATGTAAAATGGAGCAAATCGAAAGTTACGAATTGCAATCTTTCCCTCCCAACCGTCGCACGTTCGCCAATCTCAACGAGGCAAACAGGGAGATCGAATACGACGTGGACGTAGGCGACGGGTTTATTCATCCTCACAGAGCGGACCTCTACCTTCAATTCGACGTGGTGAAGAAAGAAAGCGGAGACGCGTTTCCCGCAGCAGCAAACTTGATACTCGTGGACAACTTCGTGCCTCACCTGTTCTCGCAGGTGGAGGTGAGGAAACACAACACTGTCATCGACAGAATAGATTATCCAGGCATCACGTCGACGGCAGTGGGAACGTTGAAATTATCCAAAACGGACGCAGCGTACTACCAGGCCGGGAGATTCGAAGCCGGAACCAAAATATCGACGAAAAGTCACACGGTGCTCTTTCCCATGCGTCTGCTGCCTGGTTTCTTCTCGGATTACAAGGAGATCATGTGGAAGGGAGGACTGAGGATCACGTTTCGAAGAGCGGCCAACGACAACGACGCACTGATGCGATACGCTACTTTGGGTCCGGACGGCACCACGCCGATAGCCAACACTTTACCCGAAGCGGCGAAATGCCTCATCCGAAGCATGGAATTGAGAATGCCGGTGGTGGAATACGAAACAAACTACGCCCTCAAGTACAAAGCGGAGATCTTGAAAAATCCGCAGGTGCCAATTCACTTTCACGGTTACCAGTGCGTGCAGAAAATGGCGTCGGGAAGTCACATGGAATTCGACGTGACGACGCAGTTCAACAACATACAGTTCGACATGCCAGATTTCGTCGTAGTGCTTTTTCAGACCGCGAGGGACAAGAATCAGGAAAAAGATTCTAGCAAGTTCGACGACTGCAAGATCAAGAACGTTTATCTGAAGAACGGTAGGAACGAAGTGTTCCCGCGCGAGAATTACAACCTCGACGTGACCAAAAACGATTACCTCAAACTTTACGAAGCTTACACGGCTTACAAACGCGTGACCGAGGGAAGCGTGGACATGTACTACACGCCCAGCGAATTCAAAGCACGGAGACCCATGACCGTCATCAACACATCTAAGAGAAGGCAGGTGGTGGTCAACGATCGCACCAACATCAAGATCGTCTGCGAGTTCCACGACGCGCTGCCTGCCGATACTCTATGCAGCGTCATCCTGATTGCAGAGAAGTCCTTCGTCCACGACGTGAAGAACGAGAGGGTGACGGAACAGTTTTAAATTCATAAAAAATTGCCACATACTAAAAATCAACATCCAACACATTTTAGGTTATATAAAATTTGTGAAAACCTTATAATACTGAAATATTAAAACAAACAGAGTCCCCCCTGTAGGTTAGTTCGGTGCGTAAATAAAAAAAATGATAGGTTAAGTTATATCACTTAGGATCGTAAAAAAAATTAAATAATCGTAAAAAAAGGATAGGTTAAGTTGTATCACGTAACATCATGATATACCTACCAAGTACGAGTGGGGAAAAAATGAGTATAGTGAAAATTTGTACTAAAACATCGCTAAACGCTAAAACATGGACAAAAAATTGTCAAAGTATGTCAAAAAGTGATATTCGATTGATAAAAAAAGAGGATACCTACTAAGTACTATTTTGAAGCGCCCAATATGCACTACTCTGCATTATTTCAAAATGAATGTACCTACACAACTTTTCAAACTCATTCCGAGACATTACATCTGCGAGAAGGTGATACCTATACTCTCTCTCCCAGTAAGATCGAATGTTAGGCATCTGAGGAAGACCCATTCTAAAATACAAACCAACAAACTGTTCAATGAGTTTGGAATTTACAACATACACAGAACCAGTTTTTTGCAAATGAATATATACTAGTTTGGCTATTTCTTCAATCATTTCACTAGTGATAAACTCTTTGAAGTTTATGTATCGTGTCCACTCACCAGAAGAATGATATTCAACAGTACCTTTAAACTCAGGGTATGGTTTATTCAAAAAGTACCTTCCTCCATTTGTAGGAACTTTGTCTCTTACTCGAATTATTGGGATGTAAGGGGTGCTCCTTCCACGTAGTGCACCCAATAGTCAACGTCACTTCTACATAGTACACCCTGGACTGCAGACTAACGAGGCTGTGACGACTGGCCAGTATAATTCTTTGTCGTCCTGTGCCCTTTTTAGCCTCAGCTGTTAACCAAGGTAAGGCAATTTTAGTTTTCAGACATGCTTTTATATTTGTTATGATAAGGGCTGGACCCCGTATAATGTGACTGCAGTATAGCCGAAGTGCTGACGCACCCACAAATTTATTCACATTCTTACTAGAATTATTATTTGACCTGCTGTTGACACTGTAGCATGGATCTGATTAGAAATGTGTACAGTTACTTTCATCTTCTGAATGTGATAGAGACTGGGTTTTGTTTTTAGGAATTTCAGCTTCTTCTTTATAATCATCATCACTGAACTGAAAATCACTTTGTACATCATCAAGGGCACTAAGAATGTCTCTGGCATTAGTTAAATTTCCTCGGTACTGTAAAATGTACAAACAAAAGTCAGTTTAGTTACTGCTTTAGATTTTTTGTCACTACAGTTAATGATACTTTATACAAGGCATTGTTTATGTATGTGACATAACATTACAACACCCCCTCCGTGTATGACTGCCTTGACGGGGCGAGGGGGCTTAGTAGGGACGCCATTATGATCATCTCTTCATTTAGTTCATCCTTCATATCCTTAACGCACAAGTTTACCTATCCGTCACATCATTCATCTCCATCCCGTTGACCTCCCTATACTATGTATTGTTGAGTAAATGATCTAAGTTTGGTTTCTCTCATAACTTTCTTACGTTAATATCCTCTTACCTATGCAATCGAATGCAATTTGTGACATACAATCAAGCTACATCATACACTTACAAAGTCTGTTCCGGTGTACCACAAGGCTCCAATCTTGGACCATTATTCTTTCTATTATACATCAATGATCTACCGACAATTTTTAAATACTAAAAATGTTTACTTTTTGCTAATGACTTAAAATTGTATAAAGTAATTAAAGATCCAAACGATGCACATAAGTTGCAAGAAGACTTGGAAAATTCTCGAAGATGAAGCATCGAAAATAAATTAAACTTAAATGTCACAATGTTTTGCAATAACTCTTTCCAAGCAAATCACACCCAATATTTATCAGTATACAATGAATAATCGTGCATTGCAAAGAGTAAATCAGATAAATGAATTAGGAGTTACATTAAATAGTAAATTATTATCTTTTGGAACATAATTTTCATGTGTTCCGTTGTTGCGTTCTTGACATTTAACAGTCCGAGTGGGAGACGGAAACGGGGAACAAGCTTCACGCTATTAAGCCCACCATAGGTAGTTGGCGTTCCTCGTCCCGCCCCTCTCGCCGAGAAGTAGTTATTTTTACCCGCATGCGTCTAGGGGACAGCCGTCTAACGTATGGTCACTTGTTGCAAGGGCTGGACCCTCCGTTGTCAAGAAGGCAACAACGAAACACATTCCGCAGGTCGCTAGCTGGCAATAGGTGGACGAGAACGTCGCCATCTGCATCAGCAGACTTGGCGGCAGAACCTGCTGCTTCGTTGCCCAGGATGCCAACGTGGCTGGGGACCCAACAGAAGTGTACATCCGCGCTGGCAAATAAGGACACAAGCCGTCTAAATATGCGTTGCACTACCGGATGCCGGGAATACGGCGAATCCAGAGACTGCAACACGTGGTCGAATCGCAGCACACAAGGACTTTCTTCAGCCCATTGACGTCTGCAAAGTCCAGTGCCTTTAGAATGGCGTACAACTCTGCCGTGTAGATGGAACAGGCAGGATGTAGCGAGTAACTGGAACTTTGAGAGTCTAGGACGAAGGCGCAACCAACAGATTCCACTGTCTTGGACCCATCCGCGTAAAACACAGTAAAATTGGAGTGCTTCGCACGAAGTTCTAAAAACCGTTGCTGGTATACAACCATTGGTGTTTCTGACTTTGGAAGGGCAGTCAGAGCGAAATCGATTGAGAAGGCAGGAAATTCCCAGGTCGGGAGAGGCGGAATGAGTGGAGAGACGCCAGGAAGATCACTGTCAACACCAAGTGCTGACAGGATCTCGTCTGCACGAACACCAAATGGTCTAGTGACACTAGGGTGGAGCCGGTACCTTGCCAGCCTACTCTCGTCGGAGATGGTGTCAAATGAAGGATGTGAAGGCATCGAGCGAAGATGGAGGAAGTAGTTCACTAACAGCCGATGTCTTCGCAGAGACAGCGACGAGTCAGATGTCTCTACGTACTAACTGGCGACTGGACTGGTCCGAAAGGCACCAGAGCACACACGTATACCAGCATTGTGGACGGTGTCTGGGATGCGAAGTCTAGATGGGCGGTCAGAAGATTACACAACAGGGGTGTAAGGGGTGACCTTTCACGTAGTACACCCAAATGTCAACCTCACTTCCACGTTAGTGCACCCTGGACTGAAGACTAACGAGGCTCTGGCGACTGGTCCCATGGCCAGTATAATTTTGTTTGTGTTGTCCTGTGTTTTGTCCTTATTTGTGCTGGGTGTTCTTTGCAGGCTCGGCTTTTAAGGAAAGTCAGAACATTTTAATATTTTATGATTTTAATTAAGCAACGTTAGAGTTGTTATGTGAAACGGTAAGGGGCTGGACCCCGTATAGTGTGACGGGTGCAAAATAGCCTTAGTGCTGACGCACCCATAATTTTAAAATCAATATCAATATCAATAAGATTACACAACAGATCCATAATCAAGCTTCGACCTGATAAGTGCACGGTAGAGGCGAAGCAGTATCGTCCTATCAGCACCCCAGGAAGTGTGAGATAAAACACGTAAAAGGTTGAGGACTCGAAGACAAGAGAACTTTAACTGGCGAAGGTGAGGTAGCCATGTTAATTTCTTATCGAAAATGAGGCCCAGGAAGCGGACCTCATTCACGAAACACAGGGGAGATTTCCCCATGTACAGGTCAGGGTCTAAATGACATGTACGCTGACGACAAAAGTGGACACACACGGATTTCTCGGATGAGAAGGTGAAACCTGTTTGGGAGGACCACTCAACCAAACGGTTTATCGTCAGTTGGAGTTGACGAGAAGCTGACGTGAGATTCCGTGAGCGACAAAAATCGTGAGGTCGTCTACATAGAGGAGGCCATGTACAGGGGAAAGAATGTTTGCCATAACACTGTTCACTGCTATGGCAAACAGAGTCACACTAAGTACGCTGCCCTGCGGGACACCGTTCTCGTGTTTGTGAAGATCCGAAAAGGAGTTCCCAAAACGTACGCGGAAAAGGCGATCTGATAAAAAATTCTCAATAAAGTACGCCATATGGCCACGCACGCCCCAAGAATGGAGCTGCTTTAGGATGCCAAAGCGCCACGTTGTGTCATATGCCTTTTGGAGGTCCAAGAAAACTGCAACTAAATGTTCCTTGTTGAGGAATGCATCCTGAATATGTGTTTCCAGCTGAACCAGATGGTCCAGTGTGGAACGGTTGGAGCGAAAACCACATTGAAAATTACTTATCAATGAGTTTTCCTCCAAAAACCAGGTGAGGCGCTTGTTGATCATGCGTTCCATCAACTTGCACACACAGCTAGTTAAGGCGATAGGCCTGTAAATCGAGGCTGCGGTGCGTTGTTTACCTGGTTTCAGGATGGGAACAATAATAGCTTTTTTCCAAGAAGTGGGGAAAGAGTCCTCCAACCAAAGCCTGGTGAATACCGCCAGAAGGAAATTTCTTGCACCAATGTGCAAATGACGAAGCATCTCATAGTGGATCTTGTCCACTCCAGGAGATGTATTCTTAGAATCTCGAAGCGCCTGATCGAACTCCCATACAGTGAATGGAGAGTTGTATGGCTGGGTGTTATGACTTCGAAAAACTAGAGGGCGTCGTTCCTGACGGTTCTTCTCACGGCGGAAACGTGGTTCATAATTTTCAGAGCCAGACGCATCAGAATACTGCGTGGCCAAGATATTAGCTATGTCTCCGGAATCTGTGTACAACGTCCCATCGTGCTCCAGAGCGCTCAGAGGAGTAGATGCGACGTATTTTGGTCCAAACGGCTTTCGACGAAGCCTGCTTCGTGAGAGAAGACACGTATTGGACCCAGCACGCCTTTTTACTGGCTCGAATGAGCCGACGGGCACGGGCACGCTTAATGCGGAACTGCTCGAGGTTTGCGGCAGTGTGGTTCCTATTAAATCGATCGAGGGCATGATTGCGGTACTTGATGGCTGCACTGATCTCCGCAGTCCACCAGGTGACTGGGCGTCGCCTCGCAGGTCCACTGGGATGTGGAGTGGAGGTGAGTGCAGCATCATGCACTCGTGACACAAAGGTATTTAAGGCGTCGATTGGTGGCAAAGTCGACGCTAGATCGACTTCAAGGTCCACTGCACGCTCGAAGGCACCCCAGTCGGCCCGACTGAGATGCCAGTGAGGGTGTTGTTCAAGTGATGGCTGAAGATGTTCAAGAGTAAAAAAGAGTTGAAAGTGATCACTCCCACAGAGATCAGGGTGAACGCTCCAAGATGTTGTAGGAGCAAGGCTGGGACTGCAGAAGGACAAGTCCAACGCAGAGTGTGTGCCTGAGGAAGGACTGAAATATGTGAGAGTCCCATCATTCAGCAACGTTAAAGCTGATCCCTCAAGGAATTGATCTACAATTTGACCCCGGGGCTCTGTACGATCGGAGCCCCACAAACGATGGTAGGAATTAAAATCGCCCAAAATAACTACAGGAGACGGAAGTTGTTCGAATATACAAAGGAGGTCCTTAAGAGAGAATCGCTCCTCCCTTGTGATGTAGACACAGCACACAGATATTGGCTGTGTAAATGGACCCGCACGGCGACAGCTTGAAAGGAGGTGGTGAGAAAGATTGGTGTTGAGTTGATGGTATCTCTAACACCGATTGCAACACCACCGTGTGCACGACGACCCTCAGGAACCTTGTCGGTGCGGTAAAGCGTGTATCCGTTTAGAATCATCGATTCATTTGGACGAAAATGTGTCTCTTGGAAACATATGATGGCAGGGTCAAATTCAGATATTAAGATTTGCAGTTCCTCGAGATGTGTACGGAAACCGTAAAGGTTCCATTGGAGACAATAATTCATAGCTGGAGGTATTATAGTTACCTTTTAAGGCGAACTCTGTTTCTAGGACCTGTCACCTTGATAAATTCTTCATCCGCGGCTTCGTCCTGTATCATGTCCTCGGGTAAGGACACAGAGGGCGAAGGGGATGAAGAAGGGGCAATGGGGGCGGGTGCTTTGAGCGCCCGCCGGGCAGCTTTCAGCTGCGCTTTAAGTTTCAGGGTGGTCGATGCCGCCCTGACTGGAGAGCTACTGGATTTCAGAAAGTATTCTTTTCTGTAGACCTGCTTCGTCTTCTTCTCTGTGGAGCGAGGCGTGGTTGCTGGTTTCCTCTATAACGACCAACTCTCTGATTTTCTTCTCTTGTTGGAAAGAGTTACAGTCACGAAGCCAGACTGGGTGCTCGCCTTGGCAATTAATGCATTTGGGACCAGAGGAACAAGGTTCGGTCCCATGATCAGGCAGACTACACTTACCCCAAAGGGCGGTAGTGGCCTTGCAGGAAGGCTGAGTGTGCCCAAAGTGCTGGCATTTGAAACATCGCATCGGGTTAGGGATGTATGGTCGGACTTTAATCTCAAATATCCAGCCCGTACAATATCTGGGAGAGTGGTCGTTTGGAATGTTAGTATAATCGAAGCAGTTGGCAAAAGTTCTCCGGATTTTCGCGTCTTGATTCGCTGCACTGCGGTGGCATGTTGGTCTGACAGTGGTTCAAGGATCTCTTCTTCCTCAGTATTTAGCAGATCCCAGTGGCGAATCACACCTTTACTACTGTTAAGTTGACGATGGGGTTCAACATTAACAGTGAAGTTTCCCAAAGATCTTAACTTTAAAAGGTTGTTGGTCTGGCGATCTGTGCTGGTCTGGATAAGTAGACTCCCGTTTCTCAGCTTCTTTATATCTGGAACATCGGAACCAGCGGCGTAGTCTAGCTGTTTCTTGATAAGGAATGGTGACAAGTCCTTCAATGTAGCAGCTCCGTGTTTCTTTGTTGTTGCAGAAACATCGTTAATACTGATAACAAGGTAACGTGGCACGTTACTTCTCTTTTCCACTAATTGAAGCGGGCTCGAAGGCCGCGCTCGTTTTGGGGGTTTCCCCCCGTTTGTGTTGTTTTTTGTACCCATATACAAAAAGTGTTTTGATAGGAGGGTCCATAAATTGTCGCCTCGACATGCCCTTTATGCCGAGGAAGGCCTACCCCCAAAAATGGAGGCTACTCGAGGACCAAACCGAAATCCCCGAGGCCACGTTCGCGACTGCACCTACCCCTGCAGCCAACACTGTCCCATCGGCACGTGCAACTCACACCTTGGGATAGGTTTTTTTTTATCGAGGTTGTCTCCTCTAGCAGGACCTTTAGTTATAGGGAGGTCAAAGGTATGGAGATGTATGACGTAATGTATTGGTGAAAACGTGAGATATGGATGTGAAGAATGAGTGAAATGATGAGATGAAAATGACCTCCCTACCTTAGTTTCTTAGAGGGAGGTCAAAGATATGGAGATGAATGACGTGATGGAATGGTGAAAACGTGAGTGATGGATATGAAGAATGTGTGAAACGATGGGATGAAAATGACCTCCCTACTAAGCCCCCTCGCCCCGTCAAGGCAGTCCTACATGGAGGGGGTCGTTGAATGTGTCGATCTTGCTTACCTCCGGCAGACTTTTAACCTTTCCGGCTGTTTGTCATCCCTGTTGGGTGATCACAGCAGTATTTTATCAAATGTTTTTAGTTTTCTGCGAAGAGCTGGACTCTTCCAACGTCTGTAAGGAGGTTTCTGTTTTGTTTCTTCTGACTTTTTACTGTGTTGTGTTTGTCTCGTGCAGGTATTTTTACAACCTTGCAATTTTAGTTTTTTTTTTCCAAAGTGCTATTTACACCCCTTTTTAAAGTTTCAGTCAGAATTTTAGATAAGGGGATATTTCTCCATATACGTATATAGAAAAGTGCTAAATGGCCTTAAGTGCAGACGTGGAGTGTAACGTTCTGCAACGTTAGAGTTGTGATTTGTAACGATAAGGGGCTGGACCCCGTATAATGTGAAGGGTGCAAAATAGCCTTAGTGCTGACGCACCCAAAATTTGAAATTCAAATTAAGTGCCGACGCACCCAGAAATTTTAAATCAATCAATCAATCATTAAATTGACAGACGAAAACACTCTTGCACTTTTGTCTTCATTAGATTGACACATGAAAGCACTCTTTCACATCATTTTTGTCAGACTGCAGTCCACAGGAAACTCATAACAAGAATACCCACTTGTGAACCTCTTGTATGAAGCAGTGCGTTTAGTGTTTTGGTCCCTAGTGTATTGCGAACTCTTGTCTCCATTAGATTGACATATCAAAACACTGTTCCCACATCCTCTTTGTCATGCTGCAGTCTACAAAAACTAATAGCAAGAATATCAACTAGTGAACATTTCCTATGAATTAATGCGTTTGATATTTTCGACCCTAGTGAATTGCGCAATTTTGTCTTCATTAGATTGACAGATGAAAACAATCTTTACACATCCTCTTTGTCAGACTACAGTCCACAGGAAAAATCATGACAAGGATACACACTTGTGATCCTCTTTGTATGAAGCAGTGCCTTTAGTGTTATGGACCCTTGTGTATTGCGCACTTTAATCTTCATTAGATTGACAGACGGAAACACACTTGCACTTTTGTTTTCATTAAATTGACTGATGAAAACACTCTTGCACTTTTGCACACTGGCGAAAACACACTTGCACTTTTGTGTTCATGAGATTGACAGATGAACACACTCTTTCCACATCCTATTTGTATTAAGAAGTGGGTTTATTTTCTGGATCCTAGCGTATTCCGCACTTCTGTCTTCATTAGATTCACAGGCGAAAGCACTCTTAAACATTTGTCATTAGAATGACAAACGAAAACATTCTTGCACTTTTGTGTTCATCAGATTGACAGACGAAAGCACACTTGCATTTTTGTGTTCATCAGATTGATAGACGAAAACACACTTGCATTTTTGTGTTCATCAGATTGATAGACGAAAACACACTTCCACTTTTGCATTCATCAGATTGACAGACGAAATCACACTTGCACTTTTGTGTTCATTAGATTGACAGACGAAATCACACTTGCACTTTTGTGTTCAATAGATTGACAGACGAAAACACCGGCATTTTGTCTTCATTAAATTGACAGACGAAAACACCGGCATTTTGTCTTCATTAAATTGACAGACGAAAACAACCATGCACTTTTGTCTTCATTAAATTGACACACGAAAACATCCTTGCACTTTTGTCTTAATTAAATTGACAGATGAAAACACTCATGCACTTTTGTCTTAATTAGATTAACAGACGAGAACATTCTTTCCACATACTTTTTGTCAGGCTGCAGACCACAGGAAACTCGTAACAAGAATACCCACTTGTGAACCTCCTTGTATGAAGCAGTACCTTTTAGTGTTCTGGACACTTGTGGATTGCGCACTTTTGTCTTAACTACCAGGTAACCAAGATGGTTCATGCGGTTTTAGTACAAAGAAAAAAAATTCCAAAACAAATGTGTTTACCTTATATTTATTCTGCGAAATATCCACCATCCGCTTCTACAACCTTCTCCCATCTTTGTACAAGCCTGTAGATGCCATGTTTGAAAAAGTCTTTGTGTAGGGCCGCAAAAAACTGCACCACCGCGTTTTCAACCTCCTCGCGGGTTTGGAATGTCGATTGTGCATATGGTTGTGCATAGACAAAAAAAGATGGTAGTCTGATGGAGCGATGTCGGGTGAATACGCTGGATGTAGCAGAAGTTCCCAGCCGAGAGAAGAAATCACCTCCAGGGTCATCTTTGCTGTATGCGGTTTAGCGTTGTCTTGGTGGAAAAGAACACGCTTCCTATTCACTAATGCATGTTCTTTTTTTGCAAGCTGTTCGGCCACTCTTTGCAATTCCGCGGAGTACACCTCTTTGTTGATGGTTTTACCACTTTCCAAGAACTCAATGCACAATCCCAGCCGTAGTCCACCAGACACACAGCATCATTCCTATGATGAAGAGCAGGTTTTGCAGTTAAAGGTATGGTGTCATTTGGCGATAGCCAATGGTATGAGCGTTTCTTGTTATCCTACATTACCCACTTTTCATCACACATCAAAATGCGGTCCAAAATTGTACAGTTGTTGTTCCAAGTGAGCAAGGAAGCGCAAATGTTCAGTCGTTGGAGACGGTTAGCAGCAATCAGCTCGTGCGGGACCCACTTGCTCAGTTTCCATGATTTGCCAAGCTCATGCAAGTGCACACGAATTGTTTCAGCACTTACCGCAAATCGTTGAGCGAGTTCTTGACACGTTTGACGTGAATCCTCTTCAATTGCTGCCTTCAGTTGGTCCACATCGAGAGATTTCGGTCCAAAACACACTTGGACTTCGGTGTTCATTAGATTGACAGACGAAAACACTCTTTCCACATCCTTTTTGTCAGACTGCAGTCCACAGGAAACTCGTAACAAGAATATCCACTTGTAAACCTTGTATGAAGCAGTACGTTTAGTGTTTTGGACCCTTGTGTATTGCGCACTTTTGTCGTCATTAGATTGACAGACGGAAACACTCTTGAATTTTGTCTTCACTAGATTGAGAGATGAGAACAACCTTTCTACATCATCTTTGTCAGGCTCTAGTCCACAGGAAACACTTAACAAGAATACCCACTGGTGAACTTCTTTGTATAAAGCGGTGCGTTTAGTGTTTTGGACCCTTGTGTATTGCTCACTTTTGTCTTCATTAGATTGACAGATGAAAACACTCTTTCCACATCCTCTTTGTCAGGCTGCAGTCTACGGGTCATTCCATGTGAAGTCATCAGAATTTTGTGAAAATGACAACCACCATTCCTGATTGTGATGAAATTCGGTGTACTTATAGAAATTTAATGCTGATTACAAAAATGACATTCTTTTTAAAGATTGGTCAAGGGATTGAAAAGTTACACGCTTTTTAAAATCTAAGTGTACACCACTTGCAGTTCCACTTTGAGTGTCACGCATTAGGTCATAAATGATACTATCTTCCCTGAGGTTTGCCGGAGAAACTTCAAGTTTGTTTTCTTTTGTTCAGAATAGTGTAAGCTTTAATTTAAATAGGGTTTCACATGAGTGTATCAATAATCATGTATTTTATGTATTTTTTTAGAAAAATAAATGACTAACTCAAAGTTCAAATTTCGTGTAATTCCCCACCCCTACAATTTCCCCCCAATTTTATATGTACCTAGCTCAAAGTGTGTACTAATGGGTGTTGGAAAATTGGGATGGGCGGTTCAGGGACAGGGTCATAAAAAAATTTGCATCGATGACATTAATATTTATTAATAAATAATTAATCAAGCTAAACTTAAAATTCAGTATGTTGTTAAGATATAACATTCAAATTTAAAGTATTAATTATGTGAGTATGTTGCAACTGTTTTCAATTTATATAATTTTTAAACATCATTGTTAAAATTCCTGCGTTTCAAGCAAATTTTTTTTCTGGGAAGAAAAAATAAAATTACTTTTCTGATTTTATCTAGAAAGAATGAAGAAAATTCTATTTGAGCATTTTATCTCCGTCTTGAAGTGCTTTGATTTTTAGTTTCTCCATGGTAATGTGTAATGTGAAGTTAAAATGAGAACATATTTTCATTGATTGAAGGTTTTCATTGTCTTATTGCAATGATTTCAATAAATCGCATGCTAGGAAGCAACTGCAACAGAGAACATTGTATATTTGAGCATTGAAATATAATTGATTAAAAATATAATTTGTAGTATTGGACTGGCCCTTAAGGATCAAACTTTCCACACAAAACAAGGAAATTATTCTTGTTAGGTGCAATTTGCAAGACAGTGAAAATTCAACGGTTTGCTCTGTACACAAACATTTCTTCATAAATTTGATATTCACCAGAAATAGTGTTGTGACTTATTCAGTATTCAGCCTGAGAAAGTATCACTACGTGCCATAAGTGTGCCATTCCCAGAAAGAAACCACTATGTTCTAGCTGCAGGAATTGGAATTGAGTTAAAATTTCTGGGTGCGTCGGCACATAAGGCCATTTCGCACCCTTCTATGTATACGGAAAAATATCCCTTATCTAAAATTCTGACTGAGAACTTCAAAAAGGGGTGTAAAGAGCCCCTTGGGAGAAACTAAAAGTGCAACGTTGTAAAAAGACCTGCACGAGACAAACACAACACGTTAAAAAGTCAGAACGAACTAAAACCCTCCTTACAGACGGTGGAAAACTACAGCTCTTCGCAAAAAACTAAAAACATGTGATAAAATACTCCTGTCATCACCCAAGAGGGATGACAAACAGCCGGAAAGGTTAAAAGTCTCGAAGGTAAGCAAGATCGACACATTCAACGAGAATGTGTCGAATTCTTAAAATAACATTACAAGCACAACACAACGGAGCGTCCAGCCCTTGCAGTAGGTGACCATGCGTTAGACGGCAGTGTCCTATACGCATGCGGGTAAGAACAATTTCTTCTCGCCGAGAGGGACGAGACGAGGAACGCCAAGCACCTATGGTGGGCTTAACAGCATGAAGCTTGTTCCCCGTTTCAACATCCCACTCAGCCTGCCAAGTGTCAAGAAGGGAACAACGGAACACATTCTGTAGGTCGCTAGCTGGCAAAAGGTGGACGAGAACGTCGCCATCTGCATCAGCAGACTTGGCGGCAGCATCAGCTGCTTCGTTGCCCTGGATGCCCACGTGGATAGGGACCCAACAGAAGTGTACATCCGCACTGGCTGATAAGGACACAAGCCGTCTGAATATGCGATGCCGGGAATACGGCGAATACAGAGACTGCAACACGCTGGTGGAATCGCAGCACACAAGTACTTTCTTCAGACCATTGACGTCTGCAAAGTCCAGTGCCTTTAGAATGGCGTACAACTCTGCCGTGTAGATGGAACAGGCAGGATGTAGCGAGAAACTGGAACTTTGAGTGTCTAGGACGAAGGCGCAACCAACTGATTCGACTCTCTTGGACCCAACCGTGTAAAACACATTGATTTGATTTGATTTGATTTTAAAATTATGGCTATTTTGCACCCGTCACATTATACGGGGTCCAGCCCCTTATCTTTACAAAGAACAACTCGAACGTTGCATAAGTAAAATCTTAAAACCTTAAAATGTTCTGAGTTCCGTTAAAAGCTGAGGATATAAAAGGCCCTCAGCACACACAAGGACAAAAAACAGGACAACACAAACAAAATTATACTGGCCAGAGTGCCAGTCGCCAGAGCCTCGTTCGTCTGCAAAACGCAGTCCAGGGTGTACTAATGTGGAAGTGAGGTTGACACTTGGGTGTACTACGTGGAAAATCACCCCTTACACCCCGTAAAACACATTAAAATTGGGGTGCTTCGCACGAAGATCTGAAAACCTTTGCTGGTATACAACCATTGGTGTTTCTGACTTCGGAAGGGCAGTCAGATAAAAATCGATTGAAGGTGCATCTGCACGAACACAAAATGGTCTAGTGTCACTAGGGTGGAGCCGATACCTTGCCAGCCTATTCTCCTGTGAGATGGTGTGAAATGAGGGATGTGAAGGCATCGAGCGAAGATGGAGGAAGTAGTTCACTACCAGCCGCTGTCTTCTCAGAGACAGCGACTGCTCAGATGCCTCTACGTACAAACTGGCGATAGGGCTGGTCCGAAAAGCACCAGAGCACACACGTATACAAGCATGGTGGACGGTGTCTAGGATGCGAAGTCTAGATGTGCGAGCAGAAGAATACACAACACATCCATAGTCAAGATTCGACCTGATGAGTGCACGATACAAGCGAAGCAGTACCGTCCTATCAGCACCCCAGGAAGTATGGGATAAAACACGTAAAAGGTTGAGAACTCGAAGATGGTCCAGTGTGGAAAGGTTGGAGCGAAAACCACATTGAAAATTACTTATCAATGAGTTTTCCTCCGAAAACCAGGTGAGACGCTTGTTGATCATGCGTTTCATCAACTTACACACACAGCTAGTTAAGGCAATAGGCCTATAACTCGAGGCTGCGGTGTGTTGTTTACCTGGTTTCAGGATGGGAACGATAATTGCTTCTTTCCAGGAGGAAGGGAAAGAGTCCTCCAACCAAAGCCTGTTGAATACCGCCAAAAGGAAATTTTTGGCTCCAATGGGCAGATGACGAAGCATCTCATAGTGGATATTGTCCACTCCAGGAGCTGTATTCTTAGAATCTCGAAGCGCCTGATCGAACTCCCGTTCAGTGAATGGAGACTTGTATGGCTCGGTGTTAAGACTTCGAAAAACTAGAGGGCGTCGTTCCTGACGGTCCTTCTCACGGCGGAAACGTGGTTCATAATTTTCCGAACTAGACGCATCAGAAAACTGCGTGGCCAAGATATTAGCTATGTCTCTGGAATCTGTGTACAACGTCCCATCGTGCTCCAGAGCGCTCAGAGGAGTAGATGCGCCCCCCTGAATGCGACGTACTTTGGTCCAAACGGCTTTCGACGAAGCCTGCTTCGTGAGAAAAGACACGTATTGGACCCAGCACGCCTTCTTATTGGCTCGGATGAGCCGACGGGCACGGGCACGCTTTATGCGGAACTGCTCGAAGTTTGAGGCAGTGTGGTTCCTATTAAATCGATCTAGGGCATGATTGCGGTCCTTGATGGCTGCACTGATCTCCGCAGTCCACCAGGTGACTGGGCGTCGCCTCGCAGTTCCACTGGGATGTGGAATGGAGGTGCGTGCAGCATCATGCACTCGTGACACAAAGATATTTAAGGCGTCCATTGGTGGCAAAGTCGACGCTAGATCGACTTCAAGGTCCACTGCACGCTCGAAGGCACCCCAGTCTTCCCGACTGAGATGCTAGTGAGGGTGTTGTTCAAGTGGTGGCTGAAGGTGTTCAAGAGTAAGCAAGAGTGGAAAGTGATCACTCCCACAGAGATCAGTGTGAACGCTCCAAGATGTTGTAGGAGCAAGGCTGGGACTGCAGAAGGACAAGTCTAACGCAGAGTGTGTGCTTGAGGAAGCACGGAAATATGTGAGAGTCCCATCATTCAGCAACGTTAAAGCTGATGCCTCACGGAATTGATCTACAATTTGACCCCGGGGCTCTGTACGAACGGAGCCCCACAAACGATGGTAGGAATTAAAATCGCCCAAAAGAACTACAGGAGACGGAAGTTGTTCGAATATACAAAGGAGGTCCTCAAGAGAGAATCGCTCCTCCCTTGTGATGTAGACACAGCACACAGATATTGGCTGTGGTAAATGGACTCCCACGACGACAGCTTGGAGGGGGTGGTGAGAAAGATTGGTGTTGAGTGGTAGGTATCTCTAACACCGATTGCAACACCACCGTGTGCACGACGACCCTCAGGAAGCTTGTCGGTGCGGTAAAGCGTGTATCCGTTTAGAATCACTGATTCATTTGGACGAAAATGTGTCTCTTGGAGACATACGATGGCAAGGTCAAATTCAGATATTAAGATTTGCAGTTCCTCAAGATGAGTACGGAAACCGTTAAGGTTCCATTGGAGACAATAAGCCATAGCTGGAGGTATTATAGTTACATTTTGAAGCGTACTCTATTTCTAGGCCCTGTCACCTTGATAAATTCTTCATCCGCGGCTTCGTCCCGTATCATGTCTTCGGGTAAGGACACAGAGGGCGAAGGGGATGAAAAAGGGGGAGTGGGGGCGGGTGCTTTTAACGCCCGCCGGGCAGCTTTCAGCTGCGCCTTAAGTTTAAGGGTGGTGGCTGCCACCCTGACTGGAGAGCTACTGGACTTCAGGAAGTATTCCTTCGTATGTACCTGCTTGAACTTTTTCTCTTTGGAGCGAGGAGTAGTTGTTGGTTTCCTTGAAGCAGGACGAGCTTCTACGGGAAGTGTTGTTGTTTGCGTGGACACGTCGCTGGTTTGTACACCTACCCTGCGACGGGTAAGAGCAGCTGCAGCAACTGTAGCGAATGGCACAGGTAAACTGGTCCGTATGCTTTCACGGAGACGTTGTTTTGCTTCACCAGCAGAGATTTTCTCTGTGACGACCAACTCTCTGATTTTCTTCTCTTGTTGGAAAGAGGGGCAGTCACGATGCCAAACTGGGTGCTCGCCTTGGCAGTTAATGCATTTGGGACCTGAAGAACAAGGTTCGGTCCCATGATCAGGCAGACTACACTTACCACAAAGGGCGGTAGTAGCCTTGCAGGAAGGCTGAGTGTGTCCAAAGTGCTGGCATTTGAAACATCGCATCGGGTTAGGTATGTACGGACGGACTTTGAGTCTCAAATATCCAGCCCGTACCCTATCTGGGAGAGTGGTTGTTTGGAATGTCAGTAGAAGTGAAGCAGTTGGCACAAGTTCTCCGGACTTTCGGGTCTTTATTCGCTGCACTGCGGTCACATGTTGGTCTGAGAGTGCTTCAAGAATTTCATCCTCCTCAGCATTTAGCAGATCCCAGTGGCGAATCACACCTTTTCTACTGTTAAGTTGACGATGAGGTTCAACATTAACAGGTAAGTCGCCCAAAGATCTTAGCTTTAAAAGGTTGTTGGTCTGGCGATCTGTACTGGTCTGGATAAGTAGACTCCCGTTTCTCAGCTTTTTTATTTCTGGTACATCTGAACCAGCGGCGTAGTCTAGCTGTTTCTTGATCAGAAATGGTGACAGGTCCTGTAATGTAGCAGCTCCATATTTCTTGGTTGTTGCAGATTCATCGTTATTGTCGGTCTTCTGCACAATACTAATCACAAGATAACGTGGCACGTTACTTGTCTTTTCCACTAATTGAAGCGGGCTCGAAGGCCGCGCTCGTTTTGGGGGTTTCCCCCCGTTTGAGTTGTTTTTGTACCCATATACAAAAATGATTTTAAGTGGAGGGTCCATAAATTTTCGCCTCGACATGCCCTCTATGCCGAGGAAGGCCAACCCCCAAAAATGGAGGCTACTCGAGGACCAAACCGAAATCCCCGAGGCCACGTTCGCTACTGCACCTACCCCTGCAGCCAACACTGTCCCATCGGCACGTGCAACTCACACCTTGGGATAGGGTTTTTTTGTATTTGATTTTTGATTTTGAATTTAAAATTTTGGGAGCGTAAGCACTTAGGCTATTTTGCTCCCGTCACATTATACGGGGGCCAGTCCCTTATCATTACAAATAACAACTCTAACGTTGCATAACTAAAAATCTTAAAATGTTCTGACTTCTGTTAAAAGCTGAAGCTGTAGATGGGCACTCAGCACACAAGGACAAAAAACAGGACAACACACACAAAATTATACTGGCCATAGTGCCAGTCGCCAGAGCCTCGTTAGTCTCTAGTCCAGGGTGCACTACGTGGAAGTGAGGTTGACTTTTGGGCGCCTACGTGGAAGTTCACCCCTTACACACCGATATGTTTTTTTTTTTATCAAGGATGTCTCCTCTAGCAGGACCCTTAGTTATAGGGAGGTCAAAGATATGGAGATGAGTGACGTGATGGAATGGTGAAAACGTGAGTTATGGATGTGAAGAATGAGTGAAATGATGAGTTGAAAATGGCCTTCCTTCCTTACTTATAGGGAGGTCAAAGATATGGAGATGAATAACGTGATGGAATGGTGAAAAACGTGAGATATGGATGTGAAGAATGGGTGAAATGATGGAATGAAAATGACCTCCCTACTAAGCCCCCTCGCCCCGTCAAGGCAGTCCTACATGGAGGGGGGGCATGTGTAGAGTGAGTCCAGAGGAAATCAGTAATACATGTAGCCACCGTGGACTACACTGCAAGCTGCACACCTGTTTGGCATGCTGTCGATGAGAGTGTTTGGGAGCGGGAGGGGTATATTGTCCCATTCTTCCTGAAGTACAGTTTTCAGCTCCTGGAGGGTCCGGGGTGGGGGATTCTTTGTGGAACCTACCTTCCGAGAGCATCCCACGCATATTCGATGGGATTGAGTTCCGGTGAATATGCAGGCCAGTCCATGTGGATGATGATTTCTGTTTCCAGTGTCTCTGTCACTTGGACAGTTCTGTGTGGACGCACATTATCATCCATATAAAGAAAGTCAGGGCCCACTGCGGCCAAAAAAAAAATGAACATAACCTTCCAGGATCTCGGTAGAATACCGTGCTCTAGTAACGGATCCTGTGGCGAAGATGTGTAGTGGTGTTTTCCCATTTTTCATTATGCTCCCCCATACCATGACTCCAGGTCCATACCTGTCACGTTCACAGATGTGCTGTGCATGATATCGTGTTCCACGTTCTCTCCACACCATTTGATGTCCAGAATAACTTGTCACACAGTAACGCGATTCATCAGAGAACATCACATGTGCCCATCTGTCTTGGTCCCAGTTACAATGCTGCACACCAGTGTAATCTGGCATGGCGATGGGCTGGTTTTAATGGCACACACTTAACTGGCTTCCGGGCATACAACCTACCACTATTCAGTCATCGTGTAATGGTTTTTGGGGACACACTGACACCTGAAACACCGACAAGGTCTTGGGCAATTTGGGCTGGAGAGACAGATCAATTTCTCTTTGCCACCTGGACGATGCACCAATCCTGGAGAGCAGTTGTACACCTTCCACGACCTCCACCATGCATACGCAAAGCTGTTCCCCTGGTACGTGTAGCTTTCTGAAGTCGGGAAATCACACTTTTCGATACCCCCATAACACGTGCCACTTCAGTGACACTTCGCCCTGACTCCAGCTGACCAACCACTCTGCCCCGTTCGTAATCACTTAAATGTACTCTTCTCGCCATCTTCATACACGCTTCTTCTGTTACACACAAGTATTGCACTCCCAACGGCCTCTACCGTGTTTGACTCTCCCCCGTGGGTACCACTTCCTGCCACAGCACTGCAGTCTTTTCCTGATAACGATGCTCCAAGTGCACACGTTCCTTTATGAATGGGCGCAACGATTCCTTCCT
The DNA here is from genome assembly GCF_977018435.1 of Lepisma saccharinum. Lineage (NCBI taxonomy): Eukaryota > Metazoa > Arthropoda > Insecta > Zygentoma > Lepismatidae > Lepisma > Lepisma saccharinum. The sequence continues at coordinate 5,259,251 of NW_028142891.1, forward strand.
TCCCTCTACTGGTCTCTTTCTGGCAACAAACTGACACGGAGTTGTGTATGAAAAAGATATGGGTCAATATGTGTTTGTTCCTTAGCAATTTCGACCAGTGGGGTGTAAGGGGTACCTTCCACGTAGGCGCCCAAAAGTCAACCTCACTTCCACGTAGTGCACCCTGGACAAGAGACTAACGAGCCTCTGGCGACTGGCACTATGGCCAGTATAATTTTGTGTGTTGTCCTGTTTTATGTCCTTGTGTGTGCTGAGTGCGCGTTTACAGCCTCAGCTTTTAACAGAAGTCAGAACATTTTAAGGTTTTAAAATTTTTAGTTATGCAACGTTAGAGTTGTTATTTCTAATGGTAAGGGGCTGGACCCCGTATAATATGACGGGAGCAAATTAGCCTAAGTGCTGACGCTCCCAAAATTGTAAATTCAAATTCAAAAAATTCAATGGGGTGTAAGGGGTGACCTTCCACGTAGTACACCCAAATGTCTACCTCACTTCCACGTTAGTACACCTTGGACTGAAGACTAACGAGGCTCTGGCGACTGGCCCCATGGCCAGTATAATTTTGTTTGTATTGTCCTGTTGTCCTTATGTGTGCTGAGTGTCCGTTTAGAGCCTCAGCTTTTAACAGAAGTCACAACATTTTAAGATTTTTAATTATGCAACGTTAGAGTTGTTCTTTGTAATGATAAGGGGCTGGCCCCCGTATAATGTGACGGGAGCAAAATGGCCTAAGTGCTGCTGCTCCCACAATTTTAAAATCAATTTCAAAATTCAAAATTTCGACCAGTGTAGTTTAGAAGCACATTGGAGTAATAAGTTTCGGTATATTTGGCAGAAAAATGTTATAGAACAAAAACTCAAAATTGGGGAAACGTAACACTAACAAGTCAAAGAAAGATAATTCCAATTTTTGGTGCCATAATATATCGGTATGTGTCACGTGAGATTCATTGATTTTAATTTTTTGGGTGCATCGCCACTTATGGTCATTATGCACCCTTCAGTATATACCATTATCTAAAATCCTTACCTTGGTCGATCAACCATGTCAAATAGGGTATAGCTAAATTTCATTTACTGAAATCCCAAAAATGTAGGACACCAAACACAAAAGATATTCATATCACCAAGCACAGTTGAACAAAACACGTAGAGAAAAAAATATACTGTAGGGCAAAGCCTCTTATGTTCTCAAATATATTGAGCACTAATGATCGAAGTCCTGAGTCACATGAATTAGTTGTCTATTATTTAAGTATCAAGTAGTCCTAAATCATACAAGAAGACACAAGAACGGCCGGAAAACACAGGCCTTAACACAACAAAGATAACTCACCAGGACACATGTGGGTTTGTTGATTGGTTACACACTACAAAAGCATGCGCACTGAAAGACACGCCCACTGCGGGGCGGAGCATCGAGCGATGGTCACCATAGCAACTCGTCAAACTGTCTGTCGCCGAAGCAGGGCTGTCACTATATAGCAGACGAAGAAACGCCATAACACAACAAGATTAGTACCAGCGTACCTGATACGGGGCTTGAAAATGTAAATGCACCAAGGAATATGACAGGGCGAGCACCCGTGGTCACAAACCTAATGCACGGCAGAAGGTGAAAGGCTAAACGATGGTATGATTATGCACACTAAGTTGCACAGACGAAACATGTGAGCACTACGTCATCGAGTAAGGCAGGAAGCACTGAGACACGCTGGTGGCCAAAGAGAGTAACTGAGTGCAGCATGTGACACAGCCGATGTCGACAAGAGACGCTGGGTGGAAGGGTCTTTGTCGAGGAAGTTCTGCGTGACGTCACAGGAATGGCGTACAGACGAAGGAGATTCTATAAGTGTGCGATGTCGCTGTGCACAGCACAAGAGCTGAAGCGGGGGATGCCATCTTGAGTTCGATGTAAAACATTGCGGCGTTCCGTCATGTCCAGGAAGAATCAAGAGAAAGTCAGCAGATTGTTCCAGACAGAAGAGGGTGCTTTAGGGATGGATGTCCATGAAAATTGTCATCTGTTCACTTTATAAGAGCCAAAATTTCTTGCAAGCACCAGGGGCAGATCGAAGTGTTGAATGATCCAGCAGCGGTCATGACGTTGATTTGAAACAAGCGGAAAAAGGAAAAAAGGGAAAAGTGAAAATGTAGCGGAGCAGAGTTATAATAAATGGTGGCGAGTAATAAACGCAACAGAAAAAGGACTTTCGAAAGAAAATGGGGAAGAAATTCGAGGGGGGACACAGTAACCGATCGAAGTGACAGTGAAGGGGGGGGGTTACTTATATTATGCATTGTTTGTAAAAGGACCTGTTTATGAATAACAGGTTTACGGGGGGAAATTTCACAGGGGGTGGATTGTAAGGGGTGCTCCTTCCACGTATTACACCCTGGACTAAAGACTACTGAGGCTCTGGCGACTGGCACTATGGCCAGTATAATTGTGTGTGTATTGTCCTGTTTTTTTGTCCTTGTGTGTGCTGAGTGTCCGTTTACAGCCTCAGTTTTTAACAGAAGTCAGAAGATTTTAAGATTTTAAATTATGCAACGTTAGAGTTGTTATTTGTAATGGTAAGTGGCTGGCCCCCGTATAATGTTGCCACGTCCTCTCACGTGAGCATCTGCCAGCTTAGCACAGGGTAGAAACAATGAGATACCTCTGGGCACAGATCAGGGTGACTATCGCTACGAATATATGGAAAGAAACAATAGATTTAACCCACTACGGAGGGTACAATTCGTAATATATTCTTGAATAATTATATACAAATATTAGATAACTTTGGCAATCTTTTCATACAATATTTTTCTTCTATTTTTATTTCTTATTAATTGTAGCCAATCTTCTTCTTTGGTCTTCTTCTTCTTGTATTGGCTAAGGCTTCTTCTTATTATTGCTAAGGCTTCTTCTTCTTGTAATTAATAAGGCATCTTCTTCTTATTACTACTACGGCTTCTTCTTCTTGTAATTACTAAGGCTTCTCCTTCTTGTAATTACTAAGGTAAGGCTTCTTCTTCTTGTAATTACTAAGTCATCTTCTTGTAATGACTAAGGCTTCTTCTTCTTGTAATTACTAAGGCTTCTTCTTCTTGTAATTACTAAGGGTTCTTCTTCTTGTAATTACTAGATCATCTTCTTCTTGTAATTACTAAGGCTTCTTCTTGTTGTAATTACTAAGGCTTCTTCTTCTTGTAATTATTACATATTGTGTATTTTTTCTTCTCTGGGTTTCTTTGTCGATCTTATCCAAATTGACGTAAATATTAAGAAAATCGATCTCCCAGACAAACAAAGAAAAAGGGGTTAGTTAAAGATCGCCGCCTGGCCGGCGCTAACCTTAACTTGGAGCTGCAATAGATGCGCCTACCAAAAGCGCTTGGGTGCCTGCCGTGAGATGGCGCTACACCTGGGACAAAACAACCCAAAAGCCGCACGAAACTCTCAGTTCGTGGGAACCGAAAAAGACCCAGAATCGCAATTACAATTCGACTTCTTTACTTTTATATAATGATCACTTATGCTATTACTGAATATTAATCACCCTTTCCACCTTATTTATATCCTGTTATTGTATTAAGTTCATTTATTTATTTCATTATAATTAGTATTAATATCTACAATCATTATTTCACCACATCAGCTCTTTCCTTTTTCTCTATTTACAATTGTATAAGTTTTCTTGGGTGCTGCCATCTCTGGCCTACTTTCTAAGCTGCTTTATGTATCATCAAATATAAACGTCGTTCTTTTTGCATGCTGCCATCTATGATCCTATACTTCAAAGAACAACAATGCAGTTTGTGTACGTGACAATGTGACGGGAGCAAAATAGCCTAAGTGCTGACGCACCCAAAATTTTAAATTCAAATTCAATTCGCAGGGGGCAACGGCGGAGGGGGGTCCACAGTGGGTAGCTGAAGTCTGTCCTTTCGGGAAAGTTGTGGTACATCGGTAGGAATAGTTGCTTGTTGTTTTGTACCAGAGGAGAAAGGGGGAGGGGAAGAGGGGGAATAGCTGTTGTCTCCAGGGCATGTGAAATCGATTGTAAGGCAAGTGGGGAACTTATAGAAGGTTTCTTTAGTTGTTTTGGGGATGTTGTAATACAAGATTTGGGGGAACAACAGCAAGATGTAATTAATGTAATCAATAGGAAAAGAATGCCGATAAGAGCTATCACGATGGTCGCGATAAGGGCATAATAAGCAGAAGACATCTGGTGGTGGGAGTCTGAAATGAGAAAAGGAAGGGTAGGTTCAGTGATAATAGAACGAACTATGTGATTACAAGACAATTCCGTCTCTAATGTGTAAATGTCGTGTAGAAAAATGCAAAATTTGTACATGTAATGTGTGCAAAGGATTAAGCGCCTTTGACTCGCTCCTAACCAAAGTTTAAAAAAAAGTAATTGAAAAAATAATAAGTAATAGGTTTATGAACAGTTCATGGAATGAGAGGGGAGGTATTTAATTTCATGGGATATGTGCCGTGATTAGTTGAACTATAAAATCGAATGAGGTAAGGTAAAAAAAAAAGGTAAAGTGTTCCCCTGTGCTTAGCACCACGCCATGAAGGCATATAGGGGGTGTGGGGTTAACGCCCCACACTTTCTTGATCCGGTCGTGAGTGGGGGTGATGTGATCAGCATCACGCCCCTGACTGCTTTTACCCCCCAGGGTTTCCCCCAGGTACCCATGTTATTCGACGCTGGGTGGGCACCGGGGCCGCTTCCACCGTTAGAAAAGTTCCCGGATTTGAACCGGCCGGGGATCGAACCCGGGAGGGACCTTTAGCATGTTAGTCAGACGCGTTACCGACTGAGCCACCGCGGCCAGTCGAATGAGGGAGTGAAAACATTTGCCTATATTTATTTTATGTTCGTTATCATATTTAGTGCATTGCAGCGTACAAAAGAAGCAGTTCGCGTTGCAGATGAGCGTAAGCAAGAAAATAATTTGCTATGGTCAAAAGCCAAAAGTTCAGGAGGTCCTACGCAGTTCATTTGTTCTTTAAGTCGTTTATCTTCTTTTTTTCTTTTGAGCGTATATGTACCAGCAAATGGGGAAGAAAAATGTTTGCATGTCAGGAACATAAACGCGCTAAGTACTTATGGGTCAAATCAGCTAAGTGATACGTTCAGAATAATATTATGCGTATAATCGCAAATTATAAAAAAAAATATAAAATTAAAATACCAGGGAATTAATTATTGGGCGAGGGATTTACTATATTTTTTCGGTGATTAGGGGGGTGTTCTGTTACCCTGCGCTTTTTAAATAAAACTTTGTTGGCTCTTATGCATAAGCGCATTGCGTTCACGGGAAATCAAGAGTGGAAAGAGAGGGGGGAATGTATGTGTGGGGAAAAATGATGAAGCGTGGGATGTTAGCATGTGCAATTTACGTAGCGGGGAGGCTAGAGAGAGAACGGGAGTGGAATGTATTAATATATGTTAGTGTATATGTGATCGGTGTTTCATGGCACTAATCGTAGCGAGCTTTCAATCTTGAAATCGTGATCGTATCCGCACTGTAAAAACAACTTAGTCAAAATCTAGTAAAATTTAGTCACTTTTGACTAAATCCAGTACTGAAACTAGCACGGACCCAATTTGCGTCAAAAGTGACTACATGCATTTAGTCATTTCATTTCAGTGTTTTTTTATATAGTCAAAAGTGAGAAATCAAGTTATTCATTTAGTTAAAATTGAATATTTACTGTTTCTCAAAGCTGAGGTCAATTTATTCATTTTTTGACTAAAATTTAGTCAAAATTGAATAATTACTTCTTCTCAAGGCTGAGATCAGTTTATTCATTTTTGATTTAAATTTGGTCAAAATTGAATAAGTATTGTTTCTCAAGCTTGAGGTAGAACTTAGTCAAAATCAGACTGAAACTACTTTCGAATATTAAAAAAGCTCCCACAATTTTAAAATCAAAATAAAAAAAATTGTTTCGAAATATAAGTTCACATGTCTAGTTTGTGAGATGTGTATGCATATTTTTATAAGTATCATACAACTAAGTTCCAAAATTCATGCAGTTACTTAATTTTCAGCTACAAAATCCAATGATTCATGTGGTATGTTTTCATTTTTGCCTGCTACTGTTACTGCGTAAGCAAATAAAATATATTTTGCATTTGGTCAATAGAGTAGACAATTGCCTTCAACTTCCAGCAGTGTTCCCTCCAGTTACTGCGCGATATATACAGGGTGGCTGGTAATCAAATGTATTCTCTGAAAGGGGTTAAAGTAGAGACACTTTGCAATAAGTTTGACCATATCATACCCCGTCCGAAAATTAGTAGTTTTAGAGATAATCGATTTTCAATTGTTTTTTTTTTTTTTAAAAAAATGACAATTTTCCACATAAAAATATGAATGAGAAAAACTGCTCATTGTATGGAACTTATTTCACCATTTTCTGATAGCTAACACATAAGTGATTCGTTAAAAAAAGTTTTTCCCAAATAACAATCACATGTAAGTAACGGGTGGGTCTAAACTTACAAGTGATGATAAAAAAAATTGCACTCTTAGTTTACTTGGCAACGTATTAATAACAAAAATGATATGACACGAAGCGTACAAATTACTTAAATTACTTCCTTGTGACGTCTGCTATCCAACAAGGTTCAAATGTTGCTGACATTCACATTTGTGTAGAAAAAATAATACTTCATTCATCTTCATGTGAATGGAATCAATGAACAATACAATTAATGAACATTACACATCTTGTCCAAAGTGGGCACCTCCGTTACAAATGCAGGCACGCAGGTTTTTACAGACATTTGGTCTCTTTAACAATTGATGTGATGGTGTTCTTGATGTGTTGACCAGCTGTAAAGATCCTCTCCCTGAGCTCTTCTTACGAGTTTACCGGTGGTGTGTCATGTGGCTCCAAATGTAAAAGTTGCAAGGCTCAAATCGGGGGATCGAGCCAGCCAGGGAATCGAGCCACCTCGGCCAATCCATTTCTTTGGGTAATTTTCATCCAGCCACAGTCGCACGCCCAGGCAGAAGTATGGATGGGCGTAATCAACAATCATTTGATCGAGCCATTTTTGCTGCCCCAAATCTTAAAAGGCATCACTTATGAACATTTCTTGAGGAATGGGATGGCAATGTTGTTGGAGGATGTGCCTCTAGCTACAAGACGTGACATGATTTATCTGCATGATGACTGCCCAGCTTGATCCCCGATCGATTTGAAGCCTTGCGACTTTTACATTTGGATCCACATGACAAAACACCGGTAAACTCGCAAGAAGAGCTCAGGGAGAGGATCTTATCAGCTAGTCAACACATCAAGGACACCATCACATCACGAGTTAAGAGACCAAATGTCCGTAAAAACCTGCGTGCCTGCATTTGTAACGGAGGTGCTCACTTTGAGCAAGACATATAATGTTCTTTAATTGTATTGTTCATTGATTCCATTCACATGAAGATGAATGAAGTATTATTTCTTGTACACAAATGTGAACGTAACCAACATTTGTACCTTGTTGGATAGCAGATGTCACAAGGAAGTAATTTAAGTAATTTGTACGCTTCGTGTCACACCATTTTTGTTATTAATACGTTGCCAAGTAAACTAAGAGTGCAATTTTTTATCATCACTTGTAAGTTTAGACCCACCCGTTAGTTACATGTGATTGTTATTTGGGAAAAACTTTTTTTTTCAACGAACCACTTATTTGTTAGCTATCAGAAAACGCTGAAATAAGTTCCATACAATGAGCAGTTTTTTGTCAATTCATCTTTTTATGTGGAAAATTGTCATTTTTTTTAAAAAAAAATATTGAAATTCGATTATCTCTAAAACTACTAATTTTCGGATGGGGGTATCATATGGTCAAATTTATTGCAAATTGTCTCTACTTTAACCCCTTTCAGGGAATACATCTAATTACCAGTCACGCTGTATATATATATTCTAATGTAATAGAATTCAGGAAAGTGTTTGTATTTAACTGTAAGCCAATGTTTTTTTCTTTCTTGACAGATATGTGATGCAAATAAGAACATTCTTGCACTTTCGGCAAAGTATCCTGGGAGATCACACAATGCATTCATCTGGAGTAATTCCAGTGCACGGAGATATCTTTCAGGAGAGTTTAACAATGGCAATACCACCTCATGGGTTTTAGGTAAGTTATTTTGCTTTTTGAAACATACAATTGTATTGACTTGTTGATTGAACTTTTTCATCACTACACAAGTTGAGCACCCAGTCTGATATTGTAATACAGAATATCAATTAGATCTCTTAAATGTGTCATAGCAGCCTTGTATTGCAAATGGAGGTCATGGTAAATATGCTTCATTATGACACTACGAAATCGAACATGGTCTTTCTGTGCTACAGTCTGCTCTTCTTTTTACAGTGTATGTATATAAATAAAATATACAGTGTGTTCAGTTTGTCTCTGAGCTGAGATAGCGTGTGGCTGGTGAACGGCAATAATATTTATATTCCACACCCTGTTGTTGTTCAAAATAGTGTCAAACTGCATTCATACATTTTCATGAAATTTTGATTGCATGTCAGTGCAATGGCATTTCCTTTCACAGAATGCTCAAGAATAACAACACTATAGCTGCTGACAACTTGTGTTAGAAATTGTGGATAGTAGAGTTTGGACTTCAATTAAAAATTAACCTGTAGATCTACATAAAAACGAGTTACATAAGAATTTAGTTTATTCAATTCTGTGCAGATTAACTGAACACAGTGATGTCTGTTGAACCGCACAAACTGCGGGCTGTCACTGCGAGTCAGAACAAGTGGTGTTGCCACATTCCACAAACATCTTTACTTCCATTGAATAAAAATCTGTATAAAATCGGTTATGCAATGTGAATTAATTTTTTTATTTATAAAATTTTAAAGAGAGCGATTGTTTGCAAAGCCCGGCCTTTTCTTCCAAAATGGCACTTGGTTTTGTTATTACAATAAAAAAAAATGATGGCCTAAATGAAAGAGAAATTGGTTAGCACAGATAAGGCAGTATTGAATACGTTAATTTTGATGTAACTTGTTTTTATGTAGGTGCACTTATTAATTTTGAATTGGAGTTCAAACTCCATTATCCATAATTTTTCATCTGACAGTAGTGTTTAATAATGGAAAGAAAACAGCTTTCAAACAAAACAAATATGTCAATCAATATGACATTACGAGACGAAAATGCTTGCATCTGTGCCATGACTCACTGTCCTGCAGTCACCCACTATCTTGGGACCCAAGCCAAAATGAAAGCACTGTATAATTCGTACCATACCCTGTTCGATTAAGAAATATTGACCCTGGCAGACCTTGTCAGCTCCTGTTCAGAAATTTGATGGATAAGCTTTCTACAGGAAATGGTAAGAACACTGGCCTTTGGCAAGAGGTGACGAGAGGCCAAGCGAGGGTTTAAATAGGTGAGCATGAGAGCGACACGAGGTCTTTTAATCTGGAATCATCGGAGAAGCAGGAGCTACTGGTCTTATTTCTAAACCGAATAGGGTAAGCTAGTCTACACCCATTCTGCCATTTGCATTGCTCACTTCAGTCTAGAAACGAATCATGAGTCTATTTTAATGAATAGTTAGATATTTGTACCTGCCCGTTCAGGGCTGTCTCTACCATCAACTAGTACTAATCGGGAGGGGCAAGTTACATCCCTATTTAAGATCCCCGCGTTCAGGTTGGAACGCTACGAATTAACATGGAGCAATCTATTTTTTTAAGTGGACAAACATGAAAACTGATTATTTTTTGCACATTCTATTTTCTCTGTGCAAAGTCCTTGTTTAGTATGTGTTTTGATGCTTCCTTTAAATTTATAATGTCTTTTATGTAATTTATGTGCCTATTTAGAAGGCTTGTAGTGCCTCTAAATACATCACTGAATAATGAGGTAATTACTAGTAGTGCAGCATTCAATTAAATAACTTGTCCTCAATTTTCAGGTGATAGTGGATATCCCCTGGAATCTTGGCTGATCACCCCATTTGAACAGCCAATGTTTTTTTCTTTCTTGACACATATGTGATGCAAATAAGAACATTCTTGCACTTTCGGCAAAGTATCCTGGGAGATCAGTGTAAGTATGATTCTCCCGAGGGGCATTATAACCGAGTCCATGCTAAAGCACGGGCTATTGTTGAATGCACAATTGGCATGTTGAAGCAGCGATGGTGCCGCTTGTTAAAGGACAGGGTTCTGCATTACAGACCTACAGCAGCATCCAGAATTATAAACAGCTGTGCTGTCTTGCACAATATTTGCATGCACCACAACATACCTATCCTGGATGAAGATGTGCTCATCCCACTGGAAGAGGAGATTGAAAATGTAGATGATGGCGAAAGGCGAGGCAACAGGTTGGCTACAGTTGGTCAGAGGGTCAGACATCAAATTGTCAAACTGCTTGGCCAAAACAGAAGAGCCGTAGATTTAGAGATGAGTCATTGGTTTGATTTAGGCGGAGTTATTCACACTGTATCTAAATATATGTTTTGTGGTTACACAGAGGTGGTTAATTTACTCTGATAAGCTTACTATTCATTTTTTTTAACATGCAAATTTTCCTTCGCGATCTATTTTGTCACCCATCTTCATTTTCAGAAGATTCCCTTATTTTTGTAGAAATTCTTGTAGATATGTTTTCTTGGAGGAGTTGCTGGACATGTTTCTGATTAACTTTTTATCCACTTACTTGAAGTGATTAGGTCGTTTATTGTATTTTAACACTCCTGTATGATTGAAACTCTTTTTTATCTCCATTTTTTTTTTAAATAATAATTTTCTGTTGTACTTATGAAGGGTACAGTTTTTATTAACTGAGGATGTTCACATATAGTACTGGTAAAATGTGAAAAAGGAATAGAGGTTAACTGACTGACCTTGGAGTCTCATGGCACATTAATCTGATAATTGATTGAATTAAAAATTTTTGGTGCGTCAGCATGCATTTGCACCCCTCACATGATACGGGGTCCAGCCCCCTACCATATCTAAAACATAATGTCTAGAACACAACTGTTGGCCAAGTTGTCTGACAAGACTAAAATATTCTGACTTGTGTTAAAAGCTGAGGCTGTAAAGGGGCACTGCAGGACAACACATACAAAAACAGCTCTGCAAAATTCAGTCCAGGGTGTACTACGTGTAAGGGTCACCCAGCTCCTTACATCCCTAATATTTATTTTGGTAATTTTTGGATAGTATATGTTTTTGGCTGAAGTCCCCTGAATGGGATAGCACATGCAATTCTTGAGTTAATGTTTCATTTTCATTGTCTGCTTGCTGTCACAAGTCTTATTTTCTTCATTGCCTGTTTCTTTGTTTACTATTTGACAGGTTACTTTCGTTAGTTTTCAGAATGTGGAATTTCTTCTGACACTTGCTGTATTTTTGCTTGGTTAATTACTTTCACAGAAATGTTATTATATATTATATATGTTATTCACAAAATTCATTATTTACTGTTTTTTTTTCAAGAGATACTTGTATACATTTTGCTACCCACGCTTTTGCATCTTCATTGGACCTGCTTTTATTGGGTTTGATTTTTTAATTGGGATAGACATCTTAACACTGCAATGGTCACGTGAAAAAAAAACTAACATCATTAGTTGCACAGATAACTCTTGTGATTCATAGAATATTATTGTGTTGTACCTATTACTTTCAAAATTTACATCATTTTATAACAAGAATGTGCTTCTTGAATTATTGTGGGTCACTTCACAAAAAAATGTTATTTCACCTAACAATTTACAATAGAGGGGTGTAAGGGGTACCTTCCACGTAGGCGCCCAAAAGTCAACCTCACTTCCATATACTGCACCCTGGACGAAAGACTAACGAGGCTCTGGCGACTGGCACTATGGCCAGTATAATTTTGTGTGTGCTGAGTGCTCGTTTACAGCCTCAGCTTTTAACAGAAGTCAGAACATTTTAAATTTTTTAGTTATACCACGTTAGAGTTTTTATTTGTAATGTTAAGGGGCTGGCCCCCGTATAATGTGACGGGACAAAATAGCCTAAGTGCTGACGCTTTCAAAATTAAAAAAAAAATACAGTAGAGCGGAAATTCTAAATCTAGTGCACTAGATTTGGATCCGATGAAACCAAACAAAAATACACAAATTAGAATCTTACTTTTTTTATTGTTTCCCAACATATTATAAAATCTGTTTCTGGGAGTCTGGACACACGCACTTCATATACAGAACATTCCCTGATATTTGCTATGAGACTCGGCGGCAAGCTGCCCTACATCAGCGCTTTCCCGGTGAATGGGTCAGCGACAGTCACTAGAGTCTGCTATTAAAAATACAGTTTTCATATTGTGTACTAACCTTGACTACAGAAGGTATTGAAAATCATGTCCCTCTGCTGCAACACATTCCTGGCATCTCCGAAGAAAATTGGCATTTACACGTGCAAGTTCGTCTACTGTAATTCTCCAGATTTTTCGTACAATACTCTTATTTTAACTCACGGATGGTGTGCGGATTGTCTTTGTATACTTTATTTCCCCATTTTTCTTTCCACTTTTATTCAGAACTGACCCTGTTAGTCTAAACATTTTTACGAGCTTTAATATAAGCGACTGTTGCAGACCCGTTCACCAGGAAAGACAAGCGCTGATGCCGGGCTGCTTGCCGCAGAGTCTCGTAGCGAATGTCAGGGAATGCTATGTATTTATAACATGCTTTTAGGGACACACAATTGTATGTTTAGAAATTACCACATTAATGAAAACACTCTTGTCAATTGTCGTATGGATCACTATTGTCACCCACTGAAACATGAGCTCTAATAACAAGTCAACAGTGGACCTTTCTCAAATAATGGCTGAATGAACATAGTCAATGGACTGTTCCAGGAAGGTACACTGGGAGCCAAGGTGAACTGTATTGCCAAACTGCAGTACCACATGAAAATATTGTGATCCACGTAACCACTGTAGTGTCAAAGAAGTGTTGTAAGGTATTATGAGGGCCTCCCCGATGGCGCAGTGGTAGCGTCGTCGCCTTGTCATCAAGGGTAATACCCGGTGGAGGTGCATGGTGGTTCGGATCCCACTTTAAAATGTAGGTCCAATCCCAAAATATCTTTACTGTGCATAAAGTGGTCTTAAAACACCAAATCAACCCAGGTATTCTGAAACTTGTACACTATGGTATCTACTCCAGTTGCTTGTTTGAATTTGAAGTTAAAATTTTGGGTGCGTCAGCACTAAGGCTATCTTGCACCCGTCTAACGTTGCATAACTAAAATCATAAAATATTCTGACTATCGTTAAAAGCTGAGGCTGTAAAGGGGCACTCAGCACACATAGGGACAAAAGAACAGGACAATACAAACAAAATTATACGGGCCATGAGGCCAGTCGCCAGAGACTCGTTAGTCAAGTCCAGGGTGTACTACGTGGAAGCGAGGTTGACTATTGGGTGCATTACGTTAAAGGAGCACCCCTTATACCCTCCAGTTGCTTGTGATAGTGTTCCAATTATCTTTATGTGATATATGAAGTTTTCTGTGCTTGCTTATGTAAAGTTTCTTCTGTAGCTTACTTCCTTAATTACTGGTTTTGTATTTTCTGTGTTTGTACTTAGAATGAGTCTATTGTGATTGTGCCCCCTCTATGTAGGACTGCCTTGACGGGGCGAGGGGGCTTAGTAGGGAGGCCATTTTCATCTCATCATTTCACCCAATCTTCACATCCATATATCACGTTTTCACCATTCCATCACGTCATCCATCTCCATATCTTTGACCTCCCTATAACTAAGGGTCCTGCTAGAGGAGACAACCTCGATAAAAAAACCTATCCCAAGGTGTGAGTTGCACGTGCCGATGGGACAGTGTTGGCTGCAGGGGTAGGTGCAGTCGCGAACGTGGCCTCGGGGATTTCGGTTTGGTCCTCGAGTAGCCTCCATTTTTGGGGGTAGGCCTTCGTCGGCATAGAGGGCATGTCGAGGCGACAATTTATGGACCCTCCACAATAAACACATTTTGTATATGGGTACAAAAAACAACTCAAACGGGGGGAAACCCCAAAAACAAGCGCGGCCTTCGAGTCCGCTCCAATTAGTGGAAAAGAAAAGTAACGTGCCACGTTACCTTGTTATCAGTATTGTTGAGAAGACCGATAGTAACGATGTTTCTGCAACAACAAAGAAACACGGAGCTGCTACATTGAAGGACTTGTTACCATTCCTTATCAAGAAACAGCTAGACTACGCCGCTGGTTCCGATGTTCCAGAAATAAAGAAGCTGAGAAACGGGAGTCTACTTATCCAGACCAGCACAGATCGCCAGACCAACAACCTTTTAAAGTTACGATCTTTGGGCGACTTCACTGTTAATGTTGAACCCCATCGTCAACTTAACAGTAGTAAAGGTGTGATTCGCCACTGGGATCTGCTAAATGCTGAGGAGGAAGAGATCCTTGAACCACTCTCAGACCAACATGTGACCGCAGCGAATCAAGACGCGAAAATCCGGAGAACGTGTGCCAACTGCTTCCATTATACTAACGTTCCAAACGACCACTCTCCCAGATATTGTACGGGCTGGATACTTGAGACTAAAAGTCCGGCCAGACAACCCTAACCCGATGCGATGTTTCAAATGCCAGCACTTTGGGCACACTCAGCCTTCCTGCAAGGCCACTACCGCCCTTTGTGGTAAGTGTAGTCTGCCCGATCATGGGAACGAACCTTGTTCTTCTGGTACCATATGCATTAATTGCCAAGGCGAGCACCCAGTCTGGCATCGTGACTGCCCCTCTTTCCAACTGGAGAAGAAAATCAGAGAGGTGGTCGTCACAGAGAAAATCTCTGCTGGTGAAGCAAAACAACGTCTCCGGGAAAGTATACGCACCACTTTACCTGTGCCATTCGCTACAGTTGCTGCAGCTGCTCTTACCCGTCAGTGTAGGGGTACAAACCAGCGACGTGTCAACTCAAACACCAACGATTCCCGTAGTAGCCCGCCCTGCTTCGAGGAAACCAGCAATCAACTCCTCGCTCCACAGAGAGGAAGATCAAGCAGGTGCATACAAAGGAATATTATCTGAAGTCTACTAGCTCTCCAGTCAGGGTGGCAGCCACCACCCTGAAACTTAAGGCGCAGCTGAAAGCTGCACGGCGGGCGCTCAAAGCACCCGCCCCCACTCCCCCTTCTTCATTCCCTTCGCCCTCTGTGTCCTTACCCGGGGACATGATACAGGACGAAGCCGCGGATGAAGAATTTATCAAGGTGACAGGGCCTAAAAATAGAGTACGCCTTAAAAGGTAACAATCTTACCTACAGATATGGCTTATTGTCTCCAATGGAACCTTAATGGTTTCCGAACGCATCTCGATGAACCGCAAATTCTTATATTTGAATTTGACCTTGCCATCATATGTCTCCAAGAGACACATTTTCGTCCAAATGAATCCGTGATTTTGAACGGATACACGCTTTACCGCAACGACAAGCCTTCTGAGGGTCGTCGTGCACACGGTGGTGTTGCAATCGGTGTTTGAGATAACATCCACTCAACGCAAATCTTTCTCACCAACCCCCTTCAAGCTGTCGCCGTGCGGGTCCATCTACCACAGCCAATATCCGTGTCTACATCACAAGGGAGGAGCGATTCTCTCTTGAGGACCTCCTTTCTATATTCGAGCAACTTCCGTCTCCTGTAGTTCTTTTGGGCGATTTTAATTCCTACCATCGTTTGTGGGGCTCCGTTCGTACAGAGCCCCGGGGTCATATTGTAGATCAATTCCGTGAGGCATCAGGTTTAACGTTGCTGAATGATGGGACTCCCACATATTTCAGTCCTACCTCAGGCACACACTCTGCGTTGGACTTGTCCTTCTGCAGTCCCAGCCTTGCTCCTACCACATCTTGGGAGCGTTCACCCTGATCTCTGTGGGAGTGATCACTTCCCACTCTTTCTTACTCTGGAACATCTTGAGCACTCGCGTGAACAACACCCTCACTGGCATCTCAGTCGGGCCGACTGGGTTGCATTCGAGCGTGCGGTGGACCTTGAAGTCGATCTTGCGTCGACTTTACCACCAATCGACGCCTTAGATATATTTGTGTCAAGAGTGCATGATGCTGCACGCACCTCCATTCCACATCTCAGTGGACCTGCGAGGCGACGCGCAGTCCCCTGGTGGACTGCGGAGATCAGTGCAGCCACTAAGGACCGCAATCATGCCCTAGATCGATTTAATAGGAACCACACTGCCGCAAACCTCGAGCTGTTCCGCATTAAACGTGCCCGTGCCCGTCAGCTCATTCGAGCCAATAAGAAGGCGTGCTGGGTCCAATACGTGTCTTCTCTGACGAAGCAGGCTTCGTCGAAAGCCGTTTGGACCAAAGTACGTCGCATCCAGGGGGTGCATCTACTCCTCTGAGCGCTCTGGAGCACGATGGGACGTTGTACACAGATTCCGGAGACATAGCTAATATCTTGGCCACACAGTTTTCTGATGCGTCTAGCTAGGAAAATTATGCACCACGTTTCCTTCATGAGAAGGAACGTAAGGAACGACGCCCTCAAGTTTTTCGAAGTCATAACACCGAGCCATACAACTCTCCGTTCACTGAACGGGAGTTCGATCAGGCGCTTCGAGATTCTGACAATTTAGCTCCTGGAGTGGACAAGAGCCACTATGAGATGCTTCGTCATCTGCCCATTGGAGCAAGAAATTTCCTTCTGGCGGTATTCAACAGGCTTTGGTTGGAGGACTCTTTCCCCACTTCCTGGAAAGAAGCTATTATTGTTCCCATCCTGAAACCAGGTAAACAACGCACCGCAGCCTCGAGTTACAGGCCTATTGCCTTAACTAGCTGTGTGTGTAAGTTGATGAAACGCATGATCAACAAGCGTCTCACCTGGTTTTCGGAGCAAAAATTCATTGATAAGTAATTTTCAATGTGGTTTTCGCTCCAACCGTTCCACACTGGACCATCTGGTTCACCTGGAAACACATATTCAGGATGCATTCCTCAACAAGGAACATTTAGTTGCAGTTTTCTTGGACCTCCAAAAGGCATATGACACAACGTGGCGCTTTGGCATCCTAAAGCAGCTCCATTCTTGGGGCGTCCGTGGCCATATGGCGTACTTTATTGAGAATTTTTTATCAGATCGCCTTTTCCGCGTACGTTTTGGGAACTCCTTTTCGGATCTTCACAAACAAGAGAAGTGTCCCGCAGGGCAGCGTATTTAGTGTGACTCTGTTTGCCATAGCAGTAAACAGTGTTATGGCAAACATTCTTTCCCCAGTACATGGCCTCCTCTATGTAGACGACCTCACGATCTTTTGTCGCTCACGGAATCTCGCGTCAGCTTCTCGTCAACTCCAACTGACGATAAACCGTTTGGTTGAGTGGTCCTCCTAAACAGGTTTCACCTTCTCATCCGAGAAATCCGTGTGTGTTCACTTTTGTCGTCAGCGTACATGTCATTTAAATCCTGACCTGTACATGGGGAAGTCTCCCCTGTGCTTCGTGAATGAGGTCCGCTTCCTGGGCCTCATTTTCGATAAGAAATTAACATGGCTACCTCACCTTCTCTTGTCTTCGAGTTCTCAACCTTTTACGTGTTTTATCTCATACTTCCTGGGGTGCTGATCGGACGGTACTGATTCGCTTGTACCGTACACTCATCAGGTCGAATCTTGATTATTATTATTATTATTATTATTTATTATTATTAAAGTATTGTTACAATTAAGCTTACATTTTTTTTACATTGATTCCGAACAACAAAAACAGCTTTTTGCCCTACATGAATTAATATACAGTTATGCTATTTGTTTATAAGTATACATACAATGGAATATTATAAATTTATATAATTGAAAAATATAAGAAATAGACTAAAATAAACATTTTTTGCAGCTACGTTTTATGAAGGAAGAAATGAGGTAGAATAGGCACAGCGTCAATATTCATAAATTAATGTCCTAATCTGTTGTTTAAATGTGGCCAAATTTCTCTCCTTTCTGCAATTTACAGGCAGTTGATTCCACGCTTTACTTGCCAGTGATGACAGGGATTTTGATCCGTATCTTGCCTTGTTACATTTTGGTACTCGGATACTGTTGGTGTTGTTGGATCGCAGATTGGGATAATGTATGTTACTAGATATCATTACTTTGTTCTTTAATAAGTGGTGGTGCTTGTTAATTGCCTGGTGAATTTTTAGTAGAAATGCATATTTTCGTCTGGATTCCAGCGTGGGTAATTGGAGTTCTTCTCTGCTTGCACGTGAGGTCGTGTGCGCTGTATTTCTTATGCTACGAATAGCCCAAATTTGCATTTTCTCTAGTTTCGTGGTGTTATTTCTATTAATCCCATAAAGTACAGAGGAACAGTATTCAAGTAACGGCCTAATAAATGCTTTGTAGAACGCTAATTTGTGGGCAAGGTGTACATGTTTGAAGACAAATTGAAACTGCTTGATTTTAGGTGCTGCGCGTGAACACATTCTTTTTACATGTTGTGAAAAGGATAAACTTTTATCTAGGTGCATACCGAGATATTTTAGAGATTCACATGGTTTTATATTGAAATTTCCTATTTTAATGTTGTCAATTAGCGTATTGTTATTATTTTCACTGGATAGTATTAATACTTGCGTCTTAGACTCGTTCACTTTCAACATGTTAGATTGATACCACTCAAGAACTTCGGGCATATTTTCCTCAATATTTGCAATTACTTTTTCTAATTTGCTTGACGCGCAGTACAGGAGGCAGTCATCTGCGTACAAATATAATTCAAACCCAAATTCCCTGTCTGCGATGTCATTCACAAACATGTTAAACAGTTTAGGACCTAGAATAGATCCCTGTGGTACACCGAAAGATACATTTACACGGTTTGAAATCGAGTTGCCTACTTTTGTGTCGATACTCCTATTCCATAAATAACTTTCGATCCAGTTGCATGGAAGGGCAGAGAAATTAAATTGCTGATGTAATTTCTGTATTAATAAATTTGGTTGAACAGTGTCGAATGCTTTACTGATATCTAGAGAAATAATGCCAATGTATTGCTTCCCTTTACGATCTAATATGTTTCTCCAGTTATGTATCAGTTCGTGCATGAGTAATTCTGTCGAGCGATTTTTTCTAAAAGCAAACTGTCTATCTGTCAGTAGATTGTTAGTATGTAAGTATTGTTCTAATTGCTTGTCTATTACCTTTTCTAGAATCCTGCTTAATGAGGAAGTAATTGATATGGGGCGATAATTATTAACTTGCGTCGGGGACCCCCCCTTTAAATATAGGTGTGACCCTTGCGTGTTTCCAAGTGTTAGGAAAGATTCCGCTTTTTAAGGATGAATTAATTATATCTGTGAGAGGTTCGACAATCCATGGGGCGAGTAGATATATTATGCGATTACTTATTTCATTGAAATCTGGACCTTTTCTGACGTTAAGTTTTTGAAGAATTTTCATAACGTCATCACTTGAGACGGGCTTAAAACTGAAGCTGGTTTCTTGATATTTAGCGTCTTTTTCATTTTGTTTGTTACTTTCATTTTTCTTCGCCCTTAAATTGTTGGTGAATGTGTTGGATATTGACTTACCGACGTTAGCAAAGTGGTCATTGAGGACGTTCGACACCCTCGCATCTTCCGTAATTGTTTCATTGTTATGTTCAATAGATGCGATGGATTGGCTTTTGCTATCATTTCCAGTTAAGAACCTGAAAATCTTGAATTTGTTATTGCCTGAATATTTATCGGAATAGATCTGCGTAAGGATATAATTTCTTTTCGCATCTTTTACGGTTTTTGTTACATAGTTCCTTATGGTCTTATATTGTTCCCACGTGTAATTATTATTATTATTTGGACTACGTGCGCGCTTAAACATCCGGTTCTTGAGTGATATCAATCTAAGAAGACCGCCAGTGATCCAGGGACGCTTGTTGCCCCTAACACGAAACGTTTTTATTGGCGCATAGACATCCAGAGCTTCGGTTATTAATGACTGCAAATATGTCACCTTATCGTTTATATCCGACGTCATTGTTGTTTTGTGAAAGGGTAGATAAGAACAATGATCAACGAACTGTTGTTCAGGGAAATTTTTAAAAGAACGCTTAGTTACGAGTATTCTTGGAGATCTTTGTGGCCTTAGGTTAATTGAGGTGTATATCAGAAAATGATCGCTTAAATCATGCATTACTACGGCGGATTTATCATGCAATTCTTTCTTGTTGGTAAAAATGTGATCTATGAGACTCTCACTCGTGTCGGTGACGCGTGTCGGCAGGCGAACGAGCTGCTTGTACGCCGCTGATTCCATCGTATCGAAAAATGCATTGTCCGCTGCAGTTGGTTTCATGACGTCATGATTTGTATCCCCAACGAGAACCGAAGCGTGGCAAGCCGGAAATGACTGCAAAATATTTTCTAGTTTTTCATTAAAAGTGACGGGGGCCTTGGGATGTCTATATACGCATCCTAGAATTAAAGGTTTGTCATTATGTTTGAGTTTTAAAGACACCCACAATCCTTCAATGTCTACATCTGACACAGAATATATAAGTTCCGATATTACAGCTGTTTTTACGTAAACAATAATACCTCCCCCCTGCTTAGGATAGTCTCGATCAAGTCTGTACATTTTGAACCCTTCAATTTCAACGTGTTTGTCTGGAATGGAATCATCGAGCCAAGTCTCGGTGATTGCAACGCATGTGAAGTTTATTATATGGGAAGCTGCGATTTCATCTAATTTGTTCTTTATGCGGTTAATATTGACGTGGCCCACCGTGATATTTTCTGCGTTTTCGGGGAAAGCAAGGTCTTCTACGTGCGGATACAAGTTTGCAAGGAATCTTCGGTTTGCCACGCTCAGCCTGTGTAACGTCACGGGGGGTGGCGGCTCATTGCCAGGCGGGGAGGGAGGAAAACTATTTACAGCCCCAGCATTGTGGTTTCGACCTTGGCCTCGGGGGGAAGGGAGAGAGTGACCATTCTTGCAAATATCAGGGAACATCTTTCAGGGGTGTCCAACGAACTATCTGGCACTGACACTGCACATTGACCTCTTGCCTTCCTACATTTGAAACAACGAAACTCATTATTAATAAAATGACTGAAAAAAATATATATGTGAGACAAAAATTAAATTATTTAAAGAAGAAAGGTAAAACTAAAAAATATAAGATTCAGAAGCACATGATTGAAGTGAGTGAATGATTACGGTGGTTAATATATGCAACGAGTGCCAACCGAGGGCAGAGTTTGTCATTTTCCATACTTGTTTAGGTCATCAGGGCTGTCTATTTTAACTGTGGCGTTGTTGTGTAGTGCCAGGATGTTGCCATCCAAAGTCCACACGCGTTGAAAAGTTCCACTATTTCTTACCTGGTGAAACAGCTGCAGGTTTTGCCGGGTGAGGTTTTCCGTGATGGAAACGTGGGGTGCGGAATCCTTCAGGATCTTCTTCTTCTGAAGCACCAACCGACGAGTCCTGTAGGACACGAAACGCACGATCAGCGCCCTGCTCCTCCCGTCGCGCCGCTTCGCTCCCAGGCGGTGTCATCTCTGGATCTGGGATGCATCGACGGGAACCTGCACCTTGTCCCGGAGGATGCCCAGCACCTTCACCTCGCAGTTCTCTCCCTCAGATTCACCCACGCCATGGATCACGAGGTTCAGTCTTCTGTCATATTGTTCGATCGAGTTTATATGCAACTGTAATGTACTCACCGTCGACCTAAGAGCTTTGATTTCGGCATCGTATTTCTCCGTTGTTTTACAAACGGCTTCCTCCACCGCCTCGGCTATCATTTGAGTCAGGGAGCTCTTGATTAGCGACTGAACCTTGTCGCTAACAAAGGCCAGGGCTATCCTGTCGTCCAGATCCCCCAGTTGAGAGTTCAGTTCTTTGGCAACAACCCTTTCCATCGTGCTCTCGATTCTGTTCCATTCACCTTTTGTGATGCCCATGTTGCGCGAAAAATATTAATGCACAAACACTTAAACACTCAAACACCGATGGCTGCTCCTGCAAAGATTTGCATGCACAAAAAAATCACGTTCACTGCAGCACAACGTTCACTCCCTTCAGAAAATCACTTCACCACATTTTGTTCACCCCTGCACGCGGAGCTAAGGAAAAACACGTCCGTCCTCTACGAACATTCTTCTGCCCGCCCATCTAGACTTCGCATCCAAGACACCGTCCACCATGCTGGTATACGTGTGTGCTCTGATGCCTTTCGGACCAGTCCAGCCGCCAGTTTATACGTAGAGGCATCTGAGCCGTCGCTGTCTCTGCGAAGACAGCGGCTGGTAGTGAACTACTTCCTCCATCTTCGCTCGATGAATTCACATCCTTCATTTGACACCATCTCTGACGAGATTAGGCTGGCAAGGTATCGGCTCCACCCTAGTGCCACTAGACCATTTGGTGTTCGTGCAGACGAGATCCTGTCAGCACTTGGTGTTGACAGTGATCTTCCTGGCGTCTCGCCACTCATTCCGCCTCTCCCTACCTGGGAGTTTCCTGCACCTTCTATCGATTTTTCACTGACTGCCCTTCGAAAGTCAGAGACACCAATGGCTGTATACCTGCAAAGGTTTTTAGAAGTTCGTGCGAAGCACCCCAATTTTAATGTGGTTTACACGGATGGGTCCAAGACAGTCGAATAAGTTGGTTTCGCCTTCGTCCTAGACTCTCAAAGTTCCAGTTACTCGCTACATCCTGCCTGTTCCATCTATACGGCAGAGTTGTACGCCATTCTAAAGGCACTGGACTTTGCAGACGTCAATGGGCTGAAGAAAGTCCTTGTGTGCTGCGATTCGACCAGCGTGTTGCAGTCTCTGGATTCGCCATATTCCCGGCATCCGGTAGCGCAACGCATATTAAGACGGCTTGCGTCCTTATCTGCCAGTGCGGATGTACACTTCTGTTGGGTCCCTAGCCATGTGGGCATTCTGGGGAACGAAGCAGCAGATGCTGCCGCCAAGTCTGCTGATGGCGACGTTCTCGTTCACCTTTTGCCAGCTAGCGACCTGCGGAATGTTTTCCGTTGTCGTCTTCTTGACACTTGGCAAGCCGAGTGGGATGCGGAAACGGGGAACAAGCTTCACGCTGTTAAGCTCACCATAGGTGCTTGGCGTTCCTCGTCCCGTCCCTCTCGGCGAGAAGAAGTTATTCTTACCCGCATGCGTCTAGGACACAGCCGTCTAACGCATAGTCACCTGCTCCAAGGGCTGGACCCTCCGTTGTGTCATGTTTGCAATGTTTTATTAAGCATTCGACATATTCTCGTTGAATGTGTCGATCTTGCTTACCTCCGGCAGACTTTTAACCTTTCTGGCTGTTTGTCATCCCTCTTGGGTGATGACAGCAGTATTTTAACAAATGTTTTTAGTTTTTTGCGAAGAGCTGGACTCTTCCACCGTCTGTAAGAAGGTTTTTAGTTTGTTCTGACTTTTTAATGTGTCGTGTTTGTCTCGTGCAGGTCTTTTTACAGCCTTGCACTTTTAGTTTTTCCCAAGAGGCTATCTACACCCCTTTTTTAAAATTAAGTCAGAATTTTAGATAAGGGGACATTTCCCCGTATACATAGAAGGGTGCGAAATGGCCTTAAGTGCCAACGCACCCAGAAATTTTAATTCAATCAATCAATCAATCTATTGTGATTGTGATAGTACAGTTGTTATATTTTCGCTTGTCTATGGTGGGAACTCTTACTTGTTAAAATTTCATGTATCCTCATTTCCGTAATCTTTTTTATGTGTATTGGTGAAGGTATTGTTAGGAAGTCTCTTTCTCATTACTTTCTAGCCTGAATTCGGTGACAAGTGGTATGTATGTCAATTAACCTGAAGAGTGCCAAGGGAAATTTGGAATTCATATTATTTGAATCTGATCATTGGAAAAAATTGTATGAGTATATTGTTCTTGGTTGTTACATGTGTGAATTTTTGAATGAGTATCTGCATGTTGTTTGTTACATGTGTGAATTTCTTTTTCAATATATGATTTCAATATATAATTTTTACAATAAAGAACAACTACTTGTTAGAATGTCTTTATATGTATTCATGAATAAAAACAGGATGATCTTAGATGAACACACTGTCATACCAAAATTAAACTGTATGCTATTTTGGCCTCTCTTGTTGCCGTATATATGTTTTCATATACACATAAAAAGCATGGTATGTTCAATTTTTAATTGTTATGTAAATAAATGTTACGTATTAGAATTGTTCTGGAATCCTGGATGTAGGAATCAATCAAATATTTATTCTTTTCGGCAAAATGTAGACATAAGCTTTCAGAAGAAATAACACATGGTATGCATCCGTGCCTGTGTATGAGAGATTTCACACTGAAATGTGGTGCTTGGGATTTTTTCTAATCGAACACAGCTCACCTTAAACTATGGTGTGCCTCTCTGGTTCCTTACATAAAGGAATAATAAAAAAAGTACAACCATACTAATTATTTTAAACTTGTAAGGTGTAAATCACATTAGGGATTGATCCAACTCATCGTCACTCACACTATGCAAAATTAAATAATTTGTGTAGCATGCTGGAAAGAACTACTATTACCCTATTGAAAACTGAATGTCATACATGGCTCTAAAATTACTACAGTACAGTACTAGTTGTGCTGGCAAGAAATGCATAGACCCACCATATTTCCGAGATCAAAATTCTAGCTGATACCGTTTAATACTGCAATTGCAAGTGGTGCTAGGTGTAGAGAAAGGGTTTACGTGCATAGCATTGTGGTGTCAATCGTCAGAGCAACAGAGTAAAATATTAGGCTTCCAACTTTCCACCCTCGTAATTTACTGCTCCAACAACTGCATTGTCTCTCGCTACCCAAAATGATATTTGACCTCATGGTAATGCATATCCAACAAATGCTGTTGCTATTATTATTGTTATAATTATGACCCCAACTGACCATGTATAAATATACAGATAGGTACCCAACTGAAATTTGCCCCTCGAACTGTAAGTTCTCCGCCACTGGGTGGGTCTGGCAGGCTTCCCCCCCACCCTGAAGTAAGCTAGATGCAAACTGTGTGGAAGGAATTTTATGACTGAATAACCATTTATTGATGCTACATACTGGTTTCTATAACAAAATGAATGCCTATCTGAAGTATATTATTACCTTATCTTGCTACATTTTTCACATGTTAAAAACTGAAGAAAATACATGTAAGATGGTGATTCACATACACTACCACACCCTAATAAATGTTCCATAGCAAAATAAAATCTAAGCCACACCTGTAATCACTTGTTCAAAGATTCACCTCCACAAAAGATGCAGCAAAGCCTAGCCACTTATGTCATGTCAATATTTCAAACAAAAAAGCAGCTGGCAATCGCCTTAAGTCCGTTCTTATTATTCATTCAGTTTCATCCCAACACATGTCCTCTTCAGGTGACTGGATGAGACCATTTTATTTAAACCTACGATTTCCCAGACATCTCCATCCTGAAAAACAAAAACATACGACATGAATAAACATTTAGTGAATATTAAAATGGAAAACATGTCTATACAAATATATTGCAAATTATCATGATAAGATATGATATGATAAAATATCCAATAAGAACATGATCACCTGTAAAGGAAACATTTTCTCAACTTTGCTGCTATTTACCACAGAAAGAGCAAAACCTGATATATAGTGTACCACATGAAGCTGATTTCTATTGCTTATAAAAATAATACTTTCATTAACATCTAACATGTATAATAATTGACACAAAACAAAAATGTGTTTCTCCCTTACTTTTGAAGAATACAGTACCCTAAACAAGAAATCCACAATTCCTGAATTTAAGACAGTGTACAATTTTTTTATATAATCCCTGGTTATACACTGCAGTAGCTATACTGTATATGATACTTCAATTCAGGAAAACAAGTTTTTCAAACCCTTTTTACTCGCAATATATAAATATAATGATTTTTGACACTGTCAGTTTTAAAACGTGCAAGACTGTTTGTCAGACTTTTGAAAACCATGAAACACATTCGTTCGAACTATTCTTCACTAGTAAAGTGAAACGTTTCAAAATGCTTCCGATGCAATTAAATTTGCAATACACTGATCAGGATAACTTGCATTGCTGTAACATTTTGAGGGACATAAATACTCAGTTTTATTTGACCCTATAAAAGCATAATTCACAACTAAGTGATTCACAAATCAATCATATTCAGTATTATTCAGGGGTGTAAGGGGTACCTTCCACTTAGGGGCCCAAAAGTCAACCTCACTTCCACTTAGTACACCCTGGACTAGACTAACGAGGCTCTGGCGACTGGCACTATGGCCAGTATAATTTTGTGTGTGTTTACTGTTTTTTGTCCTTGTGTGTGCTGAGTGCCAGTTTACAGCCTCAGCTTTTAAGAGAAGTCAGAAGATTTTAAGATTTTTAGTTATGCAACGTTAGAGTTGATTTTCTTCGGGCCTTTAAAACAATGTTAAACCCGATAGTTGCCCATTTCCCTTCAGTTAGAACAAGAAAACAGTTTTTATTTTGCATTTTGTTTGGTTTTCCATCTTTTGGTGATTTTTCGGTACTTCTTGCTGTTCTTGTTGCATGTGTTTTAATTTTTTTTTAGATTTTGTTTTGTTTCTTCCCTGTTGATTCGTGCATTGCAAGCATAATTTACAAATTTCAATTTCCTAATAAGGTATTTTTTATTATGTACAGGTATTGGACAAAATAACGGAAACACGAGTCAGAAGTGGGACATATTTTCAATGTGCCTGGTAACACTGAGCACGGCGGAAATCAACCTTCTCTTGTTTGTTGCAGGTAGTATGGACTGTGCACTGACAGTAGAGTGAGGCAGTGTGGTAGTGCACGTTGTTCAGGTGTAGTGAGTGACCAGTATAGCCAACCTGACGGAGTTTGAAAGAGGTCAAATTGTTGGTGCCCGTTTCACGGGAGCATCTGTGAGCAAAACAGCAAAGTTATGCGGTGTAACACGAGACACTGTCTCGAAAGTCATGACCGCATACACACTGCTCGGTGAAACAGGGTCTGCTAAGCACAAAAGTGGTTGAAAGACGAAGCTGCAGGAAAGGGACCGCCGGGCCTTGAAGCGTATTATGACGTTGGAGAAGAAAACAAAGTCCGCTAAAGTGACGACAAAACTTAATCAGCACCTAAACACCTCGTGTCGTGCAAAACAGTTAGGCGGGAACTGCATGAAATGGGTATCCATGGGCGTGTTGCTATTGCCAAGTCCCTAATAACTGAGA
Source organism: Lepisma saccharinum (assembly GCF_977018435.1). Taxonomy (NCBI): domain Eukaryota; kingdom Metazoa; phylum Arthropoda; class Insecta; order Zygentoma; family Lepismatidae; genus Lepisma; species Lepisma saccharinum. The sequence goes on from NW_028142891.1 coordinate 5,286,564, forward strand.
CGAGTGCTCGAAGGTGACGTGCATGGTGCAATGACCACAAAAGCTGGACGTTGGAGGACTGGAAACATGTAATTTGGTCAGACTAGTCAACCTTTACCTTCTTCCCCACTACTGGACGCGTGTTTGTATGGCGAACACCCTCGGCAGCATACGATGTGCACTGTCACCGCCCGACTGTCAAACATGGTGGCGGCTCTATTATGGCCTGGGCGCTATATCATGGTATTCGGCAGCCCCCCTTGTCACATTACACGGTCGGGTCTCATAAGCGGTGTGTAGAGAACTCTTGGGTAACCAGATCCACCCAATGGTGCAAACCTTATTTCCAAACCGGTATGCCATCTTCCAGGATGACAATGCCCCCATTGATACCGCTGGCACTGTTCAACAGTGGTTTCCAGAGCATGCTGATGAGGTTCAACATCTTCCCTGGCCTGCCCAGTCCCCAGACCTGTATATATATCATCGAGCCTCTGTGGGCTGTTTTGGAAACCAGGGTACAGCGTCGATTTCCACCTCCTTCGTCTCTACCTGAGGTGGAGGCTGTGCTGCATGGAGAATGGCTTCAAATTCCACTCGCCACCATTCAGGACTTGTATTGGTCTATTCTGTCACGAATCCAAGCTTTATTACATGCTAAAGGTGGCCCAACACCGTATTAATACATGATGTTCCGACTTCCACAGGTGTTTCAGTAGTGTAAGTTGGCCGGTTCAAAATCGTACTTGGTACGAGTGTTTTTTTAGCCTCTTTTTTATCAATTGAATATCAGTTTTTGACATATTTTGACAATTTTTTGTCGATGTTTTAGCGTTTAGCGATGTTTTAGTGAAATTTCCCTTTTTTCCCACCTCGTACTTGGTACGAATGCCACGATCTTACGTGATATAACTTAACCTATCTCTTTTTCTTACGATTTTTTTTTTACGATCTTCAGTGATATAACTTAACCTATCATTCTTTTTTATTTACGCACCGAACTAACCTACAAGGGACTCTGTTTGTTTTAATATTTCAGTATTTTAAGGTTTTCACAAATTTTATATAACCTAAAATGTGTTGGATGTTGATTTTTTTTTAGTATGTGGCAATTTTTGTTACGAATATTTTAAAACTGTTCCGTCACCCTCTCGTTCTTCACGTCGTACGCGAAGGACTTCTCTGCAATCAGGATGACGCTGCATAGGGTATCGGCAGGCAGCGCGTCGTGGAACTCGCAGACGACCTTGATGTTGGTGCGATCGTTGACCACCACCTGCTTCCTCTTCGTGTTGATGACGAACATCGGCCTGCGTGCTTTGAATTCGCTGGGCGTGTAGTACACGTCGACGTTTCCCTCGGTCACGCGTTTGTAAGAGGTGTAAGCTTCGTAAAGTTTGAGGTAATCATTTTTGGTCATGTCGAGGTTGTAATTTTCGCGCGGAAACACTTCGTTCCTACCATTCTTGAGATAAACCTTCTTGATCTTGCAGTCGTCGAATTCGCAAACAGATTTTTCCTAAGTTTTACCGTTTCCAAGATAACCCCACTTCCGGTCGCCATTTTGGATTTCCGAACATAGGTTCTATTCACATTTTACTCACATATAGGCGTACGTGATGAATCCGCAAACAGATTTTTCCTAAGTCTTACCGTTTCCAAGATAACCCCACTTCCGGTCGCCATTTTGGATTTCCGAACATAGGTTCTATTTATATTTTACTTACATATAGGCGTACGTGCTGAATTCGCAAACAGATTTTTCCTAAGTCTCACCGTTTCCAAGATAACCTCACTTCCGGTCGCCATTTTGGATTTCCGAGCATAGGTTCTATTTACATTTTACTCACATATAGGCGTACGTGATGAATCCCCAAACAGATTTTTCCTAAGTCTTACCGTTTCCAAGATAACCCCACTTCTGGTCGCCATTTTGGATTTCCGAGCATAGGTTCTATTTACATTTTACTCACGTATAGGTATACATGATGAATCCGCAAACAAATTTTTGCTAAGTCTTACCGTTTCCAAGATAACCCCACTTCCGGTCGCCATTTTGGATTTCCGAACATAGGTTCTATTCATACTTTTTCTCACGTATAGGTGTACGTGATGAATCCGCAAACAGATTTCTCCTAAGTCTTACCGTTTCCAAGATAACCCCACTTCCGGTCGCCATTTTGGATTTCCGAGCATAGGTTCTATTCATACTTTTTCTCACGTATAGGCGTACGTGATGAATCCGCAAACAGATTTTTCCTAAGTCTTACCGTTTCCAAGATAACCCCACTTCCGGTCGCCATTTTGGATTTCCGAACATAGGTTCTATTCACATTTTACTCACATATAGGCGTACGTGATGAATCCGCAAACAGATTTTTCCTAAGTCTTACCGTTTCCAAGATAACCCCACTTCCGGTCGCCATTTTGGATTTCCGAACATAGGTTCTATTTATATTTTACTTACATATAGGCGTACGTGCTGAATTCGCAAACAGATTTTTCCTAAGTCTCACCGTTTCCAAGATAACCTCACTTCCGGTCGCCATTTTGGATTTCCGAGCATAGGTTCTATTTACATTTTACTCACATATAGGCGTACGTGATGAATCCCCAAACAGATTTTTCCTAAGTCTTACCGTTTCCAAGATAACCCCACTTCTGGTCGCCATTTTGGATTTCCGAGCATAGGTTCTATTTACATTTTACTCACGTATAGGTATACATGATGAATCCGCAAACAAATTTTTGCTAAGTCTTACCGTTTCCAAGATAACCCCACTTCCGGTCGCCATTTTGGATTTCCGAACATAGGTTCTATTCATACTTTTTCTCACGTATAGGTGTACGTGATGAATCCGCAAACAGATTTCTCCTAAGTCTTACCGTTTCCAAGATAACCCCACTTCCGGTCGCCATTTTGGATTTCCGAGCATAGGTTCTATTCATACTTTTTCTCACGTATAGGCGTACGTGATGAATCCGCAAACAGATTTTTCCTAAGTCTTACCGTTTCCAAGATAACCCCACTTCCGGTCGCCATTTTGGATTTCCGAGCATAGGTTCTATTCATATTTTACTTACATATAGGAGTACGTGATGAATCCGCAAACAGATTTCTCCTAAGTCTTACCGTTTCCAAGATAAACCCACTTCCGGTCGCCATTTTGGATTTCCGAACATAAGTTCTATTCATATTTTTTCTCACGTATAGGTGTACATGACGAATCCGCAAACAGATTTTTTCTAAGTCCGAACATAGGTTAAGTAGTGTCACAAATATGCCTTTGATGACACTTCTGATTTCTTGACCAAACGACCACAAAAACCTGAAAAACTCACTTTCTCTCCACGTTCCGCGCCTTATTTATTGCGCTGACGATGTTTCACGGCGCAGAAAAGCAGTGATGAGTGAAAGATGCACTCTCACCCTCTCACCTTTTGAAGGATGAGTGCACCTTATCGTAATTTTCCAAGTCCGCTACCAAAATGTTTATATATCGTGACCTTTGTAAACCTCTTTCTCTCTCGGGGAAACGATGTGCCTCTCATTATTTTCCGTATTGTGTGACGCAAACAAACAAACAAATAAATAATTGTTGTTTTTTAGGATTCCCTGGCCTCTATATAACCTCGCCAGGAGTGTGCGTGGTGCCCAACCAAAAAATGTAAAAAAAAATAAATGTTCTAACGGCTGCGGTTATAGATTACCACACCTCTGTAGAGTTTCACGTGTTTTTATTTTTCTCAAAGGTCCTATGGGACACCTCTGTTTGTCAAAAATTCGAGATATTTGCAATTTAACGCAGGACTTAGAAAATTTTCGATTGATGAAAAAAATTGGTTCTATGACGACCTATGTTTATTTTGGTATGGGTGGACAGAGGACACCGAGACTCGACCGACGCACTAAACCCGACCTCTCTACGACTATTCGTTCAAAAGTTACTACGAGTGATCAAAGTTTTTGGGAGGGGGTGGGCTAACTTCTTGCCCCTTGACCCCAGGACCACCAAAACTTGGTATACGTATTCTACACCTCCAAAATCGACAGGGGGTATCTAACGATGCTGTATGGGGGTGTTTTTCGATATATTTTTTCGATAACTCTTACCATTTTCGAGATATTTGCAATTTAAGATTTTTTTAACGCTGGACTTAGAAAATTTTCGGTACATTTTTTTTTGTTCCATGACGACCTATGTTTATTTTGGTATGGGAGGACAGAGTACACCGAGACTCGACCGACACACTAAACCCAACCTCTCTACGCGTACTCTACGTCACCAAAAAAAGGTTAAAGGTTCCAAATAACAATAGTTAGAGTTTCGCCAATCTAGTAAAGTGGATTGGTTGAAATCTCCAAGGCGTATTTTGCATTTTTTTTCAAATATGAACACGTTAAAACTGAACTGTCTTGGATTTTTGAGTTTTGTATTCGCCCTGAGAAAATTCTATATAAAATAACATACCTGAAAATTATATTCGCAGTAGATTGATTTTTTTGAGTTTTGTAATCACCTCAAGAAATTCTATATAAAATAACATACCTGAAAATTGTATTCACAGTAGATTGAATTCTTGAGTTTTTGTATTCGCACACAAGAAATTCTATATAAATAACATACCTGAAATTCTATTTACAGTAGATTGAATTTTTGAGTTTTGGAATCACTCCAAGAAATTCTATATAAAATAACATACCTGAAAATTGTATCGCTATATACTAGATTTTTTGATTTCTAGTAGTGGGAAAGTATATAGGATAAACTCAAGAAAGTATGAACCCCTCTCAAGCAGATTTGGCTATACTTAAAACAAGCTCAACATGCCCATATGAGCTTTTTGCTCAAGTGTGGAACCCCGTCTAATCCAAGATTTTTGTAAAAATGTCCTCGGGAATTTCTCGGACAGTATGAACCTCCTCAGATTGATTTGTCTATACTTACAAAAGGCACTTCTGTGAGATTGTTGTCCATAAACTTGTCAAAAATATGCCCCTCTTGATATTTTTTTAGCCATACTTAAAACTAGGCCAAGCTGCTTATAAGAGCCACCTACACACACACCCATACATATTTACTTCTGGTTTAAGTTCAATTGGATACCAGCTTCAATTTGTTTATTAAAAAAAATGCAATATGCAGAGACCCTCTAGAATTGCTCTGTGACTCTCTCATTTCTTACATCATAAACATATGATTTTTCACCTATGAGAATAACACTACATATGGTGTCATCAGGTAATGCCTCATGGAATTCACAGATAATTTTAATGTTTGTCCTGTCATTAACCACAACTTGTTTCCTTTTTGAAGTGTTGATGACAAACATGGGTCTCTGTGCTTTGAATTCATCTGGTGTGTAATACATGTCAGTATTGCCAGTAGTGACCCTTTTGAATGCCGTAAATGCCTCATATAATTTGAGGAAATCATTCTTGGACATGTCTAAATTGTAATTTTCTCTAGGGAATACCTCATTTCTGCCATTTTTAAGATATATGTTCTTGATGTTGCAGTTATCAAATCTACTTGAATTTTTTTCCTGATTATTGTGTCTCCCTGTCTGAAACAGTACCACCACAAAATCCGGCATGTCATATTGTATACTGGAGAATGAATTTGTAGCATCAAACTCATAATAAGAACCAGTTGCGGGCTTCTGTACACATTGATATGTATGAAATTGCAGAGGAATCTGTGGATTTTTTATTATATCTGCTTTGTATTTAAGAGCATAACTGGCTTCATATTCAACAACTGGGATTCTTAGCTCCATAGTCTGAATAATGCATTTGCCTTCATCAGGTAGGGTATTGGGCAGAGCTTCCCCTGTAGAGTTTATTGTGCTGTACCTCATCAAAGCATTATTATCATTGGCAGCTCTTCTAAATGTGATTCTTAAACCACCCTTCCACATAATATCTTTGTAATCTGAGAAGAATCCTGGCAACAGGCGCATGGGGAACAGCACTGTGTGGTTTTTAGATAATATTTTTTCACCAGCCTCAAATCCACCTATTTTGTAGTAAGAAGCCTCGGTTTTGGATAATTTTAATGTGGCCAAAGCTGTGCAGGTAATGCCGGGATAATCCACTCTGTTTATAACAACGCCATGCTTTCTGACCTCAATTTCAGAGAACAGATGCGGCACAAAATTGTCCACCAATCTTATATTTGAATTTGCCGGATAATCTGTTCCATCGAGCTTTACAACATCAAATTTGATGTATAGATCTGCTCTGTGGGGGTGTATAAATCCATCCCCTACATCAAGATCAACCTCAATATCTGTGTTGGGTTGATTTAAATTTGCAAATGTCCTCCTGTTTGGGGGGAATGATTGTAGCTCATAACTCTCAATATTTTCCATTGTATGTATTTTTATTTAAATATTAATCTCTATGATTGCAGTTGTTGTGGCTCCAGCAAAATCAACTAATTCTTCTTTTTCATTAGTGACCATCAATTCAATATAATCTATTCTATTATGGCACACAGGAAAATATAATGTTGGGGATGGATTGTAGATGATTGGCTCCATAAATTCAGAATTAGGTTTGAATGTTGCAATGATGCCGGTTTGTTTGTGAGTGCCTATGCCATTTGATTTGGTGATCATACCCTCGGCCACATTACAGTGAATATTCAGTCTCTCTATGGCTAAGAATTTAGGTATATTCATAGCAGTGTGTTTGATGGCCGGTTCAAGTTTTGTGTTGTTCTCAAAGCCTAACAGCTCTCCTATAGTACCCAGATCCACTGTTTCTGTAGCAGATACAATCTCTACTCTGTGAGTGACAGAATTTTGAGTTAACACTACACCTCTGGGTAATTGAGCATTTAGAGTGGATAGATTATACTGCCCTGGAGTGATGACAATTTTTTGATCCCCAACTGCAATTTTGTTGTTGTGGTGTGTAATATTAGGGATCAAGTACATGCCATAAAATGCTCTGAGAGCTATTGTTTTGGGATACACTATATCATCATGCAATTTGAGTTTCAATATTGAATTTTGGCTGGTGAGATGGAATACCCCCATGATGTTTCAGATACCACAAGGCCTTTTGAAAATTTTCAATTGATGGTTTATTTATTTGAGACATATATCTAAGAACTGATAAACACAAATGTCCACAATTAACATCTTTGAAGTTTTGAACACGGGCATTATTGTAATAAAGATTAGCTGATTTTAAATATTTTATTAAATTTTCAGGTGGAACACCTCCAAATGAATGAAACACAAATGCCTCATTGTTTAAATATTTAAGATAACAAATCCAGTGAGTGCCCTGATTTTTGTACTTATCCAAATTAACAATGCCACACTCTTTGTTGAGTGGTTGTTCTGGTAAAGAATCAGACATGTACACACCCCTAAAATGTTTGATGCCCAGTGGCTTGATTAAAGCTTCAATATCTTGGTTTGTAAGCGGCTCTTGTTTTTTTAAACTTATTCATGGCTCTCTTAACACCTTTGCCTTTTTTCTCCATGGCCAGGTTATGGCGCTTCTGCTCATCTAATTCTGCCTTATTCTTCTTGGCATCTATTACTGTTTTTGCTATGGCAGCTGATCCCCCAGCCAAGCTCCCCACAGCCCCGAGAGCAGCTAAGATGGCCGGGATAGTAAATATGAATCCCCCCACATGTGATTTTTTTTCTAGATTGTTGTAATTTTTTTAATTGGGGGATACTAAGCAACAATTTCATACCATGTCCCTTTGCAATACAAGATTTTTTTTTCTTCCGCTGCTTTTTGGTTAAAAGACTGTCAATAGTTTTAAGAGATTTGAGACCTGCATAAGGTATTTGATACATAACACCCTTGGCCTTCATTGTAGGTTTATTATATACATATTCACAACCCCCACCCCAGTTTTTGTTTGGTGTTCATAGCTATGGTGGTTCCCAATGCTGCTATTTTTTCACTTAAAGAAGCATCTTTGCTTACAAATCTACCAAATGCAGCCTCTTCTAATTTCTTGTCTGCAACATGTCTCTTGTCAAGATCAGAATGTGTGTTGTATGCTATGTCATGGTCTCTACAAGCAGCATCTAGGGGATTTACACCAGGGTCCCCTCTGTTTAATCTATGGTCCAATTTTGTACCGGGACCACAATACTGATAGCCTGGAATGTGTAGTTCAAATGGCAGCTTGTTTATAATGTCATTAACAAACCCCCGGCCCTCAGAAATATTCCAAAATTTGGGGGGTAGAGTATTAATAATTTTTATAAGATATCCAATCCCCTTAGTGTCATTCACTATAAAATTAGACAATTTGGTGCTTATCATGTCCATAATTCCAACCTTTTCATTGTAAAAATTGTGGTTGCCAGCATTTTCCTCCCCAGCTATCACCAATAACCTATCTACAAGTTTCCTGACATCATCAACCCACACAAATTCTTTAGGCAGGGTGTTGTATTGTTTGATTCCACTGCCAGTCTTGATCTGTGACCATATGGGCTTGATTAAATTATTGTATTTTGCCCCACTGCTCGACTTGACTCTTTTTTGTGTGGGATCATTGTTCTGGTACAGAGCATCTGATTTTATTAATATTTCTTTGTAGTGCTCATAATCTTGATCTGTATAGCTGCCAGGCCTTTTCCTAGTCATCAGTTCCCACAACCCAGGTGTGCCGGGATATTTAACAAAACCACCTCTTTGTCCAAGATGAGATTCTGAATAAACAATTATATCATCTCCCATAAATGTTACTCTGAAATTGCCAATTCTATGTATGATGCTGCCATCAAGCTCTGTGTCAGCATATAAGCCAAACACCTCATCTTTGTTGTCTTTAGGTGTGGTTAAATATTTTTGAGCAAGAAGACCCAATTCAATAGGATCCTGAGTAGCTTCAATTCTTCTAGGAGCAATAGGACTAGGTGTATGAATACTGGAAAGTGGGGTGAATGGATAATCTAATATGTTTCTTGCAGCTACAGGTACAAGCTCTGTGATAAAATTTTGATTTTGCTCTGTAACAGTTTTGATATTCTTACCTAATTCACTAATAGCATCAATTATGGGCTGTTCTGTTTGTTTGTGTTTTTCATAAATTCCCCGGTTCTGTGATTTCCATCCCTTAAATCTTTTTACAAGATAATCTCTTAATTTAAGATCATCAATGATTGGCCTTTTCATGTTTATTTATTTATATTTCAATGTCTAGAAAATTGTTGATTTTATTTCTGTATTTGCCACTATTGGGTGTTCTTGTCATATCAATAGTGACAAACCCATAACTGTCCTGGTTCCAGCACCTGCTGCAAAATTTAGAAAAATCATTGTAGCTCAAGTCCCCACCTACATATTCATCATGTATGTGTTTGAGGTTGGTATGATCTTGATGAAACACACATATAAAATTGCTGTTGTCTCGGATCAGCTGCTTCGGAATTTTAGAAAAAGTCTGTGCCAGGTAGAAGCAATCAATGTTTTTGTGTCGGCCCTGTGTAAAGAAATTTCTAACCTTGTTTTGATTATCCAGTATAATGTCATCAAACACAACAACAGAATTATCGAGACATTCATGAAGTGGCTTAACATCTGGTTCAAAAGTGGCAATATCCAATCCATCATATAGCTTCATCAGCTGCTGATATTTTAATTGTTCCAAGCTCTTAGAGAAAACATACAAGTGCCTGTTTTTCCAGTCTAACCAGTTGGGTGCCAATAAAAAATTATCAACCATTAGTGTAGTTTTACCACAAGCAGATGGCCCAACAATAAGACATCTAATATTTTCAGGCAGCAAGTTGCCATTTCTCTTATTCTGTTGTTCAGGTTCTGGCAGCCTTTTTATAACATCCCAGGTGCTCATATTATCACTTTGTCTGCATCGATCCAGCTGTGTTCTGGGAGTCCTAGCCATTTGACAAGTAACTTGTTGCCTTTTCTGCGGATGATTTTTTCTATGAGATATGTGTCAGGCTGTTTAGTTTTGCTGAGCTCTTCTTCATAGAATCTGCCTTTGAGAATTTCTCCTCGGTAGTCTTTTATTATATATGTGTTAAGGGTCCCGGGTTTAACTTGAACCACTGTAAATAATTCAGAGCTCCAGTTTCTTGTAAAGCCTCTTTTGAATAAGTGCTTATATTTACTGATTCTTACTTGATCACCCACCCTGTATTTGGCCTTTCTTGTTGTTGGCTGGTATCTAGGATAATAAACAGTTCTGATCAATTTTTGCTCATCAGATGAAGTTACTTCAGAGGGTTTCATGTTGATTGTAGAATGGACCGAGTTGTTATATTTATGTAGAAGTTCTGGAAGAATATTAATCCATTTATAATTACCTTGCAGGGTAAATTGTTTATACATAAGATTTTTTAGGGTTTTGTTGAATCTCTCTACAATTGAGGCTTTGAGATCACTGTAACTCGAATAATGTTTTATTGCCTGGCTTTTAATAAATTGTTGAAACACTGAATTATAAAATTCTTTGCCATTATCTGTTTGCAAATAGCGCGGTGATCTTCCACTCTGATTGATGATTGTCCTGATGGCTTCTGTAACACATTTTCCAGTCTTGGATTTGAGTGGCACAGCCCAGGCAAATTTTGAAAATGTGTCTATTACAGTGAGTAGATACTTGTAGCCCTTGTTGATTTTGTCTAAGTTTTTCAACTGCCCACTTGCCATTTCAATCAAGTCGCTCTGCCATAAATCATCTATGCCTTTTGTGACTACTGGCAGTCTCTTAAAATTATGTCTGGCTTGTCTGTGTAATTCATCAACAATAATTTGTCTAGACATAATATGAAAATAAGAATATTGCAACTATGGGGTGTTCAGCAGCTGATACTACAGGATTTTCTAAATATAATTTGTCTCCAATATGTATTTTAAATTCCAAAGAGCCATCATCTTCAGTATAGGCTGTTTCTAATGTATTGGGGTCTGTAAAATCCTCCAATTCTACACTGCTGATTTTTACTTTGTTCTCAGCATTTGTTATTGATAAGGTGGGGTAGTGGTGTGCCTGTGGTTGAAGCCAATATTTGATCTTGATTGGTCTCAATGTGCCCCCAACAAAAAATTGGTAATAAAATTGTGCAGGGGACAGCATATATATTTTGCCACCTGGTGTAAATGGTGAATCATATTCTTTGTTGGGGATGCTGTACAATTCAAGAATTACTGTATGTTTTGGATTCTCGATTATGCCTGTTATTTCCTTTTCTGCTGTGAGCAATCTGCTTGTTACAGATTCAAGGTGCTCATTGATAGTCCTAACAACATCATCATGGCCTGGCTTGATTTTTACGTCCACAACAAGTTTCTTGTATTGTTGCACAATTTCTTGTAGCTGGGTGGCAAAAACAGACAGAGCATTTGCTTGATTGGATTCCATGGTCCCTAGCTGCTGCTTGATATTAGCTACAATTTGCTGTAAATTTTCAATAACTGCCAATTTTGAATTTTGAGCAGTAAGATCATGGACCTGTCTTCTGATATCCTCAAACAAGGCATGCAGTTCATTAATATGTTGATTGGTTGGTAGAGTGGCAACTGTCTGAGTGAGATGTTTGATCTCTGCCTGGATATTCTTGACATCTTCTGATTTCAATATCCTATTCACTGGCCTCTTAATATTTTTAAGTTCCTGTGATGTAGGAAGATTTGATACTGTATTTTGCAAAGATTCAAGTGCCAATTTCACATTATTTAATTCAGAAGCATCAGCCACATTTTGCATAGCATTTTGGAGCAGGGCTATATCTGCCTGAGTGGGTGTGGATTGTTGTAAAATTTCAAGTTTTGTTTGGATATCATCGATCAAGTGATGAAAATGAGATAGCTCAGATTCAGTGTTGAGGTTTTCAAGCTTTGTGATTTGGTGCTGGACACTGACAAGTGTATCTACAATCCCAGGCAATCGGGATTCTTGTACATTTGCCAAATCACTTTGCACTGCTGCTATTGTACCTTCAAGATGGGTTATGGTACTTTGAATTTTTCCAAAATCTTCATATGTTTCAAGTTGCAGCTTAATATTTGCTACACTGCGAGTTATTGCATTCAAAGCATCAGAAGATGGCAAATTGTTCATAAAATTTTCAAGTGTCTCAATTTTTCCTTTAACCTCGGCTATGGCATTGTTCAAGGGGTCCAGATTAGGTATCTGGAGTGATTGAATCTGTTCCTTTAGAGTGGAAATCACTAGATCAAAATCTTCTTGTGATTTTATGCTTTTGACAATTGTTTGGAGCTGTGTCTGGACATTATTTATCTGCTCTTCTAATTGTTGTTTCAATTGCTCGGAGTTGGTGTCCTGGGTCTTAAATTTGGCTTGAAGAGCTGCTACAGCTTCTTCCAAACTTTGAAAATTATCCAATGTTGCCAGATCAGTATATTTCTGAAGCAATAATTTGAGTTCAGAATCAATTTTAAGAAGAGGGTCCATGCATTGTGATTGCAAATTTGTAATTTCTAATTGAAGACTGGCATTCAGTGTGGTTTGTAAAGCTTGTAAATCACTTCTTAATTTCTTGACTCTGACATCAAGCATCAGAATCTCATCACTGTGATCTTCATGTCTTGTATGGCCAAATATATCATTAGGCATTTTTGTTTTAGTGGTTATTTATTATTGAATATCTGATTCTTAATTCTATAAAAAAAGGGTATAAGCTTGTCATAAGATCCAGGGACCTCAATATATAAGCAGTCACCAGCAGAAACAGTATATACAGTGCCAGAAATCATGTTTGAGTGCTTAATTCTATAAATATTTCTCCCTATTGAAATCTTGACATCACCCTCAGGGGTTGTAATAAATTGCAATTGACCACCTACAGGTAATTGGTAATGATTTAAATTATTGTTAAATATGTACAATGTTTTGCCTGTTTCATCATCAACATCTGTAAGTATGCTGTTCAGATGAATAATTAACAAGCCACTCAGTTTAGACAGCATATCAGAAGAGGGTTGTGGTGTTGGCAGATCCATAATAGCTTGTTTTTTGAACCCAAATAAGTTCATAGGCATGTTTATTTATTTCAAATCATGCTCTGTAATTGGGCATTGATTACCACTTTTCAAATCACAATGCCCCCATGGTAGAGTATGTATGCCACATGATAAAATGCATCTCTTATCATCATGTGGGTCCAGGGCCACTTTTCTTACAATATTGCTAGTCAATAAGTGATCCACACTCTGAATTCTGGATTCTGATGTTTTGATTAAATTCTGGGATTTGAGGCAATTTTCATAATCTTCAAATACAAGCTCTTTTTCAACAGTTACTTTGCCAATACCCTTGGCCTTTTTGGCAACAGCGCCACTACATGTTTTAAAAGTATACATCTTGGCACTTAACCCAGCAAATTTCACAATAACATTACCAAGTGTCTCATCTTTTAACTTGCCAGGCACCTTTTTGTTGTGGTGTTTAATTATTGTATGTACACTTAATTATTGTATGTTCACTGGTATCAAAGTATTGAAACAATTCAGGCTGTGACATATCTTGATAAACATCTTCTGTTTTAATATCAAGAATAAAACTATCCGTGTCCATGTACATCAATTTTATATTATCACCATAAAAAGGTTTCAACACATCATAATACAATGTTAACATATGTAATTTGGCCAATTCCAATATCGCAGCCCCTACATAAATAGGTTTATCAAATTTGATCTTTGTTTTCTTCATGTTGAAAAGTGCCATGTGCTCATCATAAATTCTTCTATAATTGAAATTAGGCTTTGCAACCAATTTTTTGCTCAGGCTGGGGTCAGTAATTATTTTAACATCGGTATGTTTTCTGACATTTTCAATAGTTTTGCCATACACTGAATTCACCATCAATTTAAACAAGCCCTTATCAAATTGGCTCTTTGCAGATGTTCGAAGCTCTGTATTTGTATCAATGTATGGTTTCAACCATTCTGAGTGCCTGAACCTCAAAACTTTTCCAACTTTGGTCACTTGAACACCATGTTTCATCAGGAACTGGAGGTTTTTGTAATATATGACATAGCCTTGTTTCGGCTCCAGAGTCATCATGAGCTTCTTCTGTTTAGAGCCAGGTGAGCACTGAACCTCGGGAATTGGGGGCAGATCAGAAAATTTATTGTGCAAATCATCAGGAATTGTCAGATCAGCCTCTAAGAATAGGCCATAGTCACTGTCATCAAAATCTTTAAGATCTTCAATATTGAAATTTTCAACCCACTCAAGCCCTGCATATGGCAGTTTTTGCATCATGGCATGACCATAGAGGCTGTTGGCATCTACATACACTATATAATTTGATGGCCGTGCTGGATCATAATCAGGCATATATTTGTTATTTGCTCTGGCATATCTCTGGGAACATTGCACCATCCCCCCTCTTATACATTTCTCCATAAACAGATACTAATCTTGATCGTGGATCAGATCCAAATGCATGTTAGTGTTCAAAAACGTTGCAGACCATGCTAGGCTCGGGGCACTGAAAAAATATATTGGATCCAGTCTATAATTTTGCATAGAAGATTTTCTGAATGCCTGCAATATATCAGCTAAGAGGGTGACATCAAGTTTCAAATATGCCATGTGATAATCACCAAATGTCTGGCAATTTAAATTGTTCCACATCAATTGGGCATGGTGATAATCTTCATCAGTGATTCCAGATCCTCTGATTTTGCTGTAAAACTCTTCTTGTGGTGGCAGGGAACACTCATCAAATTTAGAAAAATCTGTAACATAGTCATATGGATATACACCCTTCCGCCTAATTAATTTCAGGTCCTGATTTGGAAACAAGGCACTTGTGATTTTGAATTGATCATCAGATAATTGATTTGCCAGTGTAGCCAGGCTAGCAGATAAAATTCTGTAAGAATCAAGAAATCTTAATTGAATAGGAACACCATTAACTTTAATTATTTTGCTAATAGATATATATTTCTCATCATTTTCAGCTAAAATATTTAAATTCTGCTTGTCAAACCCCTCGTATCTGATCAAATGATGGAAATCATAATTGGATGCACCATGGCAAAATATGGGGACAAATCTTGGTCTCTTGATCTGAATATTGCAGCTATTACACAGGGCCATTAAGAATTTACCATCTGTATGAGAATGGTGTTTCACCTTGATATTTGTATCTGAAAATTCACAATCACATACCGGGCATTTTTCTGCATTGTTGAAATCCTCAATCTGTTTCTCTGTTAAAGGCAACATAGGTTTTGATTTTAATAAGATGTTAGATGCTATGTCACGGCACTCATTTTCTATTCTATGTGCAAATATTTTGATGGCATCTGGTCCCATGTATAAGTGTGGTTCACTAGCTACACCATCCCGTATAACTATATAACAAAAGCTGGAAGGTTCATGTAGCTGGTATGGTGTAATTGAAGATTCTTCAGGATCTGGATTGCAGAATGCAAGAGGTTTGAGATTTGATTCAAAATCACAGACAATATATGCTGGGTGTTCCAACAAGGCTTCAAACTTTTTGAATTTGCAATTTTCACTTGGATTGGGCATCACCATATGAACAGGTTTATGGTTGCCACAGTATTTCAGATGCTCAATTAACTTGTTTTTGGCAATTTCTGCATTCACTTTACAAACCCCTTTTATTATTTTTTTACCATCAAATACACATAAACATCTTCTGCACAACTTGAATATTGTATTGGATTTGTCTAGTTGTGTTCTCACTAAAGCTTCAAGACTGTGTATCAGAGTGTAATGATATGTGCCATCCCCTTCAATTAAGAGCAAATCAATCGGAACAGCAGATTCATCATCAATTGTACTGATTCTGAGAGGTGCTATCAAGCAATTGCCAGTGGAACAAATAAATACATTAATAGATAATTGTCTGCCATTGATGTGCCTGGCCTTTTTTTCAAATTTATCAATATTCTGAACAGACATTGGATATTCTAAACCCTCCATTGCTTCATCAAAATCATTTTCATGTTGTTTGTAATAATTTATTCTCTGAGGATTTCTTGAAACTGGAAACAAAGCAGCTAATATACACCACAAAAAGCATTTCTGGTCGGTATTTTCAATATTGACCACGGCTCTTTTGTTTTTAATATTGGCAGGTAATGGCAAATATGTAGATCCTTGTAATGGGCTGAATTCAGAAATATTAACATATAACTTGTGTGATGAACCGCATAGGCTCCATCCTGACTTTTTTGCTGCAAATTCAGAGTGTTTAATATTCAATTGATCCATCAACCTGCTTATTATTTTGTCTGAATTTGAATTTGAATATACAGGTACAGTTTCTGTTATGTGGGGCTGTGTAAATTTTGTGCCATTTGGTTTCTTATATTGTGCAAACAATTTGAGGGACAGCTTATAAGAGCCATTTTGTGCATTTAGAATTGCCTGCAGATCAGGATTTACACTGTTCAAAAAAGTCTTAATTCCACATCTTGGCTCTGATACAAACCGATAATCTCTTAATTGGCCATTAAAACTGCTATGGATAGGCTCATAGCGTGGCTGCTTTGCTGCTCTAGCATTAACAGGTGCTTCATGCTTCCTTTTCAGACCAGATGTAGATGGTTGTGAGGGCAATATTGATGACTGTGCAGAGCAAGTATCTTTATGTGTATATGTGAAGTATTGCATGCTATATTTTTTATGGCATTTGGGGCATATTTTTGTGGGAGTTCTGCATTTGTCCGGGTTACAAATCTTTTGATGCTTGGCCCAATTGGGGCGGGATATATTCTTATTGCATTGATTACAATGTTTTTGACTTGGCATTTTTGTTGTTGTTTATTATATACAATTTCTTGGGGTTCAAATCAAAACTCTATGCTGGATAAAAAATATCAGTTGGGTTCAGCACTGTGCTTTGTGTGTGTGTGTATGTGTGTATACACTTAATATTTTTGGCTTTGGTATTTATATACAATTTCTTGGGAATCAAATCAAAATTCTATGCTTAATAAAAAATATCAGTTGGGTTCAGTACAGACAAAAAAAAACTGCATAGCTCTATGTCAATTAGTTCTTGAGATTTTGTATTTAGGAACCACTTTGGCGGGAATAAAACTGCCCGGGCGGGGAATATTAATCCCACAGCTCCGCGGGGCGAGAATCTGAGAAACTGCCCCGAATATTGATCCCACAACTCCGCGGCACGGCCAGTTCCTCTGCCCGGGCGGGGAATATTGATCCCACAACTCCACGGCGCGGGAATCTGAGAAACTGCCCCGAGTATTGATCCGTGCAGAGGAACTGGCCGTGCCGCAGCTCCTCGGTGCGAGAATCTGAGAAACTGCCTGAGTATTGATCCGTGCAGAGGAACTGGCCGTGCTGCAGGCTTTTTTTCAGCGGCCTTCAGAGGCACTGACCTAGCACAAATACCTGCACAGACATGCATGTCCCAGAAGGCACTGACCTAATGCCATGTATATTGATTTTATATAACAACTTAGACAGATATAGGCCTGACTCTAAATATGAATAGATTACAACAAACAAGCTGGATGTAACAAATATCAGATTTTGTATAAAAAAATGCAAAATATCCCAGTTTCAATTCAATCCATTTATCTGAATCGAAGAAACCAACAATTCACATATCCCCATATCATTGTATGCTTGCCCTATTAGTACCTCTTTTGCTGTTGTGCTCAATTAATTTTCACTAATTGGCAATTTTCTTGAAGAGGCCTAATAGAACAAGATACGGCGGTATGAGAAATATGTGAATTGAAGATATTTTAGCAATATACGACGTCTTAAGAAAGGCATATTCGGCTCCAAAGTACTTTGTCTAATGCTTACTACCATTCCCTATTACTGGCAAAAAGAGTTAAAAATATTGACATATTGAAAAAAATTGACTTGTTCCCAAGTGTTCACCGAGTTCAGACATTTGCACATAGATGGCCCTGTTGTTGTTGCTTATCAAATATATATATATTTTTTTGGAATATCTCTAAAACAGGCAAATTTTGTTTACTGTTTTCTACAATTGGCAATACTGACATGTATTACACACCAGATGAATTCAAAGCACAGAGACCCATGTTTGTAATCAACACTTCAAAAAGAAAACAAGTTGTGGTGAATGACAGGACAAACATTAAAATTATCTGTGAATTCCATGAGGCATTACCTGATGACACCATATGTAGTGTTATTCTCATAGGTGAAAAATCATATGTTTATGATGTAAGAAATGAGAGAGTCACAGAGCAATTCTAGAGGGTCTCTGCATATTGCATTTTTTTTAATAAACAAATTGAAGCTGGTATCCAATTGAACTTAAACCAGAAGTAAATATGTATGGGTGTGTGTGTAGGTGGCTCTTATAAGCAGCTTGGCCTAGTTTTAAGTATGGCTAAAAAAATATCAAGAGGGGCATATTTTTGACAAGTTTATGGACAACAATCTCACAGAAGTGCCTTTTGTAAGTATAGACAAATCAATCTGAGGAGGTTCATACTTTCCGAGAAATTCCCGAGGGCATTTTTACAAAAATCTTGGATTAGACGGGGTTCCACACTTGAGCAAAAAGCTCATATGGGCATGTTGAGCTTGTTTTAAGTATAGCCAAATCTGCTTGAGAGGGGTTCATACTTTCTTGAGTTTATCCTATATACTTTTATACTACTATTTCTGTGATTTTGGAGAAAGCAATGGCATCCACCACCAGTTTCAATCATAAAAATGATAAAACTGAATGTGTTACTTGCGAAAAATTAATATCTAAAACTAATATTAGCAAACACAGGGCAAGATGTAGCGAAACAGGTTCGAGAATTAATTGTTCCTTACCTTCTAAGTCTTGTGCTCGATGTGGAAAGATGATTAGCATTACAAATTTAAGTAAACACCTCAAAATTTGCAAACCATCGACCGGACAAGCATCGAAAAGGAAAATCGATAATGCAGATACGGAAGCTTCCACTTCCAAGCAAATTAAATTATCCAATTAGATCTGCATTCAACGACCAACTCCAGGATTTTTCAATTAAGTCAGAAGCAGGCCGTGACATCCTTAGTTTCTTGCATGAAACGAAAACATCTGTACTAAATATTTTGAAAGATAAACTTGAAAACAACTCTATAAAAGTATATGTTGTTCTGTTTTCCGAATACGAGAAAGTTGATGGCACAACGAGTATTTTTTATCATCGTACAAAAAACCAGACTCTTTATTTTGCTGACGTCGAAAATTTAGACAACTTCTATTATAAAGTTTCCAACGAGCTGGTTAAGAAACACGACGAGATCGAGGCTAAAGGGTCGGGATGGTCTCTGTGTGGAAGTCCTCACACGTTAACCGTTTACGTGAACCGATTCTCGCCTCTTCGCGCTTCCAGCTACGTTCCTCTTCCACCGAACATTCAACACAAGAGAGCTGTGTTAAATATACAGAACAGCGATAAAAAATGTTTCCTTTGGTGTATATTGGCTGCACTGCATCCTGTTTATTGCAAAAATAATCCACAGTGGGTTGGACATTACAAACAATACGAGTCCGACTTTGAAAGTGTAATGTCTGACATTGAATACCCGGTGACATTGTCGGATATAACAAAGTTCGAAAATCGTGCAGGAAAACGCATCGCTATTAATGTATATTCCTTCACGTCAGGTAAATATCTCGTGCATCCCGTCAGGATAAGCGATATCGACGATGACGATGCTTGTGTAATAAATCTCCTTCTGATTTCCAACGAGGATGTCTATCATTACACGCTAATTCGTTCAATGTCTCGATTACTAGGAAGCCAAACAACCAAGCATGAACATTGCATCGAAGTTTGCCCGAGATGCCTAACCATGTTCGACGATCGAAAACAACTCGATTATCAAAATTACACCGGACGTCAAATTGCTATCGATAAACTTGTCGAACATAAAATTTATTGCGGCGACAACAGACCGGCTAGAACGTTGATGCCCGAAACGAACGAAGTCGAAGAATTCAAAATGCACAAGGCATTGTTGGAACATCCCGCAATCATCGTCGCAGATTTCGAGTCTTTCCTGAAACCACTCTCCTACTGCGAACCGGATCCTGAAATTTCCTCCACAACGCCGTACCAGCTTCATCAACCTAATAGTTTCCGCTATGTTGTTGTGTGACGTGATAAAATAAATGAAGCATATATATACCGCGGGCTAAATGTAATCGAACACTTCAAAACCGATGGCACCTTTAACTGAAAATGAACTTCAAAATTACAATTCCACTGAGGTGTGTCCGGTATGTGATCAAAATGTCACTGATGAGAACAAAAAAATATTCCACCACGATCATTTCAGCGGAAACTACATAGGTGGAATTTGCAACACATGCAATCTTAAAATCCAGAAACCTAAATTCATCCCCATATTCTTTCACAACGGAAGCGGATATGATTTTCACCACCTGGTGAGACATCTTGGATACGATCCGAAACGTATAGGTGTCTTGGCCGAGAATGAAGAACGCTACATTAGT
Organism: Lepisma saccharinum; assembly: GCF_977018435.1. NCBI lineage: Eukaryota > Metazoa > Arthropoda > Insecta > Zygentoma > Lepismatidae > Lepisma > Lepisma saccharinum. Next base: position 5,307,015 of record NW_028142891.1, read on the forward strand.
CTCAGCAAGCAAGTGTCGATTCCGGGAACGAAAAATACAATCGAGATGCGCTTCCTGGATTCGTATAGATTTCTCTCTGCAAGTCTGGATGCTTTAGCGAACAAACTCACCGACGATCAATTCAAAATAACTAGAGCTAGTTTTCCCAACGTAGACATAGAACTCGTTAGACGTAAAGGGGTTTATCCTTACGAATATGTTAGTGATAATTCTAAATTTAACGACGACGCTCTCCCACCTCCAAGAGAATTTTACAGCAGACTCAGAGAGAAAGGAATCACGGACGAAGAATACCAACACGCGCAACTCATGTGGGAGAAATTAGAATGTAGGACACTCGGAGACTACCACGACGCATACTTAAAATTAGACGTGACGATACTCGCGGATGTTTTTCAAGCGTTCAGGAAAACGGCAACGAATATTTATAAATTAGATCCAGCGTATTTCTACAGTCTACCGGGATTAGCGTGGTCGGCAATGTTATTCCAGACAAAGGTCAAGCTGGAACTGATATCGGACGTTGACATGTTGCTATTTATCGAAAGAGGGATACGAGGTGGAATGGTGCAATGCGTACAGACATATGCAAAAGCTAATAACGTACACATGAAAGAAGATTACGATTCAAATCGAGCATCGAATTACATCTTCTACGCCGACGTTAATAATCTACGGACATGCCATGGTTCAGAAACTTCCTTACGGGGGATTCGAATGGTTAGATCCCACTTCGATAGACATTATTCATTTCGACGATAGCGAGTGTGGTTTCTTCGCAGAGGTGGATCTCCAATTCTCCGACCACCTGCACGACACGTTTTCGGATTTGCCTCCGACTCCCGAAATCAAATGTCCACCCGACTCGGTTCAAGACAAGCTTTTGTTAACATTGGACCCTAAACAGAGATACGTCGTCCACTACAAGAATCTCCGGTTTTTGATTGGGAAGGGTGTTCAGATAGTAAATGTTAGAAGAATACTAAAGTTTAAAGATTCCACGTGGTTAAGACCTTACATAGAAACTAACACACAACATAGAACAGCTGCCACTTCCGATTTAGACAAGGACTTCTTTAAATTAATGAACAATGCGGTGTACGGAAAGACCATGGAGAATGTTAGAAAGCACGTAGACGTGAAATTAATTTCCGATAAGAATAAATGTCGGAAGTGGATAGCCGATCCTAGATTCAAGTCGAGAAAAATTTACAACGAGAATTTGGCACTTTTCAATCTAGATATAAAATTGATGAAATTCAGAAAACCAATTTACGTTGGCGCAACGGTTCTCGACTTGGCGAAACTTTACATGTTCGAATTTCATTATGACGTGATGAAACCCTTCTACAATGATAAAATATCACTTTTGCACACGGACACCGACAGCTTCATTTACAGCATACAAACACCTAACCTATACGAAGACATGAAAAATCCTTCCATGCTTGAGTATTTCGATACTTCTGCGTATCCTCAACCCAACAGATTTGGAATTCCATCTCGTAACAAAAAAGTCCTAGGTAAACTGAAAGATGAATGTAACGGTGATATTATTGTCGAGTTCGCGGGTTTGCGTTCGAAGATGTATGCCATGAGAACAGAGAGTAGCGTCACGAAGAAAGCAAAAGGTGTGGGCAAAAATAGGGTGGAGAACAAACTCACCTTCCACGATTACATCGATTGCCTTTACTCACAATCGACAATACTAAGTATAGAACAAAGAATCCAAAGTGTAGACCACGTGATTACAACAAACAAAGTTAGGAAAGTAGCATTAGATCCGCATGACGATAAGAGATGTATTTTGTCTTGTGGAATCCACACGTTGCCTTGGGGACACTATCGTTTAGAAATTAGTAAAAATTGTAGGCAATGCAATTGAAAAAAAACTTAAATAACTATAACTAAAATAAAAAAAACTTTAACTGTCTCACATACACAATAAATAACTAGCAAGGACAATGAATCTCTTTGGTTTCCGAAAGCAAACAATGGAGACTGTACACCGCACGGCAGATCATGAATTTCTACCTTCCATGTTATCTAAACTCAACGGCCTGTTGATCACCGTTGCAACGTTTAGAAAGTCGTTGATTTTGTTTCTGTATTTTCCGTCGTTGGGTTTCCACGTCACGTCGATCGTCGCGAATCCGAAATCGTCACTGTTCCAGCAAGAAGAGCAGCGTTCCGAAAATTGATTGATCAACAGGCCGTTGAGTTTAGATAACATGGAAGGTAGAAATTCATGATCTGCCGTGCGGTGTACAGTCTCCATTGTTTGCTTTCGGAAACCAAAGAGATTCATTGTCCTTGCTAGTTATTTATTGTGTATGTGAGACAGTTAAAGTTTTTTTATTTTAGTTATAGTTATTTAAGTTTTTTTCAATTGCATTGCCTACAATTTTTACTAATTTCTAAACGATAGTGTCCCCAAGGCAACGTGTGGATTCCACAAGACAAAATACATCTCTTATCGTCATGCGGATCTAATGCTACTTTCCTAACTTTGTTTGTTGTAATCACGTGGTCTACACTTTGGATTCTTTGTTCTATACTTAGTATTGTCGATTGTGAGTAAAGGCAATCGATGTAATCGTGGAAGGTGAGTTTGTTCTCCACCCTATTTTTGCCCACACCTTTTGCTTTCTTCGTGACGCTACTCTCTGTTCTCATGGCATACATCTTCGAACGCAAACCCGCGAACTCGACAATAATATCACCGTTACATTCATCTTTCAGTTTACCTAGGACTTTTTTGTTACGAGCTGGAATTCCAAATCTGTTGGGTTGAGGATACGCAGAAGTATCGAAATACTCAAGCATGGAAGGATTTTTTATGTCTTCGTATAGGTTAGGTGTTTGTATGCTGTAAATGAAGCTGTCGGTGTCCGTGTACAAAAGTGATATTTTATCATTGTAGAAGGGTTTCATCACGTCATAATGAAATTCGAACATGTAAAGTTTCGCCAAGTCGAGAACCGTTGCGCCAACGTAAATTGGTTTTCTGAATTTCATCAATTTTATATCTAGATTGAAAAGTGCCAAATTCTCGTTGTAAATTTTTCTCGACTTGAATCTAGGATCGGCTATCCACTTCCGACATTTATTCTTATCGGAAATTAATTTCACGTCTACGTGCTTTCTAACATTCTCCATGGTCTTTCCGTACACCGCATTGTTCATTAATTTAAAGAAGTCCTTGTCTAAATCGGAAGTGGCAGCTGTTCTATGTTGTGTGTTAGTTTCTATGTAAGGTCTTAACCACGTGGAATCTTTAAACTTTAGTATTCTTCTAACATTTACTATCTGAACACCCTTCCCAATCAAAAACCGGAGATTCTTGTAGTGGACGACGTATATCTGTTTAGGGTCCAATGTTAACAAAAGCTTGTCTTGAACCGAGTCGGGTGGACATTTGATTTCGGGAGTCGGGGGCAAATCCGAAAACGTGTCGTGCAGGTGGTCGGAGAATTGGAGATCCACCTCTGCGAAGAAACCACACTCGCTATCGTCGAAATGAATAATGTCTATCGAAGTGGGATCTAACCATTCGAATCCCCCGTAAGGAAGTTTCTGAACCATGGCATGTCCGTAGATTATTAACGTCGGCGTAGAAGATGTAATTCGATGCTCGATTTGAATCGTAATCTTCTTTCATGTGTACGTTATTAGCTTTTGCATATGTCTGTACGCATTGCACCATTCCACCTCGTATCCCTCTTTCGATAAATAGCAACATGTCAACGTCCGATATCAGTTCCAGCTTGACCTTTGTCTGGAATAACATTGCCGACCACGCTAATCCCGGTAGACTGTAGAAATACGCTGGATCTAATTTATAAATATTCGTTGCCGTTTTCCTGAACGCTTGAAAAACATCCGCGAGTATCGTCACGTCTAATTTTAAGTATGCGTCGTGGTAGTCTCCGAGTGTCCTACATTCTAATTTCTCCCACATGAGTTGCGCGTGTTGGTATTCTTCGTCCGTGATTCCTTTCTCTCTGAGTCTGCTGTAAAATTCTCTTGGAGGTGGGAGAGCGTCGTCGTTAAATTTAGAATTATCACTAACATATTCGTAAGGATAAACCCCTTTACGTCTAACGAGTTCTATGTCTACGTTGGGAAAACTAGCTCTAGTTATTTTGAATTGATCGTCGGTGAGTTTGTTCGCTAAAGCATCCAGACTTGCAGAGAGAAATCTATACGAATCCAGGAAGCGCATCTCGATTGTATTTTTCGTTCCCGGAATCGACACTTGCTTGCTGAGACTAATGTAGCGTTCTTCATTCTCGGCCAAGACACCTATACGTTTCGGATCGTATCCAAGATGTCTCACCAGGTGGTGAAAATCATATCCGCTTCCGTTGTGAAAGAATATGGGGATGAATTTAGGTTTCTGGATTTTAAGATTGCATGTGTTGCAAATTCCACCTATGTAGTTTCCGCTGAAATGATCGTGGTGGAATATTTTTTTGTTCTCATCAGTGACATTTTGATCACATACCGGACACACCTCAGTTGAATTGTAATTTTGAAGTTCATTTTCAGTTAAAGGTGCCATCGGTTTTGATGTAAGCAGTACGCTACCAATTACCTCAACCTCCTCCATAATTTTATCCAGGAAGTGTTCGATTACATTTGGCCCGCGGTATATATATGCTTCATTTATTTTATCACGTCGCACAACAACATAGCGGAAACTATTAGGTTGATGAAGCTGGTACGGCGTTGTGGAGGAAATTTCAGGATCCGGTTCGCAGTAGGAGAGTGGTTTCAGGAAAGACTCGAAATCTGCGACGATGATTGCAGGATGTTTGCAACAATGCCTTGTGCATTTTGAATTCTTCGGCTTCGTTCGTTTCGGGCATCAACATTCTAGCCGGTCTGTTGTCGCCGCAATAAATTTTATGTTCGACAAGTTTATCGATAGCAATTTGACGTCCGGTGTAATTTTGATAATCGAGTTGTTTTCGATCGTCGAACATGGTTAGGCATCTCGGGCAAACTTCGATGCAATGTTCATGCTTGGTTGTTTGGCTTCCTAGTAATCGAGACATTGAACGAATTAGCGTGTAATGATAGACATCCTCGTTGGAAATCAGAAGGAGATTTATTACACAAGCATCGTCATCGTCGATATCGCTTATCCTGACGGGATGCACGAGATATTTACCTGACGTGAAGGAATATACATTAAAAGCGATGCGTTTTCCTGCACAATTTTCGAACTTTGTTATATCCGACAATGTCACCGGGTATTCAATGTCAGACATTACACTTTCAAAGTCGGACTCGTATTGTTTGTAATGTCCAACCCACTGTGGATTATTTTTGCAATAAACAGGATGCAGTGCAACCAATATACACCAAAGGAAACATTTTTTATCGCTGTTCTGTATATTTAACACAGCTCTCTTGTGTTGAATGTTCGGTGGAAGAGGAACGTAGCTGGAAGCGCGAAGAGGCGAGAATCGGTTCACGTAAACGGTTAACGTGTGAGGACTTCCACACAGAGACCATCCCGACCCTTTAGCCTCGAACTCGTCGTGTTTCTTAACCAACTCGTTGGAAACTTTATAATATAAGTTGTCTAAATTTTCGACGTCAGCAAAATAAAGAGTCTGGTTTTTTGTACGATGATAAAAAATACTCGTTGTGCCATCAACTTTCTCGTATTCGGAAAACAGAACAACATATACTTTTATAGAGTTGTTTTCAAGTTTATCTTTCAAAATATTTAGTACAGATGTTTTCGTTTCATGCAAGAAACTAAGGATGTCACGGCCTGCTTCTGACTTAATTGAAAAATCCTGGAGTTGGTCGTTGAATGCAGATCTAATTGGATAATTTAATTTGCTTGGAAGTGGAAGCTTCCGTATCTGCATTATCGATTTTCCTTTTCGATGCTTGTCCGGTCGATGGTTTGCAAATTTTGAGGTGTTTACTTAAATTTGTAATGCTAATCATCTTTCCACATCGAGCACAAGACTTAGAAGGTAAGGAACAATTAATTCTCGAACCTGTTTCGCTACATCTTGCCCTGTGTTTGCTAATATTAGTTTTAGATATTAATTTTTCGCAAGTAACACATTCAGTTTTATCATTTTTATGATTGAAACTGGTGGTGGATGCCATTGCTTTCTCCAAAATCACAGAAATCAAAAAATGTAGTATATAGCGATACAATTTTCAGGTATGTTATTTTATATAGAATTTCTTGGAGTGATTCCAAAACTCAAAAATTCAATCTACTGTAAATAGAATTTCAGGTATGTTATTTATATAGAATTTCTTGTGTGCGAATACAAAAACTCAAGAATTCAATCTACTGTGAATACAATTTTCAGGTATGTTATTTTATATAGAATTTCTTGAGGTGATTACAAAACTCAAAAAAATCAATCTACTGCGAATATAATTTTCAGGTATGTTATTTTATATAGAATTTTCTCAGGGCGAATACAAAACTCAAAAATCCAAGACAGTTCAGTTTTAACGTGTTCATATTTGAAAAAAAAAAATGCAAAATACGCCTTGGAGATTTCAACCAATCCACTTTACTAGATTGGCGAAACTCTAACTATTGTTATTTGGAACCTTTAACCTTTTTTTTGGTGACGTAGAGTACGCGTAGAGAGGTTGGGTTTAGTGTGTCGGTCGAGTCTCGGTGTACTCTGTCCTCCCATACCAAAATAAACATAGGTCGTCATGGAACAAAAAAAAATGTACCGAAAATTTTCTAAGTCCAGCGTTAAAAAATCTTAAATTGCAAATATCTCGAAAATGGTAAGAGCTATCGAAAAAATATATCGAAAAACACCCCCATACAGCATCGTTAGATGCCCCCTGTCGATTTTGGAGGTGTAGAATACGTATACCAAGTTTTGGTGGTCCTGGGGTCAAGGGGCAAGAAGTTAGCCCACCCCCTCCCAAAAACTTTGATCACTCGTAGTAATTTTTGAACGAATAGTCGTAGAGAGGTCGGGTTTAGTGCGTCGGTCGAGTCTCGGTGTCCTCTGTCCACCCATACCAAAATAAACATAGAACCACTTTTTTTCATCAATCGAAAATTTTCTAAGTCCTGCGTTAAATTGCAAATATCTCGAATTTTTGACAAACAGAGGTGTCCCATAGGACCTTTGAGAAAATAAAAACACGTGAAACTCTACAGAGGTGTGGTAATCTATAACCGCAGCCGTTAGAACATTTATTTTTTTTTTTACTTTTTTTGGTTGGGCACCACGCACACTCCTGGCGAGGTTATATAGAGGCCAGGGAATCCTAAAAAACAACAATTATTTATTTGTTTGTTTGTTTGCGTCACACAATACGGAAAATAATGAGAGGCACATCGTTTCCCCGAGAGAGAAAGAGGTTTACAAAGGTCACGATATATAAACATTTTGGTCCCGGACTTGGAAAATTACGATAAGGTGCACTCATCCTTCAAAAGGTGAGAGGGTGAGAGTGCATCTTTCACTCATCACTGCTTTTCTGCGCCGTGAAACATCGTCAGCGCAATAAATAAGGCGCGGAACGTGGAGAGAAAGTGAGTTTTTCAGGAATTTAAAATTTTGGGTTCATCAGCACTAAGGCTATTTTGCACCCGTCACATTATACGGCCAGCCCCTTATCTTTACACAGAACAACTCTAACGTTGCATAAATAAAATCATAAAATATTAAAATCTTCTGACTCCCGTTGAAAGTTGAGGCTGTAAAGAAGCACTCTGCACAAATAAGGTCAAAACACAGGAAAACACAAACAAAATTATACTGGCCATGGGGCCAGTCACCAGAGTCTCGTTAGTCTGCAGTCCAGGGTGTACTATGTGGAAGGAGCACCCCTTACACCCCACATCGCTTAAGAAACGCGTGGGGGGGAAGTGGTACAATATCAACTAAATGATAAGACAATCAAAAACTCCAATGTATTTTTCATATACGTACCTAGGTATAATATCACAAAATGTGAAAATTTTACAGCATTTTACGAGAGTTTACTCATTCCCTCATTAAGTGTGAATTACATGCATAAACATAATCTATTCAAATCGACTCAGGTTTTGGATTGCTATCAATTTTACTGCTTGTCAGGCATGTATTACAACTGACAGATAGGTTGTGAAATAGAACATGATCCAAAAACTACGATTACCCACCTTTCTCTCTCCATACCTGCCAAATGGAACTTTATAGATCGACCACAAGGGAAAAACCTTCGACGAAAAGTCCCCGTGCAGCTTTCTCTTTTTCCGTTCAGCGTGGGCCATAAGAAAGCATGGTCAATTCTTCCCCTCCCCTCCATGCGGGACCACGGTACACAGGAGTCGTAGGTCTGCGCAGGTTTTTTTGCTTGTGGTTCCACTATAGATACAAGGAACATAATGTGAAGAACACCAATCACGATCTGGCAATTCTTTGTGAAAAACAAAAGTTACTTGAAAATATATTTGCCAAGTAATGCCTGAATCAGCCATGTCTAGATTTCCTGAGGTTTTACCAGTGGAACAAATTCCTAGAAGTTTACTTTCATCAAGGAGCTAAGAAAATCAACCAACACTGAGAAACCACTGATAAAGAACTCTTTTACCAAATTCACAGGTTAATTTTAAAAAGCTCTGATTGGCTGTTTCACTGGCCCAGAGAAGCTAGTTGCAATTGTGACATTATCTACTCATCAAAACCAGTCTAGCAGCTGTCTACTGGAAATCCAGTTCTGTACGATTGAGCCTTAAATCATCTAATCTCGCGACACATGCACATTACTACAAAATAGAAGTATTCGTGAAAGATACCAGGATCCACGTCAGTCCTAGCTTCACCTGATGTTTCAATGTTGTTTTACCGATATAATTAGTCTGTCAATGGTACTCTTTGACCACCATAACCCAGATGTTCCAATTAACTCCCTACATTGAGCTATGTATCACCTGTGTTGTGGCAGACACGAGAGATGTACATACACATAAACAAGACAGCCGGGGTGTAAGGGGTGACCTTCCACGTAGTACACCCAAATGTCAACCTCACTTCCACGTAGTACACCCTGGACTGGAGACTAACGAGGCTCTGGCGACAGGCCCCATGGTCAGTATAATTTTGTTTGTATTGTCCTGTTTTTGCCCTTATGTGTTCTGAGTGCCCCTTTACAGCGTCAGCTTTTAACGAAAGTCAGAACATTTTAATATTTTATGATTTTAGTTGCAACGATAGAGTTGTTATTTGTAACGATAAGGGGCTGGACCCCGTATAATGTGACGGGTGTAAAATAGCCTTAGTGCTGACGCACCCACAATTTCAAAATTAAATTCAAAAAATTCAAAAACAAGACAGCCAAAGGTTAGGTGAGACAGATTCATTCTCTGTAGCTTCATTAGTATAGCAGTGGGACAGTATGCCTGACCTTGGATTAAAATTTCTGAACTATCTATCATGCATGCTTCAAATGATGAAATAGGGATGTAAGGGGTGGCCCTTCCACTTAGTGCACCCAATAGTCAACCTCACTTCCACGTAGTACACCCTGGACTGGAGACTAACGAGGCTCTGGCGACAGGCCCCATGGTCAGTATAATTTTGTTTGTATTGTCCTGTTTTTGCCCTTATGTGTGCTGAGTGCCCCTTTACAGCGTCAGCTTTTAACGAAAGTCAGAACATTTTAATATTTTATGATTTTAGTTGCAACGATAGAGTTGTTATTTGTAACGATAAGGGGCTGGACCCCGTATAATGTGACGGGTGTAAAATAGCCTTAGTGCTGACGCACCCACAATTTCAAAATTAAATTCAAAAAATTCAAAAACAAGACAGCCAAAGGTTAGGTGAGACAGATTCATTCTCTGTAGCTTCATTAGTATAGCAGTGGGACAGTATGCCTGACCTTGGATTAAAATTTCTGAACTATCTATCATGCATGCTTCAAGTGATGAAATAGGGATGTAAGGGGTGGCCCTTCCACTTAGTGCACCCAATAGTCAACCTCACTTCCACGTAGTACACCCTGGACTGCAGACTAACAAGGCTATTTCGACTGGCCGCATGGCCAGTATAATTTTATTTGTGTTGTCCTGTGTTTTGTCCTTATTTATGCTGAGTGCTCCTTTACAGCCTCAGCTTTTAACGAAAGTCAGAATATTTTATTTATGGAACGTTAGAGTTGTTATTTGTAACGATAAGGGGCAAGACCCCGTATAATGTGACGGGTGCAAAATAGCCTTCGTGCTGACGCACCCAATATTTAAAATTCAAATTATGAAATATTAAGGTGTCCAATTACAATGTACCGTTCCATAAGAATTCAGAAAGATGAAAACTATAAAAAATATAACATATATATATAAGGTTTATTTTCACACTATACATATTATTTCATAAGCTGCGCACTTAGACTGACTGCAATTAAATTCAGTGCAGCAGCTTTCTCTTGTTCTGCATTTGCAATTTTTTGCACTGCTTCGGCTTGTTGGGCTTGATCAGCCGCAATGCTACTTAATGCCGGTTCTATGCTTTGCAAAGCAGCAGCATTAGTTTTTGTAGCAGATTCCAGAATCCGGAGTGCATCATGGGCGGATTCCCTCCCTTGCGACTTTAACAGGCACTTCCTCTTCCTGCTTTCGACGGGGCGAGGGCGCTTAGTAGGGATGCCATTTTCATCTCATCATTTCACCCATTCTTCACGTCCATATCTCACGTTTTCACCATTCCATCACGTCATTCATCTCCATATCTTTGACCTCCCTATACCTAAGGTAGGAAGGTCATTTTCATCTCATCATTTCACTCATTCTTCACATCCATATCTCATGTTTTCACCATTCCATCACGTCATTCATCTCCATATCTTTGACCTCCCTATAACTAAGGGTCCTGCTAGAGGAGACAACCTCGATAAAAAAAACCTATCCCAAGGTGTGAGTTGCACGTGCCGATGGGACAGTGTTGGCAGCAGGGGTAGGTGCAGTCGCGAACGTGGCCTCGGGGATTTCGGTTTGGTCCTCGAGTAGCCTCCATTTTTGGGGGTAGGCCTTCCTCGGCATAGAGGGCATGTCGAGGCGACAATTTATGGACCCTCCACACTAACAAATTTTGTATATGGGTACAAAAAACAACTCAAACGGGAAGAAAACCCCCAAAACGAGCGTGGCCTTCGAGTCCGCTTCAATTGGTGGAAAAGACAAGTAAGGTTCCACGTTATCTTGTAATTAGTATTATTCAGAAGACCGACGATGAATCTGGAACAACAACGAAGAAACATGGAGCAGCTAGCTACATTGAAGGACTTGTCACCATTTCTTATCAAGAAACAGCTAGACTACGCCGCTGGTTCAGATGTACCAGAAATAAAAAAACTGCGAAACGGGTGTCTACTGATCCAGACCAGCACAGATCGCCAGACCAACAATCTTCTAAAGCTAAGATCTTTGGGCGACTTCTCTGTTAATGATGAACCACATCGTCAACTTAACAGTAGTAGAGGTGTGATTCGCCACTGGGATCTGCTAAATGATGAGGAGGAAGAGATTCTTGAAGCACTCTCAGACCAACATGTCACCGCAGTACAGCGAATCAAGACGCGAAAATCCAGAGAACTTGTGCCAAGTGCTTCGATTATACTAACGTTCCAAACGACCACTTTACCAGATATTGTACAGGCTGGATATTTGAGACTCAAAGTCCGGCCGTTAACCCGACGCGGTGTTTCAATTTTCCAGCACTTTGGGCACACTCAGCCTTCCTGCAAGGCCACTACCGCCCTTTGTGGTAAGTGTAGTCTGCCTGATCATGGGACCGAACCTTGTTCTTCAGGTCCCAAATGCATTAACTGCCAAGACGAGCACCCAGTCTGGCATCATGACTGCCCCTCTTTCCAACAAGAGAAGAAAATCAGAGAGTTGCTTGTCACAGAGAAAATCTCTGCTGGTGAAGCAAAACAACGTCTCCGCGAAAGTATACGCACCACTTTACCTGTGCCATTCTCTACAGTTGCTGCAGCTGCTCTTACCCGTCGCAGTGTAGGTGTACAAACCAGCGACGTGTCAACCCAAACAACAGCGCTTCCCGTAGTAGCTCGCCCTGCTTCGAGGAAACCAGCAACCACTCCTCGGTCCACAGAGAAGAAGGTCAAGCAGGTACACACTAAAGAATACTTTCTGAAGTCCAGTACCTCTCCAGTCAGGGAGGCATCGACCACCCTGAGACTTAAAGCGCAGCTGAAAGCTGCCCGGCGGGCGCTAAAAGAACCCCCACTCCCCCTTCTTCATCCACTACGCCCTCTGTGTCCTTACCCGAGGACATGATACAGGACGAAGCCGGGGATGAAGAATTTATCAAGGTGACAGGGCCTAGAAATAGAGTACTCCTCAAAAGGTAACTATCATACCTACAGCCATGGCTTATTGTCTCCAATGGAACCTTAACGGTTTCCGTACACATCTCGAGGAACTGCAAATCTTAATATCTGAATTTGACCCTGCCATCATATGTCCCCAAGAAACACACTTTCGTCCAAATTAATCATTGATTCTGAACAGATACACGCTTTTCCGCACCGACAAGCTTCCTGAGGGTCGTCGTTCACGCGGTGGTGTTGCAATCGGTGCTCGAGATACCATCCACTCGACGCCAATCTTTCTCACCTCCACCTCCAAGCTGTCGCCGTGCGGGTTCATCTACCACAGGCAATATCTGTTGCTGTGTCTACATCACATGGGAGGAGCGATTTTTTCTTGAGGACCTCCTTTATATATTCGAAAAACTTCCGTCTCCTGTAGTTATTTTGGGCGATTTTAATTCCTACCAGCGTTTGTGGAGCTCCGTCCGTACAGAGCCCATGGGTCAAATTGTAGATCAATTCCGTGAGGCATCAGGTCTAACGTTGGTGAATGATGGGACTCCCACATATTTCAGTCCTTACTAAGGAACATACTCTGCGTTGAACTTGTCCTTCTGCAGTCCCAGCCTTGCTCCTACCATATCTTGGAGCCTTCACCCTGATATCTGTGGGAGTGACCACTTCCCACCCCAACTTTCGAACACCTTCAGCACTCACGTGAACAACACCCTCACTGGAATCTCAGTCGGGCCGATTGGGGTGCCTTCGAGCGTGCAGTAGACCTTGAAGTCGATCTTTCGTCGACTTTGCCAGCCATCGACGCCTTAGATATCTTTGTGTCACGAGTTGAATTTGAATTTGAATTTAAAATTTTGGGAGCGTCAGCTATTTTGCTCCCTTCACATTATACGGGTGCCAGCCCCTTACCATTACATATAACAACTCTAACGTTGCATTAAAAATCTTAAAATGTTCTGACTTCTGTTAGAAGCTGAGGCTGTAAACGGGCACTCAGCACACACAAAGACAAAACACAGGACAACACAAACAAAATGATACTGGCCATGCGGCCTGTAGCCAGAGCCTCGTTAGTCTTAAATCCAGGCTGTTCTAACGTGGAAGTGATTTTGACATTTGGGTGTACTACGTGGAAGGTCACCCCTTACACCCCTTGTGTCACGAGTGCATGATGCTGCACGCACCTCCATTCCACATCCCAGTGGACCTGAGAGGCGATGCCCAGTCTCCTGGTGGACTGCGGAGATCAGTGCAGCCATCAAGGACATCAATCATGCTCTAGATCGATTCAAGAGGAACCACACTGCCACAAACCTCGAGCAGTTCCGCATTAAACGTGCCTGTCGGGTCATTCGAGCCAGTAAGAAGGCGTGCTGGGTCCAATTCGTGTCTTCTCTGACGAAGCAGGCTTCGTCGAAAGCCGTTTGGACCAAAGTACGTCGCATCCAGGGAGGTGCATCTACTCCTCCGAGTGCTCTGGAGCACGATGGGACGTTGTACACTGATTCCGGAGACATAGCTAATATCTTGTCCACACAGATTTCTGGTGCGTCTAACTCGGAAAATTATGCACCACGTTTCCGCCGTGAGAAGGACCGTCAGGAACGACGCCCTCTAGTTTTTCGACGTCATAACACCGAGCCATACAACTCTCCATTCACTGAATGGGAGTTCGATCAAGCATTTCGAGATTCTATGAATACAGCTCCTGGAGTGGACAAGATCCACTATGAGATGCTTCGTCATCTGCCCATTGGAGCAAAACTTTTCCTTCTGGCAGTATTGAACAGGCTTTGGTTGGAGGATTCTTTCCCTACCTCCTGGAAAGAAGCAATTATCGTTCCCATCCTGAAACCAGGTAAACAACGCACCGCGGCCTCGAGTTACAGGCCTATTACCTTAACTAGCTGTGTGTGCAAGTTGATGGAACGCATGATCAACAAGCGTCTCGCCTGGTTTTTGGATTAAAACTCTTTGATAAGTAATTTTCAACATGGTTTTCGCTCCAACCGTTCCACACTGGGCCATCTGGTTCAGCTGGAAACACACATTCAGGACGTATTCCTCAACAAGGAACATTTAGTTGCAATTTTCTTTGACCTCCAAAAAGCATGTGACACAACGTGGCGCTTTGGCTTCATAAAGCAGCTCCATTCTTGGGGCGTCCGTGGCCATATGGCGTACTTTATTCAAAACGTTTTATCTGATCGTTTTTTTCCGTGTACGTGTTGGGAAGTCCTTTTCGGATGTTCACGAACAAGAGAACGGTGTCCCGCAGGGCAGCGTACTTAGCGTTATTCTGTTTGCCATAGGAGTGAACAGTGTTATGGCAAGCATTGTTGTCCCTGTACGTGTTGCATTGTTGCCCCAGTCGCCAGTTTATACGTAGAGACATCTGAGCCGTCGCTGTCTCTGCGAAGAAAGCGTCTGGTAGTGAACTACTTCATCCATCTTCGCTCGATGCCCTCACATTCATCCTATCATGCTGTGTCAGACGAGATTAGGCTGGCAAGGTATCGGCTCCACCCTAGTGTCACCAGACCATTGGTGTTGACAGTGATCTTCCTGACGTCTCTTCACTCATTCCGCTCTCCCTACCTGGGAGTTTCCTGCACCTTCCATCTATTTTTCTCTGACTGCCCTTCTTAAAGCAGAAACACCAATGATTGTATACCAGCAACGGTCTTTAGAACTTCGTGCGAAGCACCCCAATTTTAATTTGTTTTACACGGATGGGTGCAAGACAGTCGAATCAGTTGGTTGCGCCTTCGTTCTAGACTCTCAAAGTTCCAGTTACTTGTTACATCCTGCCTGTTCCATCTATACGGCAGAGTTGTACGCCATTCTAAAGGCACTGGACTTTGCAGACGTCAATGGTCTGAAGAAAGTCCTTGTGTGCTGTGATTCGACCAGCGTGTTGCAGTCTCTGGATTCGCCGTATTCCCGGCATCCAGTAGCGCAACGCATATTCAAACGGCTTGTGTCCTTATCTGCCAGCGCGGATGTACACTTCTGTTGTGTCCCTAGCCACGTGGTCATCCAGGGGAACGAAGCAGCTGATGCTGCCGCCAAGTCTGCTGATGCAGATGGCGATGTTCTCGTCCACCTTTTGCCAGCTAGCGACCTGCAGAACGTGTTCCGTTGTCGTCTTCTTGACACTTGGCAGGCCGAGTGGGATACGGAAACGGGGAACAAGCTTCACGCTATTAAGCCCACCACAGGTGCTTGGCGTTCCTCGTCCCGTCCCGTCTTACCCGCATACGTCTAGGACACAACCGTCTAACGCATCGTTACTTGCTGCAAGGGCTGGACCCTCCGTTGTGTTGTGTATGTAATGTCGTTTTAAGCATTCGTCACATTCTCGTTGAATGTGTCGATTTTTCTTACCTACGGCATAGTTTTAACCTTTCCGGCTGTTTGTCATCCCTCTTGGGTGATGACAGCAGCATTTTATCAAATGTTTTTAGGTTTTTGCGAAGAGCTGGACTCGTCTATCGTCTGAAAGGAGGTTTTTAGTTTGTTTTTTCTGACTTTTTAATGCGTTGTGTTTGTCTCGTGCAGGTCTTTTTACAACCTTGCACTTTTAATTTTTTCCCAAGGGGATATTTACACCCCTTTTTAAGATTTGAGTCAGAATTTTAGATAAGGGGCTATTTCCCCGTATACAAAGAAGGGTGCAAAATGGCCTTTAGTGCCGACGCACCCAAACAATTTTTAAATCAATCAATCAATTTATAGCTATTGGGGTGTAAGGGGTGATTTTCCACGTAATACACCCAACTATCAACCTCAGATCCACATACTACACACTGGACTGCATTTTGGTGACAAACGAGGCTCTGGCGACTGGCCCCATGGCCAGTATAATTCTGAGTCGTCCTGTATTTTGTCCTTATTAGTGCTGAGCGCCCTTTTTAGCCTTAGCTTTTAACCAAGGTAAGGAATTTTTAGTTTTCAGACGCGCCTTTATATTTGTTATTGTTAGGGGCTGGATCCCGTATAGTGTAACGGGTGCAAAATAGCCTCAGTTGCTATTCAAATTTTAATTCAAATTCAATGAATTGCATGTATGATTTATTTCAATGTTTATGTTCAGAAATTAACATGTCATAGTGATTCACTGAAGAAACAGAGTATACGGTTTCAATTTGGATACTTTTCAGACCTTTTATTAATTTATGTTCTTTCAAGAAAGAAGATGCAAATCAAGTTCGAGGAGCTTTTATCTGGGGGAAGATTTTGAATTTTCCACGTTCAAGATAGCAGGTTTTTACTTACACAGGCCTCTTTACTTTGGGACAATTATTTGCGTTTTCTGCACTATGGAACGATATTTTATATCACCTAAAACAACAAAATCTGTAGCTGTCATGCAGATGAGTATGAATGGTAAGAAGGTGAAATTGTTGGTAGGCTACCAATTTTGGATTATTGGCTGTGTAACACATATACTTCAACTAACAAACAGAAACCATTTTAGGTATCTGATTTAAAGAAATTCTATGGTCATCTTTGTAAACACAAAATAAGAAAAATACGAAAAAATTAGAATTGTTTACTTGTAAATTTACTGGGTCCGTGGTCGCAACCTGCCCCTTGATTTTTGAAGGGAAACAATTTTTTTTCGGAAGATTGTGTTTTGCTAATTGTAAAAAGCTAAATTTCGGAGCGCGAGAGACATATTTACGAAGCCTCAGCCGTTTATAATAGAGATATAAATTTAATTATTAATTATTATTGTTCTAAAAATTAAGTCCCGAATATTTGACAACTGTATGGCAATACACGAGAAAAATTGAACCGGCCTTTAGCCAAACACATGCATAATTCATGTTCGTATCTTTCTTGTTCTTTCTTTGGTTAACAAAAATCTGCAAGTAATAATTACGGCTCCTAATGTTTCGTTTAACTTATACATTAATTCCCAATAGTCTAATAGATACTTACAGTCGCTTGTCAACGGAAAATACATTGTTAATGGGAAGCACGCGTGCATGCTTGCGTACTAAGTTCTGTATAAAATACGCCATGTGACTACGGACACGCCGCGAATGGAGCTTCTGAAGAATACCAAATCGCCAAGTTGTATCATATGTCTTTTGGAGGTCTAAGAAGATTGCTACTAAGTGTTTATTCTCAATGAAAGCATCCTGAATATGTGTTTCCAGTTGAACCAGATGATCCAGCGTGGAACGGTTGGAGCGAAACCCAGATTGAAAGTTACTAATCAAGGAGTTCCCTTCCAACATCCAGCTGAGACGCTTGTTTGTCATACGTTCCATGCGTTTGCAAACACAGCTAGTTAAGGTGATTGGCCTGTAACTAGAGACTGTGGTGCGGTCTTTACCTGGCTTCTACCTTTGAATCAAGAGTCAGCTTTCTTTCGCGAGTGGTTGTGTCGTTCCGGTATTCCGCGACGCGACCCTCTGGTAGGGTGGAAAACAGTTGTGTGTGGTCCGCCACTGACAATCATTGGGAGGGGAATGTGTTTATTGATTACTGCCCAAATTTCATGAAAATTTGTCGACGGGGGCCTGAGATACAAGGAAAGGTTCGTCTATGAATCTAGAGAAAGTGCCATTATGCTTGGAAAGTGAAAGAAAGTGCATCTTGGTGTGAAAAAAATCCTCCCTGTAAACCCCCCAAGTGCATTATATAGTGGTGACCCCCCAATTGTCAAGAGGAAACCCCAGAGGACTTTCTGACATCCCAACTGGCACAAGGAGGGTAAGTACTGGTCTTTTATCAAGGGAAAACCACCCATATGTTATTCTTATGGGGATATTGAACAATCGCGCCGGGAACAGAAAGTAAGCCCCTAAGGATACTAGGATATAAATCCTTATCCTTTGAAAGACCTTTAACCCACGTAGGAAGGATCAAGGATCATAACCAAAAAACCGCATTGCGATACTACCCTTAATAAAGAACTTGTTGTGAAAAAACCTCCCCCATAGTAATATTATGGACAAATTAGGCTTAACTTTTTCGGAAGAGAATTTTGTGTTTCCAACTCAAAAACTAGACCTTGCTAAGGGGTGGGACTTATAACCCCTGAATGCGTCATCCCTCCCTGGTGTATTGGGACGATCACAACCCCCATAGGTGCAAGGGTAGTTTTTCCAACCCCAGTAAAGTGACTGCATGTGTCGGTGCTGGGCAGCCATAGCGATCGAGCGTTGATACGGACAGCGACCCTGGTTCGACGTGTTTCTGTCATCCGGGGCGGTGACGTAGTGCCACTTGAGAAATGCAGGACGTTGTCTGACAGCTGCGGCACGTGCAATAATAAAACAAACTCCACGTGCGCTTTTGGTGGGAGCGCTGTATCTGTGTCTTCTGCGCGGTTGCTGAGCCGCTCTTCAGTGATTACCGTGTAGTATGAAGGATGGGTCCTACGGGGGTCACCCCAAAGATAAACAACAATCGTTCCAACATTTAGCAGCCCCCCGACCCCTTTAAAAGGGGTGGTTTAACACGTTCTCCCCTGCCCAAGAGGAAACACGTCCAGGATAGCCCAGAACAAACCTTCAGTGCGTTTGAAAATAGAGCAGCGACCAGCAACTCCTCTTCAACCCCCACCCCTTCTTTCACCACCAACCCCTCTGGAAGTCAAATTTCAAAAATCCTGCCGGATTCAACGGAAGTACAATTAGGTGCCTTACAGAAGGTGCAACTTGATCTTACTACCCTTGTATGAAAAGAAAAAACTTAAGTTCAGATAAAAGAGCTCAATTCCTGTAGTTAATTGCAAAAATGAGCCATTTGTACACTGAAAAAACTGCAGAAACTAAATCCCTAAGAACGGCGTGTCTCATCCTTGAATCAAACCCTACCTCAACGGAAAGCAAGTCAACTTATGCCCAGACTCTCTCTGGACCAGCGATGCAGTATTCATTACGACGCAATACAACCAATCGGGGAGAGAAATGTCGGTAAATCCAGTTCGAGAAGGAGTAAGAATACAGGGAATGCGGTCAACACCAAAAACACTAATCGTGGAAATAGCCACAAAAGAAGATGCAGAAAAGATTATAAACAATCCTAAGCTCAAAGATAAGAAATTGAATGCGGAGCTACCGAAAAAGGGGAATCCACTCATGATTATTTACGATGTACCAACAAGAAAGCCTGAAGAAGAAATAACTGAAGAATTTTACGTGCTAAATGAAATCGAGGGAATTATGTCTCCAGAGGAATTTTCAAGCAAATTCAAGTTTAAATTTAAAACTGGTCCAAGAAACAAAACAACATGCCACGGAGTCTATGAGGTAGACCCTGCTCTAAGAAGAACCATATTGAAGATGGAAAAGATCCATTTGGCCAACCTCTCATTGTCAATGAGGGACTTTCTTTTAGTCCCTTTCTGCTTGCTGTGTAGAGACTATGGACACGTCGCGAAACATTGCAAGGGTAACAAATGCTGTATCAGGTGTAACAAATGCTGTATCAGGTGTGGATTGGAGGATCACGTAAGGGAGGAATTTGAATTTGAATTTGAATATAAAATTTTGGGAGCGTCAGCACTTAGGCTATTTTGCTCCCGTCACATTATACGGGGACCAGCCCCTTACCATTACAAATAACAACTCTAACGTTGCATAAATAAAACTCCTAAAATGTTCTGACTTCTATTAAAAGCTGAGGCTGTAAACGGGCACTCAGCACACACAAGGACAAAAAACAGGACAACATACACAAAATTATATTGGCCATAGTGCCAGTCGCCAGAGCCTCGTTAGTCTTTAGTCCAGGGTGCACTACGTGGAAGTGAGGTTGACTTTTGGGCGCCTACGTGGAAGGTACCCCTTACACCCCACGTAAGGGAGGAATGCAGAATAGACAATTTGATTTGATTTGATTTAGTTTATTTTACTTCGCGTTTTGTGCCTCTTGGCTAATTTGCAAAGATGGGGATGAGTGATGAATTGATGAATGGACATTCACAAACAACCAAGCCCGACCGGGATTCGAACCCGGGACCCTTGGCGTCGCAGTGCGATGTGCTAACCACTCGGCCACTGGGTCGGGCGCAGAATGGACAAGTCAATTGAAATTTGCATACCTTGCAAGAGAAGGAAGAGAAATTGCCACGAAAATCTGAAAGAGTGCCCTACATTAAAGTTTTTCCAACAGAGATTGATTGAAAAGACCAACTATGAATAGTGAAGTTAAAAGAAAAAGAAAAAATAGAAAGACTCCTAGCTGCCGACGACGAAATTCGGGACGAGCGGCGGCCTACGCACTGAGAAAACAAGAATTAAAATACACTCTTGAAACTACTTTTCCCATAGACTTAGCCCAACATTTAAATGTCTTAAACCACAACAAACTGCATCAAATCTCCTCCATACCACCCATAAATAACTACTCCTTCAACACTGTATCCCAACCTAACCAGGTTTATATACATTATCTACCCCTTCTTAGTAATTATATTCCAGGCCTAAACCCCTGCTCGATATTCTACCCCCAATACTTTCTACCTTCTCCTCCCTATTTGAGTCTTTCAACCCAAGAGCCCAGCAAATATGTATACAACTCACCCCCTCAATTTCCCATCTTAACTCAATCATTTCACACATCACCCTCTGACTGTTCAATCTTTATTCATCTCCAATCTGATTTATCGCCAGTACCCACGCTCTTGGAGACTTCCTCATTTTCAGAATCAGAATCATTAAATCCATCACCAATTGCTACTCCTATGTCCTTCCTTACGGACATATCTCTGACTATAGCCACACACCCACCCCTTATTACAATTCCCACACCCCCGGACAGCCCTGCATACCAAACGGAGAACTCCTGCACCTCAAACAACCAACCCCAAAGAATTACTCCCTCAAACTGCCGGGCTGAACCTACCACGTCCAGCAACCTCAATCCGGAAACCCCACCGTACCATTACCAAAATAAGTACCCAAACTTCACGGCACCTACACTAATGACATACCCCAAACCTGACACTCCAGATCTGCATAACACTGATATAAACCATGAAGCCATTTACAAAAACTTCAAATTGAACCTAAAGTTAAGCCGACTAGAAGAAAGGGACAACCTCGTTGCGGCGCTGCGCCTACAGGTCAGAATGAAACATGAAAACGGAAAGTTCAGCACCTCTCCTTTCCTGGATTTACTAGAATTGAACTGAACTGAACTGAACTGCAGGATTTACTAGAACAGGCACTACAGCGTAGAGATCTAAAATTGGACCTTGAGGTATACAAGGACTTTGCCACAGGATATGGAAGAGTTGTTCAGGACACCACTAAACCATGGCCATCGTGGACTTC
This sequence comes from Lepisma saccharinum, assembly GCF_977018435.1. Classification (NCBI taxonomy): domain Eukaryota; kingdom Metazoa; phylum Arthropoda; class Insecta; order Zygentoma; family Lepismatidae; genus Lepisma; species Lepisma saccharinum. The sequence goes on from NW_028142891.1 coordinate 5,328,668, forward strand.
GATATTAAGGCATTGAAGGAAAATAAAATAGGCTGCCTACAGGTGAACTTAAATGGGGCTGAGCTGGCTACAGAGGAAATTTTCATCTATGCCAGAAGAAACAATGTGGATTTATTAATGTTGCAAGAACCCTACACTCGAAATGGTAAAATAATTCATGCACCACTTAGTGCCACAGCAATATACAACCCATCTTTAAACGCAAGGGCAGCAATAATCTTACTGAACAAGAAAATTAAAATCTTAAAAATTGCTCAATTATCAGACTCCCATATCAATTCTGTGGAAATTTGCTATGAAACAATAAACTTTATAGTAATTAACTGTTACTGTCAATACAATCACAATATTTGAATTTTGAATTTGAATTTAAAATTTTGGGAGCGTCAGCACTTAGGCTATTTTGCTCCCGTCACATTATACGGGGTCCAGCCCCTTACCATTGCAAATAACAACTCTAACGTTGCATAACTAAAAAATTTAAAACCTTAAAATGTTCTGACTTCTGTTAAAAGCAGAGGCTGTAAACGCGCACTCAGCACACACAAGGACATAAAACAGGACAACACACACAAAATTATACTGGCCATAGTGCCAGTCGCCAGAGCCTCGTTAGTCTCTTGTCCAGGGTGCACTACGTGGAAGTGAGGTTGACTTTTGGGCGCCTACGTGGAAGGTACCCCTTACACCCCACAGTCACAATATTGACAAGTACATTGCCTGTATAAGAAGAGCCTATGAAGCCTATCCTTACAGGAAAATTTTGATCACACTAGATAGCAACTCTTCCTCCCCCTATGGTTTAGTAGGTTAATTGATGCCAATGGAGAGAAGATGATGGATCTCATTGCTGAAACTAACCTAAATATAAAAAATCAACCAGAGAATCCGCCAACTTTTAGAGGTAGAGCAGGAGCATCCAGCAACATCAACCTAACACTATCAAATAGAAGTATGTGTCCATTAATAGAGGGATGGCAGGTACTGGACATGATCACTACCAGTGATCATAATGCCATACATTTTAATATAAGACTGGATGCTATTCCAAACCTCCCAAACACTCCAACAGGGCAAAACCTTTCGTACAACTGGAAGAAAACAAACATGGAAACCCTCCTCGATAGTATTGTGTTGCCGGATTATCCTGGACCTGAGCATAGTATGGATGAATGGGCAGAGATACTTAATAAAGAACTCCAAACTGCAATACAAACATCCACCCCAATGAGAGGTATAGCAATTCAAAAGAGACCATGGACAGAAAAACTCACAAAATTAAGAGGGGTGTAAGGGGTGCTCCTTCCACGTAGTGCACCCAATGGTCAACCTCACTTCCACGTAGTACACCCTGGACTGCAGACTAACGAGGCTCTGGCGACTGGCCGGTATAATTTTGTTTGTCATGTCCTGTGTTTTGTCCTTATTTGTGCTGAGTGATCCTTTACAGCCTCAGCTTTTAACGGAAGTCAGAAGATTTTAATATTTCATGATTTTAGTTCTGCAACGTTAGAGTTGTTGTGTAACGATAAGAGGCTGGATCCCGTATAATATGACGGGTGCAAAATAGCCTTAGTGCTGACACACCCAAAATTTTAAATTCAAATTCACAAAATTAAGAGCAAAAATGCGAAGATGTAGGAAGGCATATCAAAAATCAAATATTCCAAACACTAGAGGGATCCTACTCGATGACTACCGCAGAGCCAAGGCTAGGTACGCAGAGGAGCTCAAGGATTTTAGGAAGAAAAATTGGCAAAAATTTGTAAATAAAAATCTCAATAAGGACAAATGGGGAATACCGTAAGTAGTGCAGTTTGGACAGTTCTGCGCCCTCTTGTGAGGAGCTGAAGTGAGGAGCAGTGTTGCCAACTCCTCACTCGAAAAAATCACCAAGGTTTTTGTTTTTGGGTATAACCTAACCTAAAGCAAGGAGCTGGCAATCTTGCTTGAGGTATTTTCTCGCAGTGTTGCCAACTCCTCACTCGAAAAAATCACCAAGGTTTTTTTTGGTCTAACCTAGCCTAAAGCAAGGAGCTGGCAACTTTGCTTGAGGCTTGCCTTACAGTGCATAAAGCAAGGATGCCAACCCACTGGTACTTTTGCCATAGCCTTTTACAAGAAAAAAAAGAGAGGGAAGAGTTAAACAACCGACAGCTTACCCACAGCTTTTTTTGCTCTAACCTAACCTAAAGCAAGGAGCTGGCAATTTTGCTTGTGCAATGAACCCGGTTGACCTCCCTCAAGTGGAGATCAGCGTTGCCAACTCTTCACTCGAAAAAAAATCACCAAGTTTTTTTTTTGGTCTAACCTAACCTAAAGCAAGGAGCTGGCAACTTTGCTTGTGCAATCAACCCGGTTGACCGCCCTCAAGTGGAGATCAGCGTTGCCAACTCCTCACTCAAAAAAAATCACCAAGGTTTTTTTTTGGTCTAACCTAGCCTAAAGCAAGGAGCTGGCAACTTTGCTTGAGGCTTGCCTTACAGCGCATAAAGCAATTTTTGCCAACCTACATATACTAAACAAGGAGAGCCGGCACTGCCGTAAAAGAGAGAGAGATGGGTGGATGGCAACGCAGTATGTGTGTGCGTGTGTGTGTATAATATGTAGCATTATTAACTAGAGTGTGTTGGCAATTTACTTACAACTAAAAAAAAAATAGAAATGCCAACGTTAGTGTAAGATGAAGAGAGAGAGAGAAAAAACTTATAGCTGGGAACAGTAATGAGCGAATGCGCCATATCGTAATTTTCCAACTCCGTATATCACAACCTTTGTAAACCTCTCTCTCTCTCGGGGGGAACGATGTGCCACACACACGCGCACACACACACACGCACGCACACGCACACGCGCGCGCGCACATATGTATTGTAACACAAACAAACAAACAAAATAATAATAATTGTTGTTTTTTAGGATGCCTGGCCCCTATAACCTCGCCAGGGTGCGTGGTGCCCAACCAAAAATGTAAAAGTTTTCTAATGGCTGCGGTTATAGATTACCGCACCTCTGTAGAGTTTCACGTGTTTTTTTTTTCCCCCAAACTTCCATGAAACCCTACAGAGGACCTCCGTAATGCATGCAACGTGTACTAACGACTCTAGTGTTATTTGATGTTGTGATATTTTTGGATATAGAGTTTTATTGTGAGATATAGATAAAAATAATTATGTTTATTATAATATTTTCTTGATGAAGATGGAGAATGTATGTGTGTGTTACAAATAAAGTTGCATGCTTTTTTTTCTAGTGTGTGTGTATGTGTTTTTAATGTTTCGACAGCATCTGAAACGATAAAAAAAAAATTTTATTGTTAATTTTCACGTGTAAAAACAACAACAAATTTTTTTTGTGCAAATTTTCTGATTGTCTCTCGTGCTATAGTGCAAAAAAGATATTGTAACTGATAACTAATGAAATTGACATTTGTAACTGATCTGAACTAGTGAAATTCGTATCGTGCCATTGTAACTGATTGTGCTAGTGCAGAAAATTTCTTATTTGTGCAAGAAAAAATGTTAAAAACTTGTTAAAACTGCTCTGTGACCCTCTCGTTCTTCACGTCGTAGGCGAAGGACTTCTCTGCAATCAGGATGACACTGCATAGGGTATCCTCGGGCAAGGCATCGTGGAACTCGCAGACGACCTTGATGTTGGTTCGATCGTTGACCACAACCTTCTTTCTCTTAGATGTGTTGATGACGGTCATGGGTCTCCGTGCTTTGAACTCGCTGGGCGTGTAGTACATGTCCACGCTTCCCTCGGTCACGCGTTTGTAAGCCGAGAACGCTTCGTAAAGTTTGAGGTAATCGTTTTTGGTCACGTCGAGGTTGTAATTCTCGCGCGGGAACACTTCGTTGCGTCCGTTCTTCAGATAAACGTTCTTGATCTTGCAGTCGTCGAATTTGCTGGAATCTTTCTCCTGGTTGTTATCGCGCCCGGTCTGAAAAAGCACTACGACGAAATCTGGCATGTCGAACTGTATGTTGTTGAACTGCGTCGTCACGTCGAATTCCATGTGACTTCCCGACGCCATCTTCTGCACGCACTGGTAACCGTGAAAGTGAATCGACACCTGCGGACTTTTCAAGATCTCCGCTTTGTACTTGAGGGCGTAGTTCGTTTCGTATTCCACCACCGGCATTCTCAATTCCATGCTTTGGATGACGCACTTGGCCGCTTCGGGTAGAGTGTTGGCTATCGGCGTGGTGCCGTCCGGACCCAAAGTAGCGTATCGCATCAGTGCGTTGTTGTCGTTGGCCGCTCTTCGAAATGTGATCCTCAGTCCTCCCTTCCACATGATCTCCTTGTAGTCCGAGAAGAAACCCGGCAGCAGACGCATGGGAAAGAGCACCGTGTGACTTCTCGTCGATATTTTGGTCCCGGCTTCGAATCCCCCGGCCTGGTAGTACGCTGCGTCCGTTTTGGATAATTTCAACGTTCCCACTGCCGTCGACGTGATGCCTGGATAATCTATTCTGTCGATGACGGTGTTGTGTTTCCTCACCTCCACCTGCGAGAACAGGTGAGGCACGAAGTTGTCCACGAGTATCAAGTTTGCTGCTGCAGGAAACGCGTCTCCGCTTTCCTTCTTCACCACGTCGAATTGAAGGTAGAGGTCCGCTCTGTGAGGATGAACGAACCCGTCGCCTACGTCCACGTCGTATTCGATCTCCCTGTTCGCTTCGTTGAGATTGGCGAACGTGCGACGGTTGGGAGGGAAAGATTGCAATTCGTAACTTTCGATTTGCTCCATTTTACATGTATGGTTATTATTATACGTTGATCTCCACGATGGCCGTCGTAGTGGCACCTGCGAAATCCACCACGTCTCCTTTCTCGTTCGTCACCACCAACTCTATGTCGTCTATGCGGTTGCGACATACTGGAAAATAGATCGGCGAAGAGGGCGTGTAGATGATCGGTTCCATGAACTCGGAACTTGGTTTGAAAGTGGCTATGATTCCCGTCTGCTTGTGACTTCCTAACAATCCGTCCGAAGATTTCGTGATCATGCCTTCCGCCACGTTACAGTGTACGTTCAGAGTCTCTATGGCCAAGAATTTAGGAATGTTGGTTGCTACGTGCTTGATACCAGCTTCGAGTTTGGTGTCGTTCTCGAAACCTAAAAGTTCTCCCATGGTGCCCAGGTCCACGGTCTCCGTCGCGGACAGGATTTCCACTCTGTGCGTGACCGAATTTTGAGAAAGGTATGTGCCTTTGGGTAATTGAGCTTGCAAAGTGGAAAGATTGTATTGTCCTGGCGTGACGACGATGTGTTCGCTTCCGACGCTAATTTTGTTGTTGTGCTGCGTAACATTGGGTATGAGGTACATGCTGTAGAATGCACGCAGAGCCACGGATTTAGGATAGACGATGTCGTCGTGCAGCGTGAGTTTTAAGATTGAAGATTCGCTCGTGAGATGGAACACGCCCATCCTAGTGATGCTGTTTGAGGTTCCACAATGCTTTCTGGAAATCCTCGATCGTAGGGTTATTTATTTTAGAGAGAAACGCGAGCACGGAGAGGCAGAGATGACCGCAGTTCACGTCTCCGAAATTTTGAATGCGTTCGTCGTTGTAGTATATAGAGGTTTTGTTCGTTTTCAGATAATAGACTAAATTTGTAGGTGGAACACCTCCGAAAGAATCGAAAACGAATGCTTTATCATTGTTGTTTTTGTGGTAACATATCCAATGCGTGCCTGGATTTTCTTGACCGTCCAAGTTGACTACTCCGCATTCTCTTCTTTTAACGCTTGAAGGTAACGAGTCGGACATGAAAACTCCTCTGAAGTGTTTGATTCGTAACGGTCCGATCAGAGATTCAATGTCTCGGTTGGTGAGTGCTTCTGTTTCTTTTTTTTAAACTTCTTCATCACGCCCTTCCCCTTCTTCTCCATGGCCAGGTTGTGACGTTTCTGTTCTTCCAACTCGGCCTTGTTCTTCTTCGAGTCGATGACGGTTTTCGCGATGGCGGCACTTCCGCCGGCCAAACTTCCAACGGCCCCCAATGCTGCCAGGATGGCCGGGATGCTGAATATGAAGCCTCCGATCTTTTGCTGTTTCCGCGAACGCTGCAATCTTTTCAATTGAGGTGTGCTGAGCAGCAATTTCATTCCATGTCCTTTCGACAAGCAAGAACGTTTCTTCTCGCGTTGTTTCTTGGTGAGTAACCCATCGAGGGCACCTAGATTTTTAAGATTGGAATATGGTATCTGGTACACGACACCCTTGGGCTTCATGTTGATGCTCTATGTGTTATTTTCACGGTATGTTATTTATATATATATTCTGAGATTTTTTCTTGTGTAGTTTTTTTACGGTATGTTATTTATATATTTTCAAGGCCTCGCAGTCGTTACACAAATTCTATAACGTGCTTCGTTTTCTTGCCAAGAAGTTCCTTTGTCCCCTTGTACACGATTTGAGTTTTGTTCTCGATTAAAATAGATAGCTTCTCGTCGCATAACATGTTAGCGTATCGATCTGGTAAAAATAGACTGTATTGTGCGTTGAGCAACAGGCGTACCTTGGGACCATACTGGGTAGAAACGATTGAACCGGAAGTTATCGTGTAAGGTTTGTCGACTTCCAATTCCTGAATTTTTACATACTCAACTGACAAATTTAGCATTTGTTTTAATGCTTGGAGATCACTTATTTTTTCGGTCGTCATATCAAAAAAAATTTCAGAGTGTTAGAGAGAAATTTAATTGTTTTTCACGATGTGTGTTATTTATATATACCGAAGATTATTTTTTTTTCACGATGTGTGTTATTTATATATCAAGTTTTTTTTGGCACGTATATATATTATTATTTTTTTAACAGAGGAAGAAAGTCCGTGCTTCGGAAAACGCGATGATGTGCGTAATGATATCTTCCTTCTCCTGCATAGACTTGTACCAATCATCAGTATACCGTCTTCTTCCCTGCATCGCCTCGTGCAGTTCCTCCGACCTCTCGTTCAATTTTTCCCCTGCAGCCGAAAGCAGAATGTTGAGATCACTGCACCTCAGGCCGCTGATCCCCCGAAGATGGTCCTTGAGAACCATTTCACAAGGGATGCGAAATTCCGGCGTCGTTCTTGCTATGATTACAAGTTCCCCTACATCTCCGTTAACTACCTTTTTGAATATTTTAGATAGTAGCTCGGGTGGCAAATCAGTTATGCAAGCCATGTTGTTTTTTTTACTGTATGTTATTTATATACCCCACCCCAATTTTTGTTTCGTGTTCATGGCGATGGTGGTGCCTAGTGCGGCGACCCGTTCACCCAACGATGCGTCTCTGCTCACGAACCTTTCGAAAGCTGCGTGCTCTAACTTTCTGTCTGCTTCGTGACGTGCGTCCAGATCCGTCTGCGTGGTGTTGTAGGCGATGTCGTGATCTTTGCATGCCGCGTCCAACGGATTCACACCCTTGTCTCCTCTCTCCAATCTTTTCTCGAGTTTGGTACCCGGTCCGCAGTACTGGTAGCCCGGTAGATGCATCTCGAAAGGTAACTTGTTGATGATGTCGTTCACGAGTCCCTTTCCTTCGGCCACGTTCCAAAATTTCGGAGGCAGCGTGTTGATGATTTTGATCAGGTAACCTATGCCCTTGTCATCGTTCACGATGAAGTTGGAAAGTTTCGTGCTGATCATGTCCACGATGCCAACCTTCTCGTTGTAGAAATTACGATTGCCTGCATTCTCTTCGCCGGCTATCACCAACAATCGGTCCACGAGTTTCCTAACGTCGTCCACCCAAACGAATTCTTTGGGTAACGTGTTGTAGCGTTTGACGCCGCTGCCCGTTTTGACCTGGTTCCAAATCGGCTTGATGAGATTCCTGTACTTCTCGCCGCTGCTCGATTTCACCCTATTCTGCGAGGCATCGTTGTTCTGGTACAAGGCATCCGTCATGATCAGAATTTCCTTGTAACTCTGGTAATCTTCGTCGGTGTAATCTTTCGGCTGCTTTTTGGCGACGAGTTCCCACAGTCCCACCGTACCCGGATACCTGGTCCAACTATCCTTGTCGCCTAAATTGACTTTAATGTCGTTGCCTTCGAAGGTCACCTTCGATTTCCCAATCTTCCACACCACACCGCCGCCTTCGCTGGTTTCCATGCTGGGATACAATCCGAACACTTCATCCTTGTCGAATTTCCCCGTGCTCAGGTAGTCTCGTGCCAAAGGTCCCAACTCGATTTTATCCGAAGACGACGTGCTACCAATGGCTCGACGTCGTGCCGGTGCGTCCTTCAGTTCGAACGGTGTCGAAGGAATGCTCGAAATAGGCGTGGGTACGGCGTAACTTTTAGCTGCGAGCGGTACGAGTTCGTTGATCAAATTTTTATTTTGTTCCGTGACACTTTTAATTTCTTTACCTAGACTGCTGATGGCATCGATCACAGGTTGATCCTGACGTTTCTTCTCTTCGTAGAATCCGCGATTCTCGGATTTCCAACCTTTGAAGCGTTTCGCGAGGTAATCGCGAAGCTTGAGATTTTCGTCTTCGATTTTTCGTTTCGTCATGACGTTATTTATATACGTCGTTTCTCACAACGTTGCAACGTTTAGAAAGTCGTTGATTTTGTTTCTGTATTTTCCATCGTTGGGTTTTCTCGTCATGTCGATCGTCACAAATCCGAAATCGTCACCGTTCCAGCAAGTAGAGCAGCAGCGTTCCGAAAATTGATTGTAGTTCATGTCTCCGCCTACGTAGTCATCGTACGCGTGCTTGAGGTTGGTGTGATCTTGACGAAACAAACATATGAAATTAGCGTTGTCGCGTACTAACTGTTTTGGAATTTTGGAAAACGTTTGAGCTAGGTAGAAACAATCCATTCCTTTGTGACGACCTTGCGTGAAAAAGTTGCGAATTTCATTTTGATTTTCCAGGATGGCGTCGTCGAACACAACGACTGAATTTTCACGACAATCGTCAAGTGGTTTTATTTCCGAGGCGAATGTTGCAATGTCAAGACCATCGTACAGTTTCATCAGTTGCTGGTATTTGGATTGCTCCAAACTTTTCGAGAACACGTACAGATGCCCGTTCTTCCAATCTAACCAATTCGGTGCGAGGAGAAAATTGTCCACGAGCAGTGTCGTTTTCCCACACCCCGAAGGACCTACGATCAGACAGCGGATGCTGTCGGGAAGCAACTCGCCGTTCTTTTTCTTCGTTTGACTTTCCGGATCCGGTAGACGCTTCACCACGTTCCACGTACTTACAAGATCACTTCGTCCGCGTCGATCCAACTCTTTTCCGGAAGTCCCAGCCATTTGACAAACAGTTTGTCACCTTTCCTACGCAATACTTTCTCGATGAGGTACGTGTCGGGGTGTTTCGTTTTAGAGAGTTCCTCTTCGTAAAATCTTCCTTTCAAAATCTCGCCGCTACTATCTTTTATTATATACATGTGTCGGTTTCCGGGTAGAACTCGAACCACGGTAAAAAGTTCTGTGCTCCAATTTTTTATGAACCCCTTCTCGAAGGTGCGTTTGAATTTGCTGATCCTCACCTGGTCTCCAATTTTGTATTTAGCTTTTTTTGTCGTGGGTGTGTACTTTGGACAGTAAACTGTAGAAATTAAACGCTGCTCGTCGGACTTGGTAACGTCGGCTGGCTTCATGCCTATCGTTCTGTGTACCGTATCATTATAGGTGTCGACGAGTTCCGGCAGGATGTCGACCCATTTGTAATTTCCCCGAAGCGTGAATCGTTTCCACATGTGTGTTTTCAAGGTTCGATTGAATCTTTCCACGATGCTGGCTTTGATGTGACTGAAGCTAGAATAATGTCGAATCTTGTGTTTTTGAATAAATTTTTGGAATAGGGCGTTGTAAAATTCTTTACCGTTGTCCGTTTGCAGAAACCGTGGTCGTGTGCCACCGCTTTCGCGAAAAATTGTCTTGAATGCTTCCGTGACGCATGTTCCCGTTTTCGCCTTCAAAGGTAGAGCCCATGCGAATTTCGAAAACGTGTCTATGACGGTGAGGAGGTACTTGTTGCCCTTGTTCCATTTATGTACGTTTTTCAAATTGCCGCTACTCATCTCCACGAGGTCGCTTTGCCAGAGGTCGTCGATGCCCTTGGTTACCACAGCCAAACGTTCGTCGTTGCGGCGTGCAGGTTTATGCAATTCTTCGACGATGGCTTGCCTAGACATTTTTTCTTAGAGATTACGTTTCAAGAGAAGCACAAGCGTGATGGGATTCAAAGAGGGTGGCACTTCGCTCGTGTTTTGAATGATCAGCTTATCGCCGGCACTCACGTTGAAAATGGTGAGATCTTCGTCTTCGTGTATTTCATATATGTTGCGCGTTTCGTTCCAACGTGCCAGAGGAATGTTTCCTGCTTTCTGGACACCACGATTCGATATCAAAGTCATGGTAGGAACGCTAGCTTTTCTGCCGTGAGACCAGTACGAAAATTCGTTTATCTGAATCGTGCCATCGAGGAGAAACTTGTAGTACGGATGATAAGGATGCAACATGTACAGTTTGTTGCCTTCGACGAACGTGGAGATTCTCTGTTGATTGGGTACGCTGTTGATTTCGATGGCTTGCAGAGAATGCAGTTTAGCGAATTTAGTGTCGACGCCGAGCAGATTACTGTGAACTTGTCCGAGTTTATTTTCGATGGGCAGCAAATGCTCGACTATGGTATCCGTTACGGCAGAAAACGACGGTTTGATTTTCACTTCCACGTTCAACTGCTTGTAGTTTTCGTTGAGTTCTTGCAACTTGGCACCGAAAGAGGCCAGCGTCGATTCCTGCGTGGATTCCAGCACTCCGACTTGATCTCTGATGTTGACGACAATATTCTGAAGGTTCTCGACTTGATTCAATTTCGAGCTCTTCTCGGTAAGATCGTTCACGATGCTTCGCATCTCTGTAAACTGCGTGTGAAGATCGGCGACGCTCTGCGAAGTGGGCAGCGTCGACACCAGCGAACTAATTTCGTCTCGAATCTGTTCCACGTTCGCCGTTTCCGTTTCTAGTCGTTTCAGCATACGTGATATGTTTCTTTTCAAAGCGTGCAATTCTTTGGAGGTGGGGAGTTTGGCCACTTTACTCTCGAGTTCGCTCAATGAATTTTTGATGTCGCTCGATTCGGATAGTGCCGTCACCGCCGTTTTCAATTTTTCCAAATCTTCGCTCGAAGGCACGCTCGTCCGTAACGATTCCAAGTCACCCTGTATGTTGTCGAGTACGTGATGAAAATGAGCGAGATTCGTTTCGACGTTCAAATTTTCTAAATATTCGATCTTCAGCTGAACCGTGCTCAACGTGTCTTGAATGCTCGTCAACGCTCTCGCTTCAGCGTGAATATTTTTAATTTCTTCGTTGATCAATTCCAACGACGCCTGAAGCGTAGCGATGGTGGTTTGAATGTGTTCGAAATCTTGATAGGCCTCCAATTGAATTTTTATGTTCGCGACGCTTTTACCGATGACCTGCAGTTCGTCCGACAATGGTAGGTTCGTCATTGTATCTTCCAAAGTCTGCAACTTGGATTTAATTTCTTCCATCGTGCTGGTGAATTCTTCTTGTAATTTGGAATCGACGACATGCAAGCGTTCTGCGTCTATATCGTTCACCACGGTTTGAAGTTCAGAGAAATTCTTTTCTATTGCGGAAGTTCGTTCTTCGATTTCGAGTTTCAATTTTTCCAAATCTTCATTTTTCGATTGAAATTGCTGTAATTTGGCCAAATCATTTTGAAGCGAATCCACGCTCAACTGTATATTTTGAACGTTGTCGTAAGAAGGTACGTCGACATAATTTTTTATCAGCGTCTTCAGTTCGGAATCGATTTTCAGAATGGGGTCGAGACATTGCGTTTGGAGCGTAGCGATTTCCGACTCTAAACTTTTGTTTAAGGTTTCCTGCAAAGCGATCAAATCGGTCCTCAACTTCTTAACTCGAATGTCCAACATGAGAATCTCTTCTGCGTGGTCTACACGCTTGGTGTTGCCGAAAATGTCGTTAGGCATTTTTGGTTAACGGTTATTTATAATAGGATAGACGATTCGTAATTCTACGAAGAGAGGAATAAGTTTGTCGTAATCTCCGAGGAGTTCTATGTAAAAATAATCTCCTGCAGACACATCGTACGTAATGTTAGAAAGCATCTTGTCGTGCTTGATTCGAAAAATGTTCTTGCCGGTAGAAATTTTGATTTCGCCTGCGTTTTCCGGATTCACGGTGATTTGAAGTTTCCCGTCGATCGGAATTTCGTAGAAATCTAAATTGTTATTAAAAACATAAAACATCTTGCCCACATCGTCATTCAGTTTCGTCCAAATGCTGTTGAGGTGAATGATCAACAGACCGTTGAGTTTAGGTAACACGGAAGGTAAGACTTCATGATCTGGTATGGTTTCCATAATAATCTGTTTTTTGAAACCGAACAAATTCATAGGCATGCTGGTTATTTAAGAATACAGTCAAAGTTTCTTGTAATGACAGTCAAAGTGTTTTTTTTTGTTTTGTTTTGTTTTTATGAATCTTCTGTTGAAGATGGACATATGTTGCAGGTTTTGCTTTTTGCTAAGCGATAGTGCCCCCACGGCAATGTGTGAATACCACACTCGAGAACGCATCTCTTGTCGTCGTTGGGATCCAGGGCAATTTTTCTAACTTTGTTTGTGGTGATGATATGGTCGACGCTCTGGATGCGCTGTTCTTCTCTTAGAACCGACGACCTGGTCTTGAGGCAATCGACAAAGTCCTCGAATGCGAGATGCTCCCGAACCACCTGTCTGCCGACACCCTTGGCCTTCTTGGTAACGCTGCCCTCGGCTTTGATGGCATAGGCCTTGGCGCGAAGACCTGCAAACTCGAGAATTACATCACCGTCCTTCTCGTCTTTGAGTTTGCCAGGCACTTTTTTGTTTCGGGGCAGGATGCCGTACTGGTTCGGCTGGGGATAGCCCGAGGTGTCGAAGAGGTTGACCAAAGCTGGTACCGTGACTATATCCCTGTATGCATCGGCTGAGTGGACGTGGTACACCAAGCTGTCCGTGTCCGTGTAGAGAAGCGAGATGTTGTGGCTATAATGTGGACGTAATATGTCGTAGTACGTCTCGAACATGTGCAGCTTGCTCAGGTCTAATACTGAGGCACCAACATAAATTGGCTTGTCGAGCCTCACCTCACTCTTCCTCATATGCACCAGAGCAAGCTGCTCATTATAAATGGTCCTCGATTTGAATAACGGGTTCGCTACGAGCCTGCGACATTGTGCTTTCCTCGTTACCAATTTTATGTCCATGCGATTCCGTACATTCTCCATAGTTTTCCCGAACACCGCATTGTTCATAAGCTTGAAGAAATCCTTATCAAGCTCGGACGTGGCTGCGGTGCGGTGTTCGGTGTTGAGCTCGATGTATGGACGCAACCACGGAGAATGCTCGAACTTGAGGATGCGGTGAACTGCGTGGACCGCGACCCCTCGCTGCATCAACCACCGGAGATTCTGGTAGTGTAGGACGTAACGCTCTTTGGGCTCGAAATCCATGACGAGCTTCTTCTGGTTGGAATCGGGTGGACACTTGAACTCGGGTGCAGGGGGAAGATCGCTGAACAAATCCTGCAGCTTCTCGGAGAACTCAAGATCCACCTCGGCGAAGAACCCATGTTCCGAATCGTCGAAGCTTTCGACGTCGAAGTTGGAAGGGTCAGCCCACTCGAAGCCTCTAAAGGGGAGTGACTGCATCATGGAGTGCCCGTAGAGGTTATTGACGTCCGTGTACATAATATAGCTGGACGGCTGTGAGGGCTCGTAACCGGTGGCCATGTGGTGATTGTTGGCGCGCGAGTGTCGTTGCGACACCTGGACCATTCCACCCCGCACGGCACGTTCCACAAACAGCATCATGTCCACGTCCGAAAGAAGCTCCAGCTCGATCTTCGTTACCAGAAACATGGCTGACCACGCCAGTCCGGGGAGACTGTAGAAGTAGGCAGGGTCCAGCTGGTAGATCTTCATGGCGGTCGCACGGAACGTCTGGAACACGTCGGCGAGGAGCGTCACATCAAGTCTGAGGTAGGCGTCGTGGTAGTCCCCGAGAGTTCGACAGCTCAGCTCGCGCCACATGGACTGGGCATGGTGATATTCTTCGTCGGTGATGTTCGAGCCTCGCAGCTGACTGTAGAACTTCGCCTGGGGAGGTAGCGTCGTCTCCGCGAACTTGGAAGGATCTGTGACGTATTCGTAGGGATAGACCCCCTTACGCTTGAAGAGGCCGGCGTCCAAGTTCGGAAAGTTTCCGGAGGTAATAAGCATTTGCTCGTCGCTAAGCTTCCCTGCGAGAGCATCGAGGCTGGCCGGGAGGAACCTCAGGGAGTCGAGGAAGCGAAGCTCGACGGTAGAGTGTGTTCCTGAGATTCGCACCCACTTGCTCACACTAATGTAACGCTCCTCGTTCTGCGCCAGGACGTTGATTCGCATGTCGTCGTACCCAAGATGCTTGACGAGGTGGTGGAAGTCGTATCCCGAGCCATTATGAAAAAACACAGGGATAAATCGCGGGTCCCGGGCCATGAGGTTGCATCCGTTGCACCAAGGTCCAACATACCTACCGTTAAAGTGATCGTGGTGTTGGACTTTACGATTTGTTGGCGGTGTACTCCTTGACGCAGACAGGGCAAGCAATGGCCTCGTCGTGTCTACGCTGATCGTCGGGAGACAGTGGGAGCATAGACATGGGGGCCAACAGTACTTTTGTTATCTCGTTGGCCTCGACAACCATCCTCTCGAGGAAGTGTTTGGCGGCGTCGGGACCACGGTACACGTAGGGCTCGGGGGCAATGTGCTGGTCTCGTCGCACCACAACGTAGGCATAACTCGAGGCCTCGTGGAGTTGGTAAGGGGTGGTGGAGGAAACTTCGGGATCGGGATCGCAAGTGGACAGGGGTTTGAGGAAGGCCTCGAAATCTGCGATGATGATAGCGGGATGCTCCACCATGGCACCGTGCATGCGGAAACGCTCCACGGCACTAGGTTTGGGCAAGACCGCCACACCCGGCTCGTTGGCATTGCAGTAGATCTTGTGGCGAGCGAGCTTCTCGACAGCGATGTTGGGACCTTTGATGTGCTGGTAGTCCTGCTGTTCTCGATTGTCAAAAGTTGACAAGCACCTGCGACAAACTTCTATGCTACCATCATGCTTGCTTTTTTGGCTCGACACCAACCGGGAGAGCGAACGGATGAGGGTGTAGTGGTGATGGGTCTCGTCCTTGATAAGTAGGAGATGGATTTCCCGAGCATCATTGTTGTTTACGTCACTCACCCGGATGGGGTACACCGCATTTTCGTCAGTGAGACCGTAAACGTTGATGGCCAGCCGCGCACGAGCCTCAAACTTTCGAATGTCCGGGACCTCTACCGGGTAGTCGATCCCAGCCATCGCAACTTCCAGCTCTGCCTCATAGGGTAGGTAGTGGTTAACCCGGTGTGGATGGTTTTTCCGGTCGACAGGGTGCAACGCTGCAAGCACCGACCAGAGAAAGCACTTGGCGTCACTGTTCTGAATGTTCAGGACGGCCCTTTTTGCCGCAATGGTAAGTAGTAAGGGGACGTAGCTGGAGGCGGAGAGAGGCACGAACTTACAAAGTTTGACGCACAGTTCGTGAGGCTCGCCACACAGCGAACCCCCCGAGCCTTTAGCTTGATGTTCTTGTTGTTTTGCCACCAGCTCATCGGCAAACTGGTTGTAGATGACCTCGAGGTTGTCGACATCCGCCAGATGCAGCGTCTTCGCCTTGGTGTTGTGGCAGAAGCTGTAAATTTCATCAGACGGCTTCTTGTACTGGCAACGTAGCGATGCATAGAATTTAGTAGAGTGCGTTGCAAGCGCATCGCCGAGGATGGAAATTATTTTGGCTTGCACGTTCTCCAAAAAGCTACGCACGTCGCATGAGCCCTCCGAAGTGATGACAAAATCTTCTAACAACCGCTCGAAAGCAGACTGGTTAGCTTTCGCCACAGGCTTGACGCGTTTGGCGGATGGTGGCGAGTCGGCTTCCGCTTTCCTCTTGGTCGAGCTGGTCGACGGTTGGGGAACAGGAGCTCCGACGACAACTTTGCATGATGTTACATGCCTCTTTAAATTATTAATAGTAATAGGTATACCGCACCTGGGACATGATTTTTTAGCGGTTACACGCTTACCAGGTGCGCAGGTACGACAATGTCTTGCAAAATTTTGGCTTGATATGGTTATCTTGCACACAGGGCAACTTTTCATGGAGCGCATTTTTTTGGGGTATGTTTATTTATATGTGATCTGTTGGTGGTAGAGTGTTTACAAAAAAATACCTTACGAGAAAAATTTTGTAGGCTAATTCTAATTAGTGTTAGTTTGAGGGGTTTATTTATATATGGGTGGCGTTGTTTTCCTCAAATATGTACTTTAATAAACCCTGTAAAAAAATTTAAAAAAATATATAAGAAGTTTGAGAAAAAAAAACACGTGAAACTCTACAGAGGTGCGGTAATCTATAACCGCAGCCGTTAGAACTTTTTTGGGTTGGGCACCACGCACCCTGGCGAGGTTATAGGGGCCAGGCATCCTAAAAAACAACAATTATTATTATTTTGTTTGTTTGTTTGTGTTACAATACATATGTGCGCGCGCGCGTGTGCGTGTGCGTGCGTGTGTGTGTGTGCGCGTGTGTGTGCGCGGCACGTCGTTTCCCCGAGAGAGAGAGAGGTTTACAAAGGTTGTGATATACGGAGTTGGAAAATTACGATATGGCGCATTCGCTCATTACTGTTCCCAGCTATAAGTTTTTTCTCTCTCTCTCTTCATCTTACACTAACGTTGGCATTTCTATTTTTTTTTAGTTGTAAGTAAATTGCCAACACACTCTAGTTAATAATGCTACATATTATACACACACACGCACACACATACTGCGTTGCCGTCCACCCATCTCTCTCTCTTTTACGGCAGTGCCGGCTCTCCTTGTTTAGTATATGTAGGTTGGCAAAAATTGCTTTATGCGCTGTAAGGCAAGCCTCAAGCAAAGTTGCCAGCTCCTTGCTTTAGGCTAGGTTAGACCAAAAAAAAACCTTGGTGATTTTTTTTGAGTGAGGAGTTGGCAACGCTGATCTCCACTTGAGGGCGGTCAACCGGGTTGATTGCACAAGCAAAGTTGCCAGCTCCTTGCTTTAGGTTAGGTTAGACCAAAAAAAAAACTTGGTGATTTTTTTTCGAGTGAAGAGTTGGCAACGCTGATCTCCACTTGAGGGAGGTCAACCGGGTTCATTTCACAAGCAAAATTGCCAGCTCCTTGCTTTAGGTTAGGTTAGAGCAAAAAAAAGCTGTGGGTAAGCTGTCGGTTGTTTAACTCTTCCCTCTCTTTTTTTTCTTGTAAAAGGCTATGGCAAAAGTACCAGTGGGTTGGCAACCTTGCTTTATGCACTGTAAGGCAAGCCTCAAGCAAAGTTGCCAGCTCCTTGCTTTAGGCTAGGTTAGACCAAAAAAAAACCTTGGTGATTTTTTCGAGTGAGGAGTTGGCAACACTGCGAGAAAATACCTCAAGCAAGATTGCCAGCTCCTTGCTTTAGGTTAGGTTATACCCAAAAACAAAAACCTTGGTGATTTTTTCGAGTGAGGAGTTGGCAACACTGCTCCTCACTTCAGCTCCTCACAAGAGGGCGCAGAACTGTCCAAACTGCACTACTACCGTACAGGATTGCAACAAATAAAATTAAACAGGATTCAGGAATTACTACTCTCAGGAAACCTGATGGGTCCATAACCATGGACTTAAAGGAAACGGCCATAGCATTGCTGTATGGACTATTTCCAGATGATGATGAAGACACGGACAACGAGGTTAATGCCATAATTAGAAGCGAGATGGGAAGGTACCCAAATAATAACCCAACTCTTCCTTTTACACCTGAAGAAGTGTTGAGCGAACTGGCTACAGTAAGAAATGGCAAAGCTCCAGGGCCTGATGGAATTCCGGCTGAGATATTAAAAATGTCTCCCTAAGACGCTTCAATTCATTACATCACTCTTCAACTTGTGCCTAATTGAGAAACAATTCCCTACCCCATGGAAGGAGGGGAGATTGATAGTAATTAAAAAGGAGGGAAAACAAGATGAGCTATAGACCTATCTGTCTGTTAAATAGTATTGGTAAACTACTGGAAAAGCTTATAAATAGAAGACTTCAGGACTTTCTCAAAATGATTAGTAACACTGGAAATCAGTACAGCTTCACGAGGGGTCGCTCCACCGAGGATGCCATAAATGCACTAACTAAAGCAACAAGGGAAATAGATGGAAAATATATCATAATTGTTTTTGCCGACATCAGTGGAGCGTTCGACAACTTATGGTGGCCGCACCTTTTCTCCACACTATACAAAATGAATTGTCCCGTGACCATAAGCCAAATCCTGCAGAGCTTATTTCAAAAAGTTAAATTAAATTTAAATGGCAAAACTGTGTCCAAATTGTCAAAAAAAAGGATGCCCACAAGGATCAGTGTTGGGACCACATTTATGGAATATAAACCTCGAGCCCTGTTTGAGACTATTAGGAAGGAACAATAACGTCGATAGAGTCAGCCTATGCAGGCGATGTTGCCTTCATTTGTTCGGGAAACACGAGAGCTCAGGTGGAGAGAAAAGTAAATAACGCTCTAAGTGAAGTAAACGGGTGGTGCCGTAATGCTAAGCTTGTGATATCGGCTGCTAAAACAAAGTATCTGATCGTCAAAGGTCGCCTCAGCAGAAGTAGAAATCCAACAATCAGAATATCAGGGAAATCTATACAGCGAGCAAATGCCGTAGAATATCTGGGAGTAACATTGGAAGAGGGGCTAAAATTTGGAGCTCATATACAATCTATTACAAGTAAAGGGGAACTAGCCATGAATAAACTGACAAAGTTGGCCTCCCAGAATTTTAATCTACGTCCTAGCATTATGCAATCTTACATTAAATCCATATACGCACAAATAGTAACATATGCGGCTTCAACGTGGGTAGATGGACTAAACAACAAAAAAATTTAAGGACACTAAGAGGCTCACAACGAAGGATACTTGTAAGAACGACAGGTGCCTTTGGTACAACATCGACTGAGGCGCTTCTGGCTGTCACAGGACACCTGCCAATGGATCTGGAAGCGAGATGGAGAGCCACTAAATACCATTTCAAGAAGGGCAATCAAAAAGACATAATAAGAAAGATAGGGACCTTCCACCCGACACTCCAAGAAATTCACGACAAAATAACCACGGACTGGCAACGAGAATGGGAAAGAGCGAAAAACGGGAGAAGAACATATGAATTCATCCCGAACATAAGAGCCAAAATTCCTACTGGTGATCTCCCCATAAGAGGACTTATTCACCTGCTGACTGGCCATAGTCCTTATGGAGTTCACTTGCACCGAATTGGTAGCAGGCAAACAACAGTATGCGCCACATGCGGAGAGACAGAGGATACTCCAGAACATAAGGTCTTCTTCTGCCCGGTAGCTGGGCACTACATGAAGAATCTGAGGAAGGAACTACCAACGACGAACATCAAAATCCTTCTCTGTCAGCAACAAATAGACAAATTGAAATACTTGACAAACGCAGTTTTCTTGGAGGAAATGAAACGGTTCAACTCACAGCTGCAGGCTCGACCTACTACACCTCTCATTACTCCCAACCAGCCTCAAGATAGAAGGGTGATGAGGTCCAAAATGCTCTCTCGACGCGTAGAGAGCAACCACAGTAGTAGGGGAGAAGAGTGATAAGGAGGATGAACCAGTAAATGCCCAAAGAAAAAAATTCTTCGTGACATCTAACAGGCAGAAGTGAAGCAGCCGAAAGAAGATTTCGTCCCATGCGAATGCAAGGAGAGATACACAAGGACTACCTTCTGAGGGAGACAGCCTCAAAACAACACAACCCAAACTCATAAAATTATCAAATAAAACACCTCTGTAGATACACGTACTGGTACGCAAGTAAGAACATATCACCGGAAATCCGGAGCTTCATAAACTCTTGTTTTCATTATTAATACTCATAATAATACATTATCTAATTTTCGTATTATCAATGTTATTTTCATTAATATTTAATTAAAAGTTATTTTACTTTACATTTACTAGTTATCTGATTGTAATCATACACGTCGCCATGAATTAGCTGAAGTGCACTCATTTCGGCCTACAAATACACAAACATGGCGACGATCTTATCTTTTATCTACAATTTCTCTTTTTCTCACTACAAATTGCAACACTCCACTATAGTGATAGAACTCGAGTGCTCTATACCTTATCCACTTCCTCCTAAAGGAAACGGGACGGGACACTGAGGGCGGAACACCTAGCCTCTGGGGTGGAGCAAACGACGAAACAATACAAACTAAAATGGTCTTCAACCATCAACTCACCCTCTCTCGGTGGGGGGTGTAAGGGGTGACCTTCCACGTAGTACACCCAAATGTCAACCTCACTTCCACATTAGTGCATCCTGGACTGAAGACTAACGAGGCTCTGGCGACTGGCCCCATGGCCAGTATAATTTTGTTTGTATTGTCCTGTTCTCTTGTCCTTATGTGTGCTGAGTGCCCCTTTACAGCCTCAGCTTTTAACGGAAGTCCGAAGATTTTAAGATTTTAAGTTCTGCAGCGTTAGAGTTGTTCTTTGTAATAGTAATGGGCAGGCCCCCGTATAATGTGACGCTCCCAAAATTTTAAATTCAATTCAATTCAATTCTCTCAGTGGCTGGTCCAGGAGCCTAATTATACCTTTAAAAACCAACTATATTAAATAGAGCACTCGAGCCATACAAATCCTCAATTTCTTAGATTCTGGTATCACAGAATCCGGTACTTACAGCCATACCAAACTACAATATAAACTGCAAACACTTTCATACAGAATCTCGTTTCATGAAGAAATAACTGTGTCCATACACTATTTTATGTAATCATTTCATGTATGTAGTAATGTTATTTTCTTGTATACTTTCAAATATTGTAATGGGAAATTTAATAAAGTGGTAGAGCAAAACAATAACGGGGGAACCGTAATTCGAGCAAAAGACGTCCCAGTTTATTCACAGAGGCACTGGGACAAAGCGTATGCCCTCGAATGCATACTGGTGGAGGTTTGTTTCTGCCTTTTTAATCAGTTGTTTGTTTTGTGCAGGTCTCTTTAGAACCTTGCACTTTTAATTTTTCCCAAGGGGCTTTTTGCACCCCTTGTTTTAAACTCTTAAGGGATATTTCCCAGAATATATTGAAGGGTGCAGAATGGCCTGAAGTGCTAGTTAAGGCGATTGGCGTGTAACTAGAGGCTGTGGTGCGGTCTTTACCTGGCTTCAGGATAGGAATAATAATAGTCTCCTTCCATGATACAGGGAAGGAATCCTCCAACCGGAGTCTGTTAAACTTAGATAAGAGGAACGGATTTTCTAAGTGGGGCAAATGGCGTAGCATCTAATAGTGGTTGCTATCTGGCCCGAGAACGGCATTCTTGGAATTCCGAAGCGCCTGATCAAACTCCCATTTACTGAATGGTGAGTTGTACGACTCGGTGTTATGACTTCGGAAATCAAGTTTAGTTTGCTCCTGTTGACGAAATCGTGGGTGGTATTTCTTGGAACTGGATGCATTAGAGAAGTGTGTGCCAAAAATATTAGCTATGTCTCCGGAATTAGTGTATAAAATGCCGTCATGCTGCAGTGCATTCACTGGAGGAGTTGATGTTCCTCCCTGGATGCGACGCACTTTAGCCCAAACTGCTTTCGACGAGGCCTGCCTCGTCCAGGAAGAAACGTATTGGGCCCAGCACGTCTTCTTACTTGCTCAAATGAGCTGGCGGGCACGGGCACACTTAATGCGGAACTGCTCTAGATTGGCGGCAGTATGGTTTCTCTTGAATCGATCTAGAGTGCAATTGCGGTCCTTGATGACTGCACTGATCTCTGCAGACCACCAGGGAACAGGGCGATGCTTCGCTGGTCCACTGGGATGCGGGATCGCAGTGTATGCAGCATCAAGGGTGCGCGAAAAAAATGATATATGGCATCGAGCGGTGACAATGACGACGTAACATCGATATCAAGTTCCACTGCTCGCTGGAAAACACCCCATAGTCTGCGCGACTGAGATTCAAATGATTAAGTTGTTCTTTGGTTACCTGAAGATGGTCGAAAACAAGGTGTATTGGGAATGGTCTCTCCCACATAGATCGCCCTGAACACTCCAACAAAGGGTTGGAGCTAGACTGGCACTGCAAAAGGACAGGTCCAATCAGAATAAGTCCCAGAAGATGGGCTGAAATATTCGCAAAAAACTCAAATCGTGAGAATTGCTCATCTACTATGAACTCATGGATGGAATTTTGGCATTGCTAAATTTTGCAATAACAAGCATTATATAGCCAGCTGTCCTTCGGAAAATTGCTTTAGCGCTTTATTTTCTGGTTGATGCCATATTCAAAAATACAAGTGTAATACTTATCATAAAACCCGCAGTGTTCTTGCATATTTTGAACATTTTATTTGGGGATTTTAAACGTAATTTTGTAGCTCTAAGCCTCATTGTATAGGGCTTTCAAGGCTTTTGGCGAATTGGAAGATCACGCTGTGGATTTTTTGTCTCTTGCGCGGCTGTTGCAACGGAATCAAATCCGTTATATGCAAGGAATACAATAGAAGCTCTAGCGACAACGCCTCAAAAGCTGGCATATCAAATAAATTGGTTAAAAAACCAAATTTCATTACTTTCCTTGTTCAATAGAAATATGTGGGAGTTCCATCGTTCAGGAGAGTCAGTCCGAATATATCACGGAACTCAATCCAGATTGTAACCCATCTGGCGACTGGCCCGATGGCCAGTATAATTTTGTTTGTGTTGTCCTGCGTTTTGTCCTTATTTGTGCTGAGTGCTCCTCTACAGCCTCAGCTTTTAACGAATGCCAGAAGATTTTAATATTTTATGATTTTAGTTATGCAACGTTAGAGTTATGTGTAACGATAAGGGGCTGGACCCCGTATAATGTGACGGGTGCAAAATAGCCTTAGTGCTGACGCACCCAAAATTTTAAACTCAAATTCAAGATTGTAACCTAGGGGCTCTGTCCGAACAAATCCCCATAGACGGTGGTATGAATTAAAATTGTACAAAAGAGCTAAAGTGGTAGGAAGATGGTCGTTTAAGAATCGATGTTCTTCAAGAGAGAAGCGTTCTTACCTCGTTATAAACACGCAACGTGGTTGAGGAGCCTGTGGTGGTGGTGGTGCTGCCTGTTGCAGGCTACGGAAGGTCCCCGTGGGACTTACTCCTCTCACTCTATGTATGCAGTTTTCCCTATCCAGGGTATCCCCGTTTGCCTCATAGCTTTCTTTATGGTTTGGTTACTTACATCCCCCGGAACTGTGTTAGCGATTTCCATTATTGTGTCTGGGATATTTAGCCCCTCCCCCCATCTAGCTGAAGGAACTGCACCCTCTGAGCCAGGTCAACTGCTACACCTGTATTGTAATAGATATGATCAACAACCCTCTCTACATCTTGAAAGGAGAGGGTGCCCAGACTTATTGTATGGTAGAAATGTTGGGGTTACCCTCAAAAATCTGTCTGAAATACCCACTCCTGGCATAGAGAACTACGTTGTGTGTCTTAACTTGTCCTGGGTCCATTCCTGTGATAGCAACGTCGCAGCACAGTTGCTCATGAGCATAGTCGTGAAGGATGCTGTTCCAAATTCTATTGATGGAATTTTGTGCTGGGGCGACATCAGGAACATAAGGAGCTGCCTCGGGCATAGCCGGCGATTCACTAGCTGATTCGAATGACTGATATGGCGAGGACGTATCAAGCAACGAACCCCGGAATCTGACTCCTGCCATTAATGAGCCGAACAGTATTGACTAGATAAATATTTCTACTTACATTTGAGCAACATCTGCAACTGAGTGGTGAACTATGTCCTTTCCTCTTGATCTGTCTGCTTTTGACATACAATGAAATAAAGATTTAAAAAATATTATTTAATGTGAGCTTAACATAATGAAGTGCTGAAAGTGCCAATAAGTTACATTTGGTTCATCATAAAATTGAAAAGTTGAGTAGGCAGATATGAGGAAGACTTGACATAAGTTTTACACATTTTTATTTAATCAATCAATCTCTTCACTTATCTACCTCTTTCTCTTTCCTGTTATTTCTGGCACTTATTCTTTCTATTTAATGTCTCCTCCCTTTTGCTCCCCATGCTCGTCTAGAACCACTATTGGCATGGTCCATATCATTTCAGGCAGGCAAAGAAGAAATCTTATCTTCATAGTCTCAGATGTAATTGAATCAAACATATCGTATTGATGCACACTTTTACTAAGCGTGTGAACCTCGAAAGGTTCGGGGATCGAACCTGGAGCCCTTTTGATGAATGATTCTTCAATTGGGGGTTAACGGTAGCCCGTAAGCTCTCCCTTGGCTGCATCTGCTAACTCCGGGAAGTACCTAAATAAACTTAAATTTACAGAACCCTGTAAAGAATGGCAACTCTCTTGTATATGGGCTATAATTACCTTAAAGACTGTAAAGGCAAGCATGGCATTAGAAAAACATATTACCTGTCTCTCTCTTGAAGCGTGGATAGAAGAGTTTCTATTAATTAACTCGGGGTGTAAGAGGTGACCTTCCACGTAGTACACCCAAATGTCAACCTCACTTCCACGTTAGTGCACCCTGGACTGAAGACCTGTCCTTATGTGTGCTGAGTGCCCCTTTACAGCCTCAGCTTTTAACAGAAGTCAGAACATTTTAAGAATTTTAATTATGCAACGTTAGAGTTGTTATGTGTAATGGTAAGGGGCTGGCCTCCGTATAATGTGACGGGAGCAGAATAGCCTAAGTGCTGACGCTCCCAAAATTTTAAATTCAAATCAAATCAACTCTATTAATTAACTCACCCTCGCTTGCTGAAGTTCGTCTCTTAAGTTGTCTCTGTTCTTCGCAGCACTCCACTCCCAAAGCAGTTTCTAATAGTGCGCAGCCAGCCTGAATCTCCTTCAAAATTAAACTCACTCTCCTCTCTCCAAAACTCAAAAATCCTCTTTTCTTACTTCTGAACAACTTTCCTGTTCTCTTCCTTTCCTGACCCCAAGACCAACTGTCCCGAGCAAGATGCAACTTGCATCCACCCCTATCAAAACTCCTCCACTTTTTTCTCTCTCATCCCATTTTCCTCTGCAAATACTGGCGAATGCTTTTCGCTGAGCTGGCGCTGAAGTTAACACATTCCTTATATTTCCTGCCAGGGTGCCTAGCTAAACGTAACTCGAATATGAAAATGAGGGATACGTAACGGTATCCAGCTGGGCGAAAAAAAAATCCTTTGAATTTTGAAAACGTTTAGATAAGTTGCAGGTACAGTGCCGGTTATGCCAATTAGTCCCATAGAAGGTCTATTTATTCAGTGAAGAAAAATAATAATACATTCACATCAGTGAAAATAAACACTACTGACTAACTCTAAAACTAAAGGGGAGAAAAAATGCAGTCAAAATTAGATTTGGTTGACAGGTGTCAAATCGTAATCTAATTTGTACTGTCGATGATCAAGACAAAATCTCTGTGGGAGCAAACTAAAATTAAAAGTCGAGATGGCAATCAAAAATGAGAAGTCCAATGCCATATTTCGTTCGTCTTTTGCATGAATGAAATGAACGCGTGCGTACTACAGGGTGGTCCAAAAATGTGGAAACACCTGAATAAAAATTGAATGGCATGATATTTCCAAAAACTAACATTGCAGGTTTGTAATAGGAGTGGGGGAAAATGTTATAGGGCATATGACGATGGCGGCCGCCATCTTGAAATCCACCATCTTAAATAAAACTTTAAAAGTTCAAATGGAAACCATGTCGTGTAATACCTCATTTCAATGGGAAATTTTCTCACGAGTTCAACGGGGTGCATAATTTTGCTCTAGTACCAACAGGGACGACGTTATTAACGTTTTTATGCTTGCTTTATCGTTGCAGGTGACGTAACACAGCAAGGATCTCACGCAGGCAGAATGCATTGAGATCGTGTTCATCTCAGGCAAACGAAGCACGAGGGTGATTGCAGACGATTTTAACCACCTTCACCCAGATAGGGTCCCCATCCATTACTGTAACGTCAGTAAAGTGCTTGCAAAATTTCGTGGAACCGGGACTGTGGCTGAAAAACCAAAATCAGGCCGGCCACACACGGCGACGGATGAGCAACGCCCACAGCTGTGTTGGCTGCATTCTGCAAGAGTCCCCAACGAAGTACTCGTCGTGTAGCCCAGGAAAGTGATGTTAGCCGTACGTCCATTATGCGGATTTTAGGACTGAATAAGTGGCAGCGATATAAGCTGCAACTGCAGCATCACCTATCAGAAGACGATCCTGATCGTCGTGAGGAATTTGCGGAATGGGCCATGGAGCAAATACGGCGTAACCCTCGATTTGCCTTCGAAGTGCTATTTACTGATGAGGCAAACTTTTACCTGTCGGGCGAGGTGAACAAGCAGAACGTCTGATAATGTTCGGACAGTAACCCGCATTGGTGTGATGCATCTGCAGGTATTCGCGGAAAGGTGATGGTGTGGTGTGTGGGAGACTCGTGTTGTTGGACCTTTCTTCGGCAACGGGACATTAACGGCGGTCGAGTATCGTCGCATGTTGGAAGAGGACATCTTGCCAGCTCTGTTGTCTGACGATGGGTCATTCCCTGGGTTTTACCAACACGATGGCGCCCCTCCTCATTACGGAAATGTGTTCGTCAGTACCGGGATGTGCAGTTTCCCAACACTTGGATTGGACGACGAGGTGCTGTGGAGTGGCCACCACGTTCTCCAGATCTCACTCTACTGTATTTCTACCTGTGGGGACATGTCAAGACCATAGTTTACTCCGAGAAAATTCGAGATATTGTTAAGCAACGCATCATTGACGCATGTGCCAGCATTACTGCAGACACTTTACGCAGGGTTTTGCACGAATGTGTATCAAGACTGGCTTTAACTATGGATCACGATGGTTATCACATTGAACATGTCATTTAACTGTGAGTGGTCATGCGTTCATTACGAGCCTTGTTTGGGGTGACAGAAACAAAAAACCTTAATAACTTCGTTCCTGTTCGTGCTAGAGCAAAATTATGCACCCCGTTGAACTCGTGAGAAAATTTTCTATTGAAATGACGTATTACACGACATGGTTTCCATTTGAACTTTAAAGGTTGTGGTGAATCGGGACTTGTTTATCCCGTTTCGCGACATTCTTCGGCCCACCCTGTATAAGAGGAATTAGACCCGATGCTTAGGATTGTTAGTTCGCTGAGAAACTTCGTTTGTTTCCCAAAAACTCGCATGGGATCGACGAGACTGCCACCTAGCGAGCTTCTCGGGGCAGACGTTTTCCTTGTTGGGCGAGCCAGTGTTCTCTCCCAGCCGACCGCGATAACATTAACTCAAGCAACGGTGCTCCACGACGTGATAGCCGCCTGAGTCAATGTGGGCGTGACTCAGCCTTTATCTTCCCGTACACCTGGGACGTCGACAAGAATGTGGAACCTTAAGGACATGGAGTTAAGTATTTTACCAAAAGGGTTTAGTTTACCGCGTTACTTTATTTGATAAATCTTGAATCTTTCACCTCCCTTTCCCCCCTTTTTACTTAAAAGTCTAGAAAAGATCGTGACTTCAGTTGCAAATAATTTCCTATCGCCGGGGCTAATTCCTGCAAAATATGAGAGTAGTTAAGCGAAGGAATGAATATGGACATAGTTTTTGTAAGCGTAAGTGTTGTAAGAGATAGTGGAACCAAAAAAAAATGTAAATAAAAAGAATGGTCGACGTTGATCGTCATTCTAAATATTTTTTTGAAATCTGTCAAGCGGGGGTAATTGTTAACAGATTCTTGTGTGAAGCGACTTATTTATAGAGAACACGTTGTTACTATTGTTGTTGTAAGAAATCAAAAAAACTGCACTTGTTAAAGAAATAAAAAGAATATTGAGAAAATACCCAATCTTACTGTTCAGGTAATGAAGCAGGGCGCTGGGCGCCGTTTAGGATAAGTTCACCTTCCCCTGTATAATTTCTTGGGTAGCAGGTATTTTTTTGAAGGGGCCAAAAAAAAGCGGTTGTATGTTTTCAGTCACATACACGTTATTTCGTCGGGAGTGGGACTAGACGAGCCCGCTACAAAACTCCGGACCAGCTGGCGGTATATGCGAGAAGGAATTGGAGCGACGCACTATTTAGTACCTTAAAAAACTGGGATTTAGTAGTTTGACCTTTGCCCATTTTGATTTGTCTGATCCTGGGTTTTCTTCCTAACAGCACGCGAACCACACGTGATAGAACAACTAAATATATATATATATATATATATATATATATTTGCGCATATGTATTTTTTGGGGGGTGTTATTTTATTTCTATTACAGGGAGATATCCAAGGGAACGCACGTACATCCAAAATAATAAAAAAATGGGTTGTGACGGATTGCCAAGAACAAGAACGAATTGGAACAAGACGTCACAAGTTGCATTCAAGATGGCGGCCGTCATCGTCATATGCCCTATAACATTTTCCCCCACCCCTATTACAAACCAGCAATGTTAGTATTTTGCAAAATAATGCCATTCAATTTTTATTCAGGTGTTTCCACAATTTTGGACCACCCTGTACAATATTTATGCTGAGCACGCATACATTGGCTTCCAAGAAATGTTTATCAACATGAGCTAAGCTGTGACGTCGGCTTGGGTCAGAGAATCATGAGAAATGTGTTGATACATCAAACACACACACATCACCGAACCGGGCCAATCCTCCTCCCACGAGAGGCGGCGCGTAGAGTCGCTTATCACTTGTCAGCAGAACTGACCTCAGAATGGCCAAAGCCGTGAGGTGCGGCTCCGCCTCCTGAGCATCTGGGAAGGGGGGGGGCTAGCGCCAAACACTCGGAATATGCGAGCGACAGGTCACACCACAATAAATTGCAATCTATTTGCACACGCATGTTCGAAGCACACGCATGTTCTCTGTCCATTTAATCTCTCACAGAGAATAATATATGCATATACAACAGTACCATCATTCAAATAATATAAGAAAAAAATGTTGAAAAGATATCTGATAGAAAAGTGAATAATGCTACACTGTATTATATGTTAAAATACACACACAAAAAAAAATTGTCCAACACTGTCCATTAGATATGAGTAGATATTTGAATACACACGTGATAAGTAAAGAAACCCAACTTAGTCCACTACAAACAAATACATAATGAGTGGAATATTAAAATCAAATGTCCATTATATGTGTATACCTATATCTTGGTTAGTGAAAAATTAAAATCGTACAGTCTTTGCTGTACGGCTTAAAAGTTCCTATGTAAGGTCCGGAATGTTCTGAAGACACGCGACAGCACTTGCGTGTAGTATCCACTGCATTCCATGGAGTCCGTGCAAAAGTGTTTGCAACTTCGAAAACTGGAACAAGGTTGTCACAATTTACATCCCAATCATCACGTGCGAATATCGGCCCTTTTGTAGTTAAAGGAACGAGAAATGTTCATGATTGTACCAGTGGATGTAAAATTCTGGATGACGGACGTTTGATGAGGGTGGGGGGCGGGGTAAATCTTGAAGAACGGTGGGTGAACCGAAGGAAGAAACAGTCTGAAGAAACTGATAACTGCTAACTGTACTGTAGAATTAATCATCCAAGGGGAAAATGCTGTTCACCGGACTAGGGAACCTAGTCTCGTAAAGTCTGCCATGCTGTAGAAGTAACAGCTAAAGTAGGTATGCTTGGCGGGTTGCATATGCCTACACTCGGAAATGGTAACACACTTGTGGTGGGGACCGTACATGAAAGTAAGGCTGGTCTTGCTGCGTACGGGCGTTTGAATGGTAAACAAGTCGATGAAGACTGAAGATGGGGTAAAACGTGTCATGTTTTCTTCTGGACACATGAAACATGTAGGCTGGGACACATGACGGGAAAAAGTGTTCATCCACTGCATCACTTTGAGCTCGAATGTAGTTCTGACTGAAATTCCAGCGGAAATAAAGAAAGTACTTTTGGGAAAAGAGGGCGTGTATCCTCTGCATCTGTAAGGCTGGAGCGTAGAAATGGGAGAAAATTGAAGGTGTGCTCTGGCGGCTAGCACAAATCCTATCGGCCAACGGTCGCAGTGAAGTCCTGAGTTCGAGGAGGTAATGCGAAAGTACTCGGCGGGTTTATGTACGCCGGGTGAAAACTGAAATTGTTGACTCCACGAACTGAGAGGCGATGGTACGTTGTAAATGGAGTTGCTCGTTCAAGGTCACCGGCGAGTAGAATTCCAATGTTGATGGGGTTTCAGGAATTTTCTGCTATGCAATGTAGACGTCATGAAGATACGAGACATTATTAGGTGAGGACAGGAACGAGGTGTTAAAATGAAAAAGGAGCAAGGAAAGGTTACCAAATAGTCTTTAAAATCACAATAAACCCAGGGTATGCCATTCAAATACAAGTACAAAATCACTAAATCTGTGGCCTAATGTCAAATAAAATATAATATCCAATAATAAAAAAGCAATAAAGAATTTAATCAATTTTAAATAACTGTATGCTAAAAACGTGAATGTTTACGATGTGAAACATTATTTTACCATAACGGGACTGTAAGCAAACGTGGTGGAGATATTAATTGAAGGGGATGTTTGATTGATTGAATTAAATTTCTGGGTGCGTCGGCACTTAAGGCCATTTCGCACCCTTCTATGTATACGAGGAAATGTCCCCTTATCTAAAATTCTCACTTACTTTTAAAAAAGGGGTGTAGATAGCCTCTTGGGAAAAACTAAAAGTGCAAGGTTGTAAAAAGACCTGCACGAGACAAACAACACATTAAAAAGTCAGAACAAACTAAAAAAAAACTTACAGACGGTGGAAGAGTCCAGATCTTCGCAAAAAACTAAAAACATTTGTTAAAATACTGCTGTCATCACCCAAGAGGACTGACAAACAGCCAGAAAGGTTAAAAGTCTGCCGGAGGTAAGCAAGATCGACACATTCAAGGAGAATGTGTCGAATGCTTCATAAAACATTGCAAATATGACACAACGGAGGGTCCAGCCCTTGGAGCAGGTGACCATGCGTAAGACGGCTGTGTCCTAGACGCATGCGGGTAAGAATAACTTCTTCTCGCCGAGAGGGACGGGACGAGGAACGCCAAGCACCTATGGTGGGCTTAACAGCGTGAAGCTTGTTCCCCGTTTCCGCATCCCACTCCGCTTGCCAAGTGTCAAGAAGGCAACAACGGAAAACGTTCCGCAGGTCGCTAGCTCGCAAAAGGTGAACGAGAACGTCGCCATCTGCATCAGCAGACTTGGCGGCAGCATCAGCTGCTTCGTTCCCCTGGATGCCCACGTGGCTAGGGACCCAACAGAAGTGTACATCTGTCCTGGCAGATAAGGACACAAGCCGTCTGAATATGCGTTGCGCTACCGGATGCCGGGAATACGGCGAATCCAGAGTCTGCAACACGCTGGTCGAATCGCAGCACACAAGGACTTTCTTCAGACCATTGACGTCTGCAAAGTCCAGTGCCTTTAGAATGGCGTACAACTCTGCCGTAAAGATGGAACAGGCAGGATGTAGCGAGAAACTGGAAGTTTGAGAGTCTAGGATGAAGGCGCAACCAACTGATTCGACTGTCTTGGACCCATCCGTGTAAAACACATTAAAATTGGGGTGCTTCGCACGAAGTTCTAAAAACCGTTGCTGGTATACAACCATTGGTGTTTCTGCCTTTGGAAGGGCAGTCAGGGAAAAATCGATAGAAGGTGCAGGAAACTGCCAGGTAGGGAGAGCCGGAATGAGTGGAGAGACGCCAGGAAGATCACTGTCAACACCAAGTGCTGACAGGATCTCGTCTGCACGAACACCAAATGGTCTAGTGACACTAGGGTGGAGCCGATACCTTGCCAGCCTACTCTCGTCGGAGATGGTGTCAAATGAAGGATGTGAAGACATCGAGCGAAGATGGAGTAAGTAGTTCACTACCAGCCGCTGTCTTCGCAGAGACAGCGACGGCTCAGATGCCTCTACGTACAAACTAGCGACTGGACTCGTACGAAACGCACCAGAGCACAAACGTATACCAGCATGGTGGACGGTGCCTAGGATGCGAAGTCTAGATGGGCGGGCAGAAGAATACACAACACATCCATAATCCAGCTTCGACCTGATGAGTGCACGGTACAGGTGAAGCAGTACCGTCCTGTCAGCACCCCAGGAAGTATGAGATAAAACACGTAGAAGGTTGAGAACTCGAAGACAAGAGAACTTTAACTGGCGAAGGTGAGGTAGCCATGTTAATTTCTTATCGAAAATGAGGCCCAGGAAGCGGACCTCATTCACGAAGCACAGGGGAGATTTCCCCATGTAAAGGTCAGGATCGAAATGACATGTACGTTGACGACAAAAGTGAACACACGGATTTCTCGGATGAGAAGGTGAAACCTGTTTGGGAGGATCACTCAACCAAACGGTTTATCGTCAGTTGGAGTTGACGAGAAGCTGACGCGAGATTCCGTGAGCGACAAAAGATCGTGAGGTCGTCTACATACAGAAGACCATGTACAGGATCAACAATGCTTGCCATAACACTGTTCACTGCTATGGCAAACAGAGTCACACTTAATACGCTGCCCTGCGGGACACCGTTCTCTTGTTCGTGAAGATCCGAAAAGGAGTTCCCAACACGTACGCGGAAAAAACGATCAGATAAATTTTTCTTAATAAAGTACGCCATATGGCCACGGACGCCCCAAAAATGGAGCTGCTTTAGGATGCCAAAACGCCACGTTGTGTCATATGCTTTTTGGAGGTCAAAGAAAACTGCAACTAAATGTTCCTTGTTGAGGAATGCATCCTGAATGTGTGTTTCCAGCTGAAACAGATGGTCCTGTGTGGAACGGTTGGAGCGAAAACCACATTGAAAATTACTTATCAATGAGTTTTCCTCCAAAAACCAGGTGAGACGCTTGTTGATCATGCGTTCCATCAACTTGCACACACAGCTAGTTAAGGCAATAGGACTGTAACTTAGGCTGCGGTGCGTTGTTTACCTGGTTTCAGGATGGGAACAATAATAGCTTCTTTCCGGGAATTGGGGAAAGAGTCCTCCAACCAAAGCCTGTTGAATACCGCCAAAAGGAAATTTCTTGCTCCAATGGGCAGATGACGAAGCATCTCATAGTGGATCTTGTCCACTCCAGGAGCTGTATTCTTAGAATCTCGAAGTGCCTTATCGAACTCCCGTTCAGTGAATGGAGAGTTGTATGGCTCGGTGTTATGACTTCGAAAAGCTAGAGGGCGTCGTTCCTGACGGTCCTTTTCACGGCGGAAACGTGGTTCATAATTTACAGAGCTAGACGCACCAGAGAACTGCGTGGCCAAGATATTAGCTATGTCTCCGGAATCTGTGTACAACGTCCCATCGTGCTCCAGAGCGCTCAGAGGAGTAGATGCACCCCCTTGTATGCGACGTACTTTGGTCCAAACAGCTTTCGACGAAGCCTGCTTCGTCAGAGAAGACACGTATTGGACCCAGCACGCCTTCTTACTGGCTCGAATGAGCTGACGGGCACGGGCACGTTTAATGCGGAACTGCTCGAGATTTGCGGCAGTGTGGTTCCTATTAAATCGATCGAGAGCATGATTGCGGTCCATGATGGCTGCACTGATTCATTTGGACGAAAATGTGTCTCTTGGAGACATAGAATGGCAGGGACAAATTCAGATATTAAGATTTGCAGTTCCTCGAGATGTGTACGGAAACCGTTAAGGTTCCATTGGAGACAATAAGCCATAGCTGGAGGTATTATAGTTACCTTTTGAGGCGTACTCTGTTTCTAGGCCCTGTCACCTTGATAAATTCTTCGTCCGCGGCTTCGTCCTGTATCATGTCCTCGGGTAAGGACACAGAGGGCGAAGGGGATGAAGAAGGGGGAGTGGGGGCGGGTGCTTTGAGCGCCCGCCGGGCAGCTTTCAGCTGCGCCTTAAGTTTCAGGATGGTGGCTGCCACCCTGACTGGAGAGCTAGTAGACTCCAGAAAATATTCCTTTGAATGCACCTGCTTGATCTTCCTCTCTGTGGAGCGAGGAGTGGTTGCTGGTTTCCTCGAAGCAGGGCGGGCTACTACGGGAAGCGCTGTTGTTTGGGTTGACACGTCGCTGGTTTGTACCCCTACACTGCGACGGGTAAGAGCAGCTGCAGCAACTGTAGCGAATGGTACAGGTAAAGTGGTGCGTATTCTTTCGCGCAGACGTTGTTTTTCTTCACCAGCAGATATTTTCTCTGTGACGACCAACTCTCTGATTTTCTTCTCTTGTTGGAAAGAGGGGCAGTCACGATGCCAGACTGGGTGTTCGCCTTGGCAATTAATGCATTTGGGACCAAAAGAACAAGGTTCGGTCCCATGATCAGGCAGACTACACTTACCACAAAGGGCGGTAGTGGCCTTGCAGGAAGGCTGAGTGTGCCCAAAGTGCTGGCATTTGAAACATCGCATCGGGTTAGGGATGTATGGCCGGACTTTTAGTCACAAATATCCAGCCCGTACTCTATCTGGGAGAGTGGTCGTTTGGAACGTTAGTATAATCGAAGCAGTTGACACAAGTTCTCCGGATTTTCGCGTCTTGATTCGCTGCACTGCGTTGACATGTTGTTCTGAGAGTGCTTGAAGGATCTCTTCCTCCTCAGCATTTAGCAGATGCCAGTGGCGAATCACACCTTTACTACTGTTAAGTTGATTGATTGATTGATTGATTGAATTTAAAATTTTGGGTGCGTCAGCACTAAGGCTATTTTGCACCCGTCACAATATACGGGGTCCAGCCCCTTATCGTTACAAATAGCAACTCTATCGTTGCAGAACTAAAATCATAAAATATTAAAATGTTCTGACTTTCTTTAAAAGCTGAGGCTGTACAGGGGCACTCAGCACACATAAGGACAAAACAACAGGACAACACAAACAAAATTATACTGGCCATGGAGCCAGTCGCCAGAGCCTCGTTAGTCTTCAGTCCAGGGTGTACTAACGTGGAAGTGAGGTTGACATTTGGGTGTACTACGTGGAAGATCACCCCTTACACCCTTATACTGGCCATGGGGCCAGTCGCCAGAGCCTCGTTAGTCTTTAGTCCAGGGTGCACTACGTGGAAGTGAGGATGACTTTTGGGCGCCTACGTGGAAGGTACCCCTTACACCCCACTGTTAAGTTGACGATGGGGTTCAACATTAACAGTGAAGTCACCCAATGATCGTAACTTTGAAAGGTTGTTAGTCTGGCGATCTGTGCTGGTCTGGATAAGTAGACTCCCGTTTCTCAGCTTCTTTATTTCTGGAACATAGGAACCACCGGCGTAGTCTAGCTGTTTCTTGATAAGGAATGGTGACAAGTCCTTCAATGTAGCAAGTAGTTATGGTACCGCCTTGGGGTCGATAAATTAATTGATTAGAAATGATCGATCAAAGATCAATTGATGACGCAGTAGTTTTTTTTTTTTTTTTTTTTTTTTTTTTTGTGATGTCAAAAATGGGCGGGGCTTATTTTGTAAGGATGATTTTGATTGGTTGTGACATCATAAATGGGCGGGGCTTAATTTTGTGAGGAGCGTTTTGATTGGTTGGAGGAGGGAATTCGGGTTTTTCCCGTGACGTCGGGAGTTTCCGGTGTCTGAAAACAGATGGCGTTGATGAGTCAGAAAGT
This sequence comes from Lepisma saccharinum, assembly GCF_977018435.1. Classification (NCBI taxonomy): domain Eukaryota; kingdom Metazoa; phylum Arthropoda; class Insecta; order Zygentoma; family Lepismatidae; genus Lepisma; species Lepisma saccharinum. The sequence goes on from NW_028142891.1 coordinate 5,364,473, forward strand.
CTGGGTTGGGGAGGAGGAAAAGTAGGCGACGCGGTGACGGTTGGTTTTCTCGTAATTGGAGTACGTGTTTCCGGTGTCTGAAAACAGATGGCGTTGATGAGTCAGAAATTCTGGGAATTTGGGTGTTTCCGTTGTTTTAAGAGAGATTGCGTTCATGACTCATTGTTGGGAGGAGGTGTTTTTCTTGGGCGGCCGTTGATGAGTTTCAAATTCCAGGAATTGGGTATGGTCTGAAACATGCCCGAACATGCTTTAGATTGATGAGTCATTCTGGGGAGGAGATGTTTTTCTCTGGCGGCCGTTCATGAATTTGAGTGATGGAGAAACGGCAAAAAGAGAAAAAGGAGAGAGAGCGTCTAGATGTAAAGAAAATAAATAGAGTAAAAAGAGTAGGTTTCACGGAGGGGGTGACTGTGCATAGTGTACCAGGGCAGGAAGAAGATAAGAGAGGCACGTGGACTTTTGATTTTGATTTTAAAATTTTGGGTGCGTCAGCACTAAGGCTATTTTGCACCCGTCACACTATACGGGGTCCAGCTCCTTACCGTTTCACATAACAACTCTAACGTTGCTTAATTAAAATCATAAAATGTTAAAATATTAAAATGTTCTGACTTTCGTTAAAAGCCGAGGCTGCAAAGAACACTCAGCACAAATAAGGACAAAACACAGGACAACACAAACAAAATTATACTGGCCATGGGGGCCAGTCGCCAGAGCCTCGTTAGTCTGCAGTCCAGGGTGTACTACGTGGAAGTGAGGTTGACTATTGGGTGCACTACGTGGAAGAAGCACCCCTTACACCCCAGAGGCACGTGGACGTTGGATGCTCTGCGCAAAACAATGCGTGCCGAATATAATTCGAAAATACGTCACGGAGACAGTACTATATAAAAAAGAAAAATTGTGTACGTACCACAGAACTGTAGATCGAAGTCTACCGACCGGAGATCATAACAGACTGTCACATCTGTTGCGAGAGTGAAGAAAATTGAAAAGATAAGAGACAAATATTTAGTTTTAATGTTCTACCTAGAACAATGAAAATCGCTGGTCAAAGACCATCATCACCTTCACACAGTGAGAATCGTAAACATAAATACATCTTTCTTTTGAAGCAGACAGCTTGAAAGGGGAGAAAATAAAAACGGTACCTGTGTCATCAACAGTTTAATGCAGAAGAGGATGACGTTTAACAGTGATCGATGGTGGGGGGGGGTCGGCTCCCGGTCCTCTTCTGCTGGGGGGGGGAGAGGGGGCGTATAGCGTCCCACCTCCTGTTCTTCAAACACATCGGTGACGTCGTCCTCTTCTTCCTGCTCTGACAAAACAAGAGAAACAGGAGGCACCAGTTGGCGCTGCCGATTGGCTCTGGCGTCATTTCCGTTACGCATTCTGAAAAACAAAATATAAGAGTTAAAATATATTCCGTTCCATGTAGATATCGGCTAGAAAGAAAAGTTATCAGATATGTAGCATATATAGGAAAATTGAATTTGAATTTGAAGTTAAAATTTTGGGAGCGTCAGCACTTAGGCTATTTTGCTCCCGTCACATTATACGGGGGCCAGCCCCTTATCATTACAAATAACAACTCTAACGTTGAATAACTAAAAATCTTAAAATGTTTTGACTTATGTTAAAAGCTGAGGCTGTAAATGGGCACTCAGCACACAGAAGGACAAAAAACAGGACAACACACACAAAATTATACTGGCCATAGTGCCAGTCGCCAGAGCCTCGTTAGTCTTTAGTCCAGGGTGTACTACGTGGAAGTGAGGTTGACTTTTGGGCGCCTACGTGGAAGGTACCCCCTACACCCCATATATATATATATATATTAGAAAAACAGCATGCTAGAATAAACGATGTTATCAGAAATAAACTGAAAAATAATTACCTGGCTCTATACCGACGGAGATTGGCGTGGAGCCTTTCCCTGTTCCGGGTACGTCGAGCCCGGAAAATAGCGGAGGCACGCTGTTGGGCCTCCTCAATTCTATTTTCTTCCTCCAGGTACCGCTCAATGTACCTCGTAGCCTCTGCGAAATGCGCAGCGCCTTCAGTGCCTCCCTGATGTCGATAATATGCATTTCGCAGAGCCTCCCCGTGATGGATTATGTGTTCCTGAAAATATGTGTGAATTAATATATGAAAGTGATTAATTTGTGCAAAACATAATTAACATATTTTCTGTCTAATTTCAGATGTCGGCACTCCCTCTCGGATTCAATTTGGTGTATGGCGATATTAAGGAGACACATGGAAGACAGGTTGAAAAACACATCGGCAATTATGTAAGTTTCTGTGAAGAAAATGGACCGGCGGAAGAGTTATTGGCAAAATTAGAAGAGACATGTAAAGATATCGAGGTGTCGGTGGACTGTTTAGTCAAAATATTTACTTACATTGTTGACCAGAAACGAGATGCGCCAGTGTTCGGCGATTTTATAAAGAATATAAAAAGAGCGCAATATGTACCTTCCCATCTATCTTTAAGAATATGTTTTGAATTGATGGAGGTGTTTAAAGTTGTGAGAAATGAGAAGGGTGAAAATAAGAAGACAGGAGAAGCAGGGGAAAATATACATGAACGAATGATGGAGATGTTGGAAAAAAAAGAAAACTGAACGAATAACAAACACATACTAATACACTAACATCTACCAGTAGTGTAACAAAATATGTAAAAATATCTAATAACCTGTAGTACGAGTTGAAATAAAAAAGTTTGTATATGTAGAAAACTTGTAATTTTTCTGTAGAAGTTCAATGTGTTAATAAAATATTTTGTACAGAACAATATTGTTTTTGTATATAAATAGTATTATATTAGAATGCCTAAGACAGGATACAAACCCCAAAAGTTTAATGAAAAAGTACCACGAATCCTGAAATTAACTATGTTTTGATAAAAGAGGTACCGGATTCAAAACCCTCCAGGCATGGTTCGAATCCTGGAATTGCCAATGTTTGCATAAAGAAAACCTGGATTCGAATCCCACTCATGTATGGTTGCGAATGTCGACGGAGACCCTGGATTCGAATTCCGCAATTAACTAAGGTTCCCTAAAAACATGTTTGATTCTGCTCAGGTATGGTTGCGAAATGTAAAAGGGTACTTACAACATGTAATAAATCTTGGCCATCCATGTTGCTGCCCAGATGAAAAGGAGATGAACTGGAGGGAAGGATGCCTGCAGAAGGAATTCTATCCACTTCCTTATAGAGACACACATCTGCAATTATTTTTTTGCAACGTACGTTAGAAGTCTGCATATGAGATCACGACGTTTTTGTGAGGCACAACAGTTCCTTGATGATTTTCACAGAAGTTCCTTGTTCCGTGTCAGCACATGTTTTTCGAACAAGACTTCCTTATAGAGACGGACATCTGGTATCATTTTTTGCAACGCGGTTTCCTAATTTCTTTATTTTCAATCGTAGACCTCCCCCTTCCGACCACTCTACTGAAAGGTCTCGACGTGCAGATTACGAATATATAATCAGATTCGCTGTACGTCAATTAGGGGAGAAGCTAGAGCGATTTGAAAATTTCGATTTTTGCAACTCGTATGAGTTAGGAAGACATCTGCGTTGAATAACAGAATGTGTCACTGCTAAAAGCCATCTTGTAAAGACGGTTAATTGATTCCGAGAATTTACGTGAGCCTTCATATCAGTCAGGAAAACATCTGCTGAAGACGTTTGACGATTTCTGAGAATTTCACATGAACAGTCATATCCGTCAGGAAAACATCTGGTGAAGACGGATAACTAGCCGCAGTAGAACCGTTAGGAACGGAAATAACTGCTTTGTCATGCTTGCGTATATAAAGAAAGGCGTTCTCTCCACAACACAGTGTTCGTGAAACAGTCATCGTACGATCATGGATGTACAGTTATCCGCTGACGATCTGTTAGCACGTTATCGTGATGGATATTACACAACACATGGACAGTTGCGGGAAGTGTTGACGATCATCTCCCTAGTAGAGGAGTATGACCGTCTACTACAGACCGTGACATCATTCGTACCCGATCTTACCGGAGAAGGATGGAGAGATATTTCCGAAGAGTCGCCAGGCCCGTCATCGACACCCGATCCTGTATCCAGAGTTGCCGAGGAGAAGCAGATTGCCGTCACATCACCAGGAACTTCCAGAAACACCGCATCCGGATCAGACCCGGAACCTTTACCAGGACCGTCATGGAGACCGGATCCCTTACCCTCAGCAGAACCGTCATCCCAAAGTGCTTCTGTATCAGATAGAAGAGGTAAGAAAAGAAAACGTGATACAGTGCCTCGTGAACAAATAGGGAACATAATATTACATAACATGAAGAACGTGAATATCCCAAATTCCGTTCCAAAGGACGTCGTGTGGAATTCAGTTTCTCGCACCCTCCAGAAAATGTCGCTCCTCACACATGGATCCGTGAAGGTGTCGAAAATCTTCTCACTTATGTTAAGAAAGACACCAAGGATGAAGACAAGATAGGTTTAACTCTGTCTAACATATCTGACCCCACCGTGAAAGATATTTATGTCGGGTGGCACAGATGTGATCAGTTACACAGTGATATGGTGTGGAACATTATGTATAAAATATTGCAGAGCGCGAAAACATTCACGGCTACAGACCGTTTAATTTTGCGCGCCGACCATGTCGACATACCTGTCGGAGGTGGCGGAGGTAAAAAAAACAACATATTGTTTATCTAATTACATGCTAAGCACGCGAAAAAGAAGTGTCGCCGGTGTGCCGAATAGAAAGAAACCACTCTGTTTAGCTGAAGCTTTGATCATAGGAAAATCCCATGCTGATAATGATCCGTTCTATTCACAGTATCGAAGAAATAGAAATCTTCTCAAACCTGTTTTCGAAGTTATGCGCAAAGCAGATGTAGATGATCACAGAAAATGCGTGTGCAGGAAGTGGAATTCCTGAACTGAGAAAATTTCAGCAAGTTCTTACAGAATATAAAATTGTTGTATACAACAATCTTCGTGATGTGAAAGATGTTTTGTTTGAAGGACAGGTTGAAAATGCTTCCAAATATATATACCTTCTCTATGATAACACTCGACAGCATTATGATGTGATAGTAAACCGTCTTGGAGCATTTGCGGCAAAACATGAATGTCGCGGGTGTAACGAACTCATATTTCGAACAGCTCATAACCATCTGTGTAAACAATTATGTTCTATGTGCCGTTCAACTCCACCGTGTGTGCCTGAACAGGGTGTTCGCAGAATATGTCAGACATGTCACAGAATTTTCAAAAATGAGAACTGCTTCACAAATCATGTTTCTACACCATTCCGAAACGGTACAGTCTGTAGTGAAATCCAGCAGTGTCCCCGATGTTTCAGAATTATTCTAACACACAATACATATGAAAAAGTGCATAAATGTAACATGAAATACTGTACTGTATGCAACTGGGTGAAACCTATAAATCATTTCTGCTACATGGCTATACCAAAACCTAAACAGAATTCAAAATTTCTATATATATTTTACGATTTTGAATGTTACACAGATATTCCTCACTCCGCGAAAGAGAAAACTTTTCTTCATGTTCCTAATCTTATTGTGGTGCAGACGGCCTGTCACGCATGTTACAAGAAAGAGGATCTAACGGTTCCATGTTCTGTTTGTGGAACAGGATTTTGATTTTTGATTTTGATTTTAAAATTTTGGGTGCGTCAGCACTAAGGCTATTTTGCACCCGTCACACTATACGGGGTCCAGCCCCTTACCGTTTCACATAACAACTCTAACGTTGCTTAATTAAAATCGTAAAATATTAAAATGTTCTGACTTTCGTTAAAAGCCGAGGCTGCAAAGAACACTCAGCACAAATAAGGACAAAACACCGGACAACACAAACAAAATTATACTGGCCATGGGGCCAGTCGCCAGAGCCTCGTTAGTCTTCAGTCCAGGGTGTACTAACGTGGAAGTGAGGTTGACATTTGGGTGTACTACGTGGAAGGTCACCCCTTACACCCCTTGTGGAACAAGAGAGTTTATATTGTGGGATGACCCTGTAGACACATTCCTGTCCTACCTGGAATTGCAACATAAGTTTTCCAACATAACCATTTGTGCATACAATGCACGAGGTTACGATTGCACGTTTCTATTACGAAGAATGCTAGAAAGAGAAATGAAACCTCGTGTGATCTTAGACGGTACCAAAATCATCAGTATGTCATACCAAAATCTTCATTTTGTGGACAGTCTCTACTACGTTCAGACAAATCTTGCTGGATTTTCCAAACTTTTTGGTTTGCCTGTTCAGAAAGGCTATTATCCGCATCTGTGGAACACCTACAAGAACAGAAATTACATAGGGCCGATGCCTCCTCCTTCTGTATACGGCTATGAATATATGAAAACAGTTGAAGATCAGCAGTTTTATGTCTTGGTATGACATTGAATGCAGCAAAAATGTACCTTTCAACAACGAAAACCAACTACTCCAATACTGCATCAAGGATGTTACCCTGTTGAGACAAGGATGTCTGAAGCTGAGACAGAATTTCCTAGACATATGCAAGATCGACATTTTCAAGGATTGTCTCACAATAGCATCTGCCTGTTCACTAATTTACAGGCAGAAATTTATGCTGGCTAACACTATAGGAATAATACCTAAAGGAGGTTACCATCATGCTGATCAGATGTCCAAGTTTGCATTGAAATGGTTAACCTACGTGGAAGAACAAAATGATGTAATACTTCTTCACGGCGGACGTACTCGTGAAAAATATGTCATAGGAGGGCGTTACAGAGTGGACGGCTATCACGAGGAGACGCAGACGGTGTACGAGGCGCTTGTATGCTACTTTCATGGTTGTCAGCGCTGCGTATCAATTAATAGGGGTATGTATCCGAAAGGTGACGAAGATGAAACCGTTCAGGACAGTAACAGTGACAAACATAGTGACATGTTGAACACTGCTATGACGGTTTGGAGTCATAATTCCCTTGTTGATAAAAAGTAAGCCAGCTACAGTAATATTCTGATGGTTGGAGAACTGACCTAACCTATAGAAATTGCTCGTCCATGGTGTGAACGCACACGAAACTCGGAGAAATTCACGAGAGAGGGCAGCTGCTTACGGGGATAAATTGATCTAGAAATTAGGGTTACAAATTTAACCGCTAGAGGTCGCTCTTTGTATTAATCTAAAAAAGGGAGGAAATACTAGTTGAATTAGTAGTAAATATTATTAAATTTTTTGTAGAACTTTCAGTTTATTCATTAGGAACTTAACAGCCATCAAATATTTAGTTTAAAATTTACGTGAATACTTTTAATCTAATTATCACTTGATGAGGGACATTTTAACTAACCATAAAGAAACGGTAGTGTTCGGAAACTCGGGGGCGGAAGTGATGGAAAATAGACATCAAAATATCTACGTCTCGAGGGAATATTTTAATATTAGAATTCCATAGTTGGGATATAAGGAATTGATAATGGTACCTCAACACACGCACCTGTAGTTGTTAGAAACAAGTGGACGTTAAAGTGATTTGCGTGTGAAAGTGCGATGGAGTTTGGTTATGAAGTGTTCGGAGACTGCGTCTGGCGTGTAAAAAATAATGAACGCACCCAGAGCATGGAGGGAAAAGCTGATGGTTGAGGAAAGAACGGCGCGATAGAGTTGTGAAGTTTTGCACGGTTTTCGACGAAAAAGCAGAACCAAAGGAAATTCGTGATCACCCGAATGGGGAGGCAAATAGATTTTTGTTATGATTTGCAGTGAGTAAAAGCTGTGTGGACTGTGAAATGCGAAAGATGAGAGCTCGCCCATGAGGTAAGGCCATTCGTGCTATCAAGTGCAGCGACGGTCGAGACAAAGAAATCGACGTCGGGTGAAAGTACCTTCATGTTATTCGCGACGAGAGAAAATAAAATACACGTCACATACAATTTTTAGTTATTGTACTAACTGTCAAAAGTGTCATTCACAGTACTGGATTGCAATATTCAGCTTAAATCCAGGTGTACATGTGGCTCAGCGGAAGCCGCCATATTGAATAGAGAAAATATATCTTACGTCGACAAAATTTTCTCTTAAGAAAATTAAATCTAAACCGTGCATAATATGTTCCGCAGTTGGTAACTGAAGAAACGTGGCAAGAACAGTATAATTTGATCGTACGATATCGTGACGTCACATATACATTTCTTCGCGTTGTTCGAGCATGAACAATTGGTATTAGCGCTATTGGGTTAGGGTAACGACCAGTGCACGGACAGATCAAATATGAATAGCTACTAGAAAGTACAATTGACTTTGGATATATACTGAAACCTGCTTTGTCATAATATGAGGTCATTTTGGTAATATTTAGTTCGTGCATGTATTATTTAGATTTATTGGTGCACCAGCTGGTTTGTAAGCACACGCAAACTTATTTTGACGTTTAATCTTAACTTCAGTCTAGCTTTTGAAAAAGAGGTACCTCGAGTATTCTAAACATTAAAGTTAACGTCATTGTTGGTAAATCAAGAATTAATAAACATAAATTGTTTATTTGGTACCAAATTATTATCACTAAAACTAATTGCAACATTTGATGTAAATTTGGATTCGTCACTAAATTGAATAAATAATTGAATGTACGAGTGAGTTATAATTCACCGAGGTGGTCATGAATGATGTCTTGTTCTCCATCTGTGAATATTTACTAACCATGAAATTTCTTTCAGGTGGGAGAGATGTCCGAGTGTTTGTTTGACATTAGTGATGTTTATCGGGCATGATGCAGGGAAAGAGCGAGTACACTAATAAGGGATTTTCAGTAACTGCTTTGTACATCTGCTTAATACAGGGTGGTTTTCAACAGATTGACTAATTTTTGAATTTCTGATATTTCATCTTAAGTAGGGGTCGACGTGAAACATAGTTGCACTATTTCTTACTAGCAGGGATTGACTTATTTGGACCAATCAATCGTCGCCGGCGCGACCGTACGGTTATTCTATGAAATGAGAGGGAACTGATCGCGAGAAAGTTAGGTTGTTGTAATTTTGGATGTGGTAAGTGGGAGTGACAATTTAGGAGAGATAAGTAACCTCACATAATAGTCAGGTTTGGGTAACCCCGTTAGAGCGGACCGTTAAAGCAGATTATGAGACTTAAATTTGTTGAGTTCTCATAGGTCCTTCTTGCTGGAGAGATAGTGAATTTTAGGGTGGAATTTGAGGGAACTTTAAATTCTACAAATTCATGGTTCCATTGTTAAAATGGGTACGGAAGGAGATCCGGTGACTTTAGAGTCACTTTTGGCGTTCATGAAACTTAGTGAGCAGAGATCAAGGGATAGTAATGATCAGCTGAAAACTGAGCTTCATACTCTCAATGGGGAATTAAAGGCGGACATTGCTGAAGTTCAGAGGAACACAAAGCAAAGTATTTCGGAACTAGCTCAGGAGTATAGTGAGTTGAAATTTTGCGCTTCACATTATCATAGGGAGTTTATGGATAGAATGGGGATAGTAGTAAGGAAGCATAAAGATCTAAATAATAAACTTAATTCTGAAATACAGGGTGTTCATAAGGTTTACGAGCAGATTATGTTTGAGAACATTAAACAACTGAAAGTAGTAGAATTTCATTTAAATGAAAGAACTAATAAAAACATTGAGATAGATAAGGGGGGAAGGAACAACTTGCGGGATGAAATTTCACAAGTCAGTCTGTCTGATCTGTCGTCAGTGAGTTCACATTCTGTGTTTGAACATATTGATAGCTCCCATGACAGTATTTCAGATGGGGAGAGTGCTTGGAAGAGTAATGTTTCTGATAATAAAGAATTTCAATCACAGGGTGTTGGTGATTTGCTCAAATGCAAGCGAACTGACCTCACCAACCATAAACCAATCTTGACAAAGGAGTTGGTTCCTGATGGCGTGATAGACAGGGGTAATACATTTGGTTTAATTGCTTGTCAAGTTGTGGTCAATGACCAGGAGTGCGTCCTACCAGTTTCTTTTCCATACAGCGATAACATATTTGGTAGTTTAGTACAGGGTGTTCCACTTTTGCAAGGTCCTTATCATAAAAATCTCATGAGGTACCCGGAAAGTAAGGTGGTTCCAAGTGGTGAACTTCAGATTAAGGGAACAGTCGGCGAAAAGATGAAGCACATCTCAGAAGCTCTTCAAGGGAGGGATAGTTCAGTCATTGGACAGGTGTCATCTGTATGCGCTACAGATCGTGACTCTTCTGAGAAGGTAGCACCTGATGTGCATAAACCAGATGGCAAATATTCAGAGCTAATAGCTAAAGGTTCATCGGAAACAAATCTGACGCAAGTCACCATGCCTGAAGTAAATAATAGTTTCGTGAGGGTAGCTTCTATAAAAATGCTCTCGTGCCTCAAGCATTTGCTTCCTTTAGGTGGGCACGAAAAGCAAAGAATGAAGGCTCCACGTAGATCTAATTTTAGAATACCTCCTTCATACAAATATTCTGTATCGTGTTCGAAGATATTCGTACATCCGAGCCATGTTAGGAAAAGAGGTGGTTGGCAAGATTCTCGGGTAACCAGTGGAAGAAAAATAAGCAAGGTCGCGCACCAAGCTTATACCACTTTAGTCTTGTTGCTCTTATGCTTTGTGCAATTGATGCTGCATAGGACTCATGTTAAACGGAAAAAACATGAGCATCCTGTGGTCGCACCTGGTTGCTCGACTGTGAAACCGAAGAGGTGGAACGAGCAATCAAGTCTGTAATATAACGACCACGTTGAATTGTATAAAGTGTAAATATGAGTGTAAGGTATAATCGGTTGACTTTTCAGTGAAATATTTTTATTGTGCAATTTGGAATCAAAGGTTTTGTTTAGAATATACTTAAAATCCGGTTTTTCTGAGATATAATATGTGAAGATGTAGTATAGAATAGTTTCCTCTATACAGTTAAACTCGGGTATGGCATATTATTATATCCAGGTCTGTTTAAGTAAAACAAAGAAATATGAGCAAACTACGTAGGCGTCCACTGTCTGGCGATGTCATGAGTCCATGCGAAGTAAAGTTTAAATAAAAAGGCTTGGAGTAGGTGAAACCGTACGTTCTGGGCCGGTCCTTTGACCTACTTTTGAAATGACAGTGTTGCCAACCCCTTACTCGAAAAAATCACCAAGGTTTTTTTTGGTCTAACCTAACCTAAAGCAAGGAGCTGGCAACCTTGCTTGAGGCTTCTTAATGCTTCGTTCTAAACCTGCTTTTTGACCTACTTTTGAAATGACAGTGTTGCCAACCCCTTACTCGAAAAAATCACCAAGGTTTTTTTCTTGGTCTAACCTAACCTAAAGCAAGGAGCTGGCAACCTTGCTTGAGGCTTCTTAATGCTTTGTTCTAGAACGGTTCTTTGACCTACTTTTGAAATGACAGTGTTGCCAACCCCATTACTCGAAAAAATCACCAAGGTTTTTTTCTTGGTCTAACCTAACCTAAAGCAAGGAGCTGGCAACCTTGCTTGAGGCTCCTTAATGGTTTGCTCTTGTAAGGCATAACCCCTATTTTCTCGCAGTGTTGCCAACACCTTACTCGAAAAAAATCACCAAGGTTTTTTCCTTGGTCTAACCTAACCTAAAGCAAGGAGCTGGCAACCTTGCTTGAGGCTTGCCTTACAGTGCATAAAGCAAGGTTGCCAACCTACTGGTACTTTTGCCATAGGCTGCGTCCGAATCGGCAGCAGATGTCACCTAGAACACCGTTCCATCCGGGGACTCAGCCAACCTCCGTTGTCCGAATTTGCGGCAGACGTGGAGTCGGAGGGGAGAGCAGAGAGGAGCGACAGATGCATGCTTGAACTTGCTGTGACGCTGCGCTTGGCAGCCATATTCTAACTTTCACTTTGTACAGACAATATTTACTGATTAGAGGATGTAAAACTCAGTTATATTTTAACATTTTATCGATAATACTGAATGCAGAAAAAATGTAAATGATGAAATAGCGTGTTATATTTTTAATATGATTAGTAAATAGGTGGAAATCATTGTCATGTTTGTTTGGCGTCTGCCTTCTGCTTCCGTGCGATGCGCCTGCGCCCCAGAGCGCGGTGGGTGAAGTTCGAGCTGACACCTGGCGGGAAAAGTGACAACCGTACTACAAGGGGGGCATGTAGATTCGGACGACTTGGACGTGACTTCGACGGCACGCGAGAGCAACGGGAGAGAACTGGACGGTGTGCTTGCCAATCCGGACACGGCCATAGCCTTTTACAAAAAAAGAGAGAGGAGAGAGAGAGAGGGAAGAGTTAAACAACCGACAGCCTACCTACAGCCTTTTTTGGTCTAACCTAACCTAAAGCAAAGAGCTGGCAACTTTGCTTGAGGCTTGCCTTACAGTGCATAAAGCAATTTTTGCCAACCTACACACACTGGGCAAGGAGAGCCGGCACTGCCGTAAAAGAGAGAGAGATGGGTGGATGGCAACACAGTATGTGTGTGCGTGTGTGTGTATAATATGTAGCATTATTAACTAGAGAGTGTTGGCAAACCACCTGCAACTAAAAAAATAGAGATGCCAACGTTGCTGTAAGATGAAGAGAGAGAGACCTACGGCTGGCAACAATGGTGAGCGAATACACCTTATCGTAATTTTCCAAGTCTCCGGGGGACCAAATGTGTATATATCGTGACCTTTGTAAACCTCTCTCGGGGGAACGATATACCACACATGCGCGCGCGCGTGTTTTGCCAACTTGGAGAGTTGTAATATGTGGTGTGGTGTATGACCACGTGGTGAGTGGTTAACTAATCAAATGAACGTTTAAAGCAGCAGACAGGCATTTGTTGAATCTTCTGAACTTGAACACTGCTATTCGTCTACTTGGTTGAACGTTATTTTTTTTCACCAGCCTGACACCGGGATACACCTGCACTGCATCTAGTGTCAAAGAAGTGCAGCGTACTAGACGAGGATATTAAATTGCTCTGTTGTAAATGAGATGCATGATGTTAATATGAATTGATGTTACTGTGAAGAAACTGAAGGTAGAATAACGCCAACGCTATCTGGACTCGCTTAGTTAATTCAAGATAGTCGCGACAAACGTAAACGGGCTGTGCAGGACTTGGATATTTTTTTCGATTGATGAAAATTTGGTTCTATGATGATGACCTATACTAAATTTTTGGTATGGGAGGACAGAGGATACCGAGACTCGACCAACACACTAAACCACAGACCTCTCTACGGCTACATGTTCGGAAGTTACGAGTGATTAAAAGTTTTGGGAGGGTGTGTGCAAACATCCCTTGCCATTGAACTCAGGACCACCAAACTTTGGCATACATACGCTACATCCCCAAAATCGACAAGGGGTGGTGTTTGGGGAGATTTTTCGATTTATTTTCGCGCAATCTCTCACCGTTTTCGAGTTATTTGCAATTTTTAACGCTGGACTTGGAAAATTTTCGACAGAGAGCGGTCAACTATGATAACCTATGTTTATTTTGTTAGGAGCCAATGCTAACGCATGTTTCTACGATGATCCTATCGAAAAAAAATTGACAATTGGCCCACCCTTGACCTCCAAATTTCGTATACGTACTCTACATCACCAAAATCGACAAGGGGGTCGACCCTATCTTCTGCACAACTCTGACGTGTACGCCCTGTTTCGCGAAGAGTCGACAATCTTCCACAGCTGTTTGTATTATATTACATCAGATATTATATTGCATGAGTGAGTTGGCTGTGTGTATAAAGACTAGTTTCAGACATGGACACGAATATAACGCCATGATAATTAGCTGCTGTCCAAAGTTATTGCATAACTTAAAATATTTATATATAAAAAAGGATATTTATTGTACTGTGCTTTCTAGCGAAGGTATTATTGTAAACGATATTGTTTGTAAATGTGGAAAGTTAGAAGCTCAGTCCCCGGCCTATCAATGATAAAAAATTTCATCACGGACAGCAACCAAAAAAGGGCGTGCACGTCACAAAAGCATTGTCATATGGACTGACGATTATTATTTTTTTTTTTAAAAAAAAAACAGACCTAGTTACGATGGGTTATAACCTGTGCTGTCTTGCAATTGTTTTTGCTTATTTCAATGTCAGCGAGCGTGATATGAAACATGCATGCGAAGAAGGGAGGGAGATCATAACAAAATAATTCACATTTTGATTTCAATACTTTCGCTAGTCCTATCTAGAAGGATACTGGACGCTATTTTATTTGAAGATGGCTAAAAGCGGTGGAAGGAGAGAAATGTTATTTTTTATTTTTTTGCCTGTGTGTGACGAAAATAGTTTTACATGCATACGGCTGTATCGTGATCTGCTTGAATCATCATCACGTCTGTGAGTTTTCAGTATTGCTGAATATATTTACATATCAACCAACGGTTATGAATTGCGTAGAAATTGGTTTTGTTAACGGTCCAGTGGCGAAGTTGGAAACAGAGAGCGGTCACATCAGACAGGTGCTCCTGGTATCTAAAGAAATGCCCCCTCTTACAGAAAAAAAATGGAGTGTTAGAAAGGAAAGATGTTATACCCGAATGAACGGGGAGTCTCGAGCATCTTCCAATCCTCATCTTCGTATTCAGCTAACGAGGAAAAAAAGAAACTTTACATATGGGGGACGCAACAGCTGCTGTACGGTATTGTCCATGGATGTTAAAACTTTTGTTTTTTTTCTGAATAGACGGACATATCAGTGTTGCAATCTCCAGATGAGACCGGAGCCTATTATTATTATTATTATTATTATTTTGGACAAGGGGGATCAGATCAATGCATGGACTAAAATTTTTCTTCACATCAAAATAAAACAGAGGATTTTTTACTCCACTGCTTACTTATTATTGTAAAGAATGAGGTGTGTGTGGGGTCTTATTGTATAGTCTTCCAACAGCATACCTCGGGGCGTAAATTTCCGCTTCTTCATGTATGCAAAATGCACTTAACTTCTGTTGTGAAGCGAATGGAGAGTTTGTTTTGCTGCTGTGATTAAATACTAAACCAAAATCTTATTACATAACTTTGAAGTATATTTGTTAATACGATCTATATTATATCATCGCTATAGGTGGTCCATATTATGCGCAGGAGAATTTTTAAAAAATGTCTTGTTTCTCGAACCTGTGACCTGCAGATTTGCTTTTGCTGGCAACAGAAACAGAAAATGGCACTATGTTATTCTATACTGATACAGGTGTACTGTAATCATAACAATTTTCTAGTAACAAAACAACAACTATGTCGAAAAGAAATGGTGGGGGACTTGTCTGTGTGGGGTCTTATTAACTACTTCACATCTGTACCCGCACAACTCATCGACTAGAAAGCAACAATGTTAGGAAGTGTGTGCATGGTCCCAAAAATACAAATTTAAAATCACTAATGAGACATGAACTCCCTTCACTGGTGTGTATTTGAATATGTGAAAATGAGGTACTTTGAATAACCACAAAAAAGCTTGCAACGGTATAGAGAAGGGTCACAACTTCAAACTTTAGACGATTTTTTTGTTAATCTGCAAAGGGCCAGGGCGTACGGTAAATTGATTTTATTGAAAAGTATGCAGAAGCAGTGTTGGAAGCAGTTTGAAGACTGAAACGGCTATGGAAGGACACTTATTATAATGTTAATATTTCAGTATAATGTTTTCAGAATTGCTTTTCGATAATGTTCGGTACTTAATTTAATCAATTGTTAGACAAAACACACATTCGAATTCAAGGACGGAAAATATGAACAGCGAATGAATGCTTTAGAGTAGATGTGATATTTAAAGGAGGTGATCATTTTTTATTTTCTCAATTCAAAACAAAAATTCATGAATATTATTATTATTGAATGGTTGGTTAGGTGCTCGGTTTATTTTGTCCCTCCGAACGAAAGATGGAATGTATACAAGCCTGTGCCTCCTAAGTTTATCGCGGCTATGAGGATGAATCGCGAAATGAAACGAACTGGAAACTTTCAATATATATATATTTTTTATAACATGCTTCACTAAGGAGGTCAAATGACAAGTTGGATTGCTATCCTTTTTATAATTTGTTAAATTTTATTACGAACGAGGAAAGAATGCATGGCACTTAATGCTGTAATGTTATTGATTAGATCATTGTTTATCTTGTCCGCATCGATTAATCTTCTTATGTTTTTTTTTTCGTTTTCTCGTCGCGTCCATTTCTTCTGTTATCACAATCGAGACTTCTAGATTATCATTTCTTCTCCCTGCAATTTTAGAAATGTAATTTTTCATGATCATCCAGCGAACGCCTGAGACATTTCAGCAAAATGTCGATTATTCAATGGATGTTGTAAGGTTCCATGTTTTTTTTTTTTCACTATCTCTTGTTTGGTCGATTTTGAATTTGGGAGTTATTTTTTTTTATTTTGCCTTTCGCGACATGTTCGACTAATCGTGACAATACGTTTCAACCTTTCTGCATAAACGTTGAAACGTTTCAACCTTTGCAGATTAACAAAAAAATCGTCTAAAGTTTGAAGTTGTGACCCTTCTCTATACCGTTGCAAGCTTTTTTGTGGTTATTCAAAGTACCTCATTTTCACATATTCAAATACACACCAGTGAAGGGAGTTCATGTCTCATTAGTGATTTTAAATTTGTATTTTTGGGACCATGCACACACTTCCTAACATTGTTGCTTTGTAGTCGATGAGTTGTGCGGGTACAGATGTGAAGTAGTTAATAAGACCCCACACAGACAAGTCCCCCACCATTTCTTTTCGACATAGTTGTTGTTTTGTTACTAGAAAATTGTTATGATTACAGTACACCTGTATCAGTATAGAATAACATAGTGCCATTTTCTGTTTCTGTTGCCAGCAAAAGCAAATCTGCAGGTCACAGGTTCGAGAAACAAGACATTTTTTAAAAATTCTCCTGCGCATAATATGGACCACCTATAGCGATGATATAATATAGATCGTATTAACAAATATACTTCAAAGTTATGTAATAAGATTTTGGTTTAGTATTTAATCACAGCAGCAAAACAAACTCTCCATTCGCTTCACAACAGAAGTTAAGTGCATTTTGCATACATGAAGAAGCGGAAATTTACGCCCCGAGGTATGCTGTTGGAAGACTATACAATAAGACCCCACACACACCTCATTCTTTACAATAATAAGTAAGCAGTGGAGTAAAAAATCCTCTGTTTTATTTTGATGTGAAGAAAAATTTTAGTCCATGCATTGATCTGATCCCCCTTGTCCAAAATAATAATAATAATAATAATAATAATAGGCTCCGGTCTCATCTGGAGATTGCAACACTGATATGTCCGTCTATTCAGAAAAAAAACAAAAGTTTTAACATCCATGGACAATACCGTACAGCAGCTGTTGCGTCCCCCATATGTAAAGTTTCTTTTTTTCCTCGTTAGCTGAATACGAAGATGAGGATTGGAAGATGCTCGAGACTCCCCGTTCATTCGGGTATAACATCTTTCCTTTCTAACACTCCATTTTTTTTCTGTAAGAGGGGGCATTTCTTTAGATACCAGGAGCACCTGTCTGATGTGACCGCTCTCTGTTTCCAACTTCGCCACTGGACCGTTAACAAAACCAATTTCTACGCAATTCATAACCGTTGGTTGATATGTAAATATATTCAGCAATACTGAAAACTCACAGACGTGATGATGATTCAAGCAGATCACGATACAGCCGTATGCATGTAAAACTATTTTCGTCACACACAGGCAAAAAAATAAAAAATAACATTTCTCTCCTTCCACCGCTTTTAGCCATCTTCAAATAAAATAGCGTCCAGTATCCTTCTAGATAGGACTAGCGAAAGTATTGAAATCAAAATGTGAATTATTTTGTTATGATCTCCCTCCCTTCTTCGCATGCATGTTTCATATCACGCTCGCTGACATTGAAATAAGCAAAAACAATTGCAAGACAGCACAGGTTATAACCCATCGTAACTAGGTCTGTTTTTTTTTTTTAAAAAAAAATAATAATCGTCAGTCCATATGACAATGCTTTTGTGACGTGCACGCCCTTTTTTGGTTGCTGTCCGTGATGAAATTTTTTATCATTGATAGGCCGGGGACTAAGCTTCTAACTTTCCACATTTACAAACAATATCGTTTACAATAATACCTTCGCTAGAAAGCACAGTACAATAAATATTCTTTTTTATATATAAATATTTTAAGTTATGCAATAACTTTGGACAGCAGCTAATTATCATGGCGTTATATTCGCGTCCATGTCTGAAACTAGTCTTTATACACACAGCCAACTCACTCATGCAATATAATATCTGATGTAATATAATACAAACAGCTGTGGAAGATTGTCGACTCTTCGCGAAACAGGGCGTACACGTCAGAGTTGTGCAGAAGATAGGGTCGACCCCCTTGTCGATTTTGGTGATGTAGAGTACGTATACGAAATTTGGAGGTCAAGGGTGGGCCAATTGTCAATTTTTTTTCGATAGGATCATCGTAGAAACATGCGTTAGCATTGGCTCCTAACAAAATAAACATAGGTTATCATAGTTGACCGCTCTCTGTCGAAAATTTTCCAAGTCCAGCGTTAAAAATTGCAAATAACTCGAAAACGGTGAGAGATTGCGCGAAAATAAATCGAAAAATCTCCCCAAACACCACCCCTTGTCGATTTTGGGGATGTAGCGTATGTATGCCAAAGTTTGGTGGTCCTGAGTTCAATGGCAAGGGATGTTTGCACACACCCTCCCAAAACTTTTAATCACTCGTAACTTCCGAACATGTAGCCGTAGAGAGGTCTGTGGTTTAGTGTGTTGGTCGAGTCTCGGTATCCTCTGTCCTCCCATACCAAAAATTTAGTATAGGTCATCATCATAGAACCAAATTTTCATCAATCGAAAAAAATATCCAAGTCCTGCACAGCCCGTTTACGTTTGTCGCGACTATCTTGAATTAACTAAGCGAGTCCAGATAGCGTTGGCGTTATTCTACCTTCAGTTTCTTCACAGTAACATCAATTCATATTAACATCATGCATCTCATTTACAACAGAGCAATTTAATATCCTCGTCTAGTACGCTGCACTTCTTTGACACTAGATGCAGTGCAGGTGTATCCCGGTGTCAGGCTGGTGAAAAAAAATAACGTTCAACCAAGTAGACGAATAGCAGTGTTCAAGTTCAGAAGATTCAACAAATGCCTGTCTGCTGCTTTAAACGTTCATTTGATTAGTTAACCACTCACCACGTGGTCATACACCACACCACATATTACAACTCTCCAAGTTGGCAAAACACGCGCGCGCGCATGTGTGGTATATCGTTCCCCCGAGAGAGGTTTACAAAGGTCACGATATATACACATTTGGTCCCCCGGAGACTTGGAAAATTACGATAAGGTGTATTCGCTCACCATTGTTGCCAGCCGTAGGTCTCTCTCTCTTCATCTTACAGCAACGTTGGCATCTCTATTTTTTTAGTTGCAGGTGGTTTGCCAACACTCTCTAGTTAATAATGCTACATATTATACACACACACGCACACACATACTGTGTTGCCATCCACCCATCTCTCTCTCTTTTACGGCAGTGCCGGCTCTCCTTGCCCAGTGTGTGTAGGTTGGCAAAAATTGCTTTATGCACTGTAAGGCAAGCCTCAAGCAAAGTTGCCAGCTCTTTGCTTTAGGTTAGGTTAGACCAAAAAAAGCTGTAGGTAGGCTGTCGGTTGTTTAACTCTTCCCTCTCTCTCTCTCCTCTCTCTTTTTTTGTAAAAGGCTATGGCCGTGTCCGGATTGGCAAGCACACCGTCCAGTTCTCTCCCGTTGCTCTCGCGTGCCGTCGAAGTCACGTCCAAGTCGTCCGAATCTACATGCCCCCCTTGTAGTACGGTTGTCACTTTTCCCGCCAGGTGTCAGCTCGAACTTCACCCACCGCGCTCTGGGGCGCAGGCGCATCGCACGGAAGCAGAAGGCAGACGCCAAACAAACATGACAATGATTTCCACCTATTTACTAATCATATTAAAAATATAACACGCTATTTCATCATTTACATTTTTTCTGCATTCAGTATTATCGATAAAATGTTAAAATATAACTGAGTTTTACATCCTCTAATCAGTAAATATTGTCTGTACAAAGTGAAAGTTAGAATATGGCTGCCAAGCGCAGCGTCACAGCAAGTTCAAGCATGCATCTGTCGCTCCTCTCTGCTCTCCCCTCCGACTCCACGTCTGCCGCAAATTCGGACAACGGAGGTTGGCTGAGTCCCCGGATGGAACGGTGTTCTAGGTGACATCTGCTGCCGATTCGGACGCAGCCTATGGCAAAAGTACCAGTAGGTTGGCAACCTTGCTTTATGCACTGTAAGGCAAGCCTCAAGCAAGGTTGCCAGCTCCTTGCTTTAGGTTAGGTTAGACCAAGGAAAAAACCTTGGTGATTTTTTTCGAGTAAGGTGTTGGCAACACTGCGAGAAAATAGGGGTTATGCCTTACAAGAGCAAACCATTAAGGAGCCTCAAGCAAGGTTGCCAGCTCCTTGCTTTAGGTTAGGTTAGACCAAGAAAAAAACCTTGGTGATTTTTTCGAGTAATGGGGTTGGCAACACTGTCATTTCAAAAGTAGGTCAAAGAACCGTTCTAGAACAAAGCATTAAGAAGCCTCAAGCAAGGTTGCCAGCTCCTTGCTTTAGGTTAGGTTAGACCAAGAAAAAAACCTTGGTGATTTTTTCGAGTAAGGGGTTGGCAACACTGTCATTTCAAAAGTAGGTCAAAAAGCAGGTTTAGAACGAAGCATTAAGAAGCCTCAAGCAAGGTTGCCAGCTCCTTGCTTTAGGTTAGGTTAGACCAAAAAAAACCTTGGTGATTTTTTCGAGTAAGGGGTTGGCAACACTGTCATTTCAAAAGTAGGTCAAAGGACCGGCCCAGAACGTACGGTTTCACCTACTGCTTGGCTATTTAGGGGGTGTAGTAGTTTAATCTGTTCCCAGTGTCCAAATACGCGAGTAAGGTATTTACGCATTAATGAGGTTGTGTTTGATAGTTCTGTTGGAACTTTTGTAAATATCATGGTAGCGAAAGATGTGTCATGAGTTTACACAACGTCATGATGTCTCGACTCAGTTTAAGGAGAAGTGAGGGTGAAGTAAATGTCAAAAGGGAGAATTTGACCACAATGAGCTTATCCTGACATAAAGTAGCCATCGAGCATCTTGATCTTTTGCCTATGGGAAGTATGAATTCTTCCTTCGGGGGTTTCGTTTTTTCCAATTAAAATTGCATGGTGTTGGTAGGGGAGTAGTTTTGATGTACTCGGCAGATAATGACCAGCAACTTTGGAGAAAGCTGAAATAAGATATCAGCACCTACTCTGCAGTTAAATACGGATATAAAGAACTGGTGGGAAACTAGCCTCTTGGTCGTTCAAAGTTTCGTAATGTCTCATTCATGCCATAGGGATCATGCATCTAGATTCATGGCTGCAATCTTTCTTTTCAGCATGTAATCTGGGCCTTCATTTACTCATGGTTTTCTTGGGCAGACAGAATGTCCGTAATACACAATAATGTGAACTAGTTGTTCGTGGGTTGTTGAGGAGAATAGAAGACTTATGATTTTGTTTTGTAATTTTGTTAAGATTCTTCAGGGAGTCTACACAGGATAAGTGAATGCAATGGATCACCAAAATGTTAAATTCAGGATATATTGAAGATGTCAGGTTAATCCTAACTTGATGAACTCTCACAGGCTTAGAGGTTCTGTGGGAAGTGAGGCAAAATGAGGAACGAGTGGTGAGGAGCTAGGCCTTACGACTGACTCTTGTGGGTCAAGTGAGATCTTTCCCGTGGCGGGTTTGGAAATCAAGTAGGAAAGATTACGCGGCGGGCTAGCACAGAGCTAGTTGACCTGTCACCTCACTTCTTGGTTCTTCAATGGTTTCTCAAATCGTTAGACAAACAAGCATTCGGTGTCTCTCTCACCTTGAAGATGGGACTAATGTGAACTGTGCTGTAAAGAAATATTGTAAATAGTGTACCGAATATGAATGAATGAATGAATTAAAATTTCTGGGTGCGTCGGCACGTAAGGCCATTTCGCACCCTTCTATGTATACGGGGAAATTTCCCCTTACCTAAAATTCTGACTTAAAATTTAAAAAAGGGGTGTAGATTGCCCCTTAAGAAAAACTAAAAGTGCAAGGTTGTAAAGAGACCTGCACGAGACAAACACGACACATTAAAAAGTCAGAAAAAACAAACTAAAAAACCTCCTTACAGACGGTGGAAGAGTCCAGCTCTTCGCAAAAAACTAAAAACATTTGTTAAAATACTACTGTCATCACCCAAGAGCGATGACAAACAGCCAGAAAGGTTAAAAGTCTGCCGGAGATAAGCAAGATGGACACATTCAACGAGAATGTGTCGAATGCTTGATAAAACATTGCAAACACGACACAACGGAGGGTCCAGCCCTTGGAGCAGGTGACCATGCGTAAGACGGCTGTGTCCTAGACGCATGCGGGCAAGAATAACTTCTTCTCGCCGAGAGCGACGGGACGAGGAACGCCAAACACCTATGGTGGGCTTAACAGCGTGAAGTTTGTTCCCCGTTTCCGCATTCCACTCGGCCTGCCAAGTGTCAAGAAGGCAACAACGAAACACATTCCGCAGGTCGCTAGCTGGCAATAGGTGGACGGGAACGTCGCCATCTGCATCAGCAGACTTGGCGGCAGCATCTGCTGCTTCGTTCCCCAGAATGCCAACGTGGCTACGGACCCAACAGAAGTGTACATCCGCGCTGGCAGATAAGGACACAAGCCGTCTAAATATGCGTTGCACTACCGGATGCCGGGAATACGGCGAATCCAGGGACTGCAACACGCTGGTCGAATCGCAGCACACAAGGACTTTCTTCAGCCCATTCACGTCTGCAAAGTCCAATGCCTTTAGAATGGCGTACAACTCTGCCGTGTAGATGGAACAGGCAGGATGTAGCGAGTAACTAGAACTTTGAGAGTCTAGGACGAATGCGCAACCAACAGATTCCACTGTCTTGTACCCATCCGTGTAAAACACATTAAAATTGGGGTGCTTCTCACGAAGTTCTAAAAACCGTTGCTGGTATACAACCATTGGTGTTTCTGACTTTGGAAGGGCACTCAGAGCGAAATATATTGAGGGTGCAGGAAATTCAAAGGTCGGGAGAGGCGGAATGAGTGGCGAGACGCCAGGAAGGTCACTGTCAACACCAAGTGCTGACAAGATCTCGTCTGCACGAACACCAAATGGTCTAGTGACACTAGGGTGGAGCCGGTACCTTGCCAGCCTACTCTCGTCGGAGATGGTGTCAAATGAAGGATGTGAAGGCATCGAGCGAAGATGGAGGAAGTAGTTCACTAAAAGCCGCTGTCTTCGCAGAGACAGCGACGGCTCAGATGTCTCTACGTACAAACTGGCGACTGGACTGGTACGAAAGGCACCAGAGCACACACGTATACCAGCATTGTGGACGGTGTCTAGGATGCGAAGTCTAGATCCATAATCAAGCTTCGACCTGATAAGTGCACGGTACAGGCGAAGCAGTACCGTCCTATCAGCACCCCAGGAAGTGTGAGATAAAACACGTAAAAGGTTGAGAACTCGAAGACAAGAGAACTTTAACTGGCGAAGGTGAGGTAGCCATGTTAATTTCTTATCGAAAATGAGGCCCAGGTAGCGAACCTCATTCACGAAGCACAGGGGAGATTTCCCCATGTACAGGTCAGGATCGAAATTACATGTACGCTGACGATAAAAGTGGACACACACGGATTTCTCGGATGAGAAGGTGAAACCTGTTTGGGAGGACCACTCAACCAAACGGTTTATCGTCAGTTGGAGTTGACGAGTAGCTGACGCGAGATTCCGTGAGCGACAAAAGATCGTGAGGTCGTCTACATAGAGGAGGCCATGTACAGGGGAAAGAATGTTTGTTATAACACTGTTCACTGCTATGGCAAACAGAGTCACACTTAATACGCTGCCCTGCGGGACACCGTTCTCTTGTTCGTGAAGATCCGAAAAGGAGTTCCCAACACGTACGCGGAAAAAGCGAACTGATAAAAAGTTTTCAATGAAGTACGCCATATGGCCACGGACGCCCCAAGAATGGAGCTGCTTTAGGATGCCAAAGCGCCACGTTGTGTCATATGCCTTTTGGAGGTCCAAGAAAACTGCAACTAAATGTTCCTTGTTGAGGAATGCATCCTGAATATGTGTTTCCAGCTGAACCAGATGGTCCAGTGTGGAACTGTTGGAGCGAAAACCACATTGAAAATTACTTATCAATGAGTTTTCCTCCAAAAACCAGGTGAGGCGCTTGTTGATCATGCGTTCCATCAACTTGCACACACAGCTAGTTAAGGCGATAGGTCTGTAACTCGAGGCTGTGGTTCGTTGTTTACCTGGTTTCAGGATGGGAACAATAATAGCTTCTTTCCAGGAAGTGGGGAAAGAGTCCTCCAACCAAAGCCTGTTGAATACCGCCAGAAGGCAAATGACGAAGCATCTCATAGTGGATCTTGTCCACTCCAGGAGATGTATTCTTAGAATCTCAAAGCGCCTGATCGAACTCCCGTTCAGTGAATGGAGATTTGTATGGCTCGGTGTTATGACTTCGAAAAACTAGAGGACTTCGTTCCTGACGTTCCTTCTAATGAAGGCAACGTGGTGCATAATTTTCCGAGCTAGACGCATCAGAAAACTGTGTGGCCAAGATATTAGCTATGTCTCCGGAATCTGTGTACAACGTCCCGTCGTGCTCCAGAGCGCTCAGAGGAGTAGATGCACCCCCCTGGGTGCGACGTACTTTGGTCCAAACGGCTTTCGACGAAGCCTACTTCGTCAGAGAAGACACGTATTGGACCCAGCACGCCTTCTTACAGGCTCGAATGAGCCGACGGGCACGGGCACGTATAATGCGCAACTGCTCGAGGTTTCCGGCAGTGTGGTTCCTATTAAATCGATCTAGGGCATGATTGCGGTCCTTAATGGCTGCACTGATCTCCGCAGTCCACCATGCGACTGCGCGTCGCCTCACAGGTCCACTGGGATGTGCCGACATAGATGCCAGTGAGGGTGTTGTTCACGTGAGTGCTGAAGATGTTCCATAGTAAGAAAGAGTGGGAAGTGATCACTCCCACAGAGATCAGGGTGAACGCTCCAAGGTGTGGTAGGAGCAAGGCTCGGACTGCAGAAGGACAAGTCCAACGCAGAGTGTGTGCCTGAGGAAGGTCTGAAATATGTGGGAGTCCCATCATTCAGCAACGTTAAACCTGGTACCTCACGGAATTGATCTACAATTTGACCCCGGGGCTCTGTACGAACGGAGCCCCACAAACGATGGTAGGAATTAAAATCGCCCAAAAGAACTACAGGAGACGGAAGTTGCTCGAATATAGAAAGGAGGTCCTCAAGAGAGAATCGCTCCTCCCTTGTGATGTAGACACTGCAAACAGATATTGGCTGTGGTAGATGTACCCGCACGGCGACAGCTTGGAGGGGGGTGGTGAGAAAGATTGGTGTTGAGTGGATGGTATCTCGAACACCGATTGCAACACCACCGTGTGCACGACGACCCTCAGGAAGCTTGTCGGTGCGGTAAAGCGTGTATCCGTTCAAAATCACGGATTCATTTGGACGAAAATGTGTCTATTGGAGACATAAGATGGCAGGGTCAAATTCAGATATAAGAATTTGCAGTTCCTCGAGATGCGTTCGGAAACAGTTAACGTTCCATTGGAGACAATAAGCCATATCTGTAGGTAAGATTGTTACCTTTTAAGGCGTACTCTATTTGTAGGCCCTGTCTACTTGATAAATTCTTCATCGGCGGTTTCGTCCTGTATCATGTCCTCGGGTAAGGACACAGAGGGCGAAGGGGATGAAGAAGGGGAAGTGGGGGCGGGTGCTTTGAGCTCCCGCCGGGCAGCTTTCAGCTGCGCTTTAAGTTTGAGGGTGGTGGCTGCCGCCCTGACTGGAGAGCTTCTGGTATTCAGGAAGTATTCTTTACTGTGTACCTGCTTGAACTTCTTCTCTGTGGAGCGAGGAGTGGTTGCTGGTTTCCTCGAAGCAGGGCGGGCTACTACAGGAAGCGTTGTTGTTTGCGTGGACACGTCGCTGGTTTGTACACCTACACTGCGACGGCTAAGAGCAGCTGCAGCAACTGTAGCGAATGGCACAGGTAAACTGGTGCGTATGCTTTCACGGAGACGTTGTTTTGCTTCGCCAGCAGAGATTTTCTCTGTGACGACCAACACTCTGATTTTCTTCTCTTGTTGGAAAGAGGGGCAGTCACGATGCCAGACTGAGTGCTCGCCTTGGCAGTTAATGCATTTGGGACCTGAAGAACAAGGTTCGGTCCCATGATCAGGCAGACTACACTTACCACAAAGGGCGGTAGTGGCCTTGCAGAAAGGCTCAGTGTGCCCAATGTGCTGGCATTTGAAACACCGCATCGGGTTAGGGATGTACGGCCGGACTTTGAGTCTCAAATATCCAGCCCGTACAATATCTGGGAGAGTGGTCGTTTGGAACGTCAGTATAAGTGAAGTAGTTGGTACAAGTTCTCCGGACTTTCCCGTCTTTATTCGCTGCACTGCGGTGACATGTTGGTCTGAGAGTGCTTCAAGGATCTCTTCCTCCTCAGCATTTAGCAGATCCCAGTGGCGAATCACACCTTTACTACCGTTAAGTTGACGATGAGGTTCAACATTAACAGGAAACTCGCCCAAAGATCTTAACTTTAGAAGATTGTTGGTCTGGCGATCTGTGCTGGTCTGGATAATTAGACTCCCATTTCGCAGCTTCTTTGTTTCTGGTACATCTGAATCAGCGGCGTAGTCTAGCTGTTTCTTGATAAGAAACGGTGACAAGTCCTTTAGTGTGGCAGCTCCGGGGTGTAAGGGGTGATCTTCCACGTAGTACACCCAAATGTCAACCTCACTTCCACGTTAGTACACCCTGGACTGAAGACTAACGAGGCTCTGGCGACTGGCCCTATGGCCAGTATAATTTTGTTTGTATTGTCCTGTTCTTTTGTCCTTATGTGTGCTGAGTGTTCTTTGCAGCCTCAGCTTTTAACGAAAGTCAGAACATTTTAATATTTTATGATTTTAATTAAGCAACGTTAGAGTTGTTATGTGTAAAGATAAGGGGCTGGACCCCGTATAGTTTGATGGGTGCAAAATAGCCTTAGTGCTGACGCACCCAAAATAAAAAAAAAAATAAAAAAAAAAAAATAGTGTGGCAGCTCCATGTTTCTTGGTTGTTGCAGATTCATCTTTACTATCGGTCTTCTGCACAATACTAACTACAAGATAACGTGGCACGTTACTTCTCTTTTCCACTAATTGAAGCGGGCTCGAAGGCCGCGCTCGTTTTGGGGGTTTCCCCCCGTTTGTGTTGTTTTTTGTACCCATATACAAAAAGTGTTTTGATGGGAGGGTCCATAAATTGTCGCCTCGACATGCCCTCTATGCCGAGGAAGGCCTACCCCCAAAAATAGAGGCTACTCGAGGACCAAACCGAAATCCCCGAGGCCACGTTCGCGACTGCACCTACCCCTGCAGCCAACACTGTCCCATCGGCACGTGCAACTCACACCTTGGGATAGGGTTTTTTTATCGAGGTTGTGTCCTCTAGCAGGACCCTTAGTTATAGGGAGGTCAAATATATGGAGATGAATGACATGATGAAATGGTGAAAACAAGAGATATGGATGTGAATTAGTGAAATGATGAGATGAAAATGGCCTCCGTACTTAGTTATAGGGAGGTCAAAGATATTGATATGAATGACGTGATGGAATGGTGAAAACGTGAGATATGGATGCGAAGAATGGGTGAAATGATGAGATGAAAATGGCCTCCCTACTAAGCCCCCTCGCCCCGTCAAGGCAATCCTACATGGAGAGGGTAGTTCGAAAACTGCCTAAGAAAGTATGTACAGCAACATATCACATGACCCTGTTGTAGATATCCCTTCATTGCAATGTTTTCACACATTTTTTTCCAGTTTTCGAACCAGAAAAAAAATGGAGAATTTTGGTATTTTCACACAGAACTAAGCCATTAAAACTCATACAACCTGTCGCATCTGCTCTGGTTATATGCATTGTAAATTGATCTATAACAAAAAAAATAGCATAACAGTGAAATTTGTGATATATAAATGTTTACAAGAATTATAACTCAATCATATGTCTTTTGTTTCCTGCCAGTACCAAATAAACTACAAAACTAACCCCTGATTCAGCAGTAGTTTTCACAAACTTTTCAGTAAGTTACAATCAATTCTGCGTACACTAGAAGGTATTTCAAACAACCCCTTTTTCACAGCTTTCAGCAGGAATGCATTGTTATAATTTCAATATCACGACCAGCAAGAAAGAGATGGGTTGTTGTCTACAACTTTTATCTATGTATTTTGATACACAACATACATTTTCTAGACACATCTAATAGTCTGCCCTGTTTAGAATCTAGCATTCTTATGTTGACCATATTTTACATGACTAATTTCTATATTGAGTTAAAAGACTGAAATAACCTTATTTGATTGAAGGAAATATAATAAAAGGGCAGTTGATTGTTTCGAATATTCACAGGACTAAGCTGATGCTGAAACCGATGTATCAATATTGGAAAATTTTGGTTGTATTTTAATGCTCATAATTGGCTGATGCAGAGTCTGAGTGTCTCATGGAGTTTGCAAATATGTCTTGCAACATTTTCATGGTGTGTAAATATCCTGGAAAGGATCTAAAATGCCTAATTTGCATTATTTTTGCAACAATGTTCTTGAGAAAAATGGATTTTGTGAGTAATTTATTGTCTCATATAAAACTTTGATTTGGTCCCAGTGGAAATTTTCTAGTGTGTTTTAAAAGTCCTGCAGGGTTCTAAAAGCCTATAACTTTTAAAGTACTAGGTATATTACAAAGAAATATTGTTTGTTACACAGAAGGAAACTTTAAAATGTTTGATGTGGTTTGGTTTGTTGTCAGATTTCCAGCTGGACATCATTCATGTCCAAACACACTTGCAATCTTCGTTTGAATCCGAGCATTGTAATCTGACAGTGCTCGTCAGAATGTTGTGTATCACATCATGTATTTTGAAGTTCAGGCCATGAAGATCTGTCGGTTTCTGTGCATACACCTGGGTCTTGACATTTCCCCACAGTCAGTAATCGCAAGGCATAAGGTGTGGTGACCTTGTGGGTCCTCTTTTTTTCTGCATCGACGCCATCCTGGAATCACATGATCACCTACACACAAGTCTTTCAGTAGTGTGGACAGAACAAAATTTTAAAAAAATTCTGTGTGTAAACTTTTTAGAATCCTGCAGAACTTTTAAAACACGCTACATATTAAATGTCCTGAACTACTTTGAATTGTTGCAATTTTATGTATCGGTCGGTATCAGTGGGAATAATATCGTAAAACCTTGGTTACATGTATCAGCTCACAGCCCAGAAACATAACCGAGGAATTCCAGCATTACGTGTGTGACATTTTACACACAAAATTTAAGGTTCTAGACATGAGGTTGGATTGAAATATTCTTAATGAACTGATTTCATGGAATTGTGAAGCACATTGAGGTGTCTGCTAAAAAATGCAAAAAACTTTGAGTAAATGCATGAAAAGTATTAACGAAAGTGTGTTAAGTGTGTGATGCTTTAAAAATGTAGCAAATTTTTAGTTTGTTTGTCTGTGAAGCATATAGGCTGCAGATGCTAGTAACATTTGTTGGTGTTATGTGCAAGTTATATGCATTCACAATATCTAAGCCTTAATGCAATTGAAAACAATAATTTCCATATTAATTAGGTCGAAGCTAGATTATGGATGTGTTGTGTATTCTTCTGCTCGCCCATCTAGACTTCGCATCCTAGACACTGTCCACCATGCTGGTATACGTGTGTGCACTGGTGCCTTTCGGACCAGTCCAGTCGCAAGTTTGTATGTAGAGGCATCTGAGCCGTCGCTGTCTCTGCGAAGACAGCGGCTGGTAGTTAACTACTTCCTCCATCTTCGCTCGATGCCTTCACATCCTTCATTCCACACCATCTCAGACGAGGGTAGGCTGGCAAGGTATCGGCTCCACCCTAGTGTCACTAGACCATTTGGTGTTCGTGCAGACGAGATCCTGTCAGCACTTGGTGTTGACAGTGATCTTCCTGGCGTCTCTCCACTCATTTCGCCTCTCCCTACCTGGGAGTTTCCTGCACCTTCTATCGATTTTTCTCTGACTGCTCTTCCAAAGTCAGAGACACCAATGGTTGTATACCAGCAACGGTTTTTAGAACTTCGTGCGAAGCACCCCAATTTTAATGTGTTTTACACGGATGGGTCCAAGACATTGGAATCAGTTGGTTGCGCCTTCGTCCTAGACTCTCAAAGTTCCAGTTTCTCGCTACATCCTGCCTGTTCCATCTTTACGGCAGAGTTGTACGCCATTCTAAAGGCACTGGACTTTGCAGACGTCAATGGGCTGAAGAAAGTCCTTGTGTGCTGTGATTCGACCAGCGTGTTGCAGACCCTGAATTCGCCGTATTCCCGGCATCCAGTAGCGCAACGCATATTCAGACGGCTTGTGTCCTTATCTGCCAGCACAGATGTACACTTCTGTTGGGTCCCTAGCCACGTGGGCATCCAGGGGAACGAAGCAGCTGATGCTGCCGCCAAGTCTGCTGATGCAGATGGCGACGTTCTCGTCCACCTTTTGCCTGCTAGCGACCTGCAGAATGTGTTCCGTTCTCGCCTTCTTGACACTTGGCAGACCGAGTGGGATGTGGAAACGGGGAACAAGCTTCACTCTGTTAAGCCCACCATAGGTGTTTGGCGTTCCTCGTCTCGTCCCTCTCGGCGAGAAGACGTTATTCTTACCCGCCTGCGTATAGGACACAGCCGTCTCACGCATGGTCACCTACTGCAAGGGCTGGACCCTCCGTTGTGTCGTACTTGTAATGTTTTATTAAGCATTCGACACATTCTCGTTGAATGTGTCGATCTTGCTTACCTCCGGCAGACTTTTAACCTTTCCGGCTGTTTGTCATCCCTCTTGGGTGATGACAGCAGTATTTTATCACGTGTTTTTAGTTTTTTGCGAAGAGCTGGACTCTTCCACCGTCTGTAAGGAGGTTTTTAGTTTATTCTGACTTTTTAATGTGTCGTGTTTGTCTCGTGCTGGTCTCTTTACAACCTTGCACTTTTAGTTTTTTTCCCAAGGGGCTATCTACACCCCTTTTTTAAATCTGTCAGAATTTTAGATAAGGGGACATTTCCCCGTATATACAGAAGGGTGCGAAATGGCCTTAAGTGCCGACGCACCCATAAATTTTAACTCAATCAATCAATAATTCATTTTGTTATTTACATGGAGTAGGACCACTTTTCATGGAATGCCCCCCCTGCCCATCCCCTACCCACACACTCTTGGGTTGGCACATGGCAAGATGATCATGCCTGGGGACTTATCTTATTCCGAGCACAATCTTCCTACCCAACTTTCCGTGTGGTATGTTCTGGTTATGATGCACAGCTTCTGTGTGCAGAACTCTGTGTGGTGTTGTTTCTTAGCTTTATATCAAGGATTGTAAACCCGTCGATTGCGAACTACTGGTAGCTCTCTCTCAGATGGAAATCAGACATTATGTTGTTCGCCATTTTGGTGCAAGACATTTCGGTGACTGAGCATTTTGATGTTGGTAATTTTGGTTCAATAATGTTTGGTACCTAGACACTCTTCTCTTGCACACCCTTTCACCTCTGACCCCTAATTCACTTTCAGTGACTGTATATGCCCAATGTTCTCATCACCACATAGAAAATGGCTTTGTTAGTGAATGCCTCTCATGGAGGAAATAAATTAATTCATGATGAATTTTTGTACTTCGATGAAAATGCCAAAAATAAGAAAGTACACTCTCTGAAGCATCCATGCTGAAAGTGATGAAGTTCTGAAATTTATGAAAGAACATACTTGTGCATCAAATGTGGAATAAGCCTTAATCCATATTGGTGCATTACAATCTCATTTCTTAAGAGACTATTGTAATACATATGTTAAATACTAAATACACTAAGCCCTCATAAGTAACACATTAAGATGTTAATATGTTCACAACTTTATCATTTACATTGTGGGCCAGAGGTGAAGGTGCTGTACAAAAGAGGAATGCATGAAATATTAAGCACTGAAATGGCCTGGCACCAAAATGCCCAACAACATAATGAACTAGACCCTGCTGAGACATGTCCAATGGCTCCTGTATGGTTGAAAATATGCTGCAGGTACTGGAAGCAATCTTGAAACTTGGAAATGTCACTCGTTGCCGTGTGACTATCAGCAAACATTGATTCTGACGTTACCTTTCTGAGCAGATTGGCCTCTGGAGCAATAAGAGCTGCTCTTCACTGTAATCTGATACATGACATGTATCAGATTACATTGTAATACACTCAACTCATTTGAATGATAAGTTAACACACACGGGAGATGTACTGTGTAGAAATATAAGAACAGAGACAATTCCACACAGTTAAAACAATGACAGTAAAAAATCGGGCGAAACCAATGCTGGCTTGGTAGTTCAGTTGTTAGAGCAATGACACAGTATGCCAGAGACCAGAGTTCGAGTCCCGGTCGAACCTGCATTCTTCATTGAAATTTCTACAAAGTTTACTCTCTTGACCATTCTTCATTGCCTCTTTATATTAACCAGTTTGCTTACATCTCTGATTTTATGCATTCATAATTTACAAATTAAAATGCATATTCAGCAGCATTCACAAGGTATGAAACTTTCACATGTTGATCACATCCAACATTGTATGGTGGGAAAAGAAAGCTGTTATAGCAGATATCCATTATACGTAGTGACATTGTAGTGTCACCAATGACTTCTTATCCCTGATGACATCGCCAAGATGGTGCTGAAATTTGAGAAGTTTTATCCTGTGTGTACTAAATGTGTATTTTGAACCAAGAGGCAGGAATGGGTATTACAAGCACTGTTTATTACGTATTCTTGATTACCATTGTCCTAATATCAGCCAAAATAAAGGTGCTTAAAAAGTATGTTTTACTCAACAGCTTTTTTTTTTCGTACAAGAGATCTTGAAACTGTTACTGTTGTACCAGAAAGCTAATACGGTAACTCTAAAATGTAAAAAAAATTGTGCAGTAGTTGAACAATTGTGGAAAAAAAATCCTAGTTTCGAAAAGATCGGGAAAGAGTGGAATAATGATAAGGTTTTAACACCCAGTAAGTATGCATCTGTTGAAAAAGGATAACTGCATTGGTAACTTTGGTAAGTGCACAATTAAAAAAGCTATTGCTAATTTCTATGTAAATGAGCATGATATGCCCACTTCAGTCTTCTCTCTTATTGGTATAGCAGTAGTTGTGCTTCTGCATAACATTCTGAATAATGACGTTCAACTCACTGTACTGTGAAACGAAATGTTGTATAGTTACACACTAAATTGTTCATAGAAATATGCTAGAGAAGCTTTATCTGTATTCTCTTGCAATTGTTAATGTAACATTCGGTTTTATGCTACAAGAACAATAGCATCAATAAACCTGCTCAAAGTCCTGAGTAGTAAGGAGTCACCTGAGCACAAGGCCTCTGATTGGTCGAGACGTGTCACGTGACTCTACGGCGGGCGTGGCTATATGTGTGTAGTCTTGAAGGGTCTAAGTTAACCCAACTTTTGTGACGTCACGTGTCACGTGACTCTACGTAGGTTTACGGGGGGCGTGGCTATGTGTTTGTAGTCTTGGAGGGTCTAAGTTAACCTAACTTTTGTGACGTCACGGGTCACGTGACTCTACGTAGTGTTTATGGTGACGTGACTATGGATTTGTAGCGTTGGACGGCATAAGCTAACCACGTGGATGCTGTGGAAGACGGTGCGTTGACCTTTGTATGGAATGAGGCAAGTGTGTATTTGTATTGACATGGGTCACTGGAATTTTCCAGTGGAGTTTGATTTAATTTCGGCTGGGGATGTTCTGTTGTGTGTGGATGGGGTTGATAGTATTGCTGGCCTGACGTATTGTTTTGTTGACTATGTGATAGATAAGAATTGAGCGGAGTGTGTTTTTGGTTTGGTGGGGTCAACCTGTCGCCCGGACGTCTGTCGATGATGGAGCCAAGTGAAGTCTATCTCTTGTTTGTAGACAAAGTTATAGATAAGGCTGGCCTGCGGAGCATGACAGATGTATGTATGTAGCAAGGGGGTTGAGGGTTAACGTCCTAAAGTTTGATAGATTTGGTGACTACGTGAGTGTTTGTGGTGTTTGACATCATCAGGTTTCATCGACTTAGTAGGGGGAATTGGTCAAGTATGTTTGTTGGGTTGAAGTTCAGCAGTTGCAGAAAGGGTGGTTTTGTCGGCTCCAGATAAATCTTGTTGATCATGTTTTGATAGGAAGTATGTGTACGGTGAATGAGTCTGTACGAGCGTCTATTCGGGGTCAACGTTGGAGAGGTCATTGGTATCGGTGGTCAAAAGTAAAGGATGAGTGTATTTTTGAGGGCTACATTGTAATAAGAATAAAAATAATGATTCTAATAATTATGGTAATGTTGTATATTTCCCAAGTTGTTTTATAATGCGAGAGCGTTGCTAAAAAATGCAAAGCGGGGGTGCACTTCGTATTTACCACTGTGAACGAATATCGTAAGGAAATTTACAATTTAAACTGTAGGCCCAGTCCCGATTTGGTTTACTGTCGTCTATAAAGTGAACTTAAAACTTGAAACTGTAGGTCCAACCCCGATTGGGCTTACTGTCTATAAAGTGAACTTAATACAGAATGTTAATTAATTATTTGGTTTGGATTCAAAGTGTCCCGGGGTCGATACTCTACGGAGACACAAGTGGTCCGGATTCGACTTCAAACTGTAGGCCCAGTCCCGATTGGCTTTCCTGTCCATAAAGTGAATATAATACAGAATGTTGATTAATTAATTGGTTTGGATTCAAAGTGTCCCGGGGTCGATACTCTACGGAGACACAAGTGGTCCGGATTCGACTTCAAACTGTAGGCCCAGTCCCGATTGGCTTTCCTGTCCATAAAGTGAATATAATACAGAATGTTGATTAATTAATTGGTTTGGATTCAAAGTGTCCCGGGGTCGATACTCTACGGAGACACAAGTGGTCCGGATTCGACTTGAAACTGTAGGCCCAGTCCCGATTGGCTTTTCTGTCTATAAAGTGCACTTAATACAGAACGTTAATTAATTAATTAATTGGTTTGGATTCAAAGAGTCCCGGGATGGATACTCTACAGAGACACAAGTGGTTCGGATGCAACTTGAAACTGTAGGCCCAGTACCGATTGGCTTTCCTGTCCATAAAGTGAATATAATACAGAATGTTAATTAATTAATTGGTTCGGATTCAAAGTGTCCCGGGGTCGATACTCTACAGAGACACAAGTGGTTCGGATGCGACTTGAAACTGTAGGCCCAGTCCCGATTGGCTTTCCTGTCCATAAAGTGAATATAATACAGAATGTTAATTAATTAATTGGTTCGGATTCAAAGTGTCCCGGGGTCGATACTCTACGGAGACACAAGTGGTTCGGATTCGACTTGAAACTGTAGGTCCAGTCCCGAATAGTTTTGCTACGGGGCTGTACTGTGTATTAGCCATTGCGAATGAATAGCGTGAACTGAATTACTTGATTTTTATTTGTTTCTATAAACTCTGGATGATCCTGAGGTGTTTTATTATGCGAGAGCGTTGCTAAAAAAAATGCAAGGCGGGGGATCCATCTCGTATTTTACCATAATGAATTAACAACGTGAGAAATTTATGAATATTAATGAAATATACAGTATATATATATATATATATATATATATATATATATATATATATTGAATGTGGTTTAAAAAATAGAAACTTCCCGTTGAACGGCAAGGAAATAAGAGGGGCTGACGATTTACTTGCTCCGAATCAGGCCCGGCAACATTGTTTCAGATAACAATACCCGATGTTCTATTTATTTTACAAAAGTAAATAGGGACAAAGTTGACGCGAGGTTTGTAGTATATATAGTTCCGAGTAGAAACTCTTTGGTATGATTCGTGGTTGTGGTTTTCAACCGTTATAAAGTATCTGTAGTCAACGTGAAAAGAGCAAGAAATTTACAGTGTCGAGTATAGTTTCGAGTTTACGTATGCGTCTGTTTGCGGGTGGTTAAAAGTTTGACTCTTGATCGATAGTGTATCGTGTTAAGCATGAATTTATTCTGTATTTGTGCGAGGTGAAGAAGAAGAAGTTTACAGCATCTAGTGCATACTAACGAGATACATTTTATATTCTGGCTGTGGAAGTGAAGAATAAGGATGGGTAAGTAACTAATATTTTTAACTGTTTTTATGTAGATGATGTATTTGTTACGTCATGATTTTGTAATCAAGGGTCCCAGGGTTTTATACACCGGTGGCCCATGGTTTTATACCCCGGTGGATGTACGCGGTATAGTGGTTCAGATTACACTTTAAAGTGCAGGTTCAGAAGTTCGAAGGTGTGGTGGCATTAATTGATTTTGTTTTATGTGAATAATTTTTCAAGGGTGGAAACTCAGAAAGGGTATTTTTTTGTATTCCAGATCAATCGTCTCCCTCATCATCATCTATGCGAGGTGTTTCTAGTAATACCGTTGGTAATATGAACAGTGATACTGAGTTGATTAATATATCTACACAGGAAATTTTGCATAAGATAGAGTGTCAAATCCATTCCCCACAAGATTTATGTGATGTATTCGAAAGTCAAGAAGGAGAATATATTTTGTCTACCCAGCAAATATTAAACGATATTAACAACTTTGCTGGGTATTCAACCGGGGAGGGTTCGATGAATTCAGGTTTGCACCAGATTAAATCCGAATCTACCCGAGTGCCTCCGACGGCGGACAGACCAGTAGGGAAAACCCGAAACAATCAAGAAAACAATTGGGACGGAAATATAACTACCCAGGAGATACTGATGGACATTAACAAACATGTAGAACTTTCCACAGACACAACAGGGGATGTTCCCCGGTTAGAAATTTGCACCTCTCAACTGACCTCGACAGTGACTCAGATGTCTCAGAATAATAACGTTTGTACCCAGAAAATATTGGTGATATAGATGCTTTTCTTGGACCTCCAACGCAGAATCAGCCGACGGAAGTAGATACAACCCAATTTTTCCAAGTTATTCAAACAGGCGGTGGGGGCACACGGAAAACGCAGGAGCAGAATGATGAAAGTAGAAGTGAAAATAAACATTTTGTGGTAATTCAAGAATTTGATCGTCAATATAGAAGGTTTAATCTACGAGGTAGGCAGATGAATGTACGTCTTCGCCCTGTTCCGGATAACGAAAACCCTGTACAGTGGATCCATGAGGGTGTAAACGAGGTAGTGGAGTTACTAACGAGGGATGTTGATGACCGAGACCATGTGGGGTTAATGATTAGGAATGTTAATTCCTCCAGAGACCCCTTCTGGGTCAGTTTCCGACTACGAAGTGAACTAAATGCAGATGTTGTTTGGGAAAGCTTCGAGAAACTACTCCAGAGTAACAGCACCTTCCTAATATCTGATCAACTGGTTTTCCATCTCCACAGAGTAAAAGTACCTTTAGGAACTGGACGTATTAAGCAAGGATTGGAAAGTTTGGAGGAACTTTGCCGAAGACGTTCTGGGATTGTTTGCATAAAAAACAAGGATTCTATGTGTCTCCCACGTGCACTTGTTGTTGCTCGAGCATATGCTGAAACTAAGGATGATAATAAAAGGAAGAAATACAGAATGGGGCGTCCGATTGTAAAAACAGAAGCCTTACAACTATGTGAGCAAGCAGGTGTAGTTATTACAGAACATGGATGTGGTATTTCGGAGCTGGAGAAATTCCAAAATATTCTTCCACAGTATAGAATTGTGGTCTTTGCTGATCTTACTGGTGAGAATGTCATGTTTGAGGGTAATACTGACATGAAAAGAACTTCTCTTTTTCTTCTACACAACGAAAATCACTACAGTGTTATTACATCATTAACATCTGCATTTGCATGTACTTATTACTGTGAACACTGTAAGAAAAAATATGCTTCTATTACAAAACATACACAATGTCCACGCGTATGTACGAAATGTTTCCAGCCCCACGCCGAGTCACTAAACCTAAAGGAATGTTTGGATTGCCACAGACAATTCCACGGTGAGGAATGTTTCAATCACCATAAACAGAAAGCACAGAATGGAAAAAATATTTGTGAAAAACTCCACCAATGCCCCAAGTGCCTAACAGTTATTAAAATGGACCAGAGAAAAACCAAGCATATTTGTGGTGAAGTCTATTGTAGAATATGTAACAAACACTACCCGAATGGTCATCTGTGTTATATTCAGAAATCCACCCCACCGGATATGAAAAAACCATACATCTTTGTGTTTTATGATCTCGAGTGCACGCAAGATGAGAAATATGGAGATTATATCGATAGAACAGAACACAAACCGAATCTGTGTGTCGCGCAACAAGTATGCAACGACTGCAGACATGTTCCGGATGTGTCAATCCCCTGCAACACATGTGGACCCAGAGAACATATCTTCAAAAAATCGCCAGTAGAAGAATTTCTTTCCTACATTAAGAGACTACCCACAAGTTTGACATATACTGTATATGCCACAACATGAAAGGGTATGATGGACATTTTATGCTGCGAGCTATGATCACCAAATTCAAGGTTTGCCCGGAAATTATCATGAATGGTTCGAAAATTTTGCTGATGCAAAAGGGTCACATACGGTTTCTAGATTCACTCAATTTTCTACCTATGCCTCTATCAAGTCTACCTAAGGCATTTGATTTACCAGAAGGGATGAAAAAAGGGTACTATCCTCATCTTTTCAATACAACCCAAAATAGATTCTATATTGGACAGCTACCTAATATGGAATATTACGCACCGGAACAAATGAAGTTGGAAGAAAAGCAAAAATTTGAGAAATGGTATCACGAACAACAAGAGAAGAATTATATTTTTAACGCTGAAACTGAACTTGTGGAGTACTGCATCAAAGATGTTGAGATTCTTCGATTGGCTTGTATGAAGTTTAGAGAGACGTTCCTAGGGGAAAACGGTATTGATGTTTGGAGAGAAGGTGTGACTATCTCTGGTGCGTGCAACCTTTTGTACAGAAGAAAGTTTCTACATGAGAATACAATTGGTGTGATACCGCCCACAGGGTACCGGTGGGGTGACAAGCAATCCATTGCAGCTATCGAGTGGCTTGTGTACGAGGAAAAAAAAAAGAAAAGTATTTATCGAACATGCTGGGAAAGGAAGAGAAAGAAAAATCTTAGGAATTAAAGTGGATGGATATTATGAAGATGCTGAAGGAAAAGGTCATGTGTTACAATTTCACGGATGTTACTACCATTATTGTGAGAGATGTTACGGTAACAAAAACGGTGGAGAGCAGTTAGGTGGGGGTGACACAATGAATGCCCGGAGAGAGAGGACACAGAGAGTTACCAGTCATCTGGAGAAAAGTAGTTACAAGGTTGAAGTGATGTGGGAATGCGAGTGGAAAAAAATGAAAAAAGATCACCCTGAAATTGAAGATTTTATGAAGCATCATCCGATGACCATCCAGAAGCCTTTGGACCCCAGAGCAAGTCTTACTGGCGGTCGAACTAACGCTGCAAAATTATACTACAAAGCTGGTGGCACTGAAAAGATAAAATATATTGATATCTACTCTCTCTACCCTTACATTTGCAAGTATGGGAAGTTCCCAGTAGGCCATCCAACAATATTTCTCGACAAAAACTGCCCCAATATTGACCAAATCGAGGGGCTTGTATTATGTACTGTTTTACCCCCAAAAGATCTCTACCACCCGGTGCTACCTATGAAAATGAAAGGTAAATTATTTTTCGCGTTATGTAGAACCTGTGTGGAAGAAGATAACCAGGAGGACTGCTCACATACCCTAGAAGAAAGGTGTTTCACAGGTACATGGATTGCAGACGAAGTAAGAAAGGCAGTGCAGAAAGGGTACCAAATTGTAAAGATGTACGAGGTCTGGCAATATAAAGTAACAAGTTTCGATTCTGAAACAGGTCAAGGGGGTTTGTTTGTGAACTACATAAATAAGTTTCTAAAAATGAAACAGGAAGCTAGTGGGTGGCCATCTAATTGTATAACCGAACAAGAAAAGACTGATTTCATCGCAGAATATCAGAAAAAGGAAGGAATTCTACTAGACTACAATAAAATTGAGGTGAACCCTGGAAAACGCTGTCTTGCCAAGCTGATGTTGAACAGTTTTTGGGGAAAATTTGGACAGAGGTGTAATTTACCCAAAACATCTATTGTATCACAACCATCTGAGCTGTATACAGCACTTACTAATCCCTCTATTAGTGTTAATGCACTTTTACCTATTGATGAAAATGCTTTGGTTATAAACTGGCAGCAGATAGAGGAGGCAGTCGCCGAACTAGCCACTGTGAATGTAGTTATTGCTGCATATACCACGGCGGGAGCACGACTTCACCTTTACCAGTATCTGGAGAATTTGGAGAAACGTGTGTTATACTACGACACAGACAGTGTTATATACATTTCCAGGGATGGAGAATATGAACCAGAGACCGGTAACTGTCTTGGTGACATGACCGATGAATTGGAAGTGTACGGTGAAGGGAGTTACATTACAGAGTTTGTCTCCACAGGCCCGAAATCATATGCATTTACTGTGAAAAACCCTACCACCCAAGTTCTAAGTAGTGTCTGCAAAGTGAAAGGTATCACCCTTAACTATGAAAACAGGAAGAAAATAAATATAGCATCCCTGAAGAATATGGTATTTCACAAGACCCAGCAAATTACTGTTCACAATAGGAGGAAGATATCTAGAAGTAAAGATTTCAGAGTATTTAACAGACCCGAAAGTAAAATCCAAAGGGTGGTTTATACAACAAGAAGAATTGTTGAGGATATCAACACTGTGCCGTTTGTGTACGTTATCCCACAAAAGAAACAGCGAACAGTGTAAATCTAACAGAAGCATTCCGGACACCACCACGTGCAGAATCTCTGTAAATATCTAAATTCTGAAAAAATAATCGGGTATTAATTTTAAAATGGAGTACAAATGGGAACATCTATTTTCAATGATTCTAGCTGGACCATCTGGATGCGGAAAGTCAAACTTTGTTTCGAGGATTTTAACACATCTGAAGAGTTTAGTGAATTTGGATTTTATGAACATTACATGGTGTTACAGTGAATGGCAGCCATTATACAGTAGAGTTTCAAGTGATGTGCACTTTTCGAAAGGACTCCCCAACATGGATACATACACAGTAGAACAAGGACCTCATTTGATTATACTTGACGATCTGATGAGAGAGGCAGATAATAGAGTTGTTGACCTTTTCACAAAAGGATGCCATCACAGGAATATCAGTTTAATATTTCTCTCTCAAAATGTATTTCATCAGAGCAAAGGATCCCGCGATATATCTCTGAACTGCCACTATCTTGTTTGCTTTAAAAACCCTAGGGATAAAGGTCAGATTGGTTGTTTGTCTTCTCAAATATATCCTGAAAACAAAAAAAATTTCGTTGAAATTTACAAGGATGCTACAACCCCGCCTTATGGATACATATTCCTCGCTCTCAAACAAACCACACCAGAAAAGTTTCGATTCAGAACCTGTGTGTTTCCCGATGATGAACATAATTATGTTTATGTACCTAAATAACTATATTAAACACCCTGGAGAAATATCATTCTATCACAATGTCTCCTACGATGAAGAACGGGGCGTTACTCCGAACTTTATCCAAATGTAAATCTGGAATCAGACAGGCCATCCTCAAGAATGCAGATGAATCCTTGGTTCACGACATCTGTGAATGTGCCCACAATACTTTAAAAGGAAATGTTCCGTTAAACAGCAGTCAGAAAAAGAAACTTTCTCGTTACAAGGAAGTGCTAAGAAAACTAGTTAAGCGTGGAACATCGTGGAAGAACAAAAAAAGTATATTATACAGGCAGGCGGATTTCTACCGTATCTCATCGGTCCCTTAATTGGTGGAATTTTTTCTAGTCTTTTTAAATAATGGAGTATGCAGATAAAATGATTTTGGTACCACAAGATACATTT
Source organism: Lepisma saccharinum (assembly GCF_977018435.1). Lineage (NCBI taxonomy): Eukaryota > Metazoa > Arthropoda > Insecta > Zygentoma > Lepismatidae > Lepisma > Lepisma saccharinum. The sequence goes on from NW_028142891.1 coordinate 5,406,718, forward strand.
CGAAAACTACATCACCAGCATCAAAACATTGTACCACTCTCCAATCTGGATAAAGAGATGGGTAAAATATTGGATGAAAAAAATTTATCTGATGAAGAAAAATGGAATAAGTACCATCAAGTTCTCGGTAGATATCTTCATTTTGTTCAAAAATTAAACACCCCTATCAAACTCCCCATAGTATCACAAATGGAACATCAAAATGAAAAAGTAAGTAAACAACCAGATCAAGAAGTGGAACATGGAAGTGATATCTCAGACCCTATCTATGAAGAAATAATATCGACAATACCAAAAAAGTTTCACTCCAAAGCAGAATTACTGTATCGTCGTCTGAAAACAAGCAGTGATTTCCAATGGGATTCTCGAGGGGAAACAAAAATATATGAGAAGTTAATCCCTGGTAGTAACATCATAGACCTTATCAGTGATGTATTACGAAACAGACATAATAGTAACCCTAGGGGTAACAATATCTTCTCTCGACTACTTGCAAATGTGAATATTCCTCAGGAAATTATTGGTAACTCTCGACGTTGGGAATTAATAGAGAAATTTAAAATGGAACCATCTAAAAAAAAGAATAGTGCATCCAATTGGCTAAACTATTAATATCTCTCACACACAGTCACCCTATTATTTGTGAGTAATGAATTCTACTTTAAGGAACACTTATTATAACGTCTCCAACCCTGCAGGGTATTCCACCTTAGACAAAATATGGAGGGCTACAAACAGAAAATATCCAAAAAAAAATAAATTGAAGAATGGTTACAGGGACAGGAAACCTACACAATACATAAACCTATAAGAAGAAAATTCCCTCGGAATCGATACATCGTTAACAATATTGATGATTTGTGGCAGGCAGATCTTGTAGACTTGAGAGGTATTAGTACCCACAACAAAAATTATAAATATATGTTGACAGTTATTGACACATTCTCCAAGTATGCATGGGCAGTTCCTCTACCAGATAAAACAGCCGCAAGTATAATAAAAGCATTCCGGAGTATTCTACAGAATCCAGATGGAAGAAAACCAATTACTATTCAAACAGACAAAGGAAAAGAGTTTCTGAATATTACAGTCCGACAATTTTTCAAGAACAGTAATATTCACCATTTTACAACAAAAAACCCTGATGTAAAAGCAAGTATTGTTGAAAGATTTAACAGAACATTAGTAGTGTATATTAGGCGCTTCAACGCAGTACTTAGTAGGTATGCCTTTTTTTTATCAATCGAATATCACTTTTTGACATATTTTGACAATTTTTTGTCGATGTTTTAGCGTTTAGCGATGTTTTAGTACAAATTTTCACCATACTCATTTTTTTCCACTCGTACTTGGTAGGTATATTATGATCTTACGTGATACAACTTAACCTATCCTTTTTTTACGATTATTTAATTTTTTTTACGATCCTAAGTGATATAACTTAACCTATCATTTTTTTTATTTATGCACTGTTTGAACGTTATTATTTGAGGATCATATTTTGTAGGTATTTTTTTTTTATCAATCGAATATAAGTTTTTGACATATTTTGACAATTTTTTGTCGATGTTTTAGCGTTTAGCGATGTTTTAGTACAAATTTTCACTGCACTCATTTTTTCCATTTATACTTGGTAGGTATATCACGATCTTACGTGATACAACTTAACCTATCTTTTTTTTTACGAATTTTTAATTTTTTTACGATCCTAAGTGATATAACTTAACCTATCGTGGAACTCGCAAACACCCACTCTACAAAAATTCTACTATATGATCTTTCACTGGCTAAGCTAACCTACAAATAGGAATTGGCAGCACTGACTTATAAACCCACTGGGTCTTCTTGGCATGTTTTTTCATGATGTGTTGCCAGGCTATTGGACATCTTGGCGTATACAATGTATATATTTTGAGAGGGGGGTTATAGCTTTTTATGCTGTACGAATACTAAAAACTTGACAGTGACAACCAACAGAGTAGGTAAACCTACATCCAGGAACTGGCAACACTAGTTTCTGACAGTGAATTTGAAATAAAATATTAAACAAAATACATGAGTAAGCACTGTGATTACAAATAGTACCAGTGTTATGCCCCCAACTCCAACTGGGCAACTGGGGAAAATAATTGTACAACAATTTGTACCTAATTGTACAATACTTGTACCTAATTGTACAACATATACACAGACATAAAAGAGAGAGCCTTCCTGTAACTTACCTCATGTACAATTTATATGTTTTTACAACTGTGAAAAGAAAGCATATGTGTTCTGTATGCACACACTTATTCTTATTTTTCGAAGTTGAATGAAAACACGTGTTTTTACGCTCTCGTAATACTGACCTTGCCCCAGTGATTTTAAATTGCTTCCATCCGGTTTTTTTTTTCTGTGTTATTTCCGCATGCACGCAACATTCGCTTTCAATAGACAGAAGGAGTTTTAGTATAGCAGGCTCCGAGTTTTACAATTTATTAAATTAAACAATAATTTATGTAAGAATATACTTGTACTTACCGAACACAAAATAATAAAAAGCACATGTGAATCTTTGCGTGTGTTCAATGTTATATGACGACTGAGTAAAAAAATAATGTTGACTCCCCGAAAGATAAAAGTTCCCGGTTCGACATCAGATGCATGCAAATTTTATGTTTTGCTCTCCAAAATCTTGATTTTTATGTTTGTGCTATTTGTCATACAGCAGAGGAGAAGAGGGGAGAGGGCAGGGGAGGGGGTACTATTAGCGCCATCTATTAGCAAACAATAGAAATAAAAAGTAGCGTCAAACTTTTTCAACACCCAAAAATTTTAAACGTCCTCGCGTAGTAATACGATCTAGCTGAAGATGTTTGAAGGAGTACTCTTAGTCGACGAAGCTAATTGCTAGGGCCCATATATTGCTAAAATGTTCTTTAATTTTCATATTTCTCATACCGCCATATGTTGTTCTAGTTGACTTCTTCCAAAAAAATGCTAATTAGCGAGAGTTAATTAAGCAAGGCAAGTAAAAGAAGCAAATAGGACAATATGTGGTGGCGTGGAAATATGTAAAAATTCGATAAAATTCGAATTAAAATTGGGGGACATTTTGCAGTTTTTTCCTATAATATACAAAACATTTACCGTACATAATTTTTTCTATTTACAACAGTATAAAATAAGAGGAATGTGTGACAATATCCATATTAATTAGGAAGGTATGTTGTATGCTAGGTTAGCTAATTGTGTCTTCTACAACTTTACTGTATAGAGGAAAGATGGAAAAAGAGAGCTCTACAAAAACTAACGCTCTTAACAATATTGAACGCACCGTGAAAATTACATATAAATAAGGCATAAGCGTATTATCTGCTTTCATGTCAGATTTTCCCGACCTGTGAGCTGTAGTGTTTAGGCGACAAGCGACGCGCTCAAATATAATACCGTTGACAATATTGAACGCCCCGTGAAAATTATATATAAATAAGGCATAAGCGTATTATCTGCTTTCATGTCAGATTTTGCCGACCTGTGAGCTGTAGTGTTTAGGCGACAAGCGACGCGCTCAAATATAATACTGTTGACAATATTGAACGCCCCGTGAAAATTACATATAAATAAGGCATAAGCGTATTATCTGCTTTCATGTCAGATTTTCCCAACCTGTGAGCTGTAGTGTTTAGGTGACAAGCGACGCGCTCAAATATAATACCGTTGACAATATTGAACGCCCCGTGAAAATTATATATAAATAAGGCATAAGCGTATTATCTGCTTTCATGTCAGATTTTCCCGACCTGTGAGCTGTAGTGTTTAGGCGACAAGCGACGCGCTCAAATATAATACCGTTGACAATATTGAACGCCCCGTGAAAATTATATATAAATAAGGCATAAGCGTATTATCTACTTTCATGTCAGATTTTCCCGACCTGTGAGCTGTAGTGTTTAGGCGACAAGCGACGCGCTCAAATATAATACCGTTGACAATATTGAACGCCCCGTGAAAATTACATATAAATAAGGCATAAGCGTATTATCTGCTTTCATGTCAGATTTTCCCGACCTGTGAGCTGTAGTGTTTAGGCGACAAACGGCTCACTCAAATATAATACCGTTGACAATATTGAACGCCCCGTGAAAATTACATATAAATAAGGCATAAGCGTATTATCTACTTTCATGTCAGATTTTCCCGACCTGTGAGCTGTAGTGTTTAGGCGACAAGCGGCTCACTCAAATATAATACCGTTGACAATATTGAACGCCCCGTGAAAATTATATATAAATAAGGCATAAGCGTATTATCTGCTTTCATGTCAGATTTTGCCGACCTGTGAGCTGTAGTGTTTAGGTGACAAGCGACGCGCTCAAATATAATACCGTTGACAATATTGAACGCCCCGTGAAAATTACATATAAATAAGGCATAAGCGTATTATCTACTTTCATGTCAGATTTTGCCGACCTGTGAGCTGTAGTGTTTAGGCGACAAGCGACGCGCTCAAATATAATACTGTTGACAATATTGAACGCCCCGTGAAAATTATATATAAATAAGGCATAATCGTATTATCTACTTTCATGTCAGATTTTCCCGACCTGTGAGCTGTAGTGTTTAGGCGACAAGCGACGCGCTCAAATATAATACCGTTGACAATATTGAACGCCCCGTGAAAATTACATATAAATAAGGCATAAGCGTATTATCTGCTTTCATGTCAGATTTTCCCGACCTGTGAGCTGTAGTGTTTAGGCGACAAACGGCTCACTCAAATATAATACCGTTGACAATATTGAACGCCCCGTGAAAATTACATATAAATAAGGCATAAGCGTATTATCTACTTTCATGTCAGATTTTCCCGACCTGTGAGCTGTAGTGTTTAGGCGACAAGCGGCTCACTCAAATATAATACCGTTGACAATATTGAACGCCCCGTGAAAATTACATATAAATAAGGCATAAGCGTATTATCTGCTTTCATGTCAGATTTTCCCGACCTGTGAGCTGTAGTGTTTAGGCGACAAACGGCTCACTCAAATATAATACCGTTGACAATATTGAACGCCCCGTGAAAATTACATATAAATAAGGCATAAGCGTATTATCTACTTTCATGTCAGATTTTCCCGACCTGTGAGCTGTAGTGTTTAGGCGACAAGCGGCTCACTCAAATATAATACCGTTGACAATATTGAACGCCCCGTGAAAATTATATATAAATAAGGCATAAGCGTATTATCTGCTTTCATGTCAGATTTTGCCGACCTGTGAGCTGTAGTGTTTAGGTGACAAGCGACGCGCTCAAATATAATACCGTTGACAATATTGAACGCCCCGTGAAAATTACATATAAATAAGGCATAAGCGTATTATCTACTTTCATGTCAGATTTTGCCGACCTGTGAGCTGTAGTGTTTAGGCGACAAGCGACGCGCTCAAATATAATACTGTTGACAATATTGAACGCCCCGTGAAAATTACATATAAATAAGGCATAAGCGTATTATCTGCTTTCATGTCAGATTTTGCCGACCTGTGAGCTGTAGTGTTTAGGTGACAAGCGGCCCACTCAAATATAATACTGTTGACAATATATTGTACGTATATTGTATTGTATAGGAGACTAGAAGCATATAATTTGGCGAAAAAAAAAAACCCAAAGTAAGGTCATAGAAAATAGTTAAAAAAAAAAAGTGAGCAATTATATTTTGCATTGCACAGCATTTGGTATTAAATAACATACCCCCAAAAAATCTCTGCATGATGCGTTCTGAAAAAAATTGCCCTACGTGCCAAATTACTGTGTCAAGTAAAAATTTTCAAAGGCACTGTCGTACTTGTGTGCCGGGAAAGCGAATATGTGCGACCAAACTGTGCTCTAAGTGTGGAAACAATTTTTCTATTGACTACTTCAAGCGACACCAGCTTACTTGCAAGAGCACTGGAACATCTCTACCGCAACCTTCCAAGCGAAAGGTAGAAGTAACCTCCCTCGATGCATCGCCACCTACCAAATGCGTCAAGCTGACGAAGAAAGCAGACCGAATTGCGTTTGAGCATTTATTAGAAGACTTTAACATAACATCAGACAGCTTCTGCGATGTGCGTAGTTTTCTGGAGAGCGAGCGAGCTAAGATAATATCCATCCTTAACGATGCATTGGCTACATACTCCACTAAATTCTATGCCGTGCTATGCTGCAAGTATAAGAAACCGTCTGATGAAATACCGGTCTTTTTTCACAATGGCTCGGGATATGATTTCCATCACTTGGTTACACATCTAGGGTACGACAATGCGAGAATCAATGTCCTGGCGCAGAACGAGGAGCGTTATATTAGCATCAGCAAGTGGGTGCCGATCTCCAACTCAAGCAACAGCATCGAGCTTCGGTTCCTCGACTCTCTGAGGTTCCTCCAGGCAAGCATCGATGCTCTTGCTGGGAAGCTCAGAGACGACCAACTAGCCATTACTACATCAAGTTTCCCGAACTTAGATGTCGCACTCATCAGACGTAAAGGGGTCTACCCCTACGAATACGTCACAGACCCTTCCAAGTTCGAAGAAGAGTTGCTGCCTCCCCAGGATAAGTTCTACAGCCAGTTGAGAGGTTTAGGTATTACCGACGAGGAGTACAAGCATGCTCAGTCTATGTGGGTCGAGTTGGGTTGCCGAATTTTCGGTGATTACCACGATGCATACCTGAAGCTTGATGTGACGCTTCTAGCATGTGCGACGTTTGTTGTGGTGGGATCATTGGGGGAAATGTGATTCTCCCAATATGTCATCTGACTTACTAGCATATGCGATACGAAGAACAGGTGTGTATGTGGCTTACTAGGATTAGGCTTTTGAGTTTTGTATTTGCCCCCCGAGAAAATTCCATATAAAATAACATACCTAAAAATTATATTCACAGTAGATTCATTTTTTGAGTTTTGTAATTACCCCAAGAAATTCTATATAAAATAACATACCTGAAAATTGTATTTACAGTAGATTGAATTCTTGAGTTTTTGTATTCGCACACAAGAAATTCTATATAAATAACATACCTGAAATTCTATTTACAGTAGATTGAATTTTTGAGTTTTGTAATCACTCCAAGAAATTCTATATAAAATAACATACCTGAAAATTGTGTCGCTATATACTAGACTTTTTGATTTCTGTGATTTTGGAGAAAACAATGGCATCCACCACCAGTTTCAATCGTAAAAATGATAAAACTGAATGTGTTACTTGTGGGAAACTAATCTCAAGGAACAATTTATCGGTACACAGGGCAAGATGTAGCGAAACAGGTTCGAGAATTAATCGTTCGTTACCTTCTAAGCCCTGTGCTCGATGCGGAAAGATGATCAGCATTACAAATTTAAGTAAACATCTCAAAATTTGCAAACCATCGACCGAACAAGGAACATCGAAAAGGAAAATAGATAATTCAGAAACGGAAGCTTCCACTTCCAAGCAAATTAAATTATCTAATGAACGCAAACCAATTAGATCTGCATTTAACGACCAACTCCAGGATTTTTCAATTAAGTCAGAACCAGGTCGTGACATCCTTAGTTTCTTGGATGAAACGAAAACATCTGTACTAAATATTTTAAAAGATAAACTTGAAAACAACTCTATAAAAGTATACGTTGTTCTGTTTTCTGAATACGAGAAAGTTGATGGCACAACGAGTATTTTTTATCATCGTACAAAAAACCAGACTCTTTATTTGGCGGACGTCGAAAATTTGGACAACTTCTATTATAAAGTTTCCAACGAGCTGGTTAAGAAACATGACGATTTCGAGGCTAAAGGGTCGGGATGGTCTCTATGTGGAAGTCCTCACACGTTAACTGTTTACGTGAACCAATTCTCGCCTCTTCGCGCTTCCAGCTACGTTCCTCTTCCACCGAACATTCAACACAAGAGGGCTGTGTTAAATATACAGAACAGCGATAAAAAGTGTTTCCTTTGGTGTATATTGGCTGCACTGCATCCTGTTCATTGGTCAAATCATCCAGAACAGGTTTCTAATTACAAACAATACGAGACCGACTTTCAAAGTGTAATGTCTGACATTGAATACCCGGTGACATTGTCGGATATAACAAAGTTCGAAAATCGTGCAGGAAAACGCATCGCTATTAATGTGTATTCCTTCACGTCAGATAAATATCTTGTGCATCCCGTCAGGATAAGCGATATCGACGATGACGATGCCTGTGTAATAAATCTCCTTCTAATTTCAAACGAGGATGTTCATCACTACACGCTAATTCGTTCACTATCACGTTTGGTCAGAAGTCAATCAACCAAGCATAAACATTGCATCGAAGTTTGTCCGAGATGCCTAACCACGTTCGACGATCAAAAACAACTCGATTATCGAAAATACACCGGACGTCAAATTACTATCGAGAAACTTGCCGAACATAAAATTTACTGCGGCGACAACAGACCGGCTAGAATGTTGATGCCCGAAACGAACGAAGTCGAAGAATTCAAAATGCACAAGGCATTGTTGGAACATCCTGCAATCATCGTCGCAGATTTCGAGGCGTTCCTCAAACCACTCTCCTACTGCGAACCGGATCCCGAACTTTCCTCCACAACGCCGTACCAGCTTCATCAACCTAATAGTTTTGGCTATGTTGTTGTGCGACGTGATAAAATAAATGAAGCATATATATACCGCGGGCCAAATGTAATCGAACACTTCCTGGAAAAAATGGTGGAGGAGGTTGAGGTAATTGGTAGCGTACTGCTTACATCAAAACCGATGGCACCTTTAACTGAAAATGAACTTCAAAATTACAATTCCACTGAGGTGTGTCCGGTATGTGATCAAAGTTTCACTGATGAGAACAAAAAAATATTCCACCACGATCATTTCAGCGGAAACTACATAGGTGGAATTTGCAACACGTGCAATCTTAAAATCCAGAAACCTAAATTCATCCCCATATTCTTTCACAACGGAAGCGGATATGATTTTCACCACCTTGTGAGACATCTTGGCTACGATCCGAAACGTATAGGTGTCTTGGCCGAGAATGAAGAACGCTACATTAGTCTCAGCAAGCAAGTGTCGATTCCGGGAACGAAAAATACAATCGAGATGCGCTTCCTGGATTCGTATAGATTTCTCTCTGCAAGTCTGGATGCTTTAGCGAACAAACTCACCGACGATCAATTTAAAATAACTAGAGCTAGTTTTCCCAACGTAGACGTAGAACTCGTTAGACGTAAAGGGATTTATCCTTACGAATATGTCAGTGATGGTTCTAAATTTAACGACGACGCTCTTCCACTTCCAAGAGAATTTTACAGCAGACTCAGAGAGAAAGGAATCACGGACGAAGAATACCAACACGCGCAACTCATGTGGGAGAAATTAGAATGTAGGACACTCGGAGACTACCACGATGCCTACTTAAAATTAGACGTGACGATACTCGCGGATGTTTTTCAAGCGTTCAGGAAAACGGCAACGAATATTTATAAATTAGATCCAGCGTATTTCTACAGTCTACCGGGATTAGCGTGGTCGGCAATGTTATTCCAGACAAAGGTCAAGCTGGAACTGATATCGGACGTTGACATGTTGCTATTTATCGAAAGAGGGATACGAGGTGGAATGGTGCAATGCGTACAGAAACATGCAAAAGCTAATAACGTACACATGAAAGAAGATTACGATTCAAATCGAGCATCGAATTACATCTTCTACGCCGACGTTAATAATCTCTACGGACATGCCATGGTTCAGAAACTTCCTTACGGGGGATTCGAATGGTTAGATCCCACTTCGATAGACATTATTCATTTCGACGATAGCGAGTGTGGTTTCTTCGCAGAGGTAGATCTCCAATTCTCCGACCACCTGCACGACACGTTTTCGGATTTGCCTCCGACTCCCGAAATCAAATGTCCACCCGACTCGGTTCAAGACAAGCTTTTGTTAACATTGGACCCTAAACAGAGATACGTCGTCCACTACAAGAATCTCCGGTTTTTGATTGGGAAGGGTGTTCAGATAGTAAATGTTAGAAGAATACTAAAGTTTAAACATTCCACGTGGTTAAGACCTTACATAGAAACTAACACACAACATAGAACAGCTGCCACTTCCGATTTAGACAAGGATTTTTTTAAATTAATGAACAATGCGGTGTACGGAAAGACCATGGAGAATGTTAGAAAGCACGTAGACGTGAAATTAATTTCCGATAAGAATAAATGTCGGAAGTGGATAGCCGATCCTAGATTCAAGTCGAGAAAAATTTACAACGAGAATTTAGCACTTTTCAATCTACATATAAAATTGATGAAATTCAGAAAACCAATTTACGTTGGCGCAACGGTTCTCGACTTGTCGAAACTTTACATGTTCGAATTTCATTATGACGTGATGAAACCCTTCTACAATGATAAAATATCACTTTTGTACACGGACACCGACAGCTTCATTTACAGCATACAAACACCTAACCTATACGAAGACATAAAAAATCCTTCCATGCTTGAGTATTTCGATACTTCTGCGTACCCTCAACCCAACAGATTTGGAATTCCATCCCTCAACAAAAAAGTCCTAGGTAAACTGAAAGATGAATGTAACGGTGATATTATTGTCGAGTTCGCGGGTTTGCGTTCGAAGATGTATGCCATGAGAACAGAGAGTAGCGTCACGAAGAAAGCAAAAGGTGTGGGCAAAAATACGGTGGAGAACAAACTCACCTTCCACGATTACATCGATTGCCTTTACTCACAATCGACGATCCTAAGCATAGAACAAAGAATCCAGAGCGTCGACCATATCATCACCACAAACAAAATTAGAAAAATTGCGCTGGATCCCGATGACGATAAGAGGTGCGTCCTCGAGTGTGGTATTCACACATTGCCTTGGGGACATCGTCGTTTAGAAATAAATAAGAATTGCACACAGTGCAAATAATTAGCACTCACCACCACACACAACAATTTTCACTAACTCAAAAAAAAAACATTTTGTTACTCAGTAAAAAAAACAAAAACACTTTGACTGTCATTACAAAATAAAACTTTGACCGTATCCTTAAATAACCAGCATGCCTATGAACTTGTTCGGTTTCAAAAAACAGATCTTCATGGAAACTGCACCGTCCATACCAGATCATGAAGTCTTACCTTCCGTGTTACCTAAACTCAACGGTCTGTTGATCATTCACCTCAACAGCATTTGGACGAAACTGAATAACGATGTGGGCAAGATGTTTTATGTTTTTAATAACAATTTACATTTCTACGAAATTCCGATCGACGGGAAACTTCAAATCACCGTGAATCCGGAAAACGCAGGCGAAATCAAAATTTCTACCGGCAAGAATATTTTTCGAATCAAGCACGACAAGATGCTTTCTAACATTACGTACGATGTTTCTGCAGGAGATTACCTGTACGTGGAACTTCTCGGAGATTACGACAAACTCATTCCTCTTTTTGTAGAATTACGAATCGTCTATCCTATTATAAATAACCGTTAACAAAATGCCTAACGACATTTTCGGCAACACCAAGCGTGTAGACCACGCAGAAGAGATTCTCATGTTGGACATTCCAGTTAAGAAGTTGAGGACCGATTTGATCGCTTTGCAGGAGACCTTAAACAAAAGTTTAGAGTCGGAAATCGCTACGCTCCAAACGCAATGTCTCGACCCCATTCTGAAAATCGATTCCGAACTGAAAACGCTCATAAAAAATTATGTCGACGTACCTTCTTACGACAACGTTCAAAATATACAGTTGAGCGTGGATTCGCTTCAAAATGATTTGGCCAAATTACAGCAATTTCAATCGAAAAATGAAGATTTGGAAAAATTGAAACTCGAAATCGAAGAACGAACTTCCGCAATAGAAAAGAATTTCTCTGAACTTCAAACCGTCGTGAACGATATTGATGTAGAACGCTTGCATGTCGTCGTTTCCAAATTACAAGAAGAATTCACCAGCACGTTGGAAGAAATTAAATCCAAGTTGCAGACTTTGGAAGATACAATGACGAACCTACCATCGTCGGACGAACTGCAGGTCATCGGTAAAAGCGTCGCGAACATAAAAATTCAATTGGAGGCCTATCGAGATTTCGAACACATTCAAACCACCATCGCTACGCTTCAGGCGTCCTTGGAATTGATCAACGAAGAAATTAAAAATATTCACGCTGAAGCGAGAGCGTTGACGAGCATTCAAGACACGTTGAGCACGGTTCAGCAGAAGATCGAATATTTAGAAAATTTGAACGTCGAAACGAATCTCGCTCATTTTCATCACGTACTCGACAACATACAGGGTGACTTGGAATCGTTACGGACGAGCGTGCCTTCGAGCGAAGATTTGGAAAAATTGAAAACGGCGGTGACGGCACTATCCGATTCGAGCGACATCAAAAGTTCATTGAGCGATCTCGAGAGTAAAGTGGCCAATCTCCCCACCTCCAAAGAATTGCACGCTTTGAAAAGAAACATCACGTATGCTGAAACGACTAGAAACGGAAACGGCGAACGTGGAACAGATTCGAGACGAAATTAGTTCGCTGGTGTCGACGCTGCCCACTTCCCAGAGCGTCGCCGACCTTCACGCGCAGTTTACAGAGATGCGAAGCATCGTGAACGATCTTACCGAGAAGAGATCGAAATTGAATCAAGTCGAGAACCTTCAGAACATCGTCGTCAACATCAGAGATCAAGTTGGAGTGCTGGAATCCACGCAGGAATCGACGCTGGCTTCTTTCGGTGCCAAGTTGCAAGAACTCAACGAAAACTACAAGCAGTTGAACGTGGAAGTGAAAATCAAACCGTCGTTTTCTGCCGTAACGGATACCATAGTCGAGCATTTGCTGCCCATCGAAAATAAACTCGGACAAGTTCACAGTAATCTGCTCGGTGTCGACACTAAATTCGCTAAACTGCATTCTCTGCAAGCCATCGAAATCAACAGCGTACCCAATCAACAGAGAATCTCCACGTTCGTCGAAGGTAACAAACTGTACATGTTGCATCCTTATCATCCGTACTACAAGTTTCTCCTCGATGGCACGATTCAGATAAACGAATTTTCGTACTGGTCTCACGGTAGAAAAGCTAGCGTTCCCACCATGACCTTGATATCGAATCGTGGTGTCCAGAAAGCAGGAAACATTCCTCTGGCACGTTGGAACGAAACGCGCAACATATATGAAATACACGAAGACGAAGATCTCACCGTTTTCGACGTGAGTGCCGGCGATAAGCTGATCATTCAAAACACGAGCGAAGTGCCGCCGTCTTTGAATCCCATCACGCTGGTGCTTCTCTTGAAACGTAATCTCTAAAAAAAAAATGTCTAGGCAAGCCATCGTCGAAGAATTGCATAAACCTGCACGCCGTAACTACGAACGTTTGGCTGTGGTAACCAAGGGCATCGACGACCTCTGGCAAAGTGACCTCGTGGAGATGAGTAGCGGCAATTTGAAAAACGTACATAAATTGAACAAGGGTAACAAGTACCTTCTCACCGTCATAGACACGTTTTCGAAATTCGCATGGGCTCTACCTTTGAAGGTGAAAACGGGATCGTGCGTCGCGGAAGCATTCAAATTAATTTTTCGCGAAAGCGGCGGTAGACGACCACGGTTTCTGCAAACGGACAACGGTAAAGAATTTTACAACGCCGTATTCCAAAAGTTTATTCAAAAACACAAGATTCGACATTATTCGAGCTTCAGTCACATCAAAGCCAGCATCGTGGAAAGATTCAATCGAACCTTGAAAACACACATGTGGAAACGATTCACGCTTCGGGGAAATTACAAATGGGTCGACATCCTGCCGGAACTCGTCGACACCTATAATGATACGGTACACAGAACGATAGGTATGAAGCCAGCCGACGTTACCAAGTCCGACGAGCAGCGTTTAATTTCTACCGTTTACTGCCCAAAGTACACGCCCACGACAAAAAAAGCTAAATACAAAATTGGAGACCGGGTGAGGATCAGCAAATTCAAACGCACCTTCGAGAAGGGATTCACAAAAAATTGGAGCACGGAACTCTTTACGGTGGTTCGAGTTCTACCTGGAAACCGACACACGTATATAATAAAAGATAGTAGCGGCGAGATTTTGAAAGGGAGATTTTACGAAGAGGAACTCTCTAAAACGAAACACCCCGACACGTACCTCATCGAGAAAGTATTGCGTAGGAAAGGTGACAAACTGTTTGTCAAATGGTTGGGACTTCCGGAAAAGAGTTGGATCGACGCGGACGAAGTGATCTTGTAAGTACGTGGAACGTGGTGAAGCGTCTACCGGATCCAGAAAGTCAAACGAAGAAAAAGAACGGCAAGTTGCTTCCCGACAGCATCCGCTGTCTGATCGTAGGTCCATCGGGGTGTGGGAAAACGACACTGCTCGTGGACAATTTTCTCCTCGCACCGAATTGGTTAGATTGGAAGAACAGGCACCTGTACGTGTTCTCGAAAAGTTTAGAGCAATCCAAATACCAGCAACTGATGAAACTGTACGATGGACTGGACATTGCAACGTTTGCCTCGGAAATAAAACCACTCGACGATTGTCGTGAAAATTCAGTTGTTGTGTTCGACGACGCCATCCTGGAAAATCAAAATGAAATTCGCAACTTTTTCACGCAAGGTCGTCACAAAGGAATGGATTGTTTTTACCTAGCTCAAACGTTTTCCAAAATTCCAAAACAGTTAGTGCGCGACAACGCCAATTTCATATGTTTGTTTCGTCAAGATCACACCAACCTCAAGCACGCGCACGATGACTACGTAGGCGGAGACATGAACTACAATCAATTTTCGGAAGGCTGCTCTACTTGCTGGAACGGTGACGATTTCGGATTTGTGACGATCGACATGACGAGGAAACCCAACGACGGAAAATACAGAAACAAAATCAACGACTTTCTAAACGTTGCAACGTTGTGAGAAACGACGTATATAAATAACGTCATGACGAAACGAAAAATCGAAGACGAAAATCTCAAGCTTCGCGATTACCTCGCGAAACGCTTCAAAGGTTGGAAATCCGAGAATCGCGGATTCTACGAAGAGAAGAAACGTCAGGATCAACCCGTGATCGATGCCATCAGCAGTCTAGGTAAAGAAATTAAAAGTGTCACGGAACAAAATAAAAATTTGATCAACGAACTCGTACCGCTCGCAGCTAAAAGTTACGCCGTACCCACGCCCATTTCGAGCATTCCTTCGACACCGTTCGAACTGAAGGATGCACCGGCACGACGTCGAGCCATAGGTAGCACGTCGTCGTCTTCGGATAAAATCGAGTTGGGACCTTTGGCACGAGACTACCTGAGTACGGGGAAATTCGACAAGGATGAAGTGTTCGGATTGTATCCCAGCATGGAAACCAGCGAAGGCGGCGGTGTGGTGTGGAAGATTGGGAAATCGAAGGTGACCTTCGAAGGCAACGACATTAAAGTCAATTTAGGCAACAAGGATAGTTGGAACAGGTATCCGGGTACGGTGGGACTGTGGGAACTCGTCGCCAAAAAACAGCCGAAAGATTACACCGACGAAGATTACCAAAGTTACAAGGAAATTCTGATCATGACGGATGCCTTGTACCAGAACAACGACGCCTCGCAGAATAGGGTGAAATCGAGCAGCGGCGAGAAGTACAGGAATCTCATCAAACCGATTTGGAACCAGGTCAAAACAGGCAGCGGCGTCAAACGCTACAACACGTTACCCAAAGAATTCGTTTGGGTGGACGACGTTAGGAAACTCGTGGACCGATTGTTGGTGATAGCCGGCGAAGAGAATGCAGGCAACCGTAATTTCTACAACGAGAAGGTTGGCATCGTGGACATGATCAGCACGAAACTTTCCAACTTCATCGTGAACGACGACAAGGGCATAGGTTACCTGATCAAAATCATCAACACGCTGCCTCCGAAATTTTGGAACGTGGCCGAAGGAAAGGGACTCGTGAACGACATCATCAACAAGTTACCTTTCGAGATGCATCTACCTGGCTACCAGTACTGCGGGCCGGGTACCAAACTCGAGAAAAGATTGGAGAGAGGAGACAAGGAGACAAGATCACGACATCGCTTACAACACTACGCAGACGGATCTGGATGCACGTCACGAAGCAGACAGAAAATTAGAGCACGCAGCTTTCGAAAGGTTCGTGAGCAGAGACGCATCGCTGGGTGAACGGGTCGCCGCACTGGGTACCACCATCGCCATGAACACGAAACAAAAATTGGGGTGGGGTATATAAATAACATACCGTAAAAAAAAACTTGATATATAAATAACACACATCGTAAAAAATAATCTTCGGTATATATAAATAACACACATCGTGAAAAAAAGCAATTAAATTTCTCTCTAACACTCTGACAACTGAAAAAATGAGCGATCTCCAAGCATTAAAACAAATGCTAAATTTGTCAGTCGAGTATGTAAAAATTCAGGAATTGGAAGTCGACAAACCTTACACGATAACTTCCGGTTCAATCGTTTCTACCCAGTATGGTCCCAAGGTACGCCTGTTGCTCAACGCACAATACAGTCTATTTTTACCAGATCGATACGCTAACATGTTATCCGACGAGAAGCTATCTATTTTAATCGAGAACAAAACTCGAATCGTGTACAAGGGGACAAAGGAACTTCTTGGCAAGAAAACGAAGCACGTAATAGAATTTGTGTAACGACTGCGAGGCCTTGAAAATATATAAATAACATACCGTAAAAAAACTACACAAAAAAAATCTCAGAATATATATATAAATAACATACCGTGAAAATAACACATAGAGCATCAACATGAAGCCCAAGGGTGTCGTGTACCAGATACCATACTCCAATCTTAAAAATCTAGGTGCCCTCGATGGGTTACTCACCAAGAAACAACGCGAGAAGAAACGTTCTTGCTTGTCGAAAGGACATGGAATGAAATTGCTGCTCAGCACACCTCAATTGAAAAGATTGCAGCGTTCGCGAAAACAGCAAAAAATCGGAGGTTTCATATTCAGCATCCCGGCCATCCTGGCAGCATTGGGGGCCGTTGGAAGTTTGGCCGGCGGAAGTGCCGCCATCGCGAAAACCGTCATCGACTCGAAGAAGAACAAGGCGGAATTGGAAGAACAGAAACGTCACAACCTGGCCATGGAGAAGAAAAAGGGGAAGGGCGTGATGAGAAAGTTTAAAAAAAAGAAACAGAAGCACTCACCAACCGAGACATTGAATCTCTGATCGAACCGTTACAAATTAAACACTTCAGAGGAGTTTTCATGTCCGACTCGTTACCTTCAACCGTGAAAAAAAAAGAATGCGGAGTAGTCAACTTGGACGGTCAAGAAAATCCAGGCACGCATTGGATATGTTACCACAAAAACAACAATGATAAAGCATTCGTTTTCGATTCTTTCGGAGGTGTTCCACCTACAAATTTAATTCATTATCTGAAAACGAGCAAAACCTCCATATACTACAACGACGAACGCATTCAAGATTTCGGAGACGTGAACTGCGGTCATCTCTGCCTCTCCGTGCTCGCGTTTCTCTCTAAAATAAATAACCCTACGATCGAGGATTTCCAGAAAGCATTGTGGAACCTCAAACAGCATCACTAGGATGGGCGTGTTCCATCTCACGAGCGAATCTTCGATCTTGAAACTCACGCTGCACGAAAACATCGTCTATCCTAAATCCGTGGCTCTGCGTGCATTCTACAGCATGTACCTCATACCTAACGTCACCCAGCACAACAACAAAATTAGCGTCGGAAGCGAACACATCGTCGTCACGCCAGGCCAATACAATCTTTCCACTTTGCAAGCTCAATTACCCAAAGGCACGTACCTTTCTCAAAATTCGGTCACGCACAGAGTGGAAATCCTATCCGCAACGGAAACCGTGGACCTGGGCACCATGGGAGAACTTTTAGGTTTCGAGAACAACACCAAACTCGAAGCTGGCATCAAGCACGTAGCAACCAACATTCCTAAATTCTTGGCCATAGAGACTCTGAACGTACACTGCAACGTGGCGGAAGGTATGATCACGAAATCTTCGGACGGATTGTTAGGAAGTCACAAGCAGACGGGAATCATAGCCACTTTCAAACCAAGTTCCGAGTTCATGGAACCGATCATCTACACGCCCTCTTCGCCGATCTATTTTCCAGTATGTCGCAACCGCATAGACGACATAGAGTTGGTGGTGACGAACGAGAAAGGAGACGTGGTGGATTTCGCAGGTGCCACTACGACGGCCATCGTGGAGATCAACGTATAATAAATAACCATACATGTAAAATGGAGCAAATCGAAAGTTACGAATTGCAATCTTTCCCTCCCAACCGTCGCACGGTCGCCAATCTGAACGAAGCGAACAGGGAGATCGAATACGACGTGGACGTAGGCGACGGGTTTATTCATCCTCACAGAGCGGACCTCTACCTTCAATTCGACGTGGTGATGAAAGAAAGCGGAGACGCGTTTCCCGCAGCAGCAAACTTGATACTCGTGGACAACTTCGTGCCTCACCTGTTCTCGCAGGTGGAGGTGAGGAAACACAACACCGTCATCGACAGAATAGATTATCCAGGCATCACGTCGACGGCAGTGGGAACGTTGAAATTATCCAAAACGGACGCAGCGTACTACCAGGCCGGGGGATTCGAAGCCGGAACCAAAATATCGACGAAAAGTCACACGGTGCTCTTTCCCATGCGTCTGCTGCCTGGTTTCTTCTCGGACTACAAGGAGATCATGTGGAAGGGAGGACTGAGGGTCACGTTTCGAAGAGCGGCCAACGACAACGACGCACTGATGCGATACGCTACTTTGGGTCCGGACGGCACCACGCCGATAGCCAACACTTTACCCGAAGCGGCGAAATGCGTCATCCGGAGCATGGAATTGAGAATGCCGGTGGTGGAATACGAAACGAACTACGCCCTCAAGTACAAAGCGGAGATCTTGAAAAGTCCGCAGGTGTCGATTCACTTTCACGGTTACCAGTGCGTGCAGAAGATGGCGTCGGGAAGTCACATGGAATTCGACGTGACGACGCAGTTCAACAACATACAGTTCGACATGCCAGATTTCGTCGTGGTGCTTTTTCAGACCGGGAGGGACAAGAATCAGGAAAAAGATTCCAGCAAGTTCGACGACTGCAAAATCAAGAACGTTTATCTGAAGAATGGACGCAACGAAGTGTTCCCGCGCGAGAATTACAACCTCGACGTGACCAAAGACGATTACCTCAAACTTTACGAAGCTTACACGGCTTACAAACGCGTGACCGAGGGAAGCGTGGACATGTACTACACGCCCAGCGAATTCAAAGCCCGGAGACCCATGACCGTCATCAACACATCTAAGAGGAAGAAGGTTGTGGTCAACGATCGAACCAACATCAAGGTCGTCTGCGAGTTCCACGATGCCTTGCCCGCCGATACCCTATGCAGCGTCATCCTGATTGCAGAGAAGTCCTTCGTCCACGACGTGAAGAACGAGAGGGTCACAGAGCAGTTTTAAAATTCATAAAAAATTGCCACATACTAAAAATCAACATCCAACACATTTTAGGTTATATAAAATTTGTGAAAACCTTATAATACTGAAATATTAAAACAAACAGAGTCCCCCTTGTAGGTTAGTTCGGTGCGTAAATAAAAAAATGATAGGTTAAGTTATATCACTTAGGATCGTAAAAAAAAGATAGGTTAAGTTGTATCACGTAAGATCGTGATATACCTACCAAGTATAAATGGAAAAAATGAGTGCAGTGAAAATTTGTACTAAAACATCGCTAAACGCTAAAACATCGACAAAAAATTGTCAAAATATGTCAAAAACTTATATTCGATTGATAAAAAAAAAATACCTACAAAATATGATCCTCAAATAATAACGTTCAAACAGTGCATAAATAAAAAAAATGATAGGTTAAGTTATATCACTTAGGATCGTAAAAAAAATTAAATAATCGTAAAAAAAGGATAGGTTAAGTTGTATCACGTAAGATCATAATATACCTACCAAGTACGAGTGGAAAAAAAATGAGTATGGTGAAAATTTGTACTAAAACATCGCTAAACGCTAAAACATCGACAAAAAATTGTCAAAATATGTCAAAAAGTGATATTCGATTGATAAAAAAAAGGCATACCTACTAAGTACTGCGTTGAAGCGCCTAATATACACTACTAACATTGAAGGAAAAAATGTGGAAGTATTTCACATCAAAACAGTCATACTATTACATCGACGACTTACCGAAGATAATGAAAGCTTACAACAATACTAAACATTCAGTCAAACCAAATAATGTTCTCCAAGTTTGGGAAAATCTACGTAGCGGACGTTTAAAAATATCATCACCCAGTGTTAAAAAAACTACTCGACATTTTCTTCAAAAAGGTGATTATGTGAGAATTGCTAGAGAAACATCAGCATTTGAAAAAGGGTACATAGGAAAATGGTCGGAGGAAATTTTCAGAGTTGTTTCCATAATATCACGGAATCCTGTTGTTTACAAAATTCAAGATTTGGACAAAAATTCTGTTGATGGTACATTCTACCGACAAGAACTTCAAAAAGTAAAACTACCAAAAACTTTTAAAATTGATAAAATATTGAAGACCAGAGGAAAAGGTACCAGACGAGAAGTTTTTGTTCAATGGAGAGGTTATCCGTCAATGTTTAACCGGTGGATACCCTACTCCAGTCTCAAAACAGTATCATAATGTCTTCTTCGTTCTATATAACATTACCAAGTAACAGTTCTATGAATATATTTCCTGATAATACATTATCGAATTTTGTGACGAAATTACCGAAGGATATAGAATTCAAGGTCCGTGGGAAGTTGCTGTAGCAGAAATTCACTATCCTAATTTTATGTACAACGTAACAGAAAGGCAAAATATAATCTATTATAATCTAAATCCAGATGCTGATGAATGGAAAAAAGTAAAGATCCCAGCTGGATATTATAGAGACATGACACAAGTTGTAACAGCAATTCAGAACTCTGGTGTCCCATTTCACATCTCCCTTTTGGATGATCAGCATATTCTTTTGAGACAAAACACCGAAATTATAAAAGAGGGGCTTAGTACAATAATATTCACCGAAATTAGGTTTTCACCAAAACTAGCAACACAACTAGGGTTCGATCCTTTCAAAATTATCAAACTAAGTGGGGTTCAACGCATACACTCCTCTGCTCCCACAAACCTAGCATTAGGTGTACCACAACAAATGTTTATCTACTGTGATATATTGGAACCTCAAATTGTAGGGGACAGTTTTGCGCCACTTCTGAAGATTGTGGGTACAGATGTTCGAAATTTTGTGTTTGGTAGTGACGCACATATTGAGTTTTATGCTTTACATTATGTTCCACTGATGAAAAAACAGTTTGATACTTTGGAAATAGATATTAGAGACCACACCGGACAGAAAATACCATTTCTTTTCGGGGAAGTGTCGCTAAAACTTCACTTTAAACGGTCTCTGCAGTGATGAATCCCTACATATATCACTACCACAGTCCTCATGGGAATGGAGTTTCCAACATATACCAAGGGGCACCCTTCCAGAAAGGACACGGTATTGGCAGTTTCCTTGGAGGTCTTTTTAGGTCTGTAGTTCCACTTATAACCAAAGGAGCAAAAGCTGTTGGTAGGGAGATGCTTAACACAGGTATCAATGTATTAGGTGATATTTCTCAGAACCATCCTATAAAACAGTCGTTACAGACAAGATTTGCGGAAGCAGGAGACAGATTGAAACGAAAAGCTGAAAACAAAATTAAAACTATGGTTGGTTCAGGCAGAAAAAAAAGAAAACTCTCAAATGTTGGTAAAAAACAGAAAAACAACAGTAATACAAAAAAGAAAATAAGTGAATCGTCAAGAAAAAATATAAAGAAGAAAAAACAGACTGCACGTAAAACAAAGATGGATATATTTGCTTAAAACATCTCACCAGAATTTATTCTCATAACGTCGTTCACAGAGGTACAAACTGGTCAGTTTTACTTTGATTGTCAAAGAATAAGGTTCTCTGGAACATGTCTTTTATTAACAATCTTTCATGTCAGTGTGCAAATTCGGAATTGGAAATTTTCTCCGTCCCCCCGACGCAGACAAGTATACAATCTGGACAGTTTATTTCATACAAGCCACTGGCTTCCATCAAGGATGATGCTCCCTTAGAATTTTCGGTTCCAGGGCATGGCGAAGACTACTTGGATCTACCACATACTTTTCTTCATGTCAAAATAAAAATTTATAATTCCGATAATACAACAATCACCGTTACAGATAAAGTTGCACCTGTCAACAATTTTATTCATTCTCTTTTTAATCAAGTTGATGTATTTCTTAATCAGAATCTTGTTACATCACCATCTTATACATACCCATACAGAGCATACATTGAGAATCTTCTTAACTACAACCCTGCTGCAAAAGAATCCCATCTTACATCATGTTTATGGTTCAAGGATACCCCAGGATACATGGATTCTGTAAACGGGGATGAAAACGAAGGTTTTAAGAGTAGAAAAAAGTTGATTTCCAACAGTAAATCATTGGATTTGATTGGTCATCTCCACTGTGATATTTTCAACCTGGAACGTCTTCTTCTGAACAACGTCGAGATGCGTGTGAAGTTGGTTCGGGCCAAGGATTCTTTTTGTCTGATGGCAGAAAATAACATATTCAAAATTCAAATCGAAGATGCAACTTTATTCGTTAGAAAAGTGTCGCTGAACCCCAGCATTAAAATCGCACATTCCATCATGTTACAAAAAGCAACTGCAAAGTACCCAATCAACCGTGTGCATATGAAGGTGGTAACTTTTCCAAGAGGAATTTTGAACAAAACGTCGACAACTTATTTCTCGGACAGCTTCCAAAACGTATAATCATCGGTTTTGTAACTAATACTGCTTTCAATGGAGATTATACTAAAAACCCATTCAATTTTAAACATTTCAATATCAATTTTCTATGTCTGTATATGGATGGAAAACAAATACCGTCTACACCGTTACAACCTGATTTTCAAAACAATCTATCTCTCTGTGCCTATCAGACATTATATGACAGTACCGGGATACAATATCAGAACGATGGGAATGGAATCTCCAGAGAAGACTACGGGAATGGATATACTCTATTTGCATTCGATTTAACTCCTGATCTCTCAGCTCACACTTCAACACATTGGAACCTTTTACGACATGGGACCGTCCGGATGGAAATCCATTTCAATACACCATTGGCAGAGACAGTCAACAGTGTGGTGTACGGAGAGTTCCAGAATCTACTCGAGGTGGACAAGGATCGCAACGTCATCACCGACTACACAAACTAATAGTACAAAAGGTGAGTCCATTGTTCATTCTATTTCAGTTGAATAAAAGATGGGTTTTGTAGTAGTCGATTTGCAGGGTTTTAATGTAGACAAAACATTTATACCAAAGGAAATAGCTATATATAGTGGTGATGGTAGTCAATCAGTTCATTGGTTCCTTCAACCCCCATATCCTATACAAAATCTCTCCTATAAAAATCTACAAACTGTTAAATGGCTACAGAGAAACCATCACGGGCTATCCTGGTCTGATGGAGCAGTTCCTTTTTCCTCCTTACAGCGTCTAATGCAACATGCTCTAGCACCTTACCAAACCTTATTTTGTAAAGGTTCAGAGAGAACCCGATTTTTAACATTTCTGCTCAACAGGCAAGTTGAAGATCTCAACTACCACAATTGCCCTTCCATAAACTTACTCTTGAAAAATATAACTGGACCTCGCTGTTTTCACCAGGCACACATCAAATCTACATTCGCCTGCTCACTCTCAAACGCTTACGTGCTTGCACGTTGGAAATATGGACACAATTCAACTACTGTCGTTTCTTCGACAACTCCCTAATCAGAGGCACATTGGTGTATACCCTTCAAATAGACTCCCTTATAATGTAACCACGCCGGCTTCTATAATTGTAGGGGTGTAAGGGGTACCTTCCACGTAGGCGCCCAAAAGTCAACCTCACTTCCACGTAGTGCACCCTGGACTAAAGACTAACGAGGCTCTGGCGACTGGCCCCATGGCCAGTATAATTTTGTTTGTGTTGTCCTGTGTTTTGTCCTTATTTGTGCTGAGTGTTCTTTGCAGCCTCGGCTTTTAACAACAGTCAGAACATTTTAATCTTTTATGATTTTAATTAAGCAACGTTAGAGTTGTAACGAGTAACGATAAGGGGCTGGACCCCGTATAGTGTGACGGGTGCAAAATAGCCTTAGTGCTGACGCACCCAAAAATTTTAAAATCAAATCAAATCAAATCAAATTCTATAATTGTAAACACAGACCCCGACTATAAACCTGGAACCCATTGTGTTGCTATTTATATCGACTCCTCAAGAAGAGGAGAATATTTTGACAGTTTTGGGGTACCACCACAAATAACGCAAGTACGTAATTTTCTGCAAAACAATACTCTATCTTTTTTGTTCAACCCAATCCGGTTGCAAGGTTTGAACAGCACCGTATGTGGGCATTACTGTCTTTTTTACATCACACACAGAACACATGGAAAGTCTTTGAACAAATTTCTATCCCAATTTACAAATAATACTTCTTGGAATGCCACATATGTTAGAAAAAAAGTCTCACCTATTGTGAAAAACATTGAAAACTACAATTGTTCAAGCTTGGAACTTCAAATTTGCAACCCAAGGTAAAAAATCTTTGGTTATAATTTTATATATATATATATACACTCCTTTTTTTGTTTCACCAAAATAAATAAAAATTTTAATTGTATTTTTTCTAGATAAAACAATTTTAATTGTATCTTTTATTTTATTTTTCAGAGGAACCTAAAATGACTATCGGATAGCAAACCAGTAGTTAATAATACGCACGTGTGTTCATCTTGGGAAGAAGAAAACAGAAAAAATCTTCAGACTTTCGAATTTTTCATGTGTTCCGTCATTACAACCAATTCATAGATACTCTTTCCCACCTTTCTACAGTAATCAGATAAACTGAGTGTATTTTCTGTGCGTGTGTGAGTGTATGTAAAGTTTGATATCGAACAAAAGACATTTTTTTTTGTCCTGAACAATGATCAGAGATTCGTCAAATATATAATTTTTTCTCAGTGTACATATATTATTATCATTATTCTGTGTAATATATAATATACTATAAACTTATTTTCTTCTCATGTAAAACAGAAAAAAATATATAAACAATATGTTTTTTAAGATGTTAATTTTGTTCTGCTCAATTAAATGTTTTTCCAAACTTGTATCAAGCAGATTACTGTTAAATTTATGACAATCTAATCTAGTAGAAATAATGAACAATAAAATAATATCAACATTATCTTATATTTATTATTATCACCACCTTTTTTAAATAGAAATATTCTCTAGAATACTCACAATTTTTCAACGTATAATAATTTACTAACACAAATACGAAGTGGGGCACACATGGTAATTTCTAGCACAGCTCTCGCATATTAAGTCTTTTTTTTCCCAATATACAAGCACTACTCTAGAAAATACCGTACCTACTATGTATCTGAATTAGTAACAAAATAGAAAAATAAGGTACTAAAATAAAAAAAAACATATATTTTAGAAATTTATTTTTCATTTTTTTTACATATATTTGTAAACATTTCCCCAATATTCTTACAAATTTCAAAGATTTTTCTAGTTAAAATTGAAAAAATCAATTGTTCTTGCAGAAGCCAATAAAGTAGGCGCCAAATTGTCAATAATCATATCCTTGCAAAAATATTCCACTTCAAGCAATAATCTTTCAACATCAATACTAGCACTGTCAATTCCAACGGGTTCAGAACCTTTATGGCTAAGAATAAATTCCGGTTCAATACATCCATGAATCTGGGAATCATCCCGACAAGCATTACAACTGTCACGTACATTCTCTGCACACTTTGCCAGATAACGCTGAAACCATTCCGCCACAGGTTTCTCATTCTTCTGCATTTGCTCTAACGCATAATCAACACACGGACGGAGATTCAGAAGCCCTTCCCATCCCTTTTGGGCCAGACATACACATAAACTGTATTCCACATTACAAACAGGCTCCAAACTTATCACCTTGTTTCCATGGAAACGCCAAAAACGCACATTCAGATTCGCTCCAAGTTTTATACCAGGAAGACGTTTTGAACTCTCGTTCTCAAAATAATTATCCACAATCACTTGCACATTCATTAAAGTTTTCCACTCCTCCACGTTCAATATTACACCATGCTGACCACTTTTGAATACACGAACAAAAGAAAAAAAGTTCTTCACCGGATCCAAACCAACAACAATATGTTTCGATCCTCCTCCTTCACCCAGATTATAGCATACCTCCAATAGACCCTGTCGGATTGGTGTACGTTCAGTCTTCTTCTCTGTTCCCTCCTCATCCTCCTCCATCTTATCCCCTTCATCCTCCACTTGTTTTTGTGCCTGCTTCAGATATTTTGATCCATTCTCCTCCACACCCTCCTGTCGTCGCTTCATACTAGGACGTTTAGGAACAATTCGCCCCAATGCAGAATTCATGACTTACTTCTTCCACAACTTGCAATAAACTGATCTTCCTCGTCTTCACCAAAATCTACAATGCCGTTATCTTACACGTCACAAAGCATGTATAAGCCTGTTCCATGGAAAATTCCAGTGACCCGTGTCAATACAAATACACACTTGCCTCATTCCATACAAAGGTCAACGCACCGTCTTCCACAGCATCCACGTGTTTAGCTTATGCCGTCCAACGCTACAAATCCATAGTCACGCCACCATAAACACTACGTAGAGTCACGTGACCCGTGACGTCACAAAAGTTAGGTTAACTTAGACCCTTCAAGACTACACACATATAGCCACGCCCGCCGTAGAGTCACGTGACACGTCTCGACCAATCAGAGGCCTTGTGCTCAGGTGACTCCTTACTACTGTCCTGTAAGTGCATTGATTTGGTTCCCTAGGTTTGTATGTGACAATACATAAAAACTGACTAATAATGTTCTAATTTTTTATATTTATTTTGTATATATGGATTGAAGTGTGAAGTCTGTGGTATGAAATGGCTATTGCACTTGTTAAGAGAGAATTTACAGAAAGGCTGAAGTCCATCAAAATTTAAAAAATGTGATCCATATTTGGAAAATTGACTTGATTTTAAGAATATTATGTTAATGATTATAAAGATGGAAAATTTTGTTTTGCATCTAAATAAATAAAGTTTTTGAAAAAACTTTATTTTTTTTATTACAGGTCATTTTTTTAGAACTAAAGAGTAGCATTTGAAGTAATATTAGTTGTAAAGCATGTACTTTTGAATGATAATATATTTCACTGTGGTAAGTGTAGAACTGGTTAATTTTTTAAAAAAATATTGTTCATCTGCAGCAGAATAAATGGTTTTTGTTGTGCTTTTGAAATGTTCGCTAACATCTTATGTTTTCAAGTTTGGAATAGTCCAGGTTCAAGTTTTGGCCTGGGCATCCATGTTCTTTTGAGTGTTTCTTTATGAATTTTATCTAACCGTCATCCATTCTCATCATTACAATTAGCAGAAACTGGACATAAAATGCGAAAGAATTCTTAATTGAAAATATGTTATAATTTTTAGGCATCGGGTATTTTATTTTATCTGACTGATAAGTGTTTGAGCATAACAAGCTCTGAACAAAGGAACAGGACCAGGTTAAGCCTGAATCACACGGAACAGAATTTCCTGTAGGAATGCCCTAGTTGGCTACCCATTTGCTTGTTTTTGCCTCACATGATACTTGTTACTGTACTTGTGGATAGACTTTTGTTCCCATAAGACATTGCTCAGAGCAGACAATCTGTAAAAATGGATGAGCAATTTGAAGAATGTAGGAGAATTACTGTTTTGTGCTTGTATTAAAAATTAAAAAGTAAGTATGGACTAGAGATGGGCTCGAAAAATATGGTAATCAATGCTTTTTAATGAACTCGGATATGCAGATTTATACATGTGATTCGCAGGATTCATTCACAAAACAACAAGAACAACAAAAAGCAAACATTTAATTCACTTCTAATAATAATGATTTTCATTTTTGGATAATCATATTGGTTACATACACATCTCATCACTTTGCAAAAATACCTAAATATTAATGAACAGGAATGCACTGCACGTCATTTCTTTACTAACAAAAACACCCAACACTTTGAAACCACAGACAAGAAAACTCTCCTTTGTATACTCAGATTATCTTCACATGGCCAAACTTTGCTCTGATTGGCTGTTCCACGGAATCCAGTTGAGGAAAGCCAGTAGCAATTAGAACATGGCTTATTCCTCAAAACCAGTCAATCAAACAGTCAGGCAGCCCTCACTTCAGTTACGTGTGATTCGGCCTTTAGACAGGATGATTTCAGAATTACATTGTAAGCTTTCTGTTCTGTCTCATGTGTTGAGGGGACTCTTTGGAAAATTGAAGGCAATGTGTCAAAGTTAATAGCCCATCAAACTTACCCTGACAATTTAACATTGTTAGTTTTACGTATACCCTGTACCAGCTAACTGTAGAGCAGGCTAATGAGAACAAGTCTCTGCGCAAGTAGTGACACGAGACAGTTCCATCAATGACAAGAGAGAAAATTGGGATTGTGTAATGAGCAACTGGAGTTAGCTGCTTCGCTCTGGCAGCGTTGCGAACTTTTGAAAACAATAAAGCCGTACGCACATGGCAAACGAACCGTATTTTTGTCTCCAGGTCTGTACGCTTGCTTTAAGAATTTTTGATGGCTTGTATAGCATTATATTTTAGTTAATCTCGAAGGAAACATGATATATAATGAAAATTGTTGAAAAACTGCATCCTCATAACGTAACAGACTAGTGGCGTATTTTAGATGGGAGGATTCGAACTTGAGATCAACTAAATGTCCTCAAATTGGGTAATTTCTGGTTGTAATCACTTGACTTAAAATTTCTAATTGACCACGTACTGTCCTTATATAATGAATGAGGCACATCTGCAAACAATCGTACCTGAACAAAATTAAAAAGTTACAAGAAATTAGCACTCAGAGTGAAATGGTAAGTGTTCCTGTACGGTGGCTTGTCTGCCAAGAAAAATTAAACTGTCCTTGCACCGCCAGTTTTGACACTAAACTTATTTCAGGCTGGCGCCGTCGCTGGATACTGTTCATTTCTTATTTTATTTCCCCATCCCATTACTATTTTCACGAGTAATGCAAAGAAACTAGTTTGTTCACCATATACAGATTGAAGCATCTATGACAAAATTTGGGGTCGTAGAACCATGCATGGGTAGCCTCACAAACCATTCACGGTAAGGTTAGGTTAGCGCAAACATAGTTAAAATTTGGGGTCGCAGTAATATCAAGGAATATATTTCGTTCTGAAACGTAAAATATTACGATAAACATTGTTTTCGTGGAGAAATCCAGGGTTTCTGTTCCGATCACGGACCAATCAATTTCGCTTATTTTGCAATTTCTACAAGTGAGTCCCAAATTTTAACTTCAAATTCGTTAATACGAGGCCTCAATTAGTGAGTATGCGAAATATTAAAAAAAATCGGGGAGGGGTCCGGTATTGTAAACTCCCTCCATTCTTTCTCTCACACACAGAGTGCACTATATTTTAATACTTACAAAATAAGGGTCTTGCCGTACTTTTCTCCAACTTCAAACCTATCCAAAAACTTGGACAGATCTAAGTTATAGAAATCGCATACCATAAAGGTTTTTGTTCCCGAATAATTATCGAAGTGTTTAATGAGTGTGATAATATAGTCACTGTTAAAAGCTTCCAAATTACTTATTTCGAGGCGAATGTCTTTCCTTATATTTGGACTTGCACAACTGTTGCAAATGATCTTGCAAGCGTAAAATGTCCCATCTTTATTTTGAATCTTGTAAACTTTCCCGAAAGAACCCTCCCCAATTTTTTTCACAATCTTATATCCTCTTTTTCTCAGCATTGACCGGTCACTTCTTGTTGGAACTCTACAATTATCACACATACTGAACAGAGGATGAGGAAACAGATTAAAGCATAAAAAATTCTTTATGTTCAGTGTCATATACAAGTCGCGCCGGCAGATATTTTTTCCAATCAACTTGCTCTCTGATTGGCTGTTGGAAAGTTACGGTGCTGTGATTGTGAGCATATCTTATTTCCGTTGTACGACTTTGAATTGAATTCAATTGAAAAGTCTTTTTATTTACTACAGAGCGAGATTCAGCCTTGGGCTGCTCTACCACCTAACTAACAAGTAGTAAAGAAAGTGTAGAGAAACTGATCATTTGAATAATTATTAATTATGAATGATACAGTAAGAAGTATTACGCACTTGAATGGAATTACATATAGAACCATAGAAAAGTTAGGTAATAGAAGTGGAAGTTACATTTAAACCTCGCTGCGCTTTGAAATTGCATTTCCATCGGTGGCTACTAGATGGCGCGGCCGTCTTCTTTTGCTGTTTCCAGCACAAATTGGGGGAGAGCTCTTTCGGTGACAGTCACGTGGGTTTCAAACGTCCTTATTGGTCAGATCTCTTGTATCCCAGCAAGGCTGTTACCAATGGCAAGGGCTTTCTTTTTCGCTGGTTCCCTTCCAAGCACCGCTGTTAGGGGTGGTGTGAAGAGATGGGATGGGTGATGCGTTTCCGCCACCGCAAAGTTCTTCGGAATCTTTTACTCGAAAGTAAGGTTGCCTTTCCTATGGAATTGTTAACAGATTCTTTGAGTGTTTATTTGAAATCGAAATTGGAAATGTAAAATGTACGCATTTTCAACTGGCGCCTGAATTTTCCAATTCAGTTCTCAAAAAACTATTTTTTTAAAAAAATATATAATTTTCGCTTGTTGAAATAACGAGTACAGTTTGTGTTTTTTCTACATCGTGTATCATTAAATCAGAATAACAACCATACCAATAAATTCTTCAGATTTACTTGAAAGAGGCATCCCCGATGGCGCAATGGTAACGTCATTGCCTTGTAATCGAGGGGTTCGGGGTTCGATACCCGGTGGAGGCACATAGTGGTTCGGATCCCACTTTAAACTGTAGGTCCTGTCCCGATTAGCCTTACAGTGCATAAAATGAACTTAAAACACCAAATCAATCAATCAATTGAAAGTAATACCTCTACCATATCATGGTTTCAAGAGCCGGACCCTGTGGCCGAGTGGTTGTCGGACCCTCTGGCCGAGTGGGTTGACCTCCGTGGCCGAGTGGTTAGCAGAGCGCGCTGCAACACCAGGGTTATATGCGACGTACTTTGGTCCAAACGGCTTTCGACGAAGCCTTCTTCGTCAGAGAAGACACGTATTGGACCAAGCACGCCTTCTTACTGGCTCGAATGAGCTGACGGGCACGGGCACGTTTAATGCGGAACTGCTCGAGGTTTGCGGCAATGTGGTTCCTATTAAATCGATCGAGAGCATGATTGCGGTCCTTGATGGCTGCACCGATCTCCGCAGTCCACCAGGGGACTGGGCGTCGCCTCGCAGGTCCACTGGGATGTGGAATGGAGGTGCGTGCAGCATCATGCACTCCTGACACAAAGACATCTAAGGCGTCGATTGGTGGCAAAGTCGACGCAAGATCGACTTCAAGGTCCACTGCACGCTCGAAGGCTTCCCAGTCGGCCCGACTGAGATTCCAGTGAGGGTGTTGTTCACGTGATTGCTGAAGATGTTCGAAGGTAAGAATGAGAGGGAAGTGATCACTCCCACAGAGATCAGGATGAACGCTCCAAGATGTGGTAGGAGCAAGGCTGGGACTGCAAAAGGACAAGTCCAACGCAGAGTATGTGCCAGAGGAAGGACTGAAATATGTGGGAGTTCCATCATTCAGCAACGTTAAACCTGATGCCTCATGGAATTGATCTAAAAGTTTGACCCCGGGGCTCTGTACGAACGGAGCCCCACAAACGATGGTAGGAATTAAAATCGCCCAAAAGAACTACAGGAGACGGAAGTTGTTCGAATATACAATGGAGGTCCTCAAGAGAGAATCGCTCCTCCCTTGTGATGTAGACACAGCACACAGATATTGGCTGTGGTAGATGGACCCGCACGGCGACAGCTTGGAGGGGGGTAGTGAGAAAGATTGGTGTTGAGTGGATGGTATCTCGAACACCGATTGCAACACCACCGTGTGCACGACGACCCTCAGGAAGCTTGTCGGTGCGGTAAAGCGTGTATCCGTTTAGAATCACTGATTCATTTGGACGAAAATGTGTCTCTTGGAGACATATGATGGCAGGGTCAAATTCAGATATTAAGATTTGCAGTTCCTCGAGATGAGTACGGAAACCGTTAAGGTTCCATTGGAGACAATAAGCCATAGCTGGAGGTATTATAGTTACCTTTTGAGGCGTACTTTGTTTCTAGGCCCTGTCACCTTGATAAATTCTTCATCCGCGGCTTCGTCCTGTATCATGTCCTCGGGTAAGGACACAGAAGGCGAAGGGGATGAAGAAGGGGGAGTGGGGGCGGGTGCTTTTAGCGCCCGCCTGGCAGCTTTCAGCTGCGCTTTAAGTCTCAGGGTGGTCGATGCCGCCCTGACTGGAGAGTTACTGGACTTCAGAAAATATTCTTTTGTGTGTACCTGCTTGAACTTCTTTTCAGTGGAGCGAGGAGTGGTTGCTGGTTTCCTCGAAGCAGGGCGAGCTACTACGGAAAGCGTTGTCGTTTGGGTTGACACGTCGCTGGTTTGTACACCTACTATGCGACGGGTAAGAGCAGCTGCAGCAACTGTAGCGAATGGCACAGGTAAAGTGGTGCGTATACTTTCGCGGAGACGTTGTTTGGCTTCACCCGCAGAGATTTTCTCTGTGACGACCAACTCTCGGATTTTCTTCTCTTGTTGGAAAGAGGGGAAGTCACGATGCCAGACTGGGTGCTCGCCTTGGCAGTTAATGCATTTGGGACCTGAAGAACAAGGTTCGGTCCCATGATCAGGCAGACTACACTTACCACAAAGGGCGGTAGTGGCTTTGCAGGAAGGCTGAGTGTGCCCAAAGTGCTGGCATTTGAAACACCGCATCGGGTTAGGAATGTACGGACGGACTTTGAGTCTCAAATATCCGACCCGTACCCTGTCTGGGAGAGTGGTCGTTTGAAACGTCACTATGAGTGAAGCAGTTGGTACTAGTTCTCCGGACTTTCGAGTCTTTATTCGCTGCACTGCGGTCACATGTTGGTCTGAGAGTGCTTCAAGAATCTCTTCCTCCTCAGCATTTAGCAGATCCCAGTGGCGAATCACACCTCTACTGCTGTTAAGTTGACGGTGAGGTTCAACATTAACAGGGAAGTCGCCCAAAGATCTTAGCTTTAAAAGGTTGTTAGTCTGGCGATCTGTGCTGGTCTGGATCAGTAGACTCCCGTTTCGCAGCTTTTTTATTTCTGGTACATCTGAACCAGCGGCGTAGTCTAGCTGTTTCTTGATCAGAAATGGTGACAAGTCCTTTAATGTAGCAGCTCCATGTTTCTTGGTTGTTGCAGATTCATCGTTACTGTCGGTCTTCTGCACTATACTAATCACAAGATAACGTGGCACGTTACTTGTCTTTTCCACTAATTGAAGCGGGCTCGAAGGCCGCGCTCGTTTTGGGGGTTTCCCCCCCGTTTGAGTTGTTTTTTGTACCCATATACAAAAGAATGTTATATAGGAGGGTCCATAAATTGTCGCCTCGACATGCCCTCTATGCCGAGGAAGGCCTACCCCCAGAAATGGAGGCTACTCGAGGACCAAACCGAAATCCCCGAGGCCACGATCGCGACTGCACCTACCCCTGCAGCCAACACTGTCCCATCGTCACGTGCAACTCACACCTTGGGATAGGGGTTTTTTATCGAGGTTGTCTCCTCTAGCAGGACCCTTAGTTATAGGGAGGTCAAAGATATGGAGATGAATGACGTGATGGAATGGTGAAAACGTGAGATATGGATGTGAAGAATGAGTGAAATGATGAGATGAAAATGACCTCCCTACCTTAGTTTCTTAGAGGGAGGTCAAAGATATGGAGATGAATGACGTGATGGAATGGTGAAAAACCTGAGATATGGATATGAAGAATGGGTGAAATGATGAGATGAATTTGACCTCCCTACTAAGCCCCCTCGCCCCGTCAAGGCAGTCCTACATGGAGGGGGACTTCTTATAATACTTAGTCATCCTTTGGGAAGAGCAAGTGAACCTGGGGGTCCTCCCAGGGGTGCGCACAGGGGAGATTCATGACGCGCCTGCGTCATGGGAATATTTGGGGGGGGACAAAATTTTGTAGTTTAGCTAAGAATTCTATATATCTTCACACAAAAATTGGGAGGGGCGTTTGTTTGATTGACTTGTTATTGATTGTTAGTTATGGTTATTATGTATAGTTTTTCTACCTAACTGTGGGTTGCGGGATTCGAACCCAGGAGATCTGACGTCGAAGCGCACTGTGCTAACCACTCTGCCGCGGATGCCGGCAAACGGACTATTAGAACGCTTGTAATAGATTCTTGGTGGACCCTATGAAAGAAGTTGCGAGAAAGAAATCAATTTTCGATTTGGGGTCATATTATGGAAATGTTTACGTCATCTTTATTTTCCTTATTAAGAACTGAATCCAAAAGGAAGGTTTTGATGGAAATCCCAGATATTACTATTGGGCGCGCCGATTTCTTGCATGTTGATGACTGCCGAAGAACCGTGTACTATTTAGACGAAACATGCATAAATGAACATCACACGGTGGCAAAACGTGGGAATGTGACAAAGACGTTATAGGGCCCTTAGTGAAAAAAATATATATATATATATATATATCTCAAGAATACCATGACGTATATACGCATCAGGGTTGGCATGTTTAAAACAAAAGTGTTTAAAACACTTTGTTTTAAACGTTTAAAACACACGGCTTTGTTTTTTTACAAATGTTTTAAACATTTAAAACAATGTGTTGTAAACATGTTTTTTTACAAGTGTTTAAAACACATTTTGGTGGTAGATATTTTATAGTCTGTGATAATTTTTTTGTTTGGCAACCCTGTTTTTTCATTGAATCTGTGTCAATTAATCCGTGCTTTACAGGTCTCACTTATCGCACAACACTTGAGCAACCTTATGTTCTGACGTCACGGGAGAAAGCTTTTTAATTTTAGGCTAAATGCCTATGTTGTTAGGTTATGCATGCTAGCTATGTATGCACAAGGTAGCAAAATTGTTGTGCTACAAGAAAGACCCGTGCTTTACTGTAGAAATCGAAACTTCTCAGTTCCTTGTTTCGTATCGTCCTGTAAGTTTGAGATTGGTGGAAGCTGGAAATGGAAACTAATATCTAAATACACAATGCGTGATTTGGATCATGACGTGATTTTTTTTCTTTTGCGATACGCTTCATTGGTTTGTGTAACTGAATGAAGCGCAGATGCTAACTTTTGGTAACATAAGTTTGTACTTGGAAAGATAAATTGATCTTGAGAATCTATTATGACACTGCAGGTTGTTTTCTGCTATATAAACTGTTCAGGCAGCAGGAAATATTTCACCCTGATTTTTCCAGGACGAGGATAGTAAATCTATAAAATTTAGTTTCTTGAAATTTAGATGAATATAAATCCTAACCTACTTCAGTAGTGGCGGAAAAAGGGGGACTATTACCCACAACTTTTGTCCCTGCAGTAGAGGTGTGCGGGATCGGGAAAGAAACGGAAATTGTTAGGGTTTGTACCAGAAGTGCAAAAGCAAGCTCTTAAGATGGAAATT
Source organism: Lepisma saccharinum (assembly GCF_977018435.1). NCBI lineage: Eukaryota > Metazoa > Arthropoda > Insecta > Zygentoma > Lepismatidae > Lepisma > Lepisma saccharinum. The sequence goes on from NW_028142891.1 coordinate 5,442,577, forward strand.
ACGTGTAGAATTCGAGATTTCAAGAGCTTTGGGAAATTTCGAACACATCCCGTCCCGAAAATTTTCCGACTTTTTCGGAAAATTGAGAATTTTTCCCGTCCCGAATGTTGGGATTTAAAGAATGTCCAGTCCCGACCCAAAAAATTCTGTCCCGCACACCCCTACCCTGCAGTATGGTAAACCTTATCTCCAAAGGGGAAATAAACTGTCCTTGTCGGCACTGTACTCATGAAAATGAGTATTTTTTTTCTTTAACGACTTTAACTATAATTTACTGGGAAAAGGTTAACATGTTTAAAACAAAAAAATGTTTTAAACAAAAAGAACATGTTTAAAAAAAAAAGTTTGTTTTCTTCTTTTTACAAACAACACAAATTTTGCCAACCCTGATACGCATTTATGATGTCAGAGGGATGGACAGACGTTTTAACCCAATAGCTTTCATTACGAAAAGGATATAGAAGTAAATGGAAGGGGAGAGGAGCTCGCAGCATTGCGTAGAAAGCAAACATGTCTGTAATAGGTTAGAAGATCGATATACTTTTTTGTCAATTAAAACAACGTAGTGTATATACAGCTTTGCTAAGAAATGCTCTTGGTTATCAGGCATTATGGTAACATATATTGAGAATAGCAAGAAATTAGTGCGGTTACAAACACTGCTTTTGAAGGGCGGAGAACTCATTATGAGGGTTGTCACTGCCTCCGCCACAGATTAGGCCTCCGCGGTCAGCTCGAACACTTTCTCCCCAGAGCTCAGCTTGTGGCGCGAGACCTATAACAATAGGTCTGGTGTTTTCTTTGTGGTGTTCCTGTGTTACGACTGACTGTTGTATAAAGCTTAAGTATTTCGAAAATTTAATAATTTAAAAATGAAATCAAATTATAGACATTCAACAATTACTGCGTTTTTATCCAAAATATATTTGTGTGTTGGGGTGGGGGGGGAATTCTGTTGAACGACTTTGGGGAGGATGCGTCCACGGCCTTGGGGGAATGGGCACCCCTGGGTCTTCCCGTCAGATTCGCCAATGCTTACAATATGCCTGTTTTCGGAGAAGAATTATCCAAAATGAAAAAGGGCGCACACAAATAATAAACCACTTGACCCCACGGAACGCTTTTACCTGGCCATTCCCCGGCCCCTTCCCTCTTCCCAACACGTGTTTGCAGCGACTGGCAACAGGCGGAGCTGTTATTTTTAACTCCCCAAATCGAGGTTAAGGCAAGAAAGGAAAGCTTTTTTTGAATGGTCTGAATTGTAAAAGAAGGTATAGACCATCAAAACCTTACATTTCCTCTGATTTTTTGTATATTTATTATTTTCTCTTCGAATGTTAACGACTTTTGTTTCTGACAGAAACACACTTGTTTGGGGGTAGTGATCTCAAAAGTAAAAGCCCATACTTGCCTGCGGGGAAGAAAGGGGAGGGGGATTTCTTCTAGTGATGTATAATGGGGACGACAAGTTGTTCCTGAGCGAGGGAGGGTTGGGGGTGAGACGAATCCCTTGAGCATACTTTGCCGGGTGTCAGATTTCTTTCTAAACAAGCCCCGAAACTCCACGTCGGTTTTCTCGTGGGTGGGACGCATCCAGTATCGTGCACGTATGTCAAGTGGAAATCGCCACATATTAATAAATTATAAAATTATATCTCAGACGTTTGCACATCGTTAGCACATGAAAGCACACTATATATTTTAATAAGCACACAAATATTAATAAAGATATTACTGAGTTTATTGTGGCGATTCTGGCTTGATAAAATCGCCACAAATCAAAAAAAATATTTTTGAGCAACTAAATTGTACTATCTTTTAGGCATTCGTTAGCACAGGAAAGCACACTACGTATTTATTTTAATAAGCACACAAATATTGATTGATTGATTGATTGATTGATTGAATTAAAATTTGTGGGTGCGTCGGCACTTAAGGCCATTTCGCACCCTTCTATGTATACGGGGATATGTCCCCTTATCTAAAATTCTGACTTAAAATTTAAAAAAGGGGTGTAGATAGCCCCTTGGAAAAAACTAAAAGTGCAAGGTTGTAGAGAGACCTGCACGAGACAAACACGACACATTAAAAAGTCAGAAAAAACAAACTAAAAACCTCCTTACAGACGGTGGAAGAGTCCAGCTCTTCGCAAAAACCGAAAAACATGGGATAAAAGACTGCTGTCATCACCCAAGAGGGATGACAAACAGCCGGAAAGGTTAAAAGTCTGCCGGAGGTAAGCAAGATCGACACATTCAACGAGAATGTGTCGGATGCTTAAAATAACATTACAAGCACGACACAACGGAGGGTCCAGCCCTTGGAGCAGGTGACCATTCGTTAGACGGCTGTGCCCTATACGCATGCGGGTAAGAATAACTTCTTCTCGCCGAGAGGAACGGGATGAGGAACGCCAAGCACCTATGGTGGGCTTAATAGCGTGAAGCTTGTTCCCCGTTTCCGTATCCCATTCGGCCTGCCAAGTGTCAAGAAGGCGACAACGGAACACGTTCTGCAGGTCGCTAGCAGGCAAAAGGTGGACGAGAACATCGCCATCTGCATCAGCAGACTTGGCGGCAGCATCAGCTGCTTCGTTCCCCTGAATGCCCACGTGGCTAGGGACCCAACAGAAGTGTACATCCGCACTGGCTGATAAGGACACAAGCCGTCTGAATATGCGTTGCGCTACTGGATGCCGGGAATTCGGCGAATCCAGGGTCTGCAACACGCTGGTCGAATCACTGCACACAAGGACTTTCTTCAGACCATTGACGTCTGCAAAGTCCAGTGCCTTTAGAATGGCGTATAACTCTGCCGTAAAGATGGAACACGCAGGATGAAGCGAGTAATTGGAACTCTGAGTGTCTAGGACGAAGGCGCAACCAACTGATTCCACTGTCTTGGACCCATCCGTGTAAAACACATTAAAATTGGGGTGCTTCGCACGAAGTTCTAAAAACCGTTGCTGGTATACAACCATTGGTGTTTTGGAAGAGCAGTTAGAGAAAAGTCGATGGAAGGTGCAGGAAACTCCCAGGTAGGGAGAGGCGGAATGAGTGGAGAGACGCCAGGAAGATCACTGTCAACACCAAGTGCTGACAGGATCTCGTCTGCACGAACACCAAATGGTCTAGTGACACTAGGATGGAGCCTATACCTTTCCAGCCTATTCATGTCTGAGATGGTGTGAAATGAGGGATGTGAAGGCATCGAGCGAAGATGGAGGAAGTAGTTCACTACCAGCCGCTGTCTTCGCAGAGACAGCGACGGCTCAGATGCCTCTACGTACAAACTGGCGATAGGGCTGGTCCGAAAAGCACCAGAGCACACACGTATACCAGCATGGTGGACGGTGTCTAGGATGCGAAGTCTAGATGGGCGGGCAGAAGAATACACAACACATCCATAATCAAGCTTCGACCTGATGAGTGCACGATACAATCGAAGCAGTACCGTCCTATCAGCTACCCAGGAAGTATGGGATAAAACACGTAAAAGGTTGAGAACTCGAAGACAAGAGAACTTTAACTGGCGAAGGTGAGGTAGCCATGTTAATTTCTTATCGAAAATGAGGCCCAGGAAGCGGACCTCATTCACGAAGCACAGGGGAGATTTCCCCATGTACAGGTCACGATCGAAATGACATGTACGTTGACGACAAAAGTGAACAGACACGGATTTCTCGGATGAGAAGGTGAAACCTGTTTGGGAAGACCACTCAACCAAACGGTTTATCGTCAGTTGGAGTTGACGAGAAGCTGACGCGAGATTCCGTGAGCGACAAAAGATCGTGAGGTCGTCTACATACAGAAGACCATGTACAGGGGCAACAATGCTCGCCATAACACTGTTCACTGCTATGGCAAACAGAGTCACACTTAATACGCTGCCATGCGGGACACCGTTCTCTTGTTCTTGAAGATCCGAAAAGGAGTTCCCAACACGTACGCGGAAAAAACGATCTGATAAAAAGTTTTTAATAAAGTACGCCATATGGCCACGGACGCCCCAAGAATGGAGCTGCTTTAGGATGCCAAAACGCCACGTTGTGTCATATGCTTTTTGGAGGTCAAAGAAAACTGCAACTAAATGTTCCTTGTTGAGGAATGCATCCTGAATGTGTGTTTCCAGCTGAACCAGATGGTCCAGTGTGGAACGGTTGGAGCGAAAACCACATTGAAAATTACTTATCAAGCATTTTCCTCCAAAAACCAGGTGAGACGCTTGTTGATCATGCGTTCCATCAACTTGCACACACAGCTAGTTAAGGCAATAAGCCTGTAACTCGAGGTTGCGGTACGTTGTTTACCTGGTTTCAGGATGGGAACAATAATAGCTTCTTTCCAGGAAGTGGGGAAATTTCTTGCTCCAATGGGCAGATGACGAAGCATCTCATAGTGGATCTTGTCCACTCCAGGAGCTGTGTTCTTAGAATCTCGAAGTGCCTGATCGAACTCCCGTTCAGTGAATGGAGAGTTGTATGGCTCGGTGTTATGACTTCGAAAAACTAGAGGGCGTCGTTCCTGACGTTCCTTCTCACGGCGGAACCGTGGTTCATAATTTACAGAGCTACACGCACCAGAAAACTGCGTGGCCAAGATATTAGCTATGTCTCCGGAATCTGTGTACAACGTCCCATCGTGCTCCAGAGCGCTCAGAGGAGTAGATGCACCCCCCTGGATGCGACGTACTTTGGTCCAAACGGCTTTCGACGAAGCCTGCTTCGTCAGAGAAGACACGTATTGGACCCAGCACGCCTTCTTACTGGCTCGAATGAGCTGACGGGCACGGGCACGTTTAATGCGGAACTGCTCGAGGTTTGCGGCAGTGTGGTTCCTATTAAATCGATCGAGAGCATGATTGCGGTCCTTGATGGCTGCACCGATCTCCGCAGTCCACCAGGGGACTGGGCGTCGCCTAGCAGGTCCACTGGGATGTGGAATGGAGGTGCGTGCAGCATCATGCACTCCTGACACAAAGACATCTAAGGCGTCGATTGATGGTAAAGTCGACGCAAGATCGACTTCAAGGTCCACTGCACGCTCGAAGGCTTCCCAGTCGGCCCGACTGAGATTCCAGTGAGGGTGTTGTTCACGTGATTGCTGAAGATGTTCGAAGGTAAGAATGAGAGGGAAGTGATCACTCCCACAGAGATCAGGATGAACGCTCCAAGATGTGGTACGAGCAAGGCTGGGACTGCAAAAGGACAAGTCCAAAGCAGAATATGTGCCAGAGGAAGGGCTGAAATATGTGGGAGTCCCATCATTCAGCAATGTTAAATCTGATGCCTCACGAAATTGATCTACAATTTGACCCCGGGGTTCTGTACGAACGGAGCCCCACAAACAATGGTAGGAATTAAAATCGCCCAAAAGAACTACAGGAGACGGAAGTTGTTCGAATATAGCAAGGAGGTCCTCAACAGAGAATCGCTCCTCCCTTGTGATGTAGACACAGCACACAGATATTGGCTGTGGTAGATGGACCCGCACGGCGACAGCTTGGAGGGGGGTGGTGAGAAAGATTGGCGTTGAGAGGATGTTATCTCGAACACCGATTGCAACACCACCGTGTGCACGACGACCCTCAGGAAGCTTGTCTGTGCGGTAAAGCGTGTATCCGTTCAGAATCACTGATTCATTTGGACGAAAATGTGTCTCTTGGAGACATATAATGTCAGGGTCAAATTCAGATATTAGAATTTGCAGTTCCTCGAGATGTGTACGGAAACCGTTAAGGTTCCATTGGAGACAATAAGCCATAGCTGTAGGTGTGATTGTTACCTTTTCAGGCGTACTCTATTTCTAGGCCCTGTCACCTTGATAAATTCTTCATCCGCGGCTTCGTCCTGTATCATGTCCTCGGGTAAGGACACAGAGGGCGAAGGGGATGAGGGAGGAGGAGTGGGGGCGGGTGCTTTGAGCGCTCGCCGGGCAGCTTTCAGCTGCGCCTTAAGTTTCAGGGTGGTGGCTGCCACCCTGACTGGAGAGCTACTGGTCTTCAGGAAGTATTCTTTTGTGTGAACCTGCTTCAACTTCTTCTCTGTGGAGCGAGGAGTGGTTGCTGGTTTCCTCGAAGCAGGACGAGCTACTACAGGAAGCGTTGTTGTTTGCGTGGACACGTCGCTGGTTTGTACCCCTATACTGCGACGGGTAAGAGCAGCTGCAGCAACTGTAGCGAATGGCACAGGTAAAGTGGTGCGTATACTGTCACGGAGACGTTGTTTGGCTTCACCAGCAGAGATTTTCTCTGTGACGACCAACTCTCTGATTTTCTTCTCTTGTTGGAAAGAGGGGCAGTCACGATGCCAGACTGGGTGCTCGCCTTGGCAATTAATGCATATGGTACCAGAAGAACAAGGTTCGTTCCCATGATCGGGCAGACTACACTTACCACAAAGGGCGGTAGTGGCCTTGCAGGAAGGCTGAGTGTGCCCAAAGTGCTGGCATTTGAAACACCGCATCGGGTTTGGTATGTACGGACGGACTTTGAGTCTCAAATATCCGGCCCGTACAATATCTGGGAGAGTGGTCGTTTGGAAGGTCACTATGAGTGAAGCAGTTGGTACTAGTTCTCCGGACTTACGAGTCTTTATTCGCTGTACTGCGGTCACATGTTGGTCTGAGAGTGCTTCAAGAATCTCTTCCTCCTCAGCATTTAACAGATCCCAGTGGCGAATCACACCTCTACTACTGTTAAGTTGACGGTGAGGTTCAACATTAACAGGGAAGTCGCCCAAAGATCTTAACTTTAAAAGGTTGTTGGTCTGGCGATCTGTGCTGGTCTGGATAAGTAGACTCCCGTTTCGCAGCTTCTTTATTTCTGGTACGTCTGAACCAGCGGCGTACCCTAGCTGTTTCTTGATCAGAAACGGTGACAAGTCCTTTAAAGTAGCAGCTCCATGTTTCTTTGTTGTTGCAGATTCATCGTTACTCTCGGTCTTCTGCACAATACTAATCACAAGATAACGTGGCACGTTACTTGTCTTTTCCACTAATTGAAGCGGGCTCGAAGGCCGCGCTCGTTTTGGGGGTTTCCCCCCGTTTGATTTGTTTTTTGTACCCATATACAAAAAGATTTATTGTGGAGGGTCCATAAATTGTCGCCTCGACATGCCCTCTATGCCGAGGAAGGCCTACCCCCAAAAATGGAGGCTACTCGAGGACCAAACCGAAATCCCCGAGGCCACGTTCGCGACTGCACCTACCCCTGCAGCCAACACTGTCCCATCGGCACGTGCAACTCACACCTTGGGATAGGGGTTTTTTATCGAGGTTGTCTCCTCTAGCAGGACCCTTAGTTATAGGGAGGTCAAAGATATGGAGATGAATTACGTGATGGAATGGTGAAAACGTGAGATATGGATGTGAAGAATGAGTGAAATGATGAGATGAAAATGACCTCCCTACATAAGTTTCTTAGTGGGAGGTCAAAGATATGGAAATGAATGACGTGATGGAATGGTGAAAAACGTGAGATATGGATATGAAGAATGGGTGAAATGATGAGATGAAATTGACCTCCCTACTAAGCCCCCTCGCCCCGTCAAGGCAGTCCTACATGGAGGGGGAATAACGCATGGTGAACACTGATCTAAATTACTGCAACGGTACTCGGATCTGCTAATCGACACTGGACTTGCAGTTAAAAGTGGAAACAACCCACCTACAGTGAGTTTTTTAACTGACAACAAACCTGATACCCTTTTATAACTAAGCCACAGTGTTGCCACCATAACATTGGGTACGGTTTTTTTTTTTTTGCTACGTACACTAGGATGCACAAGTATTTATATGCATAATTTCATAATTCTCCTATGGCATCCAACTTGATTTTAAAAATTTAATTTCTACTTATGTTGCTCTATAGGCACATAGATCTAGATAAGAACAAAACACAGCTTGTTTTGAATTTTTTACAATACATGAGGCTCGCATTCTATTAAACAAGTAGAACAAACATTGTGATGGACAATATTTGCTGGGTAATACTTATTCATCCCACTTATCAAGCCTGCACAAGAGTTTCTCAATTTTATTAAATAGAAAGAAAAACAAACGCAGTATATTTTAGGTATTTAATATATTCTTTCATTGCGGTTTATGCAACAGATTTAATATGCACAATGAAATTCCAATATATCGAAACCTTACATTTTCATGTTAATTTTAACCATCATAGCCACACATTTTTTTAAAATTATGGAAGTAACATATTACCTAGGTAAATATGATTAAATAATCGACAACAGAAATTTTTACTTACGTTGTTAAATTTATTATTTACAAAACTAATTTCATTTCTTTAGTTAGAATAAATTAGGCCTATAATGTGTCTATATATCAAATTTGAAAAATATAGTTGACTGTGTTATGAGGAGTACAAAAATTCTTAGTGACATTTGACAACGAATGAAAGCATAATTCAACTTCAGAGAATACATTAAGTTTTGCTACACAAAACATTTATAATAAACAATAAATGGACAAATAACACTTTTCTACACACATTTTGTTACCGAAATGAAAGTAGCCATTCTTTAATAATTTGAGAAGGTATAATCTTATCCAGGGCCTCGAAATAGGTATGTTTTTACGCCACTGCATGCAAAGAATGCTTACATTGCAAATAATTAAATATATTACACGTAAGAGCTTTCGAAGAATAAACATAAAGGATGCAGCAAGTAGGCCAAAGGCGTATCCATGCATGGGCTCACCGACTCAGGGCACTTTTTTGCAAAACTACCCTCCTGACGCCAGTGGTCGGAAGTAGCGCGCTTCTTGTAGCGTCGCTACTGTAGCTAGCTACAAAATTTGTAGCGGTAGCTGTAGCGGCGCTACATTTTTTAAATTGTAGTTGTAGCGGTAGCGAAGCTACAAAATTCCTGTAGTTGTAGCGAAACGTTCGCTACAGCTACATTTTTCTCAGCATTTTGAGGTCATTTTTGAATGTGACAAAGGCGTCAAAAATAAATGACAATATTGCTTACTTTTGCAAGAGACTCAAAAAGACAAAGTCCATTACATGCAAATACAGATAATCTAGATTATAAATATCTTTATATCGCAGATTATAAATATTTGCATAATTTATTTCATTAGCATCTGCATAATTCTAATATCCAGATAACTAACTGGCATATATGAATATATTCCGGCTAATAGGCATTTACTTTAGCTGCATCGCTATTTTTGGGAGAATCATGCCTCATTTGCTACACCGCGAGAAAAAAATGCCCCGTTTATGCCACCCCTGGAACAAATCCTGTGGATATCGATGGCGTAACAGACAGCAAAATATCGATATTTACTGTGTAAAACCCAATTTACAGTGCAAGAACGGCCGATCCATTTTCTACTAATCTGACAAAGCAATAGTGCCAGCAATCAACGATTCAGTTCGTTAACAGCATTGATCATTGTCAATGTATAGGATCACACTGGCCAGAAATTATTGTTACAAGAACGATAGTGTTTCTGGAATTACAATTATTTTGGTCATAATGATTGTTCGCAAATTTCAAAATTACAATATGTTTAGAACACTCGGGTTTACACATCAGTATCCTCAATATATTTTATCATATTGTAAAAAGAACGTACAAGTTATTGACTTTCCTGCAGAAATGACATTTTTTTTTGTTAAAATACACACTTTTCAAATTTATGTATTTTTCCTACTTTTGCGTCCCTTTTCTGTAACTTTTTCTAATCATGGCAATGAGGATGCATTATTTATTTAGTTATTTTCTTATCTATGCCCGTTTTCTGCCACTTTTGGCTAATTTTGAGAATGAGGAAGAATGATTAGCAGAGTGGGGAATGGAGGAGCAGGAAGATCCCATCTTCCCAACTATAGTGGAACCACAAGCAAAACAACCTGCGTAGACCCGCGACTCCTGTGCACCGTACTTCGGCGAGGAGGGGATGGGGAGAGAGGACCATGCTTCCTTATGGCCCGTGTTGAAGGGAAGAAGGGAAAGCTGCGCGGGGACGTTTCGTCCAAGGTTTTTTCCTTGTGGTCGATCTATAGAAGTCTTTCCTAGTGTTTGTTTTGAGTCCACTTTATGCACGAATCAGCTGATCGAGACTGATATGAACCACCATGTGCCCTCTGCCGGGTATCGAACCTGGGGCCCTTTGAATACAAGGTGACAATTACAATTTCCACTGTGTCTTCGGGGAAGCATTTCCAACAGAAAAGCTTACATAAAGCATTGTTCCAACTGTTTCTCATTTATACCATTAGAAGCTTCTCCCAGCTATCCTCAAGGTTCGAGCAAATATCCGCCATCCCCCAAATAACATTCTGTTTAAGTTAAGAAGATTAAATTGCTAAATATCACATGTTTATCTTATTCCCATTTTGTGCAACATGTTCTAGTTAATTTCGATACATGTGATATTCTTCCAATTAATTTTAAAAAGAAGTCTATCACATAAATATTTTTTTCAAATGACAATAAGAACATCACCGATACGTGTAAGAAATAGTTTTTTTGAATTGATATGCCACTTACAAAAGTATTTTATTCTCAAACACTTTATTAAAAATATGTATTAACTGAAGTAACACTGCTATAAAAATTATAGAATGAAGGGAATCATGGTAATAAATAACAGAATCTATTTTTCAGTATGTACAACTATCATACCAGGGCTTCTTTTGAATAGCCATATAGTTGGTTAAGTTTTTAATACAGAAGTAGCGCAAAAGTAGCAAAGTAGCGAGTAGCGAACAGGAGTAGCGTAGCGACCTACTTTTTGGAAAATGTAGCTGTAGCTGTAGCGAAACTACATTTTGGAAGAGTATCTGTAGTTGTAGCGAAGCTACTTATAAAATGTAGCGTTCTGATCACTGCCTGACGCAAACACAAGAGGCGTTCTTTATGGATTTCGGAGTGTTGAATTCGAAAGTGAAATTGACTTGTGTTGGTTGGTTCTTGTCATATATCCTTTAAATTTTCCTACATTACGGGCGCACGTAGGATCTTTTTCAGGTGGGACACAATTATCGATGAATAATTTTGAGGAAGAAAGTAAGCAAGTACACAACAGAAAATAATAAAGAAGTAAAGTTATCTCCTGTAAACTGTACCGTGTCATTAAAACGGTGTATAGAGGTAGGATCCTACACATTCTCGGTCTCGGCCATAGTGGATGTGATGTTATCATTCAAGCTTCAACAGTCTTTAACCAATTGCTTAGAGGCTGATCTAACTTAAAATCACTGTTATCCCGTGACAGTAAGATACCATAACGAATGAACAACCACAACTGCACCAGAAAGAACCACCACAAGGTTGAACTCATATATAAACCTCAAATATAGCTGCAACGTAAACAAACTGCACACAGAAACACACAGATCTGTGTGGTCAGAATGCATACATTATTAAAGATAAAGCATGAAGTTAAACTTCAAGGAATACATTACAAAAAATAAATGTTTTAGTTAAAGTTATAAGTGATCCATTAGACAAAATAAAATATATTGGTGATATGTACAAAGTAATAATTAGCTGAGATGAAGCATGTAGGTATTCTTCAAGGAATACATTGCAAGAAAAATGTCACATACACAAGATTTCAAAAGAAGTTTCAAATAATACTTCACAAAGATAAAGCACATCAGCGGCGTATACTCTGGGTCATCTAGGTAATCGCAGATGACCCGGCTGTATTTCTTTTTTTTTTTTTTTAAAATAAATAAATAAATATACATTTCTTCGCAATATTCTTCCAAACCAATTTCGATGCATCCATTTCTTTGCTTCCAGCGCGCGAATGCTTCCAACCGTTTGCCGCTGAATGTCCGGGAACCTTTCTCCAGCCGGTGGAATGACTTCAGGCAATCTCACCCTGACGTCATTCCTCCCGCTTCCCTTACAACCCTTGGCGAGAAGGGAGGAGAGTGGAAAAAGGGGGAGGAAACACTGCTTTTCAGGCACGGTGATTCCGTGGCCAGGGTAAGCTCCTTCTTCTGCGGGTCCACCGGTCGCACTCTCAACCTTCAGAGCCTTTACCGTTCCCTCCGCTGGACTAGGGAAAACATACCTGGTAGAATGCGAAGAACAGGAAAATTGAATAACATGGGCAAACCAATTCTACGCTAATTTTCACTTTACATTTGGTTCTGTCTTGCTGATTTCTGTTACTTGAACATAAATTTATCAAAAGGAAAAAGCTTAAATATTGAAGATGAAGCAAACTAAAATAAAATTCAAAGCTTAAACAATTGAAGCACCTATTTGCTGATTACCCCTATCCTTGTATTTACAAAAATAGTGATTGTTTCTCCTCTCTAATCTTCAAAAGCAGCGATAATACTTCTTTAACGGAACTGAATATTTTTTAAAGGGAAAGATATCAAAAATAAATAAATTAATTATATATATATTAGTTAATTTAAGTTGCTATATTCCGCCTCTTTAGATTAATAGTGATGAAGATGAACGAATTAAACATAAAACGAAAAAAACACATCAGGCACGTAGCCAGGTGGAGGACTCGGGGGGCTCAAATCCCCCTCCCCGAAATCCTACAAATATCTAATTTAAAAAGTGTATAGTGGTAATTAATTTTACTTCATTAGCAGGATTAAACACCTTGCATAATACGTTGTAATAATCTGAGATTCATCTTCAGGACTTCTAACCCCACTGTTTCAACTTTATGTGGCGGCTGCTAATAAGGGATGATCCCCATCCCTAAATAAAATTCTGGCTTTGCCTGCAATGATTCGAAGTTTGAAAACCTGTGATTTCGAGCTCGGAAAGGTTTTTTTTTTTTTATCATTCATAGGGAATTTCATTCTGAGCCAGGAACACAACAACAGAAGTTTGGCGCGTGAAACTGAATGCGAGTAGTCGTTGGCTTCGTGCTGTGCTTCGTGTTTATTATTTATTTAGGTGTTAGTGTTTGTCGTGATAGTACTGTGTTAAAGGGTAATGGATGTGATACAAGATTTGCTGGTGAAACCTTTTGGAACAAGATCTTTTCAGGAGAAGTTGCAAATTGTAAATACAGGTAGGCCAGTGTCATCGCTTGAACTTATTTCTACGCACAAAGACAAAAATCGGGAATATGTGAGGCATATTCGCAAGCAAATTATGATAAAACACCATGGTTGACAGGAAGTGTAAGTGTTAATAAGCTTTGCTTTTTTGTTGGCCGTGCTTACTTTTCGGGGCTGAAAAGAATATATGGACGCGTGGCGGATACTGTAATCTTTGCAGCGCTTGTGCCAAACATGAAAAATCCAAAAGTCACATAACTTCCTTTGTTAAGCTGCAATCTTTCGCACAGACACGTATTGACGTGAACTGGACAAACAGCGTGCTTTGGATGTGGTACGGCACAAGTAATCGGGTCCTGGAGTAAGTTGAATTTTGCATTTAAATTAATATTGCGGGTTTTTATTTCACTAGTGCACGTCTTTCATTTTATATTTGACAGGTTGTTTTTTTATAGCTTTATAATACTGTCTTTTTTTTATTATTTGAAATTCTACACGTATATTAAACTGCAATAACGAGAATTAATTGATTGTGGTCGTAGCAATAAGACAAACATTCCGACACAATATTACTAAATCCAATATGGATCCTGACATAAATTGCACGGAAACTTTTGGAGTTTGAGGATCAAGGGTCGGAGATTACCCACTCGTTAGAACCAGCATACGCCACTGACACATAGATAATGTACAACTCATATAATACAAAAATCAAGCAAATAGGTTACCTTGAAAATACATTACAATAGATAAAGATCATTGGATAATTTTCAAACAATACATTACAAAGAATAAAACCATTTCTATTCCATTAATTAAAATATTATCTAAAACCTATGCAATAATTAAGGGACAACATATCCTCGATGTTAACACCTTTGTTAGCTATATATACAGTATTGTGTGTGCTGCGAGACTGTACTCTCACTAGACATCTTCATGACAGACACCCAATTTGATGCATATATACTGTATCACATACTACATGATATTGAACAATTGAAGAATTACTTATAAATTTTATGAAGTAATAATTTCGTATTAAATTTTTCCATACAAATATTGTTTTCTACGAAGTGTTAAAATGATCAATAGTAATAAAAATCAAGATGTACATTATTTTCGTAAGTTGATATTTCAAATTAATTTAATTTTAAAGCTTAGAGTGAGCTTGTAATTTTGCAAAAGATTATTAGTTTCGAAACACATAATGTGCTTATTAAAATAAAAAGTGTGCTTTCGTGTGCTAACGAATGCCTAAAACGTAGTACAATTTAGTTGCTCAAAAATATTTTTTTCATTTGTGGCGATTTTATCGATATCAAGCCAGAATAACCACAATAAACTCATTAATATCTTTATTAATATTTGTGTGCTTATTAAAATAAATACGTAGTGTGCTTTCCTGTGTTAACGAATGCCTAAAAGATAGTACAAATTGGTTGCTCAAAAATATTTTTTTGACTTGTGGCGATTTTATCTTGATATCAAGCCAGAACTGTAGGTGCAGTCCCGATTAGACTTACAGCATAAAGTGGACTTAAATACCAACTCAATCAAATCAGCTTTCGTCCCGTAGCCAGAACCCAAGGCCTGGCAGAGACACGTGCTGAGTTTAGTTACGGTAGGGGGCTGGGCCACGTATAATGTGATGGGTGCAAATAACTCAAGTGTTGACGTAGCCAAATCAATCAAAAAAATATTCAAGGACAATAGGGTCTCTGCAGCGCCGTCCCTGACCCCGGATACTGTACCAGGGATACAGGGCTCATAGTATCGCCAATTCGATTTCGAAGCTAACAATTTTATTTCAGAATATATTATGCATATAAATACTAATCAAAATTGAATCAGTAGTTCTAGATGTGGTTCAAAAATTAATTTTCTTACACAGAATCTAATTTGTCCACTGACGGTACTGCAGAAGATAATTGCCCAAGCATATTGATTTTCGCACCTGGGCCTCCCTGATGGCGCAGTGGTTGTGTCGTCGCCTTGTAATCAAGGGGTCCCGGGTTCGATACCCGGTAGAGCCACAAGTGGTTCGGATCCCACTTTAAACTGGAGGTCCAGTCCCGATTAGCCTTACTGTGCATAAAGTCGACTTAAAACACCAAATCAAATCCAACTCATGATTTTCGCACCGTATTGCAATGATTAGTTGATTTGATTTGTATTACGGTCCACTATATGCACAGAGGTCCTCCTCCGTGGCCGTGCAGCCTAAGTCGTTGTGCTTTGAACTCCGACTGCGGGACGGCATAGGTTCGAGTCCGCCTGGGTTCTCGGCCTGTGTATAGGACCAATGGCAACCCACCATCGCGAGGAAATTGGGGAGCTACGAGTGAGTAGCGTAATCCGGTCTCGGAAATCTCCTATAAGGCTGGGAATTCGACGTGTTGACCCCACGTCACCCCATTACCGGTTGATAAACTCCAGACCTCTAGGGTAGGATTGTGGGAGGGAGAATTGCAGTCGGGAGATAGGCCTAGGGCTGTCGAGCCACGGATTATTATTATTAGAGGCTAATCGGGACCAGAGCTAAAACTTCTAGTGGTATCCGAACCACTTCACGAAATGTTACCTCCACAGGGGATGGAAACCGGGACACCTCGATATCAAAATAACAGTTTTATCGCTAGACTATCTGGGCTGCGAGCCCAATTTTAATATTTCGAATTCTTAGCATTTCAAAATTAGGTAGTTGTGTACTCTTTGATTCCTTAACATCGTATTTCTCCCTCTCGAATATTTGCAGCGAAAAGAATAGATATAACGATGAAACCAATGAGGGAGCATCGCTAACACTCATGCAATTGTCAAAACTCGAATGAGGAACTAACGAACAGAAAATGAATACTGTATAACGTTCTTTAGATTTTGAACGTCGTCATAAATATTATTTTTTTATGCTTGTTAGACCTACTTCGAAATATACTGATACAGTTTATAGAGGCTAATAATGCCCCAACGGAAGTTTTATAATGGAAAATGTAAACTTCTACTTTTAAGTTTTCGGTCCGCAGGTTGTTGCCCCAAAGATGTTTTTCCCTGATTGTACGTATTATCTCTTTGACAATACATAACATCATTATAATGTATAATGCATATGTTAACACACACGCATGTAGGCTATATATAGCAGCGGCGTGCATTCGGGATACGCAAGGTACGCTCTGCGTACCCACAACGAAGTAAGAAAAAATGAACATTTTTTCGTCTTCCCCGAACATGAAAATTCAATAGTAATCGCTCCGAAAGCAGTTCCACTGCAAGAAATTCCGATTTCCGCACGAACACGCTGCTACCTTCCTGAAGGCAGTCCCGAATGATCCCGATTGTGACTTCGGCACCCACCCGATCCGCGTTGCCGATTTCCGCAGAAAGTCGCTGTTTCTTCTGCTTGGTACCCTAGAAATTCGGAAAATGGTAGCCCCATTGGCTCATATCAGCCCCGACCACGTGTTTGGGTCTGCCCGCGCTTGCCCCCTCTCCCACTTTTTTCCCAGTTCTAAGCGGCGAGGGTACCCAAGATTTTGACAGCGTATGCAGTGTTGACAGTAGTCAACATATATTTTTTTTCTGGAATGCTTAGCTTACTAGCATTTAGCAGCCACGCGTAGATAGATCACTGTGTTGGGTTGCAATAAAAATACATTATAAAAAGTGATACAGGAATCAGAGAGGAGGGCAAGAATATGTAGTGGTGGAAGATCATATTTAATATACGCGTAAACTATCACATATAAAATATTTATGTGAGGGTAACGTTACAAGCAAGGTTTTTTTTCGTATAGGGAGGTGAGGACCAGACTGGACTGTCACTGTGTCGAGGGGAAAATATGTGAACAATTTTCAAGTTTCGCACAATTCTCAGTGTATGAAAGTATCTGTTTATCTCCTTTCGGGATCAACATTTCCTTTGAGTTTCATAGCATGGGTGTTGATTGTTGACCCAAAGATATGAATGAATGATAAAAGAAAAACATAATAAAACACAACACTTACAATGGGATTTGAATGATCCCCCCCCCCTCCCGCCAGACATTGCAAAGTGATGTACGGTAGTTTAGCTTTTGAAGTGTTCTGGGATCTATGCTGACGTATTTTCTACTTGTCCTTAATTATCTCCCTTCTACAAAATACTTTGTCGACTGGCAACTCCGATTCATTCGTCCACAAGAACGCGTGGTTTTCGGGCATAGCGGGACCGGACACAACATGCCGTGGGATGTTGACTTTTGCTTTCTTCTGTCGTGTGAAATTTGCAGCGAGTGTTTCGTTCATATTATTTACATTACAGGATCTCTATCGTTTGTCGGTGCTGTGAAGTGATAAAATAGGGGGACCGGGAGTTATTGATGACGTTCTGGAGAAGGGATTTTCGGAATTTACGAAAAAAGTGTAAACAATCCGAAATGGAAGGTCTGTTCCTGAGTTGGAAGAATTGTTTCAGGCAGGAGTTGTGAAGGATGGTAAGTAGTATATTAGGCATTTTGATTTTTGAGAAGAAGAAAAAAATATCTCTACAGAGTGATTGACTGAGTAGAAAAACAGTGAAACTTTATTGTTGGCCTTATTCGTTGGTTTCCTCTGCGAAAGGTGTGAAATAGTAGAGGATACTGAGATTTATCAAATTTATTACATGAAATTTGAAAGGACGGAAAATGATTGTGCCATTTCTTTCCGTTCAATGTTCATCGCACTGCATGCAGGAAATAATCGAAGTTGAATTGTTGGACTCTACGTAGCTACTATCAGAATATATTTGCGAATATAAAATATCATACATATATTTTACCTCGTTACATTTGGATATTGATACAAGGACGAGAAATTTTCCATTATAAAATTGTAGAAAGAAGTTATTTTCTGAATAACATGATGGCCAGGGAGGGGGGGGGGTTCTGGCCCCCATAATCCATTTCGGATGGCCCATGTTGCGTACCCTAGTTTAAATGTCACCGCACGCCACTGATATATAGTAATTATATTTTACATTGCAAAGGTTATGTGCAAATGTAACTGTTGATCAGTGTGTGATTGGGTTCCAAAACTAGGGGGGCAAGGTGCAAAAAGTGGGGGGGGAGGGCAAGAGCAGTTTACTTTCCCATGGTATGTAAGGTTTGGTATAGTGCTAGGGTAAAAGTGGCAAAAAGTGAGGGGAGGGCAACTGCTCCCCTAATCGCCGCCACTGCTGTTGATACATAAACAAAATGAAAGTTCACGAAAAACAAATGGAAGAGGAAAAATCTCTTTTTGTAAAAACTGTGACTGACGACTCATTGCGAAGGCAATTATTTAGCCTACTCTAGGCCTATTACGAAAATTGTTTTTCAAATAATTGTTTAATTAAAAATAGCTCAACATTGTTTGTAATAATATAGTATATTACAATTATAGGACAACCTATTGCATTTGCTTTTGTGATGCAAAAATAAAAATAATAAACAATGAGTAAAAAAAATAAGTATATTCTTCCAACTGTAATCTTTTTTTCTTTAGTTTGAAACATTTATTTTACATATTATGCTGTTCATTAGATAACATTTTTGTAATCTGTAATTTTAAAGGCAGTGTATTGTTTGTAATAAAATATTCCAAACCATATCAAGGGTACAACTACAAATATTGTCAACTGACCCCGAACATATGGTCAACTCACTCCACATACGAGGTGAATTTACGTTACTGACACTCTTCGAAAATAAAGACAAACTCTTACAAGTTTTAGAAGTATGGTGAATTTTTAATTCATAGTGATCGAAGAAACTAGAGGTATTGTTTGTTCATAGCCTGTCGTCAATAGTAGATCTTATTTTTTAAGAACTTCAAAAACAGAAGGGTGCCTTTGAAAAATTGTTAAATGTTTCAAATTTCGCCACGACAGATAAATGGAAATAATGGCGATACACATGAAATCATGGAGTTTATTGTTAGGAATATAGTCTAAATCTTACTTTCAAGTAACTTTCAAGAATTATATGGCACGTTTGTTATTCTGATTTAACGATATACGTGTTGCAGAAAATTCATGCTGCACTCATGGCCGTCCGGAAGGGGGGGGGCAAGGCGGGCCATGTCCCCTTCCTGGAAAATGAAAGTAAACAAAAAATTATATATTTTTGACATATAATTTCTTTTCAGCCACAGTAATATGTGGTAATTATTGCATGAAACTGATAAATTCAAATTTAAACAATATTTTTTGAGGGAACAACACTATTATTGGGGAAAATGTGCTTTGTTTGCCATACCCCCTGGAAAAACTACCTTCCTTGCCCCTCCCTGGAAAAATACTGTGGACGTCCATGGCTGCACTCCATATTTTAAAAATGATAATGAAAATTTACATAAGAGAACTTGAAAAATTATATATATATATATATATATATATATATATATATATATGTGTGTGTGTGTGTGTGTGTGTGGGTGTGTGTATATATATATATTGAGAACGGAATTTGAAAATTCAGGCGCCAGTTGAAAATCCCTACATTTTACATTACCAATTTCGCCTTAAAATAAGCACTCAGAGAAGCTATTATCAATTACACAGGACAGGCAAAGGCAACCTTACTTTCACGAAAAGATTCGGAAGAGTTTGTGGTGGATGACACCCATCGCACACCCCAACCCAGAGCTACAGATCGACCACAAGGAAAAAAAACCTTGGGACGGGAAGTCCCCGCGCAACTTTTCCTTCTTCCCTCCACCTCGGGCCAAAAGGAAGCATGGTCCACTCTCCCCCTCTCCTACTCGCGGGGGTAGGGCGCACATGTGTCGCGGCTTCGTCGGGTACAAGAGATCTGACCAATAAGGACGTTTGAAACCACGTGACTGTCACCGAAAGAGCTCTCCCCCCAATTTGTGCTGGAAACAGCAAAAGAAGACGGCCGCGCCACCTATTAGCCACCGATGGAAATGCAATTTCAAAGCGCAGCGAGGTTTTTATATGTAGCTTCCACTTCTATTACCTAACTTTTCTATGATAGAACTATCAAATTCCATTGTAAAATAATTCATTTCATATTTTTCATCCAATCTTGGGGGGGGGGGAACTTTCACACTCGATTTAGGCCCGTATTCATAGTCGTTTCTCAAGAAAGGAAAGCGTCTTGAGACCTCTCTTAAGACGCCAAGCTATTTCATAAACGTATCTAAAGATTTAGCCCAAGAGACGGTTTGTTTCACTATCTTGGATAAGAAGAGTCTGTGCCAAGAGAGTCTTCCGGACGTTTTTTCCCGTTTCATAGTCCCCTCTCAAGATCCATCTTAACCCTTAACAGGAAGTATGTGTCTGACAGACACGCAAGGTTTTTCTTTTCGTTGTGCTGGCAACCCTGTATGTTTCTGTGAAGCGAGCTCCTCAATACCTTCATAATTGTTTTTCTTAGTTTGGTGGTGTGATTCATTGTTGTCGGTCGCGCTTGTGTGTTAGCTGATAAGACCTTTTTTGTAACCTACCGTGTCTGAGAGGCACATACTTCCAATAACGTAAGTTTTTTTGCGTGTCCCGTGGACACATACTTCCAGTAGTGTAGTTTTCTTACACACAAGTATTATTGATGTTGATGATTAGAACTTAGTTATAATGGAGGAAGGACCTTCTACATCTAGGAAAAGGAAACTAAGCGATGTAGCTAAACTGGGTGAACCCAATTTTTGCGCCAAGGTTTTAAAAATGTGGGAAGAAGTGGAAGAAGAAGATGGGCTAGAAGAGGAGATGGAAGATCTATTTTCTGATGATGATTCCGATGTGGACTTCACGTTCATTCCTGATACATATGGTTCTTCCACTGATGATGAAGATTGTCGTAATTTCGAAGCTAGTATTTCGTCTGTAAGTTGCAGAACAAATAAAGAGAAAGACGTTCCGGCTTTTTTTCAAGGGAAGAAAGGATATACTTGGGAATCTAAAGAACCAACAAAGACTAGACGTGTTCCTCGTCAAAATATAATACGAGGAATTCCAGGCTTGACAAAGATTGTTAGAAATTTAGGTGAAAATCCTCAAATGGAAGATATTTGGTCTCTAATTTTTGATGACGACATTATTGATCATATTCTGTTGTGGACAAATGTAAAATTAGAGAAAACAAGAATTAAAGTCAAAGAGCATCAAAAGAGCAATTACAGACCAACTCATAAGTGTGAAATAAAGGCACTTTTAGCTCTTTTTATGCTTACATCAATTTGTAAGTCTGGACATGAGGATATGGTTTTCCTATTTTCTACTGATTCTATGGGTAGACCCATATTTAGATCAGCTATGTCAGTGAAGCGTTTCTAAATTTTGTTACTCTGCCTCTGATTTGACGACTCTGAAACAAGAGAAACACGGAAGGAGACAAACAAAGTTGCATTTTCATAAAAAAAGAAAAGTTTTTCTCAATAATAGTTATTTTTTCTTACGTAGCACTTGCGTTGTGTATGTATTTTGAAATAAATTTTATAATATTAGATTATAAGAATAAATCTATGTAATACTTTGCAAGGAAACAAAAGTTTAGGCGTTCCGTGTCTGTCAGACACATACTTCCAATTATGTAATAAAAAATCATACTTCCTGTTAAGGGTTTAAGATTCGCTGTTTCATAACGTCGCTGATGTTAGCATCGAAAAGCGGAAATGAGAAGTAAGCGACATGAACGCAGCTGAAGAAACGGCATTAGCTGGTAGCGCAGGGTTGCCAGGAGTGTAAAAAAAAAGGATCCGATTCAAGAGAGGTGGGGGGTGTAAGGGGTGCTGCTTCCACGTAGTGCACCCAAAAGTCAACCTCACTTCCACGTAGTGCACCCTGGACAAGAGACTAACGAGGCTCTGGCGACTGGCGCTATGGCCAGTATAATTTTGTGTGTGTTGTCCTGTTTTATGTCCTTGTGTGTGCTGAGTGCGCTTTTACAGCCTCAGCTTTTAACAAGTCAGAACATTTTAAGGTTTTAAAGTTTTTAGTTATGCAACGTTTGAGTTGTAATTTGTAATGGTAAGGGGCTGGACCCCGTATAATGTGACGGGAGCAAATTAGCCTAAGTGCTGACGCTCCCAAAATTTTAAATTCAAATTCAAAAAAAATTCAAATTCAAGAGAGGTGGGAAATTATGCGAATAGCAGTTTATGAATTTCTTTTTTTTTTTTTTCAATGGAATCATACGTACAAAGTTTAAGGGGGAAATTTTAAAATTCCCTCATGCCCAAACTGTGACCCGCGAAGATCTGATAATCTACAGTCGGGACGCGCTAGCAAGCCGCGTGGAACCACCCACTCTGGTAGCGACGCGCTGTTGCCGGATTGTTGCTTCAAGATTTTCGCGAGGCCACAGAAACACGTGTAGGATTAAACGTCTGGTTAAACAGTCAACAACAGGACACTTCCATTGTTCTCATCGAACTTATTTGGGCACAGGTCAAAGGGCTGGTAGCACAGAGGAACACTTTGCTACCTTTTACACCGTCTAAAATTTTGCAATTGACAGAACAGGCTATCGGGGATGTGACAGCAGATAGGTGGCGTTCGGCTATAGAGCACACAAGGAAGATTATTTCCGAAGCATGGGAAAAGGAGGGAGTTGAAGAGCAGCAAATGGAGGATTTTGTAATTTCACTTGGGCGGGAAGACAGCAGTGATAGTAGTAGCTCAGATGAAGATGTTATTTTACCAACCAACAATGAAGATGATCTTGGGATAGCACCACTGTAATGGTAGCCGGTAAGCAAAAACAACCGATTCTTTAACTACTACTTCTGTTCTTTCATTCATTTTTTATGTTTTTACATACCTACAGGTAGCTCAAAGCATTAATAACACATGTACCAAATGTAGCATTAATGTTAAGGAAATCGAGCAATTGCCAAGCGTTTCGTTGTAATTTATTGAACTCTGTATTGCCAGAGCCTGTATTCTCATATAGCTTCCCAAATTATCTCACTTCACACACCCACATGTGCCTCCCCGATGGCACAGTGGTAGGGTAAGTGTTGTCGCCTTGTAATCAAGTAGTCCCGCCGTTCTGCGTTCTGATTGCACGCCGCTTCTTATCGCGTCCGTACTATAGGGTATCGTAAGCACATCTTTTGTTTATCACCCTGTATAGTCAAAATATTTCTTCGAACGATATTCTTGCTTCTAGGGAACTTGCACTGAATTGAAATGTCACATAATAACGTATACGAGGGAATAATGAAAAACTTAATTTCCCACGGTACCCAACCTGTGGCCCGCGAAGATTATTTTTCAACATGAAGTCAAAGCACGTTCTTTCGCCAATCACCCTGTATGCTCCATATATTACTTCAAATCAGATTCTAGGTTCTAGGGCATCTTCAATGCAATCATACTTACCGAGTATAAGGGGGAAATTTTAAAATTCCCTCTTGTCCAAACTGTGGCCCTCGAAGATCTGATAATCTAGGGTGTCGTAGGCACATCCATAGTTTATCACCCTGTATAGTCAAAATATTTCTTCGAGCGATATTCTTGCTTCTAGGGAACTTGCACCGAATTGAAATGTCACAAAATAACGTATACGAGGGAATAATGAAAAACTTAATGTCCCACGGCACCCAACCTGTGGCCCGCGAGGATTTTGTTCCACCATGAAGTCAAAGCACGTTCCTTCGCCAATCACCCTGTATGCTCCATATATTTCTTCGAATCGGATTCTAGGTTCTAGAGCATTTTCAATGCAATCATACGTACCGAGTATAAGGGAGAAATTTTAAAATTCCCTCATATCCAAACTTTGGCCCGCGAAGATCTGTTAATCTAGGTAGTCGTAGGCACATCCATAGTTTATCACCCTGTATAGTCAAAATATTTCTTCGAATGATATTCTACCTTGCAGGGAACTTGTACCGAATTGAAATGTCGCATAATAACGTATACGAGGGAATAATGAAAAACTTAATGTACCACGGTACCCAACCTGTGGCCCGCGAGGACTTGGTTTCACCATGAAGTCAAAGCACGATCCTTCGCCAATCACCCTGTATGCTCCATATATTTATTCCAATCGGATTCTAGGTTCTAGGGCATTTTCAATGCAATCATACGTACCGAGTATAAGGGGGAAATTTTAAAATTCCCTCATGTCCAAACTGTGGCCCGCGAAGATCTGATAATCTAGGATGTCGTAACCACATCCTTTGTTTATTCGTCCGTCCACAGAATTCTTGTCAGGTGATGGGGGTCTGCAGTGTCGGTATGTAGTAAATATCGACACAAATCCATCCTTCTGACAGGATATCCCTCCTCAATAGCATGCGACTTTTACATTTGGAGTCACATGAAAGAGTTAGTCTTCAGTACACCAGTGGATTCCCAAGAAGAGTTGAGAGAGAGAATTGAGACATAAGAGACAGAGTGTCAACGCGAGTGACTGTGTCTCAAGTACGCCGCAGGCTGCGTGCTTGCATACGTAACCGGGGGAGGCAATTTTAACAGGATTTGTAGTTTTTGTAACAGTTAATTCTGACAACCTGGAATCATGAGAATGGTAAATAACATTATTATTTCACTCATTTTCGTTCCTTTATTTCTCACAACCGACAACTTCTTTTCACTTCACAAAGAGGTCTACAATGCGCCTTCTCCGCTTTTTATTCAGATTTTTCCCCCAACCCGTGTGCCAGTTGACAACATTTGTATCTTTTTGGAGAGCTTATGAAACGAGGAAGTTTTTTCCGTAATTTTTACGCTAAGTGTGTTACAATTTTTTTGAGTAATCCTCTTCGATTTAAACGATAATTTCCAAATTTCTTTATGACGTGTGCAACAATGACTGTTTCTTTCTGTGGGTATGAGAATTTTGGGCATGAATTTTTTTCCCAGTAGTCACTTATTCGTCAGCTGTTAGCAACGTGTCGATTAAGTGAGTAGTGGTATTTGTGATATTATTGGGACAACAAATGAAGAGCTCATATGATTAACAGACCGATTTGGCTATACTTAAAACTATGTCAAGATGCCCATATGGGTCAATTGCCCAAGTGTGCTATGCTGTCAAATCCCAAGAATCCTGAATTCTAGTGTACAAATGAAGAATTACAGTGTACAAATGAAGAAGCCTCAACAGACTGATTTGGCCATGTATGCAAAAGCTGAATCTGTCAGTCTGTTGTCTGTAAGCCTGCTAAAGATATAGTCTTCTTCATATTGTTATGGCTACACTTAAAACTAAGCCAAGATGCTCATAAAACCCACACCCACCCACACATATTTACTTCCGGTCCACTTCCGGTCTATTTCCGGTCCACTTCCGGTTTACTTCCGGTCTACTTCCGGTTTAAGTTTAGAGAATTAATATGTTAACCTGAATATTTTAATTGGACACCAGGCCCAACTTGTATATCTAGTACTAGATATTTCTAGAATTGCTCTGTGACTTTCATTTCTTACATCATAAACATATG
This sequence comes from Lepisma saccharinum, assembly GCF_977018435.1. Taxonomy (NCBI): domain Eukaryota; kingdom Metazoa; phylum Arthropoda; class Insecta; order Zygentoma; family Lepismatidae; genus Lepisma; species Lepisma saccharinum. The sequence goes on from NW_028142891.1 coordinate 5,468,011, forward strand.
ATTTTTCACCTATAAGAATAACACTACATATAGTGTCATCAGGGAGTGTATCATGGAATTCACAGATAATTTTAATGTTTGTCCTGTCATTAACCACAACTTGTTTCCTTTTTGAGGTGTTGATGACAAACATGGGTCTCTGTGTTTTGAATTCATCGTGATTAATACATATCAGTATTCCCGCTTGTAACTCTTTTCTATGCTGTAAATGCTTCATATAATTTAAGAAAATCATCCTTGGACATGTTTAAATTATAATTTTCTCTAGGAAACACCTCATTTCTGCCATTTTTAAGATATATGTTCTTCATGTTGCAGCTATCAAACTTACTTGAATTTTTTTCTTGGTTATTGTGTCTTCCAGCCTGAAACAGTACCACCACAAAATCTGGCATGTCATATTGTATACTGGAGAATAAGTTTGTAGCATCAAATTCATAATAGCTACCAGTGGCAGGCTTCTGCACACATTGATATGTATAAAATTGTAAAGGCACCTGTGGATTTTTTAGTATATCTGCTTTGTATTTAAGAGCATAACTGGCCTCATATTCAACTACTGGGATTCTTAGCTCCATAGTCTGAATAAGGCACTTGCCTTCATCAGGTAGGGTATTAGGCAGAGCTGCCCCAGCAGAATTTAATGAACTGTACCTCATCAAAGCATTATTATCATTGGCAGCTCTTCTAAATGTAATTCTTAAACCACCCTTCCACATAATGTCTTTGTAATCTGAGAAGAATCCTGGCAACATTGATTGATTGATTGATTGATTTAGTTTATTTTCCTTCGCGTTTTGTGCCTCTTGGCTAATTTGCGAAGATGGGGATGAGTAATGAAATGATGAAATTGATGAATGGACATTCACAAACAACCAAGCCCGACCGGGATTCGAACCCTTGGCGTCGCAGCGCGATGTGCTAACCACTCGGCCACAGGGTCGGGGAATCCTGGCAACAGGCGCATAGGAAACAATACAGTGTGACTCTTAGATATTATTTTATCACCAGCCTCAAATCCACCTATTTTGTAATAAGAAGCCTCGGTTTTGGATAATTTTAGTGTGGCTAAAGCTGTAGAGGTAATATCAGGGTAATCTACTCTGTTTATAACAACACCATGTTTTCTGATCTCAATTTCAGAGAACAGATGTGGGACAAAATTGTCTACCAATCTTATATTTGAGTTAGCTGGACAATCTGTACCATCGAGTTTTACAACATCAAACTTGATATAAAGGTCTGCTCTGTGAGGGTGTATAAAACCATCTCCTACATCAAGGTCAACCTCAATCTCTGTGTTGGCTTGATTTAAATTTGCAAAGGTCCTCCGGTTTGGGGGGAATGATTGTAGCTCATAACTCTCAATATTTTCAATTTTTTTGTATGTATTTTTATTTAAATATTAATTTCTATGATAGCAGTTGTTGTGGCTCCAGCAAAATCAACTAATTCTTCTTTTTCATTAGTGACCATCAACTCAATATAGTCTATTCTATTATGGCACACAGGAAAATATAATGTTGGTGATGGAGTGTAGATGATCGGTTCCATAAATTCAGAGTTAGGTTTGAATGTTGCAATGATACCAGTTTGTTTGTGAGTGCCTATGTCATTTGATTTGGTGATCATACCCTCGGCCACATTACAGTGAATATTTAGTTTCTATAGCTAAGAATTTAGGTATATTAATAGCAGTGTGTTTAATGGCTGGTTCAAGTTTTGTGTTGTTCTGGAAGCCCACTAGGTCTCCTATAGTACCCAGATCTACTGTCTCTGTAGCAGACACAATCTCTACTCTGTGAGTGACAGAATTTTGAGTTAACACTACACCTCTAGGTAACTGAGCATTTAAAGTAGACAGATTATACTGCCCTGGAGTGATGACAATCTTTTGGTCACAAACTGTGATTGTGTTGATGTGGTGTGTAATATTAGGGATCAAGTACATGCCATAAAATGCTCTAAGAGCTATTGTTTTGGGAAATACTATATCATCATGTAATCTAAGTTTCAATATTGAATTTTGGCTGGTGAGATGGAATACTCCCATGATGTTTTAGATACCACAAGGCTTTTTGAAAATTTTCAATAGATGGTTTATTTATTTGAGACAGATATCTAAGCATAGATCAACACAGATGTCCACAATTAACATCTTTGAAATTTTGAACACGGGCATTATTGTAATAAAGATTAGTTGATTTTAGATATTTTACTAAATTCTTAGGTGGAATACCTCCAAATGAATCAAACACAAATGCCTCATTGTTTAAATATTTAAGATAACAAATCCAGTGAGTGCCCTGATTTTTGTACTTATCCAAATTAACTATGCCACACTCTTTTTTGAGTGGTTGTTCTGGTAAAGAATCAGACATGTATACTCCTCTAAAATGTTTGATGCCCAGTGGTTTGATTAAAGCTTCAATATCTTGGTTGGTAGGTGGCTCTTGTTTTTTTTAAACTTATTCATGGCTCTCTTAAGACTTTTGCCTTGTTTCTCTATGGCCAGATTATGGCGCTTCAGTTCATCTAATTCTGCCTTATTCTTTTTGGCATCTATTACTGTTTTTGCTATAGCAGCTGAACCCCTGTTAAGCTGCCAACTGCACCAAGTGCTGCTAAAATAGCTGGGATACTAAATATAAAGCCCCCTACATGTGATTTTTTTCTAGATTGCTGTAATTTTTTTACTTGGGGGGTACTAAGTAATAATTTCATACCATGGCCCTTGGCAAGACAAGAACTTTTCTTCTTGCGCTGCTTTTTGGTTAAAAGACTATCAATAGTTTTAAGAGATTTAAGACCTGCATAAGGTATCTGATACATAACACCTTTGGCCTTCATTCTTGGTTTATTATATACATATTCTGGGATTAACTAGTTCAATTAAATTGTAGCTAATTTATTTAATTTATCACAACCCCACCCCAGTTTTTGTTTGGTGTTCATAGCTATGGTGGTCCCCAATGCTGCTATTCTTTCACCCAAAGAAGCATCTTTGCTTACAAATCTACCAAATGCAGCCTCTTCTAATTTTTTGTCTGCCACATGTCGCTTTTCAAGATCAGTATGTGTGTTGTATGCTATGTCATGGTCTCTACAAGCAGCATCTAGAGGATTAACACCTGGGTCCCCTCTGTTTAATCTATGGTCTAGTTTGGTACCGGGACCACAATACTGATAGCCTGGAATGTGTAGCTCAAATGGCAGCTTGTTTATGTCATTAACCAGCCCCCGACCCTCAGAGATATTCCAAAATTCAGGTGGTAGAGTATTAATAATTTTTATAAGATATCCAATGCCCTTAGTGTCATTCACTATAAAATTAGACAATTTGGTGCTTATCATGTCCATAATTCCAATCTTTTCATTGTAAAAATTGTGGTTACCAGCATTTTCTTCCCCAGCTATCACCAGCAACCTATCTACAAGTTTCCTGACATCATCAACCCACACAAATTCTTTAGGCAGGGTGTTGTAATGTTTGATTCCACTACCAGTCTTGATCTGTGACCATACGGGCTTGATTAAGTTGTTGTATTTTGCTCCACTGCTAGACTTGACTCTTTTTTGTGTGGGATCATTGTTCTGGTATAGAGCATCTGATTTTATTAATATTTCTTTGTAGTGCTCATAATCTTGATCTGTATAGCTGCCAGGTCTTTTCCGAGTCTTCAGTTCCCACAATCCAGGTGTGCCAGGATACTTAACAAAACCACCTCTTTCTCCAAGATGAGATTCTGAATATACAATTAGATCATCTCCCATAAATGTTACTCTAAAATTGCCAATTCTATGTATGATGCTACCATCACGCTCTGTGTCAGCATATAAACCAAAAACCTCACCTTTGTTGTCTTTAGGTGTGCTTAAATATTTTTGAGCAAAAAGACCCAATTCAATAGGATCCTGACTAGCCTCAATTCTTCGAGGAGCAACAGGACTAGGTGTATGAATACTAGAAAGTGGGGTGATTGGATAATCTAATATGTTCCTAGAAGCTACAGGTACAAGCTCTGTGATCAAATTTTGATTTTGCTCTGTAACAGTTTTGATCTTTTTACCTAATTCACTAATAGCATCAATAATAGGTTGTTCTGTGCGATTGTGTTGTTCATAGATTCCTCGGTTCTCTGATTTCCATCCCTTAAATCTTTTTACAAGATAGTCTCTTAATTTAAGATCATCAATAATTGGTCTTTTCATGGTTATTTATATATGTTTCAATGTCTAGAAAATTGTTAATTTTATTTCTGTATTTACCACTATTGGGTTTCCTTGTCATATCAATTGTGACAAACCCATAGCTGTCCTGGTTCCAGCACCTACTGCAAAACTTAGAAAAATCATTGTAGCTCAAGTCACCACCTACATATTCATCATGTATGTGTTTGAGGTTGGTATGGTCTTGATGAAACACACATAAAATTGATGTTGTCTCGGATCAGCTGTTTTGATATTTTAGAAAAAGTCTGTGCCAGGTAGAAACAATCTATGTTTTTGTGTCGGCCCTGTGTAAAAAAATTTCTAACCTTGTTTTGATTATCCAGTATAATGTCATCAAACACAACAACAGAGTTATCAAGACAGTGGCTTAACTTAACCAGGAGTGGCTTAACATCTGATTCAAAAGTGGCTATATCCAGTCCATCATATAGCTTCATCAGCTGCTGATATTTTAATTGTTCCAAGCTCTTAGAGAAGACATACAAATGCCTGTTTTCCCAGTCTAACCAATTAGGGGCCAATAAAAAATTATCAATCATTAGTGTAGTTTTACCACAAGCCGATGGTCCAACAATAAGACATCTAATATTATCAGGCAGCAGCTTTCCATTTCTCTTATTCTGCTGTTCAGGATCTGGTAGTCTCTTTATAACATCCCAGGTGTTCATAGTATCACTTCGCCTGCCTCGATCCAGCTGTGTTCTGAAGTCCTAGCCATTTCACCAGTATCTTGTTGCCTTTTCTGCGGATGATTTTTTCTATGAGATATGTGTCAGGCTGTTTAGTTTTGCTGAGTTCTTCTTCATAAAACCTGCCTTTGAGAATTTCTCCTTGGTGATCTTTTATTATATATGTGTTACGGGTTCCAGGTTTAACTTGAACCACTGTAAATAATTTAGTGCTCCAGTTTCTGGTAAAACCTCTTTTGAATATGTGCTTATATTTGCTGATTCTTACTTGATCACCTACCTTGTATTTGGCTTTTCTTGTTGTTGGTTGGTATCTAGGATAGTAAACAGTACTGATCAATTTTTGCTCATCAGATGAAGTTACCCCAGAGGGTTTCATGTTAATTGTAGTGTGAACTGAGTTGTTATATCTATCTAAAAGTTCTGGTAGGATATTAAGCCATTTATAATTACCTTGAAGGGTAAATTGTTTATGCATATGATTTTTTAGGGTTCTGTTGAATCTTTCTACAATAGAGGCCTTGAGATCACTGTAACTCGAGTAATGTTGTATTGACTGGCTTTTAATAAATTGTTGGAACACCAAATTATAGAATTCTTTGCCATTATCTGTTTGTAGATAGCGCGGTGATCTTCCACTCTGATTGATGATTGTCCTGAAGGCTTCTGTAACACATGCTCCAGTCTTGGATTTGAGTGGCATAGCCCAGGCATATTTTGAAAATGTGTCTATGACAGTGAGTAGATACTTGTAGCCCTTGTTGATCTTGTCTAAGTTTTTCAGCTGTCCACTTGCCATCTCAACCAAGTCACACTGCTATAAATCATCAATGCCTTTTGTAACCACTGGCAGTCTCTTAAAGTTATGTCTAGCTTGTCTGTGTAATTCATCAACAATAATTTTCTAGACATAGTATGCAACTATGGGGTGTTCAGCAGCTGATACTACAGGATTTTCTAAATATAATTTGTCTCCTATTTGTATATTAAATTCAAGAGAACCATCATCTTCAGCATAAGATGTTTCTAATGTCTGTAAAATCCTCTAACTCTACACTGGTGACCTTTGGTTTGTTGTCAGCATTAGTTATTGATAAGGTAGGGTAGTGGTGTGCCTGTGGTTGAAGCCAATATTTGATCTTGATTGGTCTCAATGTGCCCCCAATAAAAAAACTGGTAATAAAATTGTGCAGGGGACAGCATATACAGTTTGCCACCTGGTGCAAATGGTGACTCATATTCTTTGTTAGGGATACTGTTTAATTGAAGGATTACTGTGTGCTTAGGATTCTCGATTAGGCCAGTTATTTCTTTTTCTGCTGTAAGCAATCTACTTGTTACAGATTCAAGATGCTCATTAATAGTCCTAACAACATCATCGTGGCCTGGCTTGATTTTTATGTCCACAGCAAGTTTTTTATATTGTTGGACAATCTCTTGAAGCTGGGTGGCAAAAACAGACAGAGCATTTGCTTGATTGGATTCCATGGTCCCTAGCTGTTGCTTGATGTTGGCTACAATTTGCTGTAGATTTTCAACAACTGAAAATTTTGAACTTTGAGTTGTAAGATCATGGTCTTGTCTTCTGATATCCTCAAACAGAGCATGCAGTTCATTAATATGTTGATTAGTTGGTAGAGTGGCCACTGTCTCAGTAAGTTGTTTGATCTCTGTCTGGATATTCTTGATATCTTCTGATTTCAATATGCGATTCACAGCTCTCTTAATATTTTTAAGTTCCTGTGATGTAGGCAAATTTGATACAGTATTCTGCAAAGATTCAAGTGCCAATTTCACATCATTTAATTCAGAAGCATCAGCCACACTACGCATAGCATCTAGGAGCAGGGCTATGTCTGCCTGAGTAGGTGTTGATTGTTGTAAAATTTCAAGTTTAGTTTGGATATCATCGATCAAGTGTTGAAAATGAGATAACTCAGATTCAGTGTTGAGGTTTTCAAGTTTGGTGATCTGTTGCTGGACACTGACAAGGGTGTCTACAATACCAGTCAAGCGAGATTCTAGAGTTTCTTGTATATTTGTCAGATCACTTTGTACTGCTGCTATGGTACCCTCAAGATGGGTTATGGTACTCTGAATTTTTCCAAAATCTTCATATGTTTCAAGTTGTAGCTTGATGTTGGCAACACTACGAGTTATAGCACTTAGAGCATCAGAAGATGGTAGGTTGTTCATAAAAGTTTCAAGTGTCTCAATTTTTTCTTTAACCTCGGCTATGGCATAGTTCAGATGGTCCAGATTAGGAATCTCCAGTGATTGAATTTGTTCTTTTAGAGTGGAAATTACTAGATCAAAATCTTCTTGTGACTTTATGCTTTTGACAATTGTTTGGAGCTGTTCCAGGACATTATTAATCTGCTCTTCTAATTGTTGTTTCAATTGCTCAGAGTTGGTAGCCTGAATCTTTAATTTGGCTTGAAGAGCTGCTACAGCTTCCTCTAAACTTTGAAAATTATCCAATGTAGCCAAGTCAGTATATTTTTGAAGCAATAATTTGAGTTCTGAATCAATTTTAAGAAGAGGGTCCATGCATTGTGATTGTAAATTTGTAATTTCTAGTTGAAGACTAGCATTGAGTGTGGTTTGTAAAGCTTGTAAATCACTTCTTAATTTAACTCTGACATGAAGCATCAGAATTTCATCACTGTGATCTTCATGTCTTGTATGGCCAAATATATCATTAGGCATTTTTGTTTTAGTGGTTATTTATTATAGAATATCTAATTCTTAATTCTATAAAAAAGGTATAAGCTTGTCATAATATCCTTGGACCTCAATATATAAACAATCACCGGCAGAAACAGTATATACAGTGCCAGAAATCATGTTTGAGTGCTTAATTCTATAAATATTTCTCCCTACTGGAACTTTGACATCACCCTTGGGGGGAGTTGTAATAAATTGTAATTGACCACCTACAGGTAATTGGTAATGATTTAAATTATTATTAAATATGTATAATATTGTATCTGTTTTATCATCAACATCTGTAAGTATGCTGTTCAGATGAATAATTAACAAAGCACTTAGTTTAGATATTATATCAGGAGAGGGTGCTGGTGTTGGCAAGTCCATAATAGCCTGTTTTTTGAATCCAAATAAATTCATTGACATGTTTTATTTATTTCATATCATGCTCTGTAATTGGGCATTGATTACCACTTCTCAAATCACAATGACCCCATGGTAAAGTATGTATGCCACATGACAAAATACATCTCTTATCATCATGTGGGTCTAGAGCTACTTTTCTTACAATATTGCTAGTCAACAAGTGATCCACACTCTGAATTCTGCATTCTGATGTTCTGATTAAACTCTGTGATTTGAGACAATCTTCATAATCTTTAAATTGGAGCTCTTTGTCAACAGTTACTCTACCAATACCCTTGGCTTTTTTGGCAACAACACCACTACATGTTTCAAAACTGTACATCTTGGCCCTTAACCCAGCAAATCCTACAATAACATCGCCAAGTGTCTCATCTTTTAACTTGCCAGGTACCTTTTTGTTGTAGGGTTGAATTTTTGTATGTTCACTAGTATCAAAATATTTAAGCAATGCAGGCTGTGATATATCTTGATAAACATCTTCTGTCTGAATATCAAGAATAAAGCTATCTGTGTCCATGTACATCAGTTTTACACAATCACCATAAAAAGGCTTTAGCACATCATAATAGAGCTCTAGCATGTGTAATTTGGCCAATTCTAATATCACAGCCCCTACATAAATAGGCTTATCAAACTTAATCTTTGTTTTTTTCATGTTGAAGAGTGCCTTATTGTCATCATAAATTCTTCTGTAGTTGAAATTAGGCTTTGCTATCAATTTTTTGCTCCGGCTGGGGTCAGTAGCTAATTTAACATCAGTATGTTTTCTGACATTTTCTATGGTTTTGCCATACACTGAATTGACCATCAATTTAAACAAAGATTTATCAAATTGGCTCATTGCAGATGTTCGAAGCTCTGTGTTTGTATCAATGTATGGCTTCAACCATCTTGAGTGCCTGAACCTTAAGACCTTGCCAACATTGGTTACTTGAACACCGTGATGCATCAGGAACTGGAGGTTTTTGTAATATATTACATAACCCTGTTTTGGCTCCAGAGTCATCATTAGCTTCTTTTGTTTAGAGCCAGGTGAACACTCAACCTCAGGAATTGGGGGCAGATCAGAAAACTTGTTGTGTAAATCATCATGAATTGTCAGATCAACTTCTAAGAACAGGCCATAGTTACTGTCATCAAAATCCTGAAGATCTTCAATGTTGAAATCTTCAACCCACTCAAGCCCTGCATATGGCAATTTATCCATCATAGCATAACCCTACAAGCTGTTTGCATCCACATAAAGTATATAATTTGATGGTAGTGCTGGATCATAATTGGGAATATATTTGTTATTTGCTCTGGCATATCTCTGAGAACATTGCACCATGCCTCCTCTTATACATTGTTCCATAAACAGATACATATCTTGATCTTGGATTAAATTCAACTGCATTTTAGTGTTTAAAAGCATTGCAGACCATGCTAGGCCTGGTGCACTGTAAAAATACATTGGATCCAGTTTATAATTTTCCATCGATGATTTTCTAAATGCCTGAAGTATATCAGCTAAGAGAGTCACATCAAGTTTCAAGTATGCTTTATGATAATCACCAAATGTCTGGCATTTTAAGTTGGTCCACATCAACTGAGCATGGTGATAATCTTCATCAGTGATTTCAGATGCCTTGAGTTTACTGTAGAACTCTTGTTGTGGTGGCAGAGCACACTCATGAAATTTAGAAAAATCTGTAACATAGTCATATGGGTATACACCCTTCCGCCTAATTAATTTCAGGTCCTGATTTGGAAACATAGCACATGTTTTTTTGAATTGGTCATCAGATAATTGACTGGACAGAGTGGCCAAGCTAGCCGACAAAATTCTATAGGAATCAAGAAATCTTAAGTGAATGGGATCACCATTAACTTTAATTATCTTGCTAATAGCTGTGTATTTCTCATTATTTTCTGCTAAAATATTTAAATTCTGCTTGTCAAACCCCTCGTACCTGATCAGATGATGAAAATCATAATTGGATGCACCATGGCAAAATATAGGGACAAATTTTGGTCTCTGGATCTTAATATTACAGCTATTACACTGGGCCATTTTGAATTTACCATCTGTATGAGAATGGTGATGCACCTTGATATTTGTATCTGAAAATTTAAAATCACATACCGGGCATTTTTCTGCAGTGTTGAAATCTTCAATCTGATCCTCTGTTAAAGGCAACATAGGTTTTGATTTTAATAAGACATTAGATGCTATATAATGGCATTCATTTTCTATTCTATGTGCAAATTCTTTGATGGCATCTGGTCCCATGTATAAATATTCTTTACTAACAACACCATCCTGTACAACCACATAATAAAAACTAGAAGGTTCATGTAGCTGGTATGATGTACTTGAAAATTCATCAGGATCTGGGCTGCAGAATGCAAGAGTTGCTGTTTTAAGTCCACTTTATGCACAGTAAGGCTAATCGGGACTGGACCTACAGTTTAAAGTGGGATCCGAACCACTTGTGCCTCCACCGGGTATCGAACCCGGTACCCCTCGATTACAAGGCAATGACGCTACCACTGCGCCATTGGGGAGGCCCAGAATGCAAGAGGTTTGATTCAAAATCACAGACTATATATGCTGGATGTTCCAACAAGGCTTCAAATTTTTTGAATTTGGCATTTTCATTTGGGTTAGGCATAACCATATGAACAGGTTTATGATTCCCACACTATTTCAGATGCTCAACTAACTTGTTTTTAGCAATTTCTGCATTCTGTTCACAAACACTATTCATCATTTTTCTACCATCAAATACAGTCAAACATCTTCTACACAACTTGAATATTGTATTGGATTTGCCTTGTTGTTTTCTGACTAAAGCTTCAAGACTGTGTATCAGAGTGTAATGGCATGTGCCATCCTCTTCAATTAAGAGCAGATCAATCGGAACAGCAGAATCATCATCAAGTGTACTGATTCTGAGAGGTTCTATCAAGCAATTGCGATGACCAGTAGAACAAATAAATACATTAATAGATAATGGCCTACCATTGATATCTCTGGCCTTTTTTTCAAATTTATCAATATTCTGAACAGACATTGGATATTCTAAGCCCTCCATAGCATCATCAAAATCATTTTCATGTTGTTTATAATAACTTATTCTCTCAGGATGCCTTAAAACTGGAAACAAAGCAGCTAAAATACACCACAAAAAACATTTCTCATCATTATTTTCTATGTTAACCACGGCTTTTCTGTTTTTAATATTGGCAGGTAATGGCAGATATGTAGATCCTTGTAATGGGTTAAATTTAGAAATATTAATATAAAACTTGTGTGGAGTTCCACATAAACTCCATCCTGATTCTTTAGCAGAAAATTAAGTGTTTAATAATTAATTGCTCTATCAAACTGCTTATTATTTTGTCTAAATTTGTATTTGAGTATACAGGTACAGTTTCTGTTATGTGGGGCTGTGTAAATTTTGTGCCATTTGATTTCTTATATTGTGTAAACAATATGAGGGACAGCTTATAAGAGCCATTTTGTTTATTTAGAATATCCTGCACATCAGAATTTATACTGTTCAAAAAATTCTTAATGCCACATTTTGGCTCTGATACAAAACAGTAATCACTAAGTTGGCCATTAAAACTGCTATGAATGGGTGCATAGCGTGGCTGCTTTGCTGATCTAGCATTAACAGGTGTTTGAAGTTTTCTTTTCAAACTAGATGAAGATGTAGATGGTTGTGGGGGCAATATTGATGACTGTGCAGAACAAGTACACTTATGCCTATTGTAATATGCTTTGCTTAATATTTTATGGCATTTTGGGCATATTTTTGTGGGTGTTCTGCATTTTTCTGGATCACAATTATGCCGGTGCCTAGCCCACTTAGGGCTGGATATATTCTTATTGCATTGATTACAATATTTCTGATTTGGCATTTTTGTTGTTGGTTTATTATATAAGATTTCTTGGGGTCCAAATCAAAACTCTATACTTAATACAAAATATAAGTTGGGTTCAGAGGTGTGCTAAAAATTGGAGAAACCCACAGGTGTGTCAAGTAGACCGGAAGTAAACCGGAAGTAGACCGCAAGTGGACCGGAAGTAAATATGTGTGGGTGTGGGTGGGTGTGGGTTTTTTGAGCATCTTGGCTTAGTTTTAAGTGTAGCCATAACAATATCAAGAAGCCTATATCTTTAGCAGGCTTACAGACAACAGACCGACAGATTCAGCTTTTGCATACATGGCCAAATCAGTCTGTTGAGGCTTCTTCATTTGTACACTGTAATTCTTCATTTGTACACTAGAATTCAGGATTCTTGGGATTTGACAGCATAGCACACTTGGGCAATTGACCCATATGGGCATCTTGACATAGTTTTAAGTATAGCCAAATCGGTCTGTTAATCATATGAGCTCTTCATTTGTTGTCCCAATAATATCACAAATACCACTACTTAAGTGTCCAGGGTGTAGTAGTTTTTTTTTCACAATTAGTAGTTTTTTGGTCGCAAGTCGGAATATGTCACGAAAATCTACAAACTGCAAAAACTCGAAACCCATTGATTTCCGATCCCTGGTGCATAGAGTCAAATTTGTTGCAAATGTGCTCTAGTATTACCCCTTTCCAGGAATAGGTCGAATTACCAATCACCCTGTATATATCTCAATTATCATAAGTAGCAGCGTCCGAAATTATTGACTGGATATACAGAAGCTGTATATCGTAGTGATAAGTTAGGATGTTCAGGTATAATTATAAGAAATTATGTCTGTTTTAGAAATATTTATTCCCCTCCCTATGTTGACTTTTGACTGAAACTGCTCCCCCCTCAAAAAAAATCGTTCTGGCGCCCTTGCGTCAGCGAAATATATTAAAATTTTTCATAGATTCCACTTGGTCGGGAATTTCTTTCCTTTCCCCCACAGGCAATGTAATGATCTTTTAACAATTGACGTAGCCTACATATATATTGTAGTGTAAATTACATTAGATTGACCAAATATTATTATTAAATTTAACTCCCCTATCCGCCTGCATTCTCATCTCTTCAAGATATCGTACATACTGGGAAATATACTTTCATATACAGGGTGTCACAAAATAACTTCAACAACGCTTGGTTGCTGGTAGATATCATAAAAGCAAGTAACTTTTCCTAATAAACTTTACCTCGAAAGCGCTTAGTTTCGGCGCTATAAGCGCTGAAAATCTATCCTGGATGTATGCAACCCAACACAGCATACGACCGCTCTGGTATAACTTCCAGGGGCGCGCGGTAGGTTTGCCACTAGCGTCACTTGACAGTCTTACCTGAGCAAAATACGAATGAATAATGATACTTGATATTGTAAGAAGTATTTACAGTACTTACAAATTTAACAAGGCAAAGGTTTCCAATAATTGGGGACTTAAATTGAAGAACGCTCATTGCAAAAAGTCTCCATCGTGTTTCGACGATCATGAATAATCCCAATAGAGGCTTGCTACAGTAAAGTAAAAAAAAGTAAAGTATTCCCCTGTGCTTAGCACCACGCCATGAAGGCGTATAGGGGGTGTGGGGGTAACGCCCCACACTTTCTTGATCCGGTCGTGAGTGTGGGTGATGTGATCAGCATCACGCCCCTGACCGCCTTTACCCCCCAGGGTTTCCCCCAGGTACCCATGTTATTCGACGCTGGGTGGGCGCCGGGGCCGCTTCCATCGTTAGAAAAGTTCCCGGATTTGAACCGGCCGGGGATCGAACCAGTGGCGAAGCGTCCTATGAGGCCCGGAGGCCGGGCCTACCCTAATATATTTGTCTATAACGGATTATTTTATTACTTATAAATTTCATTAAACGACGCTTAATAAAAGAAAACTGAAATTCTAGGTCTTCCGATAATTACCTCAAGTTTGCAACCCTGCCTGGAACCGTATCTGCGCATTCAGCGAGGCCCGCCCGAGAATGCCTCAGCTGGTCCCATAACAACCTATGTGATTCGTGCGGGAAAGCATAATTTCAGGGGCGCGTCTGCCTGTAATGTAACCTGAGAGGCCGGCCTCTTTTCTCTCTCTCCCCCTCTCCCCCTGACTTCCGAAGAGTGCCGATCGTGTACGAGCGCGTGACGAAGCAGGCAGTGGACGTACAGAGCTTGTTGAAGCAGTGTTTCCATGGAAGATTCAGAGCTGTACCGGGAGCGGAGCACACCCAGCTGCTAACATGTAGCGAAAATGTGTTGATAACACCTCTAAGCCTGGCCTCCTAACCTATCAAAGTAAGCATTATTAGAATTCTAACTGCAAATAATGCATGCAAGTTGGTTACCAGTGTTAAGTTTGGTGCTTTCAGCTCTTTTGAGGAAACGCTTTTCGCAAAGTGTTAGCTGCTGGATGTGCCGCACACCAATCTCGATTAAGCGAGGGGAAAGTATTTTATTTCTTTGAGGAAAGGGATATTGAGGCGAAATTTCCTTTCATGATTAGTGACATAACTGAAAACGCGCTACTTTTAAAATGGGGCAAAGTACGTACAATGCAAACGTATAGAGAAAATCCATGTTACTGAAATTTTCTGGTCGGTGTGTTACACAGTCCGTGTTCTCATTTAGCATTTCATCATTTTCTAAATAATATTATAATTTTTTTTAAAATGTCGCCTGTTGAAGAAGAATTATATGCATAAAAAAGTTAAAAGGAAATAATTGATTGGTAGATTTAGTTTATTTTACTTGGCTTTCTGCCATTTTTGGCTAATTGGGAAGATGAGAATGAGCGATAATATGATGACATTGACGAAGGGACACTCACAAAGAACACCTATGACCAGGTGGGGATTCGAACCTGAGGCCCTTGTCGTAGCACGCTGTTATAACCAATCCGCCGCGGAGGTCACCATTATAAAGAAATAAACACTAAGCTAACACACACAGCGTTTTATTCTTGTAGTGTTCTATTGATTAAATTGCTTTATTTTACTTCGCTTTTTTGTCTCTTGCTGCGACTGTTGTACATTTAAAGAAGGTAGGGAACATGTTTCTAAGAGGTAGGGATATAATTGATCGAGATAGAGATTGTGTGAAAAGATAAAATGTGTAAGCACAGGATAAGGAAAATTTTATATTTTGAATTTCTTATCGTGATAGAACAAGGAGATAAACGGATTAACTTTTGCAGGCAAACAAATCTCATGAATTATTGATAAAAGATATGCTTTCTATTAAAAATGTAATTACTTATAAACATGGAATGCGTGATATTCTCGAAAAACGTAACCCCTCTTCCCTCTCTTCAAGAAGTCGAATCCTATTAAAACAAACAAAAAAAAACATCAACACGGACAGATATTATTAGAACAATTAAATAAAGAAGACATTCTTCTGCCCGGTAGCTGGGCACTACATGAAGAATCTGAGGAAGGAACTACCAACGACGAACATCAAAATCCTTCTCTGTCAGCAACAAATAGACAAATTGAAATACTTGACAAACGCAGTTTTCTTGGAGGAAATGAAACGGTTCAACTCACAGCTGCAGGCTCGACCTACTACACCTCTCATTACTCCCAACCAGCCTCAAGATAGAAGGGTGATGAGGTCCAAAATGCTCTCTCGACGCGTAGAGAGCAACCACAGTAGTAGGGGAGAAGAGTGATAAGGAGGATGAACCAGTAAATGCCCAAAGAAAAAAATTCTTCGTGACATCTAACAGGCAGAAGTGAAGCAGCCGAAAGAAGATTTCGTCCCATGCGAATGCAAGGAGAGATACACAAGGACTACCTTCTGAGGGAGACAGCCTCAAAACAACACAACCCAAACTCATAAAATTATCAAATAAAACACCTCTGTAGATACACGTACTGGTACGCAAGTAAGAACATATCACCGGAAATCCGGAGCTTCATAAACTCTTGTTTTCATTATTAATACTCATAATAATACATTATCTAATTTTCGTATTATCAATGTTATTTTCATTAATATTTTATTAAAAGTTATTTTACTTTACATTTACTAGTTATCTGATTGTAATCATACACGTCGCCATGAATTAGCTGAAGTGCACTCATTTCGGCCTACAAATACACAAACATGGCGACGATATTTTCTTTTATCTACAACTTCTCTTTTTCTCACTACAAATTGCAACACTCCACTATAGTGATGAAACTCGAGTGCTCTATACCTTATCCACTTCCTCCTAAAGGAAACGGGACGGGACACCGAGGGCGGAACACCTAGCCTCTGGGGTGGAGCAAACGACGAAACAATACAAACTAAAATGGTCTTCAACCATCAACTCACCCTCTCTCGGTGGGGGGTGTAAGGGGTGACCTTCCACGTAGTACACCCAAATGTCAACCTCACTTCCACATTAGTGCATCCTGGACTGAAGACTAACGAGGCTCTGGCGACTGGCCCCATGGCCAGTATAATTTTGTTTGTATTGTCCTGTTCTTTTGTCCTTATGTGTGCTGAGTGCCCCTTTAGAGCCTCAGCTTTTAACGGAAGTCCGAAGATTTTAAGATTTTAAGTTCTGCAGCGTTAGAGTTGTTCTTTGTAATAGTAATGGGCAGTCCCCGTATAATGTGACGCTCCCAAAATTTTAAATTCAATTCAATTCAATTCTCTCAGTGGCTGGTCCAGGAGCCTAATTATACCTTTAAAAACCAACTATATTAAATAGAGCACTCGAGCCATACAAATCCTCAATTTCTTAGATTCTGGTATCACAGAATCCGGTACTTACAGCCATACCAAACTACAATATAAACTGCAAACACTTTCATACAGAATCTCGTTTCATGAAGAAATAACTGTGTCCATACACTATTTTATGTAATCATTTCATGTATGTAGTAATGTTATTTTCTTGTATACTTTCAAATATTGTAATGGGAAATTTAATAAAGTGGTAGAGCAAAACAATAACGGGGGAACCGTAATTCGAGCAAAAGACGTCCCAGTTTATTCACAGAGGCACTGGGACAAAGCGTATGCCCTCGAATGCATACTGGTGGAGGTTTGTTTCTGCCTTTTTAATCAGTTGTTTGTTTTGTGCAGGTCTCTTTAGAACCTTGCACTTTTAATTTTTCCCAAGGGGCTTTTTGCACCCCTTGTTTTAAACTCTTAAGGGATATTTCCCAGAATATATTGAAGGGTGCAGAATGGCCTGAAGTGCTAGTTAAGGCGATTGGCGTGTAACTAGAGGCTGTGGTGCGGTCTTTACCTGGCTTCAGGATAGGAATAATAATAGTCTCCTTCCATGATACAGGGAAGGAATCCTCCAACCGGAGTCTGTTAAACTTAGATAAGAGGAACGGATTTTCTAAGTGGGGCAAATGGCGTAGCATCTAATAGTGGTTGCTATCTGGCCCGAGAACGGCATTCTTGGAATTCCGAAGCGCCTGATCAAACTCCCATTTACTGAATGGTGAGTTGTACGACTCGGTGTTATGACTTCGGAAATCAAGTTTAGTTTGCTCCTGTTGACGAAATCGTGGGTGGTATTTCTTGGAACTGGATGCATTAGAGAAGTGTGTGCCAAAAATATTAGCTATGTCTCCGGAATTAGTGTATAAAATGCCGTCATGCTGCAGTGCATTCACTGGAGGAGTTGATGTTCCTCCCTGGATGCGACGCACTTTAGCCCAAACTGCTTTCGACGAGGCCTGCCTCGTCCAGGAAGAAACGTATTGGGCCCAGCACGTCTTCTTACTTGCTCAAATGAGCTGGCGGGCACGGGCACACTTAATGCGGAACTGCTCTAGATTGGCGGCAGTATGGTTTCTCTTGAATCGATCTAGAGTGCAATTGCGGTCCTTGATGACTGCACTGATCTCTGCAGACCACCAGGGAACAGGGCGATGCTTCGCTGGTCCACTGGGATGCGGGATCGCAGTGTATGCAGCATCAAGGGTGCGCGAAAAAAATGATATATGGCATCGAGCGGTGACAATGACGACGTAACATCGATATCAAGTTCCACTGCTCGCTGGAAAACACCCCATAGTCTGCGCGACTGAGATTCAAATGATTAAGTTGTTCTTTGGTTACCTGAAGATGGTCGAAAACAAGGTGTATTGGGAATGGTCTCTCCCACATAGATCGCCCTGAACACTCCAACAAAGGGTTGGAGCTAGACTGGCACTGCAAAAGGACAGGTCCAATCAGAATAAGTCCCAGAAGATGGGCTGAAATATTCGCAAAAAACTCAAATCGTGAGAATTGCTCATCTACTATGAACTCATGGATGGAATTTTGGCATTGCTAAATTTTGCAATAACAAGCATTATATAGCCAGCTGTCCTTCGGAAAATTGCTTTAGCGCTTTATTTTCTGGTTGATGCCATATTCAAAAATACAAGTGTAATACTTATCATAAAACCCGCAGTGTTCTTGCATATTTTGAACATTTTATTTGGGGATTTTAAACGTAATTTTGTAGCTCTAAGCCTCATTGTATAGGGCTTTCAAGGCTTTTGGCGAATTGGAAGATCACGCTGTGGATTTTTTGTCTCTTGCGCGGCTGTTGCAACGGAATCAAATCCGTTATATGCAAGGAATACAATAGAAGCTCTAGCGACAACGCCTCAAAAGCTGGCATATCAAATAAATTGGTTAAAAAACCAAATTTCATTACTTTCCTTGTTCAATAGAAATATGTGGGAGTTCCATCGTTCAGGAGAGTCAGTCCGAATATATCACGGAACTCAATCCAGATTGTAACCCATCTGGCGACTGGCCCGATGGCCAGTATAATTTTGTTTGTGTTGTCCTGCGTTTTGTCCTTATTTGTGCTGAGTGCTCCTCTACAGCCTCAGCTTTTAACGAAAGTCAGAAGATTTTAATATTTTATGATTTTAGTTATGCAACGTTAGAGTTATGTGTAACGATAAGGGGCTGGACCCCGTATAATGTGACGGGTGCAAAATAGCCTTAGTGCTGACGCACCCAAAATTTTAAACTCAAATTCAAGATTGTAACCTAGGGGCTCTGTCCGAACAAATCCCCATAGACGGTGGTATGAATTAAAATTGTACAAAAGAGCTAAAGTGGTAGGAAGATGGTCGTTTAAGAATCGATGTTCTTCAAGAGAGAAGCGTTCTTACCTCGTTATAAACACGCAACGTGGTTGAGGAGCCTGTGGTGGTGGTGGTGCTGCCTGTTGCAGGCTACGGAAGGTCCCCGTGGGACTTGCTCCTCTCACTCTATGTATGCAGTTTTCCCTATCCAGGGTATCCCCGTTTGCCTCATAGCTTTCTTTATGGTTTGGTTACTTACATCCCCCGGAACTGTGTTAGCGATTTCCATTATTGTGTCTGGGATATTTAGCCCCTCCCCCCATCTAGCTGAAGGAACTGCACCCTCTGAGCCAGGTCAACTGCTACACCTGTATTGTAATAGATATGATCAACAACCCTCTCTACATCTTGAAAGGAGAGGGTGCCCAGACTTATTGTATGGTAGAAATGTTGGGGTTACCCTCAAAAATCTGTCTGAAATACCCACTCCTGGCATAGAGAACTACGTTGTGTGTCTTAACTTGTCCTGGGTCCATTCCTGTGATAGCAACGTCGCAGCACAGTTGCTCATGAGCATAGTCGTGAAGGATGCTGTTCCAAATTCTATTGATGGAATTTTGTGCTGGGGCGACATCAGGAACATAAGGAGCTGCCTCGGGCATAGCCGGCGATTCACTAGCTGATTCGAATGACTGATATGGCGAGGACGTATCAAGCAACGAACCCCGGAATCTGACTCCTGCCATTAATGAGCCGAACAGTATTGACTAGATAAATATTTCTACTTACATTTGAGCAACATCTGCAACTGAGTGGTGAACTATGTCCTTTCCTCTTGATCTGTCTGCTTTTGACATACAATGAAATAAAGATTTAAAAAATATTATTTAATGTGAGCTTAACATAATGAAGTGCTGAAAGTGCCAATAAGTTACATTTGGTTCATCATAAAATTGAAAAGTTGAGTAGGCAGATATGAGGAAGACTTGACATAAGTTTTACACATTTTTATTTAATCAATCAATCTCTTCACTTATCTACCTCTTTCTCTTTCCTGTTATTTCTGGCACTTATTCTTTCTATTTAATGTCTCCTCCCTTTTGCTCCCCATGCTCGTCTAGAACCACTATTGGCATGGTCCATATCATTTCAGGCAGGCAAAGAAGAAATCTTATCTTCATAGTCTCAGATGTAATTGAATCAAACATATCGTATTGATGCACACTTTTACTAAGCGTGTGAACCTCGAAAGGTTCGGGGATCGAACCTGGAGCCCTTTTGATGAATGATTCTTCAATTGGGGGTTAACGGTAGCCCGTAAGCTCTCCCTTGGCTGCATCTGCTAACTCCGGGAAGTACCTAAATAAACTTAAATTTACAGAACCCTGTAAATAATGGCAACTCTCTTGTATTTGGGCTATAATTACCTTAAAGACTGTAAAGGCAAGCATGGCATTAGAAAAAACATATTACCTGTCTCTCTCTTGAAGCGTGGATAGAAGAGTTTCTATTAATTAACTCGGGGTGTAAGAGGTGACCTTCCACGTAGTACACCCAAATGTCAACCTCACTTCCACGTTAGTGCACCCTGGACTGAAGACCTGTCCTTATGTGTGCTGAGTGCCCCTTTACAGCCTCAGCTTTTAACAGAAGTCAGAACATTTTAAGAATTTTAATTATGCAACGTTAGAGTTGTTATGTGTAATGGTAAGGGGCTGGCCTCCGTATAATGTGACGGGAGCAGAATAGCCTAAGTGCTGACGCTCCCAAAATTTTAAATTCAAATCAAATCAACTCTATTAATTAACTCACCCTCGCTTGCTGAAGTTCGTCTCTTAAGTTGTCTCTGTTCTTCGCAGCACTCCACTCCCAAAGCAGTTTCTAAAAGTGCGCAGCCAGCCTGAATCTCCTTCAAAATTAAACTCACTCTCCTCTCTCCAAAACTCAAGAATCCTCTTTTCTTACTTCTGAACAACTTTCCTGTTCTCTTCCTTTCCTGACCCCAAGACCAACTGTCCCGAGCAAGATGCAACTTGCATCCACCCTGATCAAAACTCCTCCACTTTTTTCTCTCTCATCCCATTTTCCTCTGCAAATACTGGCGAATGCTTTTCGCTGAGCTGGCGCTGAAGTTAACCCATTCCTTATATTTCCTGCCAGGGTGCCTAGCTAAACGTAACTCGAATATGAAAATGAGGGATACGTAACGGTATCCAGCTGGGCGAAAAAAAATCCTTTGAATTTTGAAAACGTTTAGATAAGTTGCAGGTACAGTGCCGGTTATGCCAATTAGTCCCATAGAAGGTCTATTTATTCAGTGAAGAAAAATAATAATACATTCACATCAGTGAAAATAAACACTACTGACTAACTCTAAAACTAAAGGGGAGAAAAAATGCAGTCAAAATTAGATTTGGTTGACAGGTGTCAAATCGTAATCTAATTTGGACTCTCGATGATCAAGACAAAATCTCTGTAGGAGCAAACTAAAATTAAAAGTCGAGATGGCAATCAAAAATGAGAAGTCCAATGCCATATTTCGTTCGTCTTTTGCATGAATGAAATGAACGCGTGCGTACTACAGGGTGGTCCAAAGATGTGGAAATACCTGAATAAAAATTGAATGGCATGATATTTCCAAAAACTAACATTGCAGGTTTGTAATAGGAGTGGGGGAAAATGTTATAGGGCATATGACGATCGCGGCCGCCATCTTGAAATCCACCATCTTAAATAAAACTTTAAAAGTTCAAATGGAAACCATGTCGTGTAATACCTCATTTCAATGGGAAATTTTCTCACGAGTTCAACGGGGTGCATAATTTTGCTCTAGTACCAACAGGGACGACGTTATTAACGTTTTTATGCTTGCTTTATCGTTGCAGGTGACGTAACACAGCAAGGATCTCACGCAGGCAGAATGCATTGAGATCGTGTTCATCTCAGGCAAACGAAGCACGAGGGTGATTGCAGACGATTTTAACCACCTTCACCCAGATAGGGTCCCCATCCATTATTGTAACGTCACTAAAGTGCTTGCAAAATTTCGTGGAACCGGGACTGTGGCTGAAAAACCAAAATCAGGCCGGCCACGCACGGCGACGGATGAGCAACGCCCACAGCTGTGTTGGCTGCATTCTGCAAGAGTCCCCAACGAAGTACTCGTCGTGTAGCCCAGGAAAGTGATGTTAGCCGTACGTCCATTATGCGGATTTTAGGACTGAATAAGTGGCAGCGATATAAGCTGCAACTGCAGCATCACCTATCAGAAGACGATCCTGATCGCCGTGAGGAATTTGCGGAATGGGCCATGGAGCAAATACGGCGTAACCCTCGATTTGCCTTCGAAGTGCTATTTACTGATGAGGCAAACTTTTACCTGTCGGGCGAGGTGAACAAGCAGAACGTCTGATAATGGTCGGACAGTAACCCGCATTGGTGTGATGCATCTGCAGGTATTCGCGGAAAGGTGATGGTGTGGTGTGTGGGAGACTCGTGTTGTGGGACCTTTCTTCGCCAACGGGACATTAACGGCGGTCGAGTATCGTCGCATGTTGGAAGAGGACATCTTGCCAGCTCTGTTGTCTGACGATGGGTCATTCCCTGGGTTTTACCAACACGATGGCGCCCCTCCTCATTACGGAAATGTGTTCGTCAGTACCGGGATGTGCAGTTTCCCAACACTTGGATTGGACGACGAGGTGCTGTGGAGTGGCCACCACGTTCTCCAGACCTCACTCTACTGTATTTCTACCTGTGGGGACATGTCAAGACCATAGTTTACTCCGAGAAAATTCGAGATATTGTTAAGCAACGCATCATTGACGCATGTGCCAGCATTACTGCAGACACTTTACGCAGGGTTTTGCACGAATGTGTATCAAGACTGGCTTTAACTATGGATCACGATGGTTATCACATTGAACATGTCATTTAACTGTGAGTGGTCATGCGTTCATTACGAGCCTTGTTTGGGGTGACAGAAACAAAAAACCTTAATAACTTCGTTCCTGTTCGTGCTAGAGCAAAATTATGCACCCCGTTGAACTCGTGAGAAAAGTTTCTATTGAAATGACGTATTACACGACATGGTTTCCATTTGAACTTTAAAGGTTGTGGTGAATCGGGACTTGTTTATCCCGTTTCGCGACATTCTTCGGCCCACCCTGTATAAGAGGAATTAGACCCGATGCTTAGGATTGTTAGTTCGCTGAGAAACTTCGTTTGTTTCCCAAAAACTCGCATGGGATCGACGAGACTGCCACCTAGCGAGCTTCTCGGGGCAGACGTTTTCCTTGTTGGGCGAGCCAGTGTTCTCTCCCAGCCGACCGCGATAACATTAACTCAAGCAACGGTGCTCCACGACGTGATAGCCGCCTGAGTCAATGTGGGCGTGACTCAGCCTTTATCTTCCCGTACACCTGGGACGTCGACAAGAATGTGGAACCTTAAGGACATGGAGTTAAGTATTTTACCAAAAGGGTTTAGTTTACCGCGTTACTTTAATTGATAAATCTTGAATCTTTCACCTCCCTTTCCCCCCTTTTTACTTAAAAGTCTAGAAAAGATCGTGACTTCAGTTGCAAATAATTTCCTATCGCCGGGGCTAATTCCTGCAAAATATGAGAGTAGTTAAGAGAAGGAATGAATGTGGACATAGTTTTTGTAAGCGTAAGTGTTGTAGGAGATAGTGGAACCAAAAAAAAATGTAAATAAAAAGAATGGTCGACGTTGATCGTCATTGTAAATATTTTTTTGAAATCTGTCAAGCGGGGGTAATTGTTAACAGATTCTTGTGTGAAGCGACTTATTTATAGAGAACACGTTGTTACTATTGTTGTTGTAAGAAATCAAAAAAACTGCACTTGTTAAAGAAATAAAAAGAATATTGAGAAAATACCCAATCTTACTGTTCAGGTAATGAAGCAGGGCGCTGGGCGCCGTTTAGGATAAGTTCACCTTCCCCTGTATAATTTCTTGGGTAGCAGGTATTTTTTTGAAGGGGCCAAAAAAAAGCGGTTGTATGTTTTCAGTCACATACACGTTATTTCGTCGGGAGTGGGACTAGACGAGCCCGCTACAAAACTCCGGACCAGCTGGCGGTATATGCGAGAAGGAATTGGAGCGACGCACTATTTAGTACCTTAAAAACTGGGATTTAGTAGTTTGACTTTTGCCCATTTTGATTTGTCTGATCCTGGGTTTTCTTCCTAACAGCACGCGAACCACACGTGATAGAACAACTAAATATATATATATATATATATATATATATATATATATATATATATTTGCGCATATGTATTTTTGGGGGGTGTTATTTTATTTCTATTACAGGGAGATATCCAAGGGAACGCACGTACATCCAAAATAATAAAAAAATGGGTTGTGACGGATTGCCAAGAACAAGAACGAATTGGAACAAGACGTCACAAGTTGCATTCAAGATGGCGGCCGTCATCGCCATATGCCCTATAACATTTTCCCCCACCCCTATTACAAACCAGCAATGTTAGTATTTTGCAAAATAATGCCATTCAATTTTTATTCAGGTGTTTCCACAATTTTGGACCACCCTGTACAATATTTATGCTGAGCACGCATACATTGGCTTCCAAGAAATGTTTATCAACATGAGCTAAGCTGTGACGTCGGGTTGGGTCAGAGAATCATGAGAAATGTGTTGATACATCAAACACACACACACCACCGAACCGGGCCAATCCTCCTCCCACGAGAGGCGGCGCGTAGAGTCGCTTATCACTTGTCAGCAGAACTGACCTCAGAATGGCCAAAGCCGTGAGGTGCGGCTCCGCCCCTTGAGCATCTGGGAAGGGGGGGCTAGCGCCAAACACTCGGAATATGCGAGCGACAGGTCACACCACAATAAATTGCAATCTATTTGCACTAATATAAGATGATCCATGTGAATATGTATATTGTATCGAAGCACACGCATGTTCTCTGTCCATTTAATCTCTCACAGAGAATAATATATGCATATACAACAGTACCATCATTCAAATAATATAAGAAAAAATGTTGAAAAGATATCTGATAGAAAAGTGAATAATGCTACACTGTATTATATGTTAAAATACACACACAAAAAAAAATTGTCCAACACTGTCCATTAGATATGAGTAGATATTTGAATACACACGTGATAAGTAAAGAAACCCAACTTAGTCCACTACAAACAAATACATAATGAGTGGAATATTAAAATCAAATGTCCATTATATGTGTATACCTATATCTTGGTTAGTGAAAAATTAAAATCGTACAGTCTTTGCTGTACGGCTTAAAAGTTCCTATGTAAGGTCCGGAATGTTCTGAAGACACGCGACAGCACTTGCGTGTAGTATCCACTGCATTCCATGGAGTCCGTGCAAAAGTGTTTGCAACTTCGAAAACCGGAACAAGGTTGTCACAATTTACATCCCAATCATCACGTGCGAATATCGGTCCTTTTGTAGTTAAAGGAACGAGAAATGTTCATGATTGTACCAGTGGATGTAAAATTCTGGATGACGGACGTTTGATGAGGGTGGGGGGCGGGGTAAATCTTGAAGAACGGTGGGTGAACCGAAGGAAGAAACAGTCTGAAGAAACTGATAACTGCTAACTGTACTGTAGAATTAATCATCCAGGGGAGAATGCAGTTCACCGGACTAGGGAACCTAGTCTCGTAAAGTCTGCCATGCTGTAGAAGTAACAGCTAAAGTAGGTATGCTTGGCGGGTTGCATATGCCTACACTCGGAAATGGTAACACACTTGTGGTGGGGACCGTGCATGAAAGTAAGGCTGGTCTTGCTGCGTACGGGCGTTTGAATGGTAAACAAGTCGATGAAGACTGAAGATGGGGTATAACGTGTCATGTTTTCTTCTGGACACATGAAACATGTAGGCTGGGACACATGACGGGAAAAAGTGTTCATCCACTGCATCACTTTGAGCTGGAATGTAGTTCTGACTGAAATTCCAGCGGAAATAAAGAAAGTACTTTTGGGAAAAGGGGGCGTGTATCCTCTGCATCTGTAAGCCGGAGCGTAGAAATGGGAGAAAATTGAAGGTGTGCTCTGGTGGCTAGCACAAATCCTATCGGCCAACGGTCGCAGTGAAGTCCTGAGTTCGAGGAGGTAATGCGAAAGTACTCGGCGGGTTTATGTACGCCGGGTGAAAACTGAAATTGTTGACTCCACGAACTGAGAGGCGATGGTACGTTGTAAATGGAGTTGCTCGTTCAAGGTCACCGGCGAGTAGAATTCCAATGTTGATGGCGTCTCAGGAATTTTCTGCTATGCGATGGAGACGTCATGAAGATACGAGACATTATTAGGTGAGGACAGGAACGAGGTGGTAAAATGAAAAAGGAGCAAGGAAAGGTTACCAAATAGTCTTTAAAATCACATTAACCCCAGGGTATGCCATTCAAATACAAGTACAAAATCACTAAATCTGTGGCCTATGTCAAATAAAATATAATATCCAATAATAAAAAAGCAATAAAGAATTTAATCAATTTTAAATAACTGTATGCTAAAAATGTGAAGGTTTACGATGTGAAACATTATTTTACCATAACGGGACTGTAAGCAAACGTGGTAGAGATATTAATTGAAGGGGATGTTTGATTGATTGAATTAAAATTTCTGGGTGCGTCGGCACTTAAGGCCATTTCGCACCCTTCTATGTATACGGGGAAATGTCCCCTTATCTAAAATTCTCACTTACTATTAAAAAAGGGGTGTAGATAGCCTCTTGGGAAAAACTAAAAGTGCAAAGTTGTAAAAAGACCTGCACGAGACAAACACGACACATTAAAAAGTCAAACAAACTAAAAACCTCCTTACAGACGGTGGAAGAGTCCAGCTCTTCGCAAAAAACTAAAAACATTTGTTAAAATACTGCTGTCATCACCCAAGAGGACTGACAAACAGCCAGAAAGGTTAAAAGTCTGCCGGAGGTAAGCAAGATCGACACATTCAAGGAGAATGTGTCGAATGCTTCATAAAACATTGCAAACATGACACAACGGAGGGTCCAGCCCTTGGAGCAGGTGACCATGCGTAAGACGGCTGTGTCCTAGACGCATGCGGGTAAGAATAACTTCTTCTCGCCGAGAGGGACGGGACGAGGAACGCCAAGCACCTATGGTGGGCTTAACAGCGTGAAGCTTGTTCCCCGTTTCCGCATCCCACTCGGCTTGCCAAGTGTCAAGAAGGCAACAACGGAAAACGTTCCGCAGGTCGCTAGCTGGCAAGAGGTGAACGAGAACGTCGCCATCTGCATCAGCAGACTTGGCGGCAGCATCTGCTGCTTCGTTCCCCAGGATGCCCACGTGGCTAGGGACCCAACAGAAGTGTACATCTGTCCTGAAAGATAAGGACACAAGGCGTCTGAATATGCGTTGCGCTACCGGATGCCGGGAATACGGCGAATCCAGAGTCTGCAACACGCTGGTCGAATCGCAGCAGACAAGGACTTTCTTCAGACCATTCACGTCTGCAAAGTCCAGTGCCTTTAGAATGGCGTACAACTCTGCCGTAAAGATGGAACAGGCAGGATGTAGCGAGAAACTGGAACTTTGAGAGTCTAGGACGAAGGCGCAACCAACTTATTCGACTGTCTTGGACCCATCCGTGTAAAACACATTAAAATTGGGGTGCTTCGCACGAAGATCTAAAAACCGTTGCTGGTATACAACCATTGGTGTTTCTGCTTTTGGAAGGGCAGTCAGGGAAAAATCGATAGAAGGTGCAGGAAACTGCCAGGTAGGGAGAGGCGGAATGAGTGGCGAGACGCCAGGAAGATCACTGTCAACACCAAGTGCTGACAAGATCTCGTCTGCACGAACACCAAATGGTCTAGTGACACTAGGGTGGAGCCGATACCTTGCCAGCCTATTCTCGTCGGAGATGGTGTCAAATGAAGGATGTGAAGGCATCGAGCGAAGATGGAGGAAGTAGTTCACTACCAGCCGCTGTCTTCGCAGAGACAGCGACGGCTCAGATGCCTCTACGTACAAACTAGCGACTGGACTCGTACGAAACGCACCAGAGCACAAACGTATACCAGCATGGTGGACGGTGTCTAGGATGCGAAGTCTAGATGGGCGGGCAGAAGAATACACAACACATCCATAATCCAGCTTCGACCTGATGAGTGCACGGTATAGGCGAAACAGTACCGTCCTGTCAGCACCCCAGGAAGTATGAGATAAAACACGTAGAAGGTTGAGAACTCGAAGACAAGAGAACTTTAACTGGCGAAGGTGAGGTAGCCATGTTAATTTCATATCGAAAATGAGGCCCAGGAAGCGGACCTCATTCACGAAGCACAGGGGAGATTTCCCCATGTACAGGTCAGGATCGAAATGACATGTACGTTGACGACAAAAGTGAACACACACGGATTTCTCGGATGAGAAGGTGAAACCTGTTTGCGAGGACCACTCAACCAAACGGTTTATCGTCAGTTGGAGTTGACGAGAAGCTGACGCGAGATTCCGTGAGCGACAAAAGATCGTGAGGTCGTCTACATACAGAAGACCATGTACAGGGGCAACAATGCTTGCCATAACACTGTTCACTGCTATGGCAAACAAAGTCACACTTAATACGCTGCCCTACGGGACACCGTTCTCTTGTTCGTGAAGATCCGAAAAGGAGTTCCCAACACGTACGCGGAAAAAACGATCGGATAAAAAGTTTTTAATAAAGTACGCCATATGGCCACGGACGCCCCAAGAATGGATCTGCTTTAGGATGCCAAAACGCCACGTTGTGTCATATGCTTTTTGGAGGTCAAAGAAAACTGCAACTAAATGTTCCTTTTTGAGGAATGCATCCTGAATGTGTGTTTCCAGCTGAACCAGATGGTCCAGTGTGGAACGGTTGGAGCGAAAACCACATTGAAAATTACTTATCAATGAGTTTTCCTCCAAAAACCAGGTGAGACGCTTGTTGATCATGCGTTCCATCAACTTGCACACACAGCTAGTTAAGGCAATAGGCCTGTAACTCGAGGCTGCGGTGCGTTGTTTACCTGGTTTCAGGATGGGAACAATAATAGCTTCTTTCCAGGGATTGGAGAAAGAATCCTCCAACCAAAGCCTGTTGAATACCGCCAAAAGGAAATTTCTTGCTCCAATGGGCAGATGACGAAGCATCTCATAGTGGATCTTGTCCACTCCAGGAGCTGTATTCTTAGAATCTCGAAGTGCCTGATCGAACTCCCGTTCAGTGAATGGAGAGTTGTATGGCTCGGTGTTATGACTTCGAAAAACTTGAGGGCGTCGTTCCTGACGGTCCTTCTCACGGCGGAAACGTGGTTCATAATTTACAGATCTAGACGCACCAGAAACCTGCGTGGCCAAGATATTAGCTATGTCTCCGGAATCTGTGTACAACGTCCCATCGTGCTCCAGAGCGCTCAGAGGAGTAGATGCACCCCCCTGGATGCGACGTACTTTGGTCCAAACAGCTTTCGACGAAGCCTGCTTCGTCAGAGAAGACACGCATTGAACCCAGCACGCCTTCTTACTGGCTCGAATGAGCTGACGGGCACGGGCACGTTTAATGCGGAACTGCTCGAGGTTTGCGGCAGTGTGGTTCCTATTAAATCGATCGAGAGCATGATTGCGGTCCTTGATGGCTGCACCGATCTCCGCAGTCCACCAGGGGACTGGGCGTCGCCTCGCAGGTCCACTGGGATGTGGAATGGAGGTGCGTGCAGCATCATGCACTCCTGACACAAAGACATCTAAGGCGTCGATTGGTGGTAAAGTCGACGCAAGATCGACTTCAAGGTCCACTGAACGCTCGAATGCAACCCAGTCGGACCGATTGAGATGCCAGTGAGGGTGTTGTTCACGTGAGTGCTGAAGATGTTCCAGAGTAAGAAAGAGTGGTAAGTGATCACTCCCACAGAGATCAGGGTGAACGCTCCCAAGATGTGGTAGGAGCAAGGCTCGGACTGCAGAAGGACAAGTCCAACGCAGAGTGTGTGCCTGAGGAAGGACTGAAATATGTGGGAGTCCCATCATTCAGCAACGTTAAACCTGATGCCTCACGGAATTGATCTACAATATGACCCCGGGGCTCTGTACGAACGGAGCCCCACAAACGATGGTAGGAATTAAAATCGCCCAAAAGAACTACAGGAGACGGAAGTTGCTCGAATATAGAAAGGAGGTCCTCCAGAGAGAATCGCTCCTCCCTTGTGATGTAGACACGGATATTGGCTGTGGTAGATTGACCCGCACGGCGACAGCTTGGAGGGGGTTGGTGAGAAAGATTTGCGTTGAGTGGATGTTATCTCGAACACCGATTGCAACACCACCGTGTGCACGACGACCTTCAGAAAGCTTGTCGGTGCGGTAAAGCGTGTATCCTTTCAAAATCACGGATTCATTTGGACGAAAATGTGTCTCTTGGAGACATATGATGGCAGGGGGTCAAATTCAGATATAAGAATTTGCAGTTCCTCGAGATGTGTACGGAAACCGTTAAGGTTCCATTGGAGACAATAAGCCATATCTGTAGGTAAAATTGTTACCTTTTAAGGCGTACTCTATTTCTAGGCCCTGTCACCTTGATTAATTCTTCATCGGCGGCTTCGTCCTGTATCATGTCCTC
Source organism: Lepisma saccharinum (assembly GCF_977018435.1). NCBI lineage: Eukaryota > Metazoa > Arthropoda > Insecta > Zygentoma > Lepismatidae > Lepisma > Lepisma saccharinum. Next base: position 5,498,686 of record NW_028142891.1, read on the forward strand.
GGGTAAGGACACAGAGGGCGAAGGGGATGAAGGAGGAGGAGTGGGGGCGGGTGCTTTGAGCGCCCCCGGGCAGCTTTCAGCTGCGCCTTAAGTTTCAGGGTGGTGGCTGCCACCCTGACTGGATAGCTAGTAGACTTCAGAAAATATTCCTTTGTATGCTCCTGCTTGATCTTCCTCTCTGTGGAGCGAGGAGTGGTTGCTGGTTTCCTCGAAGCAGGGCGGGCTACTACGGGAATCGTTGGTGTTTGAGTTGAAACGTCGCTGGTTTGTACCCCTACACTGCGACGGGTAAGAGCAGCTGCAGCAACTGTAGCGAATGGCACAGGTAAAGTTGTGCGTATACTTTCCCGGAGACGTTGTTTTGCTTCGCCAGCAGAGATTTTCTCTGTGACGACCAACTCTCTGATTTTCTTCTCTTGTTGGAAAGAGGGGCAGTCACGATTCCAGACTGGGTGCTCGCCTTGGCAATTAATGCATTTGGGACCAGAAGAACAAGGTTCGGTCCCATGATCAGGCAGACTACACTTACCACAAAGGGCGGTAGTGGCCTTGCAGGAAGGCTGAGTGTGCCCAAAGTGCTGGCATTTGAAACATCGCATCGGGTTAGGGATGTATGTTCGGACTTTTAGTCTCAAATATCCAGCCCGTACTCTATCTGGGAGAGTGGTCGTTTTGAACGTTAGTATAATCGAAGCAGTTGGCACAAGTTCTCCGGATTTTCGCGTCTTGATTCGCTGCACTGCGGTGACATGTAGGTCTGAGAGTGCTTCAAGGATCTCTTCCTCCTCAGCATTTAGCAGATCCCAGTGGCGAATCACACCTTTACTACTGTTAAGATGACGATGGGGTTCAACATTAACAGTGAAGTCACCCCAAGATCGTAACTTTGAAAGTTTGTTAGTCTGGCGATCTGTGCTGGTCTGGATATGTAGACTCCCGTTTCTCAGATTCTTTATTTCTGGAACATCGGAACCACCGGCGTAGTCTAGCTGTTTCTTGATAAGGAATGGTGACAAGTCCTTCAATGTAGCAAGTAGTTATGGTACCGCCTTGGGGTCGATAAATCGTTGATTGGAAAAGATCGATCAAAGATCAATTGATGACGCAGTAGTTTTTTTGTTTTTTTTGTGATGTCACAAAATGGGCGGGGCTTATTTTGTAAGGATGATTTTGATTGGTTGTGACGTCATAAATGGGCGGGCCTTAATTTTGTGAGTGTTTTGATTGGTTGGAGGAGGGAATTCGGGTTTTTCCCGTGACGTCGGGAGTTTCCGGTGTCTGAAAACAGATGGCGTTGATGAGTCAAAGTCTGGGTTGGGGAGGAGGAAAAGTAGGCGACGCGGTGACGGTTGGTTTTCTCGTAATTGGAGTACGTGTTTCCGGTGTCTGAAAACAGATGGCGTTGATGAGTCAGAAATTCTGGGAATTTGGGTGTTTCCGTTGTTTTAAGAGATTGCGTTCATGACTCATTGTTGGGAGGAGGTGTTTTTCTCGGGCGGCCGTTGATGAGTTTCAAATTCCAGGAATTGGGTATGGTCTGAAACATGCCCGAACATGTTTTAGATTGATGGGTCATTCTGGGGAGGAGATGTTTTTCTCTGGCGGCCGTTGATGAATTTGAGTGATGGAGAAACGGCAAAAAGAGAAAAAGGAGATAGAGCGTCTAGAGGTATAGAAAATAAATAGAGTAAAAAGAGTAGGTTTCACGGAGGGGGTGACTGTGCATAGTGTACCAGGGCAGGAAGAAGATAAGAGAGGCACGTGGGCGTTGGATGCTCTGCGCAAAACGATGCGTGCCGAATATAATTCGAAAATACGTCACGGAGACAGTACTATATAAAAAAGAAAAATTGTGTACGTACCACAGAACTGTTGATCGAAGTCTACCGACCGGAGATCATAACTGAGATTGGCACATCTGTTGCGAGAGTGAAGAAAATTGAAAAGGTAAGAGACAAATATTTAGTTTTAATGTTCTACCTAGAACAATGCAAATCGCTGGTCAAAGACCATCATCACCTTCACACAGTGAGAATCGTAAACATAAATACATCTTTCTTTTGAAGCAGACAGCTTGAAAGGGGAGAAAATAAAAACGGTACCTGTGTCATCAACAGTTTAATGCAGAAGAAGATGACGTTTAACAGTGATCGATGGTGGGGGGGGGGTCGGCTCCCGGTCCTCTTCTGCTGGGGGTGGGAGAGGGGGCGTATAGCGTCCCACCTCCTGTTCTTCAAACACATCGGTGACGTCGTCCTCTTCTTCCTGCTCTGACAAAACAGGAGAAATAGGAGAAACAGGAGGCACCAGTTGGCGCTGCCGATTGGCTCTAGCGTCATTTCCGTTACGCATTCTGAAAAACAAAATCTAAGAGTTAAAATATATTCCGTTCCATGTAGATATCGGCTAGAAAGAAAAGTTATCAGATATGTAGCATATATAGGAAAATTGAATTTGAATTTGAAGTTAAAATTTTGGGAGCGTCAGCACTTAGGCTATTTTGCTCCCGTCACATTATACGGGGGCCAGCCCCTTATCATTACAAATAACAACTCTAACGTTGAATAACTAAAAATCTTAAAATGTTTTGACTTATGTTAAAGCTGAGGCTGTAAATGGGCACTCAGCACACAGAAGGACAAAAAACAGGACAACACACACAAAATTATACTGGCCATAGTGCCAGTCGCCAGAGCCTCGTTAGTCTTTAGTCCAGGGTGTACTACGTGGAAGTGAGGTTGACTTTTGGGCGCCTACGTGGAAGGTACCCCCTACACCCCATATATATATATATATATATATATATATATATATATATATATATATATTAGAAAAACAGCATGCTAGACTAAACGATGTTATCAGAAATAAACTGAAAAATAATTACCTGGCTCTATACCGACGGAGATTGGCGTGGAGCCTTTCCCTGTTCCGGGTACGTCGAGCCCGGAAAATAGCGGAGGCACGCTGTTGGGCCTCCTCAATTCTATTTTCTTCCTCCAGGTACAGCTCAATGTACCTCGTAGCCTCTGCGAAATGCGCAGCGCCTTCAGTGTCTGCCTGATCTCGATAATATGCATTTCGCAGAGCCTCCCCGTGATGGATTATGTGTTCCTAAAAATATGTGTGAATTAATATATGAAAGTGATTAATTTGTGCAAAACATAATAAACATATTTTCTGTCTAATTTCAGATGTCGGCACTCCCTCTCGGATTCAATTTGGTGTATGGCGATATTAAGGAGACAACAGCAGATCCGACAGAACGAAGAAACTTATGGAGTAAAACACATGGAAGACAGGTTGAAAAACACATCGGCAATTATGTAAGTTTCTGTGAAGAAAATGGACTGGCGGAAGAGTTATTGGCAAAATTAGAAGAGACATGTAAAGATATCGAGGTATCGGTGGACTGTTTGGTCAAAATATTTATTTACATTGTTGACAAGAAACGAGAGGCGCCAGTGTTCGGCGATTTTATAGAGAATATAAAAAGAGCGCAATATGTACCTTCCCATCTATCTTTAAGAATATGTTTCGAATTGATGGAGGTGTTTAAAGGTGTGAGAAATGAGAAGGGTGAAAATAAGAAGACAGGAGAAACAGGGGAAAATATACATGAACGAATGATGGAGATGTTGGAAAAAAAAGAAAACTGAACGAATAACAAACACATACTAATACACTAACATCTACCAGTAGTGTAACAAAATATGTAAAAATTGAATTGAATTGAATTGAGTTAAAATTTCTGGGTGCGTCGGCACTTAAGGCCATTTCGCACCCTTCTATGTATACGGGGAAATGTCCCCTTATCTAAAATTCTGACTTAATTTTAAAAAAGGGGTGTAGATAGCCCCTTGGGAAAAACTAAAAGTGCAAGGTTGTAAAAAGACCTGCACGAGACAAACACATCACATTAAAAAATCAGAATAAACTAAAAACCTCCTTACAGACGGTGGAAGAGTCCAGCTCTTCGCAAAAAACTAAAAACATGTGATAAAATACTGCTGTCATCACCCAAGAGGGATGACAAACAGCCGGAAAGGTTAAAAGTCTGCCGGAGGTAAGCAAGATCGACACATTCAACGAGAATGTGTCGGATGCTTAAAATAACATTACAGGTACGACACAACGGAGGGTCCAGCCCTTGCAGTAGGTGACCATGCGTGAGACGGCTGTGTCCTATACGCAGGCGGGTAAGAATAACGTCTTCTCGCCGAGAGGGACGAGACCAAGAACGCCAAACACCTATGGTGGGCTTAACAGCGTGAAACTTGTTCCCCGTTTCCACATCCCACTCGGTCTGCCAAGTGTCAAGAAGGCGAGAACGGAACACATTGTGCAGGTCGCTAGCTGGCAAAAGGTGGACGAGAACGTCGCCATCTGCATCAGCAGACTTGGCGGCAGCATCAGCTGCTTCGTTCCCCAGGATGCCCACGTGGCTAGGGACCCAACAGAAGTGTACATCTGTGCTGGCAGATAAGGACACAAGCCGTCTGAATATGCGTTGCGCTACTGGATGCCGGGAATACGGCGAATCCAGAGACTGCAACACGCTGGTCGAATCACAGCACACAAGGACTTTCTTCAGACCATTGACGTCTGCAAAGTCCAGTGCCTTTAGAATGGCGTACAACTCTGCCGTATAGATGGAACAGGCAGGATGTAGCAAGTAACTGGAGCTTTGAGAGTCTAGGACGAAGGCGCAACCAACTGATTCGAATGTCTTGGACCCATCCGTGTAAAACACATTAAAATTGGGGTGCTTCGCACGAAGTTCTAAAAACCGTTGCTGGTATACAACCATTGGTGTCTCTGACTTTGGAAAAGCAGTCAGAGAAAAATCGATAGAAGGTGCAGGAAACTCCCAGGTAGGGAGAGGCGAAATGAGTGGAGAGACGCCAGGAACATCACTGTCAACACCAAGTGCTGACAGGATCTCGTCTGCACGAACACCAAATGGTCTAGTGACAGTAGGGTGGAGCCGATACCTTGCCAGCCTACCCTCGTCTGAGATGGTGTGGAATGAAGGATGTGAAGGCATCGAGCGAAGATGGAGGAAGTAGTTAACTACCAGCTGCTGTCTTCGCAGAGACAGCGACGGCTCAGATGCGTCTACATACAAACTGGCGACTGGACTGGTCCGAAAGGCACCAGTGCACACACGTATACCAGCATGGTGGACAGTGTCTAGGATGCGAAGTCTAGATGGGCGAGCAGAAGAATACACAACATATCCATAATCTAGCTTCGACCTGATGAGTGCACGGTATAGGCGAAGCAATACCGTCCTATCAGCACCCCAAGAAGTATGAGATAAAACGCGTAAAAGGTTGAGAACTCGAAGACAAGAGAACTTTAACTGGCGAAGGTGAGGTAGCCATGTTAATTTCATATCGAAAATGAGGCCCAGGAAGCGGACCTCATTCACGAAGCACAGGAGAGACTTCCCCATGTACAAGTCAGGATCTAAATGACATGTACGCTGACGACAAAGGTGAACACACACGGATTTCTCGGATGAGAAGGTGAAACCTGTTTGGGAGGACCACTCAACCAAACGGTTTATCGTCAGTTGGAGTTGACGAGAAGCTGACGCGAGATTCCGCGAGTGACAAAAGATCGTGAGGTCGTCGACATAGAGCAGGCCATGTACAGGGGAAAGAATGTTTGCCATAACACTGTTTACTGCTATGGCAAACAGAGTCACACTAAGTACGCTGCCCTGCGGGACACCGTTCTCTTGTTCGTGAAGATCCGAAAAGGAGTTCCCAACACGTACGCGGAAAAAGCGAACTGATAAAAAATTTTCAATAAAGTACGCCATATGGCCACGCACGCCCCAAGAATGAAGCTGCTTTAGGATGCCAAAACGCCACGTTGTGTCATATGCCTTTTGGAGGTCAAAGAAAACTGCAACTAAATGTTCCTTGTTGAGGAATGCATCCTGAATATGTGTTTCCAGCTGAACCAGATGGTCCAGTGTGGAACGGTTAGAGCGAAAACCACATTGAAAATTACTTATCAATGAGTTTTCCTCCAAAAACCAGGTGAGACGCTTGTTGATCATGCGTTCCATCAACTTGCACACACAGCTAGTTAAGGCAATAGGCCTATAACTCGAGGCTGCGGTGCGTTGTTTACCTGGTTTCAGGATGGGAACAATAATAGCTTCTTTCCAGGAAGTGGGGAAAGAGTCCTCCAACCAAAGCCTGTTGAATACTGCCAAAAGGAAATGTTTGGCTCCAATGGTCAGATGACGAAGCATCTCATAGTGGATCTTGTCCACTCCAGGAGCTGTATTCTTAGAATCTCGAAGCGCCTGATCGAACTCCCGTTCAGTGAATGGAGAGTTGTATGGCTCTGTGTTATGACTTCGAAAAATTAGAGGGCGTCGTTCCTGACGGTCCTTCTCACGGCGGAAACGTGGTTCATAATTTTCAGAGCTAGACGCATCAGAAAACTGCGTGGCCAAGATATTAGCTATGTCTCCGGAATCAGTGTACAACGTCCCATCGTGCTCCAGAGCGCTCAGAGGAGTAGATGCACCCCCCTGGATGCGACGTACTTTGGTCCAAACGGCTTTCGACGAAGCCTGCTTCGTCAGAGAAGACACGTATTGGACCCAGCACGCCTTCTTACTGGCTCGAATAAGCCGACGTGCACGGGCACGCTTAATGCGGAACTGCTCGAGGTTTGCGGCAGTGTGGTTCCTATTGAATCGATCTAGGGCATGATTGCGGTCCTTGATGGCTGCACTGATCTCCGCAGTCCACCAGGGGACTGGGTGTCGCCTCGCAGGTCCACTGGGATGTGGAATGGCGGTGCGTGCAGCATCATGCACTCTTGACACAAATATATCTAAAGCGTCGATGGCTGGCAAAGTCGACGCTAGATCGACTTCAATGTCCACTGCACGCTCGAAGGCACCCCAGTCGGCCCAACTGAGATGCCAGTGAGGGTGTTGTTCACGTGAGTGCTGAAGATGTTCGAAAGTTAGAAGGAGTGGGAAGTGATCACTCCCACAGAGATCAGGGTGAACGCTCCAAGATGTGGTAGGAGCAAGGCTCGGACTGCAGAAGGACAAGTCCAACGCAGAGTGTGTGCCTGAGGAAGGACTGAAATATGTGGGAGTCCCATCATTCAGCAACGTTAAACCTGACGCCTCACGGAATTGATGTATAATTTGACCCCGGGGCTCTGTACGAACGGAGCTCCACAAACGATGGTAGGAATTAAAATCGCACAAAAGAACTACAGGAGACGGAAGTTGCTCGAATATAGAACGGAGGTCCTCAAGAGAGAATCGCTCCTCCCTTGTGATGTAGACACGGATATTGGCTGTGGTAGATGGACCCGCACGGCGACAGCTTGGAGGGGGGTGGTGAGAAAGATTGGTGTTGAGTGGATGTTATCTCGAACACCCATTGCAACACCACCGTGTGCACGACGACCCTCAGGAAGCTTGTCGGTGCGGTAAAGCGTGTATCCGTTTAGAATCACTGATTCATTTGGACGAAAATGTGTCTCTTGGAGACATATGATTGCAGGGTCAAATTCAGATATTAGAATTTGCAGTTCCTCGAGATGTGTACGGAAACCGTTAAGGTTCCATTGGAGACAATAAGCCATAGCTGGAGGTATGGTTGTTACCTTTTAAGGCGTACTTTATTTCTAGGCCCTGTCACCTTGATAAATTCTTCATCCGCGGCTTCGTCCTGTATCATGTCCTCGGGTAAGGACACAGAGGGCGAAGGGGATGAAGAAGGGGGAGTGGGGGCGGGTGCTTTGAGCGCCCGCCGGGCAGCCTTCAGCTGCGCCTTAAGTTTCAGGGTGGTGGCTGCCACCTTGACTGGAGAGCTAGTAGACTTCAGAAAATATTCCCTTGTATGCACCTGCTTGAACTTCCTCTCTGTGGAGCGAGGAGTGGTTGCTGGTTTCCTCGAAGCAGGGCGGGCTACTACGGGAATCGTTGGTGTTTGAGTTGACACGTCGCTGGTTTGTACACCCACACTGCGGCGGGTAAGAGCAGCTGCAGCAACTGTAGCGAATGGCACAGGTAAAGTGGTGCGTATACTTTCCCGGAGACGTTGTTTTGCTTCGCCAGCAGAGATTTTCTCTGTGACGACCAACTCTCTGATTTTCTTCTCTTCTTGGAAAGAGGGGCAGTCACGATGCCAGACTGGGTGCTCGCCTTGGCAATTATTGCATTTGGGACCTGAAGAACAAGGTTCGGTCCCATGATCAGGCAAACTACACTTACCACAAAGGGCGGTAGTGGCCTTGCAGGAAGGCTGAGTGTGCCCAAAGTGCTGGCATTTGAAACATCGCATCGGGTTAGGGATGTATGTTCGGACTTTTAGTCTCAAATATCCAGCCCGTACAATATCTGGGAGAGTGGTCGTTTGGAACGTTAATATAATAGAAGCAGTTGGCACAAGTTCTCCGGATTTTCGCGTCTTTATTCGCTGCACTGCGGTGACATGTTGGTCTGAGAGTGCTTCAAGGATCTCTTCCTCCTCAGCATTTAGCAGATCCCAGTGGCGAATCACACATTTACTACTGTTAAGTTGACGATGGGGTTCAACATTAACAGTGAAATGGCCCAAAGATCGTAACTTTAAAAGGTTGTTGGTCTGGCGATCTGTGCTGGTCTGGATAAGTAGACTCCCGTTTCTCAGCTTCTTTATTTCTGGAACATCGGAACCAGCGGCGTAGTCTAGCTGTTTCTTGATAAGGAATGGTGACAAGTCCTTCAATGTAGCAGCTCCATGTTTCTTCGATGTTGTTCCAGATTCATCGTCGGTCAACAATACTGATAACAAGGTAACGTGGCACGTTACTTGTCTTTTCCACTACTTGGAGCGGGCTCGAAGGCCGCGCTCGTTTTGGGGTTTTCCCCCGTTTGAGTTGTTTTTGTACCCATATACAAATTTATTTTATGGTGGAGGGTCCATAAATTGTCGCCTCGACATGCCCTCTATGCCGAGGAAGGCCTACCCCCAAAAATGGAGGCTACTCGAGGACCAAACCGAAATCCCCGAGGCCACGTTCGCGACTGCACCTACCCCTGCAGCCAACACTGTCCCATCGGCACGTGCAACTCACACCTTGGGATAGGGTTTTTTTTATCGAGGTTGTCTCCTCTAGCAGGACCCTTAGTTATAGGGAGGTCAAAGATATGGAGATGAATGACGTGATGGAATGGTGAAAACGTGAGATATTGATGTGAAGAATGAGTGAAATGATGAGATGAAAATGACCTCCCTACATAAGTTTCTTAGAGGGAGGTCAAAGATATGGAGATGAATGACTTGATGGAATGGTGAAAAAACGTGAGATATGGATATGAAGAATGGGTGAAATGATGAGATGAAATTGACCTCCCTACTAAGCCCCCTCGCCCCGTCAAGGCAGTCCTACATGGAGGGGGCAAAATATGTAAAAATATCTAATAACCTGTAGTACGAGTTGAAATAAAAAAAAAAAGTTTGTATATGTAGAAAACTTGTAATTTTTCTGTAGAAGTTCAATGTGTTAATAAAAGATTTTGTACAGAACAATATTGTTCTTGTATATAAATAGTATTATATTAGAATGCCTAAGACAGGATACAAACCCCAAAAGTTTAATGAAAAAAGTACCACGAATCCTGAAATTAACTATGTTTTGATAAAAGAGGTACCGGATTCGAAACCCTCCAGACATGGTTCGAATCCTGGAATTGCCAATGTTTGCATAAAGAAAACCCGGATTCGAATCCCACTCAGGTATGGTTGCGAATGTCGACGGAGACCCTGGATTCGAATTCCGCAATTAACTAAGGTTCCCTAAAAACATGTTTGATTCTGCTCAGGTATGGTTGCGAAATGTAAAAGGGTACTTACAACATGTAATAAATCTTGGCCATCCATGTTGCTGCCCAGATGAAAAGGAGATGAACTGGAGGGAAGGATGCCTGCAGAAGGAATTCTATCCACTTCCTTATAGAGACACACATCTGCAATTATTTTTTGCAACGTGCGTTAGAAGTCTGCATATGAGATCACGACGTTTTTGTGAGGCACAACAGTTCCTTGATGATTTTCACAGAAGTTCCTTGTTCCGTGTCAGCACATGTTTTTCGAACAAGACTTCCTTATAGAGACGGACATCTGGTATCATTTTTTGCAACGCGGTTTCCTAATTTCTTTATTTTCAATCGTAGACCTCCCCCTTCCGACCACTCTACTGAAAGGTCTCGACGTGCAGATTACGAATATATAATCAGATTCGCTGTACGTCAATTAGGGGAGAAGCTAGAGCGATTTGAAAATTTCGATTTTTGCAACTCGTATGAGTCAGGAAGACATCTGCGTTGAATAACAGAATGTGTCACTGCTAAAAGCCATCTTGTAAAGACGGTTAATTGATTCCGAGAATTTACGTGAGCCTTCATATCAGTCAGGAAAACATCTGCTGAAGACGTTTGACGATTTCTGAGAATTTCACATGAACAGTCATATCCGTCAGGAAAACATCTGGTGAAGACGGATAACTAGCCGCAGTAGAACCGTTAGGAACGGAAATAACTGCTTTGTCATGCTTGCGTATATAAAGAAAGGCGTTCTCTCCACAACACAGTGTTCGTGAAACAGTCATCGTACGATCATGGATGTACAGTTATCCGCTGACGATCTGTTAGCACGTTATCGTGATGGATATTACACAACACATGGACAGTTGCGGGAAGTGTTGACGATCATCTCCCTAGTAGAGGAGTATGACCGTCTACTACAGACCGTGACATCATTCGTACCCGATCTTACCGGAGAAGGATGGAGAGATATTTCCGAAGAGTCGCCAGGCCCGTCATCGACACCCGATCCTGTATCCAGAGTTGCCGAGGAGAAGCAGATTGCCGTCACATCACCAGGAACTTCCAGAAACACCGCATCCGGATCAGACCCGGAACCTTTACCAGGACCGTCATGGAGACCGGATCCCTTACCCTCAGCAGAACCGTCATCCCAAAGTGCTTCTGTATCAGATAGAAGAGGTAAGAAAAGAAAACGTGATACAGTGCCTCGTGAACAAATAGGGAACATAATATTACATAACATGAAGAACGTGAATATCCCAAATTCCGTTCCAAAGGACGTCGTGTGGAATTCAGTTTCTCGCACCCTCCAGAAAATGTCGCTCCTCACACATGGATCCGTGAAGGTGTCGAAAATCTTCTCACTTATGTTAAGAAAGACACCAAGGATGAAGACAAGATACGTTTAACTCTGTCTAACATATCTGACCCCACCGTGAAAGATATTTATGTCGGGTGGCACAGATGTGATCAGTTACACAGTGATATGGTGTGGAACATTATGTATAAAATATTGCAGAGCGCGAAAACATTCACGGCTACAGACCGTTTAATTTTGCGCGCCGACCATGTCGACATACCTGTCGGAGGTGGCGGAGGTAAAAAAACATATTGTTTACCTAATTACATGCTAAGCACGCGAAAAAGAAGTGTCGCCGGTGTGCCGAATAGAAAGAAACCACTCTGTTTAGATGAAGCTTTGATCATAGGAAAATCCCATGCTGATAATGATTTGTTCTATTCACAGTATCGAAGAAATAGAAATCTTCTCAAACCTGTTTTCGAAGTTATGCGCAAAGCAGATGTAGATGATCACAGAAAATGCGTGTGCAGGAAGTGGAATTCCTGTACTGAGAAAATTTCAGCAAGTTCTTACAGAATATAAAATTGTTGTATACAACAATCTTCGTGATGTGAAAGATGTTTTGTTTGAAGGACAGGTTGAAAATGCTTCCAAATATATATACCTTCTCTATGATAACACTCGACAGCATTATGATGTGATAGTAAACCGTCTTGGAGCATTTGCGGCAAAACATGAATGTCGCGGGTGTAACGAACTCATATTTCGAACAGCTCATAACCATCTGTGTAAACAATTATGTTCTATGTGCCGTTCAACTCCACCGTGTGTGCCTGAACAGGGTGTTCGCAGAATATGTCAGACATGTCACAGAATTTTCAAAAATGAGAACTGCTTCACAAATCATGTTTCTACACCATTCCGAAACGGTACAGTCTGTAGTGAAATCCAGCAGTGTCCCCGATGTTTCAGAATTATTCTAACACACAATACATATGAAAAAGTGCATAAATGTAACATGAAATACTGTACTGTATGCAACTGGGTGAAACCTATAAATCATTTCTGCTACATGGCTATACCAAAACCTAAACAGAATTCAAAATTTCTATATATATTTTACGATTTTGAATGTTACACAGATATTCCTCACTCCGCGAAAGAGAAAACTTTTCTTCATGTTCCTAATCTTATTGTGGTGCAGACGGCCTGTCACGCATGTTACAAGAAAGAGGATCTAACGGTTCCATGTTCTGTTTCTGGAATAAGATTTTGATTTTTGATTTTGATTTTAAAATTTTGGGTGCGTCAGCACTAAGGCTATTTTGCACCCGTCACACTATACGGGGTCCAGCCCCTTACCGTTTCACATAACAACTCTAACGTTGCTTAATTAAAATCGTAAAATATTAAAATGTTCTGACTTTCGTTAAAAGCCGAGGCTGCAAAGAACACTCAGCACAAATAAGGACAAAACACCGGACAACACAAACAAAATTATACTGGCCATGGGGCCAGTCGCCAGACCCTTGTTAATCTTCAGTCCAGGGTGTACTAACGTGGAAGTGAGGTTGACATTTGGGTGTACTACGTGGAAGGTCACCCCTTACACCCCTTGTGGAACAAGAGAGTTTATATTGTGGGATAACCCTGTAGACACATTCCTGTCCTACCTGGAATTGCAACATAAGTTTTCCAACATAACCATTTGTGCACACAATGCACGAGGTTACGATTGCACGTTTCTATTACGAAGAATGCTAGAAAGAGAAATGAAACCTCGTGTGATCTTAGACGGTACCAAAATCATCAGTATGTCATACCAAAATCTTCATTTTGTGGACAGTCTCTACTACGTTCAGACAAATCTTGCTGGATTTTCCAAACTTTTTGGTTTGCCTGTTCAGAAAGGCTATTATCCCCATCTGTGGAACACCTACAAGAACAGAAATTACATAGGGCCGATGCCTCCTCCTTCTGCATACGGCTATGAATATATGAAAACAGTTGAAGATCAGCACCGTTTTATGTCTTGGTATGACATTGAATGCAGCAAAAATGTACCTTTCAACAACAAAAAACCAACTACTCCAATACTGCATCAAGGATGTTACCCTGTTGAGACAAGGATGTCTGAAGCTGAGACAGAATTTCCTAGACATATGCAAGATCGACATTTTCAAGGATTGTCTCACAATAGCATCTGCCTGTTCACTAATTTACAGGCAGAAATTTATGCTGGCTAACACTATAGGGATAATACCTAAAGGAGGTTACCATCATGTTGATCAGATGTCCAAGTTTGCATTGAAATGGTTAACCTACGTGGAAGAACAAAATGATGTAATACTTCTTCACGGCGGACGTACTCGTGAAAAATATGTCATAGGAGGGCGTTACAGAGTGGACGGCTATCACGAGGAGACGCAGACGGTGTACGAGGCGCTTGTATGCTACTGTCATGGTTGTCAGCGCTGCATATCAATTAACAGGGGTATGTATCCGAAAGGTGACGAAGATGAAACCGTTCAGGACAGTAACAGTGACAAACATAGTGACATGTTGAACACTGCTATGACGGTTTGGAGTCATAATTCCCTTGTTGATAAAAAGTAAGCCAGCTACAGTAATATTCTGATGGTTGGAGAACTGACCTAACCTATAGAAATTGCTCGTCCATGGTGTGAACGCACACGAAACTCGGAGAAATTCACGAGAGAGGGCAGCTGCTTACGGGGATAAATTGATCTGGAAATTAGGGTTACAAATTTAACCGCTAGAGGTCGCTCTTTGTATTAATCTAAAAAAGGGAGGAAATACTAGTTGAATTAGTAGTAAATATTATTAAATTTTTTGTAGAACTTTCAGTTTATTCATTGGGAACTTAACAGCCATCAAATATTTAGTTTCAAATTTACGTGAATACTTTTAATCTAATTATCACTTGATGAGGGACATTATAACTAACCATAAAGAAACGGTAGTGTTCGGAAACTCGGGAGCGGAAGTGATGGAAAATAGACATCAAAATATCTACGTCTCGAGGGAATATTTTAATATTAGAATTTGAATTTGAATTTAAAATTTTGGGAGCGTCAGCACTTAGGCTATTTTGCTCCCGTCATTTTATACGGGGGCCAGCCCCTTACCATTACAAATAACAACTCTAACGTTGCATAACTAAAAATCTTAAAACGTTCTGACTTCTGTTAAAAGCTGAGGCTGTAAAGGGGCACTCAGCACACATAAGGACAAAAGAACAGGACAATACAAACAAAATTATACTGGCCATGGGGCCAGTCGCCAGAGCCTCGTTAGTCATTAGTCCAGGGTGCACTACGTGGAAGTGAGGTTGACTTTTGGGCGCCTACGTGGAAGGTACCCCTTACACCCCTAATATTAGAATTCCATAGTTGGGATATAAGGAATTGATAATGGTACCTCAACACACGCACCTGTAGTTGTTAGAAACAAGTGGACGTTAAAGTGATTTGCGTGTGAAAGTGCGATGGAGTTTGGTTATGAAGTGTTCGGAGACTGCGTCTGGCGCGGAAAAAATAATGAACGCACCCAGAGCATGGAGGGAAAAGCTGATGGTTGAGGAAAGAACGGCGCGATAGAGTTGTGACGTTTTGCACGGTTTTCGCCGAAAAAGCAGAACCAAAGGAAATTCGTGATCACCCGAATGGGGAGGCAAATGGATTTTTGTTATGATTTGCAGTGAGTAAAAGCTGTGTGGACTGTGAAATGCGAAAGATGAGAGCTCGCCCATGAGGTAAGGTCATTCGTGCTATCAAGTGCAGCGACGGTCGAGACAAAGAAATCGACGTCGGGTGAAAGTACCTTCATGTTATTCGCGACGAGAGAAAATAAAATACACGTCACATACAATTTTTAGTTATTGTACTAACTGTCAAAAGTGTCATTCACAGTACTGGATTGCAATATTCAGCTTAAATCCAGGTGTACATGTGGCTCAGCGGAAGCCGCCATATTGAATAGAGAAAATATATCTTACGTCGACAAAATTTTCTCTTAAGAAAATTAAATCTAAACCGTGCATAATATGTTCCGCAGTTGGTAACTGAAGAAACGTGGCAAGAACAGTATAATTTGATCGTACGATATCGTGACGTCACATATACATTTCTTTGCGTTGCTCGAGCATGAACAATTGGTATTAGCGCTATTGGGTTAGGGTAACGACCAGTGCACGGACAGATCAAATATGAATAGCTACTAGAAAGTACAATTGACTTTGGATATATACTGAAACCTGCTTTGTCATAATATGAGGTCATTTTGGTAATATTTAGTTCGTGCATGTATTATTTAGATTTATTGGTGCACCAGCTGGTTTGTAAGCACACGAAAACTTATTTTGACGTTTAATCTTAACTTCAGTCTAGCTTTTGAAAAAGAGGTACCTCGAGTATTCTAAACATTAAAGTTAACGTCATTGTTGGTAAATCAAGAATTAATAAACATAAATTGTTTATTTGGTACCAAATTATTATCACTCAAACTAATTGCAACATTTGATGTAAATTTGGATTCGTCACTAAATTGAATAAATAATTGAATGTACGAGTGAGTTATAATTCACCGACGTGCTCATGCATGATGTCTTGTTCTCCATCTGTGAATATTTACTAACCATGAAATGGAGAGATGTCCGAGTGTTTGTTTGACATTAGTGATGTTTATCGGGCATGATGCAGGGAAAGAGCGAGTACACTAATAAGGGATTTTCAGTAACTGCTTTGTACATCTGCTTAATACAGGGTGGTTTTCAACAGATTGACTAATTTTTGAATTTCTGATATTTCATCTTAAGTAGGGGTCGACGTGAAACATAGTTGCACTATTTCTTACTAGCAGGGATTGACTTATTTGGACCAATCAATCGTCGCCGGCGCGACCGTACGGTTATTCTATGAAATGAGAGGGAACTGATCGCGAGAAAGTTAGGTTGTTGGAATTTTGGATGTGGTAAGTGGGAGTGACAATTTAGGAGAGATAAGTAACCTCACATAATAGTCAGGTTTGGTTAACCCCGTTAGAGCGGACCGTTAAAGCAGATTATGAGACTTAAATTTGTTGAGTTCTCATAGGTCCTTCTTGCTGGAGAGAGAGTGAATTTTAGGGTGGAATTTGAGGGAACTTTAAATTCTACAAATTCATGGTTCCATTGTTAAAATGGGTACGGAAGGAGATCCGGTGACTTTAGAGTCACTTTTGGCGTTCATGAAACTTAGTGAGCAGAGATCAAGGGATAGTAATGATCAGCTGAAAACTGAGCTTCATACTCTCAATGGGGAATTAAAGGCGGACATTGCTGAAGTTCAGAGGAACACAAAGCAAAGTATTTCGGAACTAGCTCAGTAGTATAGTGAGTTGAAATTTTGCGCTTCACATTATCATAGGGAGTTTATGGATAGAATGGGGATAGTAGTAAGGAAGCATAAAGATCTAAATAATAAACTTAATTCTGAAATACAGGGTGTTCATAAGATTTACGAGCAGATTATGTTTGAGAACATTAAACAACTGAAAGTAGTAGAATTTCATTTAAATGAAAGAACTAATAAAAACATTGAGATAGATAAGGGGGGAAGGAACAACTTGCGGGATGAAATTTCACAAGTCAGTCTGTCTGATCTGTCGTCAGTGAGTTCACATTCTGTGTTTGAACATATTGATAGCTCCCATGACAGTATTTCAGATGGGGAGAGTGCTTGGAAGAGTAATGTTTCTGATAATAAAGCATTTCAATCACAGGGTGTTGGTGATTTGCTCAAATGCAAGCGAACTGACCTCACCAACCATAAACCAATCTTGACAAAGGAGTTGGTTCCTGATGGCGTGATAGACAGGGGTAAGACATTTGGTTTAGTTGCTTCTCAAGTTGTGGTCAATGACTAGGAGTGCGTCCTACCAGTTTCTTTTCCATACAGCGATAAAATATTTGGTAGTTTAGTACAGGGTGTTCCACTTTTGCAAGGTCCTTATCATAAAAATCTCATGAGGTACCCGGAAAGTAAGCTGGTTCCAAGTGGTGAACTTCAGATTAAGGGAACAGTCGGCGAAAAGATGAAGCACATCTCAGAAGCTCTTCAAGGAAGGGATAGTTCAGTCATTGGACAGGTGTCATCTGTAAGCGCTACAGATCGTGACTCTTCTGAGAAGGTAGCACTTGGTACGGAGATACCTGATGTGCATAAACCAGATGGCAAATATTCAGAGCTAATAGCTAAAGGTTCATCGGAAACAAATCTGACGCAAGTCACCATGCCTGAAGTAAATAATAGTTTCGTGAGGGTAGCTTCTATAAAAATGCTCTCGTGCCTCAAGCATTTGCTTTCTTTAGGTGGGCACGAAAAGCAAAGAATGAAGGCTCCACGTAGATCTAATTTTAGAATACCTCCTTCATACAAATATTCTGTATCGTGTTCGAAGATATTCGTACATCCGAGCCATGTTAGGAAAAGAGGTGGTTGGCAAGATTCTCGGGTAACCAGTGGAAGAAAAATAAGCAAGGTCGCGCACCAAGCTTCTACCACTTTAGTCTTTTTGCTCTTATGCTTTGTGCAATTGATGCTGCATAGGACTCATGTTAAACGGAAAAAACATGAGCATCCTGTGGTCGCACCTGGTTGCTCGACTGTGAAACCGAAGAGGTGGAACGAGCAATCAAGTCTGTAATATAACGACCACGTTGAATTGTATAAAGTGTAAATATGAGTGTAAGGTATAATCGGTTGACTTTTCAGTGAAATATTTTTATTGTGCAATTTGGAATCAAAGGTTTTTGTTTAGAATATACTTAAAATCCGGTTTTTCTGAGATATAATATGTGAAGATGTAGTATAGAATAGTTTCCTCTATACAGTTAAACTCGGGTATGGCATATTATTATATCCAGGTCTGTTTAAGTAAAACAAAGAAATATGAGCAAACTACGTAGGCGTCCACTGTCTGGCGATGTCATGAGTCCATGCGAAGTAAAGTTTAAATAAAAAGGCTTGGCTATTTAGGGGGTGTAGTAGTTTCATCTGTTCCCAGTGTCCAAATACGCGAGTAAGGTATTTACGCATTAATGAGGTTGTGTTTGATAGTTCTGTTGGAACTTTTGTAAATATCATGGTAGCGAAAGATGTGTCATGAGTTTACACAACGTCATGATGTCTCGAATCAGTTTAAGGAGAAGTGAGGGTGAAGTAAATGTCAAAAGGGAGAATTTGACCACAATGAGCTTATCCTGACATAAAGTAGCCATCGAGCATCTTGATCTTTTGCCTATGGGAAGTATGAATTCTTCCTTCGGGGGTATCGTTTTTTCCAATTAAAATTGCATGGTGTTGGTAGGGGAGTAGTTTTGATGTACTCGGCAGATAATGACCAGCAACTTTGGAGAAAGCTGAAATAAGATATCACCACCTACTCTGCAGTTAAATACGGATATAAAGAACTGGTGGGAAACTAGCCTCTTGGTCGTTCAAAGTTTCGTAATGTCTCATTCATGCCATAGGGATCATGCATCTAGATTCATGGCTGCAATCTTTCTTTTCAGCATGTAATCTGGGCCTTCATTTACTCATGGTTTTCTTGGGCAGACAGAATGTCCGTAATACACAATAATGTGAACTAGTTGTTCGTGGGCTGTTGAGGAGAATAGAAGACTTATGATTTTGTTTTGTAATTTTGTTAAGATTCTTCAGGGAGTGTACACAGGATAAGTGAATGCAATGGATCACCAAAATGTTAAATTCAGGTTATGTTGAAGATGATCAGGTTAATCCTAACTTGATGAACTCTCACAGGCTTAGAGGTTCTGTGGGAAGTGAGGCAAAATGAGGAACGACTGGTGAGGAGCTAGGTCTTACGACTGACTCTTGTGGGCCAAGTGAGATCTTTCCCGCGGCGGGTTTGGAAATCAAGTAGGAAAGATTACGCGGCGGGCTAGCACAGAGCTAGTTGACCTGTCACCTCACTTCTTGGTTCTTCAATGGTTTCTGAAATCGTTAGACAAACAAGCATTCGGTGTCTCTCACCTTGAAGATGGGACTAATGTGAACTGTGCTGTAAAGAAATATTGTAAATAGTGTACCGAATATGAATGAATGAATGAATTAAAATTTCTGGGTGCGTCGGCACGTAAGGCCATTTCGCACCCTTCTATGTATACGGGGAAATGTCCCCTTACCTAAAATTCTGACTTAAAATTTAAAAAAGGGGTGTAGATTGCCCATTAAGAAAAACTAAAAGTGCAAGGTTGTAAAGAGACCTGCACGAGACAAACACGACACATTAAAAAGTCAGAAAAAACAAATTAAAAACCTCCTTACAGACGGTGGAAGAGTCCAGCTCTTCGCAAAAACTAAAAATATTTGTTAAAATACTACTGTCATCACCCAAGAGCGATGACAAACAGCCAGAAAGGTTAAAAGTCTGCCGGAGGTAAGCAAGATCGACACATTCAACGAGAATGTGTCGAATGCTTGATAAAACATTGCAAACATGACACAACGGAGGATCCAGCCCTTGGAGCAAGTGACCTTGCGTAAGACGGCTGTGTCCTAGACGCATGCGGGTAAGAATAACTTCTTCTCGCCGAGAGGGACGGGACGTGTAACGCCAAGCACCTATGGTGGGCTTAACAGCGTGAAGTTTGTTCCCCATTTCCGCATCCCACTCCGCCTGCCAAGTGTCAAGAAGGCAACAACGAAACACATTCCGCAGGTCGCTAGCTGGCAATAGGTGGACGGGAACGTCGCCATCTGCATCAACTTGCACACACAGCTAGTTAAGGCGATAGGTCTGTAACTCGAGGCTGCGGTTCGTTGTTTACCTGGTTTCAGGATGGGAACAATAATAGCTTCTTTCCAGGAAGTGGGGAAAGAGTCCTCCAACCAAAGCCTGTTGAATACCGTCAAATGGAAATTTCTTGCGCCAATGGGGAAATGACGAAGCATCTCATAGTGGATCATGTCCACTCCAGGAGCTGTATTCTTAGATTTTCGAAGCGCCTGATCGAACTCCCGTTCAGTGAATGGAGAGTTGTATGGCTCGGTGTTACGACTTCGAAAATCTAGACGGCGTCGTTCCTGATGGTCCTTCTCGCGGCGGAAACGTGGTTCATAATTTTCAGAGCTAGATGCATCAGAAAACTGCGTGGCCAAGATATTAGCTATGTCTCCGGAATCTGTGTACAACGTCCCATCGTGCTCTAGAGCACTCAGAGGAGTAGATGCACCCCCTGGATGCGACGTACTTTGGTCCAAACGGATTTCGACGAAGCCTGCTTCGTCAGAGAAGACACGTATTGGACCCAGCACGCCTTCTTACTGGCTCGAATGAGCCGACGGGCACTGACACGTTTAATGCGGAACTGCTCGAGGTTTGCGGCAGTGTGGTTTCTATTGAATCGATCTAGGGCATGATTGCGGTCCTTAATGGCTGCACTGATCTCCGCAGTCCACCATGGGACTGGGCGTCGCCTCGCAGGTCCACTGGGATGTGGAATGGAGGTGCGTGCAGCATCATGCACTCTTGACACAAATATATCTAAAGTGTCGATTGGTGGCAAAGTCGACGCTAGATCGACTTCAAGGTCCACTGCACGCTCGAATGCAACCCAGTCGGACCGACTGAGATGCCAGTGAGGGTGTTGTTCACGTGAGTGCTGAAGGTGTTCGAAAGTTAGAAGGAGTGGGAAGTGATCACTCCCACAGAGATCAGGGTGAACGCTCCCAAGATGTGGTAGGAGCAAGGCTGGGACTGCAGAAGGACAAGTCCAACGCAGAGTATGTGCCTGAGGAAGGACTGAAATATGTGGGAGTCCCATCATTCAGCAACGTTAAACCTGATACCTCACGGAATTGATCTACAATTTGACCCCGGGGCTCTGTACGAACGGAGCCCCACAAACGATGGTAGGAATTAAAATCGCCCAAAAGAACTACAGGAGACGGAAGTTGTTCGAATATACAAAGGAGGTCCTCAAGAGAGAATCGCTCCTCTCTTGTGATGTAGATACAGCACACAGATATTGGCTGTGGTAGATGGACCCGCACGGCGACAGTTTGGAGGGGGGTGGTGAGCAAGATTGGTGTGGATGGTATCTCGAACACCGATTGCAACACCACCGTGTGCACGACGACCCTCAGGAAGCTTGTCGGTGCGGTAAAGCGTGAATCCGTTCAGAATCACTGATTCATTTGGACGAAAATGTGTCTCTTGGAGACATATGATGGCAGGGTCAAATTCAGACATTAGAATTTGCAGTTCCTCGAGATGCGTTCGGAAACAGTTAAGGTTCCATTGGAGACAATAAGCCATAGCTGGAGGTAGTATAGTTACCTTTTGAGGCGTACTCTATTTCTAGGCCCTGTCACCTTGATAAATTCCTCATCCGCGGCTTCGTCCTGTATCATGTCCTCGGGTAAGGACACAGAGGGCGAAGGGGATGAAGAAGGGGTAGAGGGGGCGGGTGCTTTTAGCGCCCGCCGGGCAGCTTTCAGCTGCGCCTTAAGTTTCAGGGTGGTGGCTGTCACCCTGACTGGAGAGCTACTGGACTTCAGAAAGTATTCTTTGGAATGCACCTGCTTGAACTTTTTCTCTGTGGAGCGAGGTGTGGTTGCTGGTTTCCTCGAAGCAGGACGAGCTACTAGGGGAAGCGTTGTTATTTGGGTTGACACGTCGCTGGTTTGTACACCTACACTGCGACGGGTAAGAGCAGCTGCAGCAACTGTAGCGAAGGGAGACGTTGTTTTGCTTCACCAGCAGAGATTTTCTCTGTGACGACCAACTCTCTTATTTTCTTCTCTTGTTGGAAAGAGGGGCAGTCGCGATGCCAGACTGGGTGCTCGCCTTGGCAGTTAATGCATTTGGGACCTGAAGAACAAGGTTCGGTCCCATGATCAGGCAGACTACACTTACCACAAAGGGCGGTAGTGGCTTTGCAGGAAGGCTGAGTGTGCCCAAAGTGCTGACATTTGAAACACCGCATCGGGTTAGGGATGTATGGCCGGACTTTGACTCTCAAATATCCAGTCCGTACAATATCTGGGAGAGTGGTCGTTTGGAAGGTCAAAATAATGGAAGCAGTTGGAACAAGTTCTCCGGACTTTCGTGTCTTGATTCGCTGCACTGCGGTGACATGTTGGTCTGAAAGTGCTTGAAGAATCTCTTCCTCCTCAGCATTTAGCAGATCCCAGTGGCGAATCACACCTTTACTACTGTTAATTGACGATGTGGTTCAACATTAACAGGGAAGTCGCCCAAAGATCTTAGCTTTAGAAGATTGTTGGTCTGGCGATCTCTGCTGGTCTGGATAAGTAGACTCCCGTTTCATAGCTTTTTTATTTCTGGTACGTCTGAACCAGCGGCATAGTCTAGCTGTTTCTTGATCAGAAACGGTGACAAGTCCTTTAATGTAGCAGCTCCATGTTTGTTTGTTGTTGCAGATTCATCGGTACTCTCGGTCTTCTGCACAATACTAATCACAAGATAACGTGGCACGTTACTTGTCTTTTCCGATAATTGAAGCGGGCTCGAAGGCCGCGCTCGTTTTGGGGGTTTCCCCCCGTTTGAGTTGTTTTTTGTACCCATATACAAAAATGATTTTAAGTGGAGGGTCCATAAATTGTCGCCTCGACATGCCCTCTATGCCGAGGAAGGCCTACCCCCAAAAATGGAGGCTACTCGAGGACCAAACCGAAATCCCCGAGGCCACGTTCGCGACTGCACCTACCCCTGCAGCCAACACTGTCGCATCGGCACGTGCAACTCACACCTTGGGATAGGGTTTTTTTATCGAGGTTGTCTCCTCTAGCAGGACCCTTAGTTATAGGGAGGTCAAAGATGTGGAGATGAATGACGTGATGGAATGGTGAAAACGTGAGATATGGATGTGAAGAATGAGTGAAATGATGAGATGGAAATGACCTCCCTAAATTAGTTTCTTAGAGGGAGGTCAAAGATATGGAGATGAATGACGTGATGGAATGGTGAAAAACGTGAGATATGGATATGAAGAATGGGTGAAATGATGAAATGAAATTGGCCTCCCTACTAAGCCCCCTCGCCCCGTCAAGGCAGTCCTACATGGAGGGGGGAGTAAAGATGAATTGTTTTTGCCAACTAGGGCTGATTATTATTATTAAAGAAGTACATGACGTTTCTTCCCTTGTGGTCAAGCATACTGATTGAAACGGAAAAATTTAAATCCTCCAAGATTCAGTAATGCTATTGTAGAATCGTGGTTTAATAGTGTCAAGAGTATTTTATTGCCAGGGGGGACACATTTGAAAGCTGGCCGTTTTCTGCTCCGTTTAAGGAAACAGTTACAATCAATAATCAAAGAAGTACCTTTGTCCATCCCATTAGAATTTATTCGTAAAAGGAAACGATTATGTGAATTGCGATGAACTTGCCACGGAAATTTGGAACCGAAAATCCATGAAAAGAAAAGGCTACTTCAATGTGGCGCTTCTAAACGAAATGTCAGTCTCGGATGTAGAAAGTACAAGGAAGAGGGGCACTGATAAGTCACTTGAGGCAAGTTACCTCTCGGTAGCAAATAACAGCACTTTCAATTAATATTGGTAGTGGTCCTGTTGAACTGTGTAGCAATTTTGCAGCTGTTGATTTGTTGGAGTACAGTTTCCGTAATTCCATTAACTGCAACGCAACCGATGGAGAAATAAACGACAGTACATCACCCCCCCCCCTTCCCCGCTGGGTGACAAAACAAAACATAATGTCTCCGTCATTGAGTGTGATAATGTGATTATTATAGATTCAGATAGTGACGAAAGTGTTGAAGCTTGTAATGCAGTTTGTGCTGAAATAGCCAATAGCGAAAAGCCTTGCAGCAAGAGTGACTAATTGAATAAACCCCGCCATGTTGTCGTGAGAAAATCTATTTGCCTCGGTTAAAAAATGCGCTTTTCAGCTGTCCACAGTACGTACTACACGAACATAGGGTTTCAGACGGATTTTGTTGTTGCTATTGTTGGGGGCGAAAAAGTATATAGTTAAGACTCACGTACTTTCGACGTGGCCTTTGGCCACATCTTGTACGCTTCCGCCATGTTGTGGGAGTAATCATGTTATAGATAGGGTAAAATGTCTGCATGTTTTATTGGATGAAGCTAAACAAGGGTATAAGTTCGGGGTGAAAATAAACTTTCTTTAAGTTCCTTAGCAACGTTCGTTTCCATGGACAACAACAAGCATCGCAAACTCTCTAAATAATTGTTTGATATTATACCTCTAAACATTTAATTAAAACAACTACAATGTAAATATTTTCGCATTGAGTTTACTAATATAAGTACCTTTACGTAATTGTATCTGGGGTGAAACTCCTTATGTAGTAGATGTCACCCTTGTTTGAAGCACCTTTTCTAACCAGGAGTTGATTCATCTGTTGTTGATCTGTGAGAAATATAATGTATCTCGACAATTAAGAATTAAAGGAAACAATGTGTGCTGCAAAAAAATGTCCGTGGAAACGGTTGCCAGGGACGTGAAAAAAGGGCATTTTCACTCTTAAGGAAGCGCAATGTGAGCGATTTCTTAATTTTCTCGGCCTTTTGGGACGATTTCACGGGGGGTCGTAATTGGGCATTCTTCGCCTCCGGGGCTTCCTTCATGGAGAACATTTATGTCACTGAGTCAGTCAGTCAGTGGTGGGATTGGGGCTTTATATATATTGGACTCGCGCACTTTCGGCGTGGCCATTGGCCACGTCTTGTACGCTCGCATGCTTGACCTTCGGCCACGTTGTGGGTGCAATCATGTTATAGATGGGGTTCCTCAATGATCTTAATGGTTTTGAAGATACGTGCATGTTATGAAGGGAAACAAGTGTATAAGTTCGCTTTTGTGTGTATGTGCTCTAATATTTTACAAATTTTTAACACATATTATTGTCTAGTTTCATAATAATAAACTGGGTACATATGGTCCGTTTCAAAATATTTAGATATTTCATATAAACGAATTAAATAGCGACTGTCTCGTGCGCTCGCCGACGTGGTTCGCTTATTTGAAAAGTTTTGAACATAACGTTATGTGTGTTCGGCCTCTTGTTTGCTTTCTTAATAATAAGCTGGGTAAGTAAAAACCATTTCAAGTTAGTTAGTTGGATGTTTTCTGTAAACGGATTCAACAGGGACACTAAATTGGAAAAGCAATATTTACGTATTGTGTCATTTTCACAAGTTAAAACGTAATTGAAAAATAATTGTTTTCCGTCATTCCCCTCGAATTCCACCGCTCCTCTGTAATAAATTATGACGCTCATATTTTGAAATTCGAAGAGTCTAGCATAATTCACTTAGTAGTTTCTGGGGTGAAAATAAAGTTCCCTAGCAACGTCTTTTGCCATGGTCAACAACAAGCAAGTTAAGCTCTGAAGAATTGTTCGTATTTATACCTCCAAACATTTAGTTAAAGCAAACACGATGTAGATATTATCGCATTGAGTATACCAGTAGTGTAAAATACTATAGGATGAGGACACACATAGCGTACAAATGAAGAGGTCATTTGATTAAACAGCCCGATTTGGCTACACTTAAAACTATGTCAAGATGCCCATATGCCCCAATTGCTCAGGTGTGCTATGCTCTCAAAATCCCAAGAACCCTGAATCCTAGTGTATAAATGAAGAACCCTCAACAGATAGATTTGCCTACACTTAAAATTATGTCAAGTACCCATATGATCTTATTGTTTATAGCGTGCCACTCTGTCAAAATCCCAAGAATCCTGAATTCTAGTGTACAAATGAAGAAGCCTCAACAGATTGATTCGGCCATGTGTACAAAGGCTACATCTGTGAGATTGTTGTCCCATAAGCTTGTCAAAAATATGCCCCTCTTGATATTATTATAGCTACACTTAAAACTAAGCCAAAAATGCTCATATCCTCATGCTCTAACAACTTACAGATCAATACAATATAGGATTACCTTGGACAAGGGCAGGCTGCAAATTGAAGTTTCATGTTCTTTCTAATCTTTGATCAGATTCATGCCCCGGCCAGTAATTACTTAGCTCAGAAAATGCATTAATCTGTTAGACAATTTCAATCCGGAAAATTCATGCATTTCTGAGCTAAGTAATTGCTCTCCCCGGGCAATAAATTATGCACGCCTGGGGGCTTTTATATGCTAGCACGCATACATACACGCTACACAGCTAAAAGGGGGCATTAATGATATTTCTGTGTAATTCACTGAAAGGGCATAAAACTTCCATTAATATTTCTGTGTAATAGAGAGAAATTCTTAGTAAAAGAACATTACCCTCTTGCATGACAGCATGTATGCCTGAGTACAATTCTAAAAAGCTTGTCTCTGATAATATATACACAAGTAAGATATTGAGAATATTCATTGCACAGTTCAAAGTCCAACTTTGACTGTATTTAGCTGATATACAGCTCAGAGCTCCTGGGTCCTATAGTCAGTAGAGTGTGGGCATAGTCCCATAGATTATATGCCTTGTAATCAAGAGGCTCCCGGGTTTGATGCCTCTCTATGGAGAAGTGCTAGTCTTGCTGCCTTGTAATCAAGAGGCTCCGGGTTTGATACCTGGTAAAGAATATATAGGCCTCCCTGATGGCAAAGTGTTGGTATTATTGCCTTGTAATCAAAGGCTCCGGGTTTGAAACCTGGTAAAATGTGTGAGATTGAAATACATGTGGCAGAATAATATCCCCACACGTGAGATTTTGAGAATATTCACTGCTAGCTGATATACAGCTGAGGTTTGATACCTGGTAAAGTGTGTTATACAACAGCATAATAGAGCAAAACTATTTTATATTGGGGATCACCAGAGCCAAGTTACTGCTGTTGTCTGGGTATAAAAGCACCAGCTCAACTACTAACTGCTGTTATAATTGTTTTGGCATTCTATCCATAGTTCTGTTTTCTTGGAGCAAGAAATTTTATATAAACAAACAATAAAAATGCCAAACTTGAAATATTGCAATCAGTGTAATAAAAATATATCTAGTTCTAATTGGGCTAGGCACCAGCATAATTGTGATCCTAAGAAATGCAGAAAGCCTACAAAAATATGCCCAAGATGCCATAAAATATTAAGCAAGGCATATTACAAAAGGCATAAGTGTACTTGTTATGCACAGTCATCAACATTGCTCTCACAGCCATCTACATCTGGTCTGAAAAGGAAGCTTGAAACACCTGTTAATGCTAGACCGGCAAAGCAGCCACGCTATGCACCACCTATCCATAGCAGTTTTGCTGGCCAACTTAGGGATCACTGTTTTGTATCAGAGCCAAGATGTGACATTAAGAATTTTTTGAACAGTATAAATCCTGATGTGCAGGCAATTCTAAATGCACAAAATGGCTCTTATAAGCTGTCCCTCAAATTGTTTACACAATACAAAGAAATCAAATGGCACAAAATTTACACAGCCCCACATAACAGAAACTGTAGCTGTATATTCAAATGCAAATTGAGACAAAATAATAAGCAGTTTGATAGATCAATTGAATATTAAACACTCTGAATTTGCAGCAAGAGTCAGGATGGAGCCTATGCGTATCTCCACACAAGTTATATATTAATATTTCTGAATTCAGCCCACTACAAGGTTCTACATATCTGCTATTACCTGCCAATATTAAAAACAAAAAAGCCGTGGTTAACATAAAAAATAATGATGATAAATGTTTTCTGTGATGTATTTTAGCTGCTTTGTATCCAGTTTTAAGGCATCCTGAGAAAATAACTTATTATAAACAATATGAACACAATTTTGATGATGCTATGGAGGGCTTAGAATATCCAATGTCTGTTCAGAATATTGATAAATTTGAAAAAAAGGCCAGGGATATCAATGGTAAACAATTATCTATTAATGTTTTTATTTGTTCTACTGGCCGTGGCAATTGCTTGATAGCACCTCCCAGAATCAGTACACTTGATGATGATTCTGCTGTTCCGATTGATCTGCTCTTAATTGAAGGGGATGACACATATCATTACACTCTGATACACAGTCTTGAAGCTTTAGTCAGTAAACAACTAGACAAATCTAACACAATATTCAAGTTGTGTAGAAGATGTTTGACTGTATTTGATGGTAGAAAAATAATAAATGGGGTTCGGGAAGTGAATGCAGAAATTGCTAAAAACAAGTTAGTTGAACATTTAAAATACTGTGGCAATCATAAACCTGTTCATATGGTGATGCCTAATCCAAATGAAAATGCCAAATTCAAAAAATTTGAAGCCTTGTTGGAACACCCAGCATATATAGTCTGTGATTTTGAATCAAACCTCAAACCCCTTGCATTCTGCAACCCAGATCCTGATGAATCTTCAATTACATCATACCAGCTACATGAACCTTCTAGTTTTTATTATGTGATTGTACAGGATGGTGTGGTTAGTAAAGAATATTTATACATGGGAGCAGATGCCATCAAAGAATTTGCACATAGAATAGAAAATGAATGCCATTATATAGCATCTAATATCTTATTAAAATCAAAACCCATGTTGCCTTTAACAGAGGATCAGATTGAAGATTTCAACAATGCAGAAAAATGCCCGGTATGTGATTCTGAATTTTCAGATATAAATATCAAGGTGAAACACCATTCTCATACAGATGGTAAATTCAAAATGGCCCTGTGTAATAGCTGTAATATTAAGATCCAGAGACCAAAATTTGTCCCAATATTTTGCCATGGTGCATCCAATTATGATTTTCATCATTTGATCAGGTAATAGGGGTTTGAGAAGCAGAATTTAAATATTTTAGCAGAAAATAATGAGAAATATATTGCTATTAGCAAGATAATTAAAGTTAATGGTGTTCCCATTCACTTAAGATTTCTTGATTCCTACAGAATTCTGTCGGCTAGCCTTGCCACACTGGTCAGTCAATTATCTGATGATCAATTCAAAATCACATGTGCTTTGTTTCCAAATCAGGACCTGAAATTAATTAGGCGGAAGGGTGTATACCCTTATGATTATGTTACAGGTTTTTCTAAATTTGATGAGTGTTCTCTGCCACCACAACAAGAGTTCTACAGCAAACTCAGAGCATCTGGAATCACTGATGAAGATTATCACCATGCCCAGTTGATGTGGAACAATTTAAAATGCCAGACATTTGGTGATTATCACAAGGCATATTTAAAACTTGATGTGACCCTCTTAGCTGATATACTTCAGGCATTTAGAAAATCTTCCATGGAAAAATATAAGCTGGATCCAATGTATTTCTACAGTGCTCCAGCCCTAGCATGGTCTGCAATGTTTTTGAACACTAAAATGCAGTTGGATCTGATCCAAGATCAAGATATGTATCTGTTTATGGAGCAATGTATAAGAGGAGGCATGGTGCAATGTTCTCAGAGATATGCCAGAGCAAATAACAAGTATATTCTCAATTATGATCCAGCACTGCCATCAAATTATATACAGTATGTAGATGCCAACAGCCTCTATGGTTATGCTATGATGGATAAACTGCCATATGCAGGGCTTGAGTGGGTTGAAGATTTCAATATTGAAGATCTTCAGGATTTTGATGACAGTAACTATGGCCTGTTCTTAGAGGTTGATCTGACAATTCCTGATAATTTACACTGATCTGCCCCCAATTCCTGAGGTTAAGTGTTCACCTGGCTCTAAACAGAAGAAGCTCATGATGACTCGAGCCAAAACAGGATTATGTCATATATTACAAAAACCTCCAGTTCCTAATGAATCATGGTGTTCAAGTGACCACAGTTGGCAAAGTTTTGAGGTTCAGGCACTCAAGATGGTTGAAGCCATATATTGATACAAACACAGAGCTTCGAACATCTGCAATAAGCCAATTTGATAAAACTTTGTTTAAATTGATGGTAAATTTAGTGTATGGCAAAACCATAGAAAATGTCAGAAAACATACTGATGTTAAATTAATTACCGACCCCAGCATGAGCAAAAAATTCCCCCTCCATGTAGGACTGCCTTGACGGGGCGAGGGGGCTTAGTAGGGAGGTCAATTTCATCTCATCATTTCACCCATTCTTCATATCCATATCTCACGTTTTTCACCATTCCATCACGTCATTCATCTCCATATCTTTGACCTCCCTCTAAGAAACTAAGGTAGGGAGGTCATTTTCATCTCATCATTTCACTCATTCTTCCCATCCATATCTCACGTTTTAACCATTTCATCACGTCATTCATCTCCATATCTTTGACCTCCCTATAACTAAGGGTCCTGCTAGAGGAGACAACCTCGATAAAAAACCCCTATCCCAAGGTGTGAGTTGCACGTGCCGATGGGACAGTGTTGGCTGCAGGGGTAGGTGCAGTCGCGAACGTGGCCTCGGGGATTTCGGTTTGGTCCTCGAGTAGCCTCCATTTTTGGGGGTAGGCCTTCCTCGGCATAGAGGGCATGTCGAGGCGACAATTTATGGACCCTCCACCATAAAATAATTTTGTATATGGGTACAAAAAACAACTCAAACGGGGGGAAACCCCCAAAAAGAGCGCGGCCTTCGAGCCCGCTCCAATTTGTGGAAAAGACAAGTAACGTGCCACGTTACCTTGTTATCAGTATTGTTGAGAAGACCGATAGTAACGATGTTTCTACAACACCAAAGAAACACGGAGCTGCTACATTGAAGGACTTGTCACCATTCCTTATCAAGAAACAGCTAGACTACGCCGCTGGTTCCGATGTTCCAGAAATAAAGAAGCTGAGAAACGGGAGTCTACTGATCCAGACCAGCACAGATCGCCAGACCAACAACCTTTTAAAGTTACGATCTTTGGGCCATTTCACTGTTAATATTGAACCCCATCGTCAACTTAACAGTAGTAAAGGTGTAATTCGCCACTGGGATCTGCTAAATGCTGAGGAGGAAGAGATTCTTGAAGCACTCTCAGACCAACATGTCACCGCAGTGCAGCGAATAAAGACGCGAAAATCCGGAGAACTTGTGCCAACTGCTTCTATTATATTAACGTTCCAAACGACCACTCTCCCAGATATTGTACGGGCTGGATATTTGAGACTAAAAGTCCGACCTTACATCCCTAACCCGATGCGATGTTTCAAATGCCAGCACTTTGGGCACACTCAGCCTTCCTGCAAGGCCACTACCGCCCTTTGTGGTAAGTGTAGTCTGCCTGATCATGGGACCGAACCTTGTTCTTCTGGTCCCAAATGCATTAATTGCCAAGGCGAGCACCCAGTCTGGCATCGTGACTGCCCCTCCTTCCAACAAGAGAAGAAAATCAGAGAGTTGGTCGTCACAGAGAAAATCTCTGCTGGCGAAGCAAAACAACGTCTCCGGGAAAGTATACGCACCACTTTACCTGTGCCATTCGCTACAGTTGCTGCAGCTGCTCTTACCCGCCGCAGTGTGGGTGTACAAACCAGCGACGTGTCAACTCAAACACCAACGATTCCCGTAGTAGCCCGCCCTGCTTCGAGGAAACCAGCAACCACTCCTCGCTCCACAGAGAGGAAGTTCAAGCAGGTGCATACAAGGGAATATTTTCTGAAGTCTACTAGCTCTCCAGTCAGGGTGGCAGCCACCACCCTGAAACTTAAGGCGCAGCTGAAGGCTGCCCGGCGGGCGCTCAAAGCACCCGCCCCCACTCCCCCTTCTTCATCCCCTTCGCCCTCTGTGTCCTTACCCGAGGACATGATACAGGACGAAGCCGCGGATGAAGAATTTATCAAGGTGACAGGGCCTAGAACTAAAGTACGCCTTAAAAGGTAACACCCATACCTCCAGCTATGGCTTATTGTCTCCAATGGAACCTTAACGGTTTCCGTACACATCTCGAGGAACTGCAAATTCTAATATCTGAATTTGACCCAGCCATCATATGTCTCCAAGAGACACATTTTCGTCCAAATGAATCAGTGATTCTAAACGGATACACGCTTTACCGCACCGACAAGCTTCCTGAGGGTCGTCGTGCACACGGTGGTGTTGCAATCGGTGTTCGAGATACCATCCACTCAACACCAATCTTTCTCACCACCCCCCTCCAAGCTGTCGCCGTGCGGGTCCAGCTACCACAGCCAATATCTGTGTGCTGTATCTACATCACAAGGGAGGAGCGATTCTCTCTTGAGGACCTCCTTTCTATATTCGAGCAACTTCCGTCTCCTGTAGTTCTTTTGGGCGATTTTAATTCCTACCATCGTTTGTGGGGCTCCGTTCGTACAGAGCCCCGGGGTCAAATTATAGATCAATTCCGTGAGGCATCAGGTTTAACGTTGCTGAATGATGGGACTCCCACATATTTCAGTCCTTCCTCAGGCACACACTCTGCGTTGGACTTGTCCTTCTGCAGTCCCAGCCTTGCTCCTACCACATCTTGGAGCGT
This sequence comes from Lepisma saccharinum, assembly GCF_977018435.1. Lineage (NCBI taxonomy): Eukaryota > Metazoa > Arthropoda > Insecta > Zygentoma > Lepismatidae > Lepisma > Lepisma saccharinum. The sequence goes on from NW_028142891.1 coordinate 5,531,262, forward strand.
TCACCCTGATCTCTGTGGGAGTGATCACTTCCCACTGCTTCTAACTTTCGAACATCTTCAGCACTCACGTGAACAACACCCTCACTGGCATCTCAGTCGGGCCGACTGGGGTGCCTTCGAGCGTGCAGTGGACATTGAAGTCGATCTAGCGTCGACTTTGCCAGCCATCGACGCCTTAGATATATTTGTGTCAAGAGTGCATGATGCTGCACGCACCTCCATTCCACATCCCAGTGGACCTGCGAGGCGACGCCCAGTCCCCTGGTGGACTGCGGAGATCAGTGCAGCCATCAAGGACCGCAATCATGCCCTAGATCGATTCAATAGGAACCACACTGCCGAAAACCTCGAGCAGTTCCGCATTAAGCGTGCCCGTGCCCGTCGGCTTATTCGAGCCAGTAAGAAGGCGTGCTGGGTCCAATACGTGTCTTCTCTGACGAAGCAGGCTTCGTCGAAAGCCGTTTGGACCAAAGTACGTCGCATCCAGGGGGGTGCATCTACTCCTCTGAGCGCTCTGGAGCACGATGGGACGTTGTACACTGATTCCGGAGACATAGCTAATATCTTGGCCACGCAGTTTTCTGATGCGTCTAGCTCTGAAAATTATGAACCACGTTTCCGCCGTGAGAAGGACCGTCAGGAACGACGCCCTCTAATTTTTCGAAGTCATAACACCGAGCCATACAACTCTTCATTCACTGAACGGGAGTTCGATCAGGCGCTTCGAGATTCTAAGAATACAGCTCCTGGAGTGGACAAGATCCACTATGAGATGCTTCGTCATCTGCCCATTGGAGCCAAACATTTCCTTTTGGAGGTATTCAACAGGCTTTGGTTGGAGGACTCTTTCCCCACTTCCTGGAAAGAAGCTATTATTGTTCCCATCCTGAAACCAGGTAAACAACGCACCGCAGCCTCGAGTTACAGGCCTATTGCCTTAACTAGCTGTGTGTGCAAGTTGATGGAACGCATGATCAACAAGCGTCTCACCTGGTTTTTGGAGGAAAACTGCATGATAAGTAATTTTCAATGTGGTTTTCGCTCCAACCGTTCCACACTGGACCATCTGGTTCAGCTGGAAACACAGATTCAGGATGCATTCCTGAACAAGGAACATTTAGTTGCAGTTTTCTTTGACCTCCAAAAGGCATATGACACAACGTGGCGCTTTGGCATCATAAAACAGCTCCATTCTTGGGGCGTGCGTGGCCATATGGCGTACTTTATTGAAAATTTTTTATCAGATCGCTTTTTCCGCGTACGTGTTGGGAACTCCTTTTCGGATCTTCACGAACAAGAGAACGGTGTCCCGCAGGGCAGCGTACTTAGTGTGACTCTGTTTGCCATAGCAGTAAACAGTGTTATGGCAAACATTCTTTCCCCTGTACATGGCCTCCTCTATGTCGACGACCTCACGATCTTTTGTCGCTCACGGAATCTCGCGTCAGCTTCTCGTCAACTCCAACTGACGATAAACCGTTTGGTTGAGTGGTCCTCCCAAACAGGTTTCACCTTCTCATCCGAGAAATCCGTGTGTGTTCACTTTTGTCGTCAGCGTACATGTCATTTAGATCCTGACCTGTACATGGGGAAGTCTCCCCTGTGCTTCGTGAATGAGGTCCGCTTCCTGGGCCTCATTTTCGATAAGAAATTAACATGGCTCCCTCACCTTCGCCAGTTAAAATTCTCTTGTCTTCGAGTTCTCAACCTTTTACGCGTTTTATCTCATACTTCTTGGGGTGCTGATAGGACGGTATTGCTTCGCCTATACCGTGCACTCATCAGGTCGAAGCTAGATTATGGATGTGTTGTGTATTCTTCTGCTCGCCCATCTAGACTTCGCATCCTAGACACTGTCCACCATGCTGGTATACGTGTGTGCACTGGTGCCTTTCGGACCAGTCCAGTCGCAAGTTTGTATGTAGAGGCATCTGAGCCGTCGCTGTCTCTGCGAAGACAGCGGCTGGTAGTTAACTACTTCCTCCATCTTCGCTCGATGCCTTCACATCCTTCATTCCACACCATCTCAGACGAGGGTAGGCTGGCAAGGTATCGGCTCCACCCTAGTGTCACTAGACCATTTGGTGTTCGTGCAGACGAGATCCTGTCAGCACTTGGTGTTGACAGTGATCTTCCTGGCGTCTCTCCACTCATTTCGCCTCTCCCTACCTGGGAGTTTCCTGCACCTTCTATCGATTTTTCTCTGACTGCTCTTCCAAAGTCAGAGACACCAATGGTTGTATACCAGCAACGGTTTTTAGAACTTCGTGCGAAGCACCCCAATTTTAATGTGTTTTACACGGATGGGTCCAAGACATTCGAATCAGTTGGTTGCGCCTTCGTCCTAGACTCTCAAAGTTCCAGTTACTTGCTACATCCTGCCTGTTCCATCTATACGGCAGAGTTGTACGCCATTCTAAAGGCACTGGACTTTGCAGACGTCAATGGTCTGAAGAAAGTCCTTGTGTGCAGTGATTCGACCAGCGTGTTGCAGTCTCTGGATTCGCCGTATTCCCGGCATCCAGTAGCGCAACGCATATTCAGACGGCTTGTGTCCTTATCTGCCAGCACAGATGTACACTTCTGTTGGGTCCCTAGCCACGTGGGCATCCAGGGGAACGAAGCAGCTGATGCTGCCGCCAAGTCTGCTGATGCAGATGGCGACGTTCTCGTCCACCTTTTGCCTGCTAGCGACCTGCAGAATGTGTTCCGTTCTCGCCTTCTTGACACTTGGCAGACCGAGTGGGATGTGGAAACGGGGAACAAGCTTCACTCTGTTAAGCCCACCATAGGTGTTTGGCGTTCCTCGTCTCGTCCCTCTCGGCGCGAAGACGTTATTCTTACCCGCCTGCGTATAGGACACAGCCGTCTCACGCATGGTCACCTACTGCAAGGGCTGGACCCTCCGTTGTGTCGTACTTGTAATGTCTTATTAAGCATTCGACACATTCTCGTTGAATGTGTCGATCTTGCTTACCTCCGGCAGACTTTTAACCTTTCCGGCTGTTTGTCATCCCTCTTGGGTGATGACAGCAGTATTTTATCACGTGTTTTTAGTTTTTTGCGAAGAGCTGGACTCTTCCACCGTCTGTAAGGAGGTTTTTAGTTTATTCTGACTTTTTAATGTGTCGTGTTTGTCTCGTGCTGGTCTCTTTACAACCTTGCACTTTTAGTTTTTTTTTTTTTTTCCCAAGGGGCTATCTACACCCCTTTTTTAAATCTGTCAGAATTTTAGATAAGGGGACGTTTCCCCGTATATACAGAAGGGTGCGAAATGGCCTTAAGTGCCGACGCACCCATAAATTTTAACTCAATCAATCAATCAATGAGCAAAAAATTGATTGCAAAGCCTAATTTCAACTACAGAAGAATTTATGATGACAATATGGCACTTTTCAACATGAAAAAAACAAAGATTAAGTTTGATAAGCCTATTTATGTAGGGGCTGTGATATTGGAATTGGCCAAATTACACATGCTGGAGCTCTATTTTGATGTGTTGAAGCCTTTTTATAAGAATCGTGTAAAACTGATGTACATGGACACAGATAGCTTTATTCTTGATATTCAGACAGAAGATGTTTATCAAGATATGTCACAGCCTGCATTGCTTAAATATTTTGATACTAGTGAACATTCAAAGATTCAGCCCCACAACAAAAAGGTGCCTGGCAAGTTAAAAGATGAGACACTTGGAGATGTTATTGTGGCATTTGCTGGGTTAAGGGCCAAGATGTACAGATTTGAAACATGTAGTGGTGTTGTTGCCAAAAAGGCCAAGGGCATTGGCAGAGTAACTGTGGACAAAGAGCTCCAATTTAAAGATTACAAAAATTGTCTCAAATCATGTAGCACAATCAGAACATCAGAATGCAAAATTCAGAGTGAGGATCACTTGTTGACTACAAATATTGTAAGAAAAGTAGCTCTAGACCCACATGATGATAAGAGATGCATTTTATCATGTGGCATACATACTCTACCATGGGGGCATTGTGATTTGAAAAGTGGTAATCAATGCCCAATTACAGAGCATGATTTGAAATAAATAAACATGCCTATGAACTTATTTGGGTTCAAAAAACAGGCTATTATGGACCTGCCAACACCAGCACCCTCTTCTGATATAATATCTAAACTAAGTGGTTTGTTAATTATTCATCTGAACAGCACACTTACAGATGTTGATGATGAAACAGGTAAAACATTGTACATATTTAACAATAATTTAAATCATTACCAATTACCTGTAGGTGGTCAATTACAATTTATTACAACCCCTGAGGGTAATGTCAAGATTTCAATAGGGAAAAATATTTATAGAATTAAGCACTCAAACATGATTTCTGGCACTGTATATACTGTTTCTGCTGGTGACTGCTTATATATTGAGGTCCCTGGATCCTATGACAAGCTTATACCTTTTTTATAGAATTAAGAATTAGATATTCAATAATTAATAACCACTAAATCAAAATGCCTAATGATATATTTGGCCATACAAGACATGAAGATCACAGTGATGAGATTCTGATGCTTGTCAGAGTCAAGAAATTAAGAAGTGATTTACAAGCTTTACAAACCACACTGAATGCCAGTCTTCAACTAGAAATTACAAATTTACAATCACAATGCATGGACCCTCTTCTTAAAATTGATTCAGAACTCAAATTATTGCTTCAAAAATATACTGATTTGGCTACATTAGATAATTTTCAAAATTTAGAGGAGGCTGTAGCAGCTCTTCAAGCCAAATTTAAAACCCAGGCTACCAACTCTGAGCAATTGAAACAACAATTGGAAGAACAGATAAATAATGTCCAGACACAGCTCCAAACAATTGTCAAAAGCATAAAATCACAACAAGATTTTGATCTAGTGATTTCTACTCTAAAAGAACAGATTCAATCACTACAGATACCTAATCTGGACCCTCTGAACAATGCCATAGCTGAGGTTAAAGAAAAAATTCAGACACTTGAAAATTTTATGAACAACTTGCCATCTTCTGATGCTTTGAGTGCAATAACTCGGAGTGTTGCCAACATCAAGCTGCAACTTGAAACATATGAAGATTTTGGAAAAATTCAGAGTACCATAACCGATCTTGAAGGTACCATAGCAGCAGTGCAAAGTGATCTGACAAATGTACAAGAATCTCTAGAATCCCGCTTGCCTGGTATTGTAGACATCCTTGTCAGTGTCCAGCAACAGATCACAAAACTTGAAAACCTCAACACTGAATCTGAGCTATCTCATTTTCATCACTTGATCGATGATATCCAAACAAAGCTTGAAATTTTACAACAATCAACACCTACTCAGGCAGACATAACCCTGCTCCAAGATGCTATGGGAAGTGTGGCTGATGCTTCTGAATTAAATAATGTGAAATTGGCACTTGAATCTTTGCAGAATACTGTATCAAATCTGCCTACATCACAGGAAATTAAAAATATTAAGAGAGCTGTGAATCGCATATTGAAATCAGAAGATATCAAGAATATCCAGACAGAGATCAAACAACTTACTCAGACAGTGGCCACTCTACCAACTAATCAACATATTAATGAACTGCATGCCTTGTTTGAGGATATCAGAAGGCAAGTCCATGATCTTACAGTTCAAAATTCAAAATTGGCAGTTGTTGAAAATTTACAGCAAATTGTAGCCAATATCAAGCAACAGCTAGGGACCATGGAATCCAACCAAGCAAATGCTCTGTCTGTTTTTGCCACGCAGCTTCAAGAAATTGTGCAACAATACAAGAAACTTGCTGTGGACATAAGGATTAAACCAGGGCACGATGAGATTGTTAGGACTATCAATGAGCACCTTGAATCTGTAATAAGCAGATTGCTTACAGCAGGAAGAGAAATAACTGGCCTAATCGAGAATCCTAAACATACAGTAATTCTTGAATTGTACAGTATCCCCAACAAAGAATATGATTCACCATTTACACCAGGTGGCAAAATATATATGCTGTCCCCTGCACAATTTTATTACCAGTTTTTTGTTGGGGGCACACTGAGACCAATCAAGATCAAATATTGGCTTCAACCACAGGCACACCACTACCCCACCTTATCAATAACAAATGCTGACAACAAACCAAAAATCACCAGTGTAGAGTTAGAGGATTTTACAGATCCCAATACATTAGAAACATCTTATGCTGAAGATGATGGTTCTCTTGAATTTAATATACAAACAGGAGACAAATTATATTTAGAAAATCCTGTAGTATCAGCTGCTGAACACCCTATAGTTGCAATATTCTTGTTTACATACTATGTCTAGACAAATTATTGTTGATGAATTACACAGACAAGCCAGACATAATTATAAGAGACTGCCAGTGGTTACAAAAGGCATAGATGATTTATGGCAGTGTGACTTGGTTGAGATGGCAAGTGGACAGCTGAAAAACTTAGACAAGATCAACAAGGGCTACAAGTATCTACTCACTGTCATAGATACATTTTCAAAATTTGCCTGGGCTGTGCCACTCAAATCCAAGACTGGAGCATGTGTTACAGAAGCTTTCAGGACAATAATCAATCAGAGTGGAAGATCACCGCGCTATCTACAAACAGATAATGGCAAAGAATTCTATAATTCTATGTTCCAACAATTTATTAAAAGCCAGTCAATACAACATTACTCGAGTTACAGTGATCTCAAGGCCTCTATTGTAGAAAGATTCAACAAAACCCTAAAAAATCATATGTATAAACAATTTACCCTCCAAGGTAATTATAATTGATTGATTGATTTAAAATTGTTTGGGTGCGTCGGCACTTAAGGCCATTTTGCACCCTTCTATGTATACGGGGAAATAGCTCCTTATCTAAAATTCTGACTCAAAATTAAAAAAGGGGTGTAAATAGCCCCTTAGGAAAAAATAAAAGTGCATGTTGTAAAAAAGACCTGCACGATACAAACACAACACATTAAAAAGTCAGAACAAACAAACTAAAAACCTCCTTACAGACGGTGGAAGACTCCAGCTCTTCGTAAAAAACTAAAAACATTTGATAAAATATTGCTGTCATCACCCAAGAGGGATGACAAACAGCCGGAAAGGTTAAAAGTCTGCCGGAGGTAAGCAAGATCGACACATTCAACGAGAATGTGTCGGATGCTTAAAATAACATTACAAACACGACATAACGGAGGGTCCAGCCCTTGTAGCAAGTGACTATGAGTAAGACGGCTGTGTCCTAGACGCATGCGGGTTAGAATGACTTCTTCTCGCCGAGAGGTACGGGACGAGGAACGCCAAGCACCTGTGGTGGGCTTAATAGCGTGAAGCTTGTTCCCCGTTTCCGTATCCCACTCGGCCTGCCAAGTGTCAAGAAGGCGACAACGGAACATGTTCTGCAGGTCGCTAGCTGGCAAAAGGTGGACGAGAACATCGCCGTCTGCATCAGCAGACTTGGCGGCAGCGTCAGCTGCTTCGTTCCCCTAAATGCCCACGTGGCTAGGGACCCAACAGAAGTGTACATCCGCACTGGCAGATAAGGACACAAGCCGTCTGAATATTCGTTGCGCTACCGGATGCCGGGAATACGGCGAATCCAGGGTCTGCAACACGCTCGTCGAATCACTGCACACAAGGACTTTCTTCAGACCATTGACGTCTGCAAAGTCCAGTGCCTTTAGAATGGCGTATAACTCTGACGTAAAGATGGAACACGCAGGATGAAGCGAGTAACTGGAACTTTGAGAGTCTAGGACGAAGGCGCAACCAACTGATTCCACTGTCTTGGACCCATCCGTGTAAAACACATTAAAATTGGGGTGCTTAGCACGAAGTTCTAAAAACCGTTGCTGATATACAACCATTGGTGTTTCTGCTTTTGGAAGAGCAGTCAAAGAAAAATCGATGGAAAGTGCAGGAAACTCCCAGTTAGGGAGAGGCGGAATGAGTGGAGAGACGCCAGGAAGATCACTGTCAACACCAAGTGCTGACAGGATCTCGTCTGCACGAACACAAAATGGTCTAGTGACACTAGGGTGGAGCCGATACCTCTCCAGCCTATCCTCGTCTGAGATGGTGTCAAATGAAGGATGTGAAGGCATCGAGCGAAGATGGAGGAAGTAGTTCACTACCAGCCGCTGTCTTCGCAGAGACAGCGACGGCTCAGATGCCTCTACGTACAAACTGGCGTCTGGACTCGTAGGAAAGGCACCAGAGCACACACGTATACCAGCATGGTGGACGGTGTCTAGGATGCGAAGTCTAGATGGGCGGGCAGAAGAATACACAACACATCCATAATCAAGCTTCGACCTGATCAGTGCACGGTACAGGCGAAGCAGTACCGTCCTGTCAGCACCCCAGGAAGTATGAGATAAAACACGTAGAAGGTTGAGAACTCGAAGACAAGAGAACTTTAACTGGCGAAGGTGAGGTAGCCATGTCAATTTCTTATCGAAAATGAGGCCCAGGAAGCGGACCTCATTCACGAAGCACAGGGGAGATTTCCCCATGTACAGGTCAGGATCTAAATGACATGTACGTTGACGACAAAAGTGAACACACACGGATTTCTCGGATGAGAAGGTGAAACCTGTTTGGGAGGACCACTCGACCAAACGGTTTATCGTCAGTTGGAGTTGACGAGAAGCTGACGCGAGATTCCGTGAGCGACAAAAGATCGTGAGGTCGTCTACATACAGAAGACCATGTACAGGGGCAACAATGCTTGCCATAACACTGTTCACTGCTATGGCAAACAGAGTCACACTTAATACGCTGCCCTGCGGGACACCGTTCTCTTGTTCGTGAAGATCCGAGAAGGAATTCCCAACACGTACGCGGAAAAAACGATCTGATAAAAATTTTTGAATGAAGTACGCCATATGGCCACGCACGCCCCAAGAATGGAGCTGCTTGATGATGATAAAGCGCCACGTTGTGTCATATGCTTTTTGGAGGTCAAAGAAAACTGCAACTAAATGTTCCTTGTTGAGGAATGCATCCTGAATGTGTGTTTCCAGCTGAACCAGATGGTCCAGCGTGGAACGGTTGGAGCGAAAACCACATTGAAAATTACTTATCAATGAGAGGAAGGGGACGACCCAGGTTGAACTGGAACCAGTACATTTATGGACTGGCACAGAAGAGAGGGAAGACACCGGACGAAGTGAAAAGACTGGCACAGGATAGAACTTCTTTCAAGAAGTGGCTGAAAGGACCCGACGCCTAAGTGGGCATAAGGGAAAAGAAGAAGAAGAAGAAGAGTTTTCCTCCAAAAACCAGGTGAGACGCTTGTTGATCATGCGTTCCATCAACTTGCACAAACAGCTAGTTAAGGCAATAGGCCTATAACTCGAGGCTGCGGTGCGTTGTTTACCTGGTTTCAGGATGGGTACAATAATAAATTAAAATATCAGCAGCTGATGAAGCTATATGATGGACTGGATATAGCCACTTTTGAATCAGATGTTAAGCCACTCCATGACTGTCTCGATAATTCTGTTGTTGTGTTTGATGACATTATACTGGATAATCAAAACAAGGTTAGAAATTTATTTACACAGGGCCGACGCAAAAACATAGATTGCTTCTACCTGGCACAGACTTTTTCTAAAATTCCGAAGCAGCTGATCCGAGAAAACAGTAATTTTATATGTGTGTTTCATCAAGATCATACCAACCTCAAACACATTCATGATGAATATGTAGGTGGTGACTTGAGCTACAATGATTTTTCCAAGTTTTGCAGTAGGTGCTGGAACCAGGACAGCTATGGGTTTGTCACAATTGATATGACAAGGAAACCCAATAGTGGCAAATACAGAAATAAAATCAACAATTTTCTAGACATTGAAACATATATAAATAACCATGAAAAGGCCAATTATTGATGATCTTAAATTAAGAGATTATCTTGTAAAAATATTTAAGGGATGGAAATCAGAGAACCGAGGAATTTATGAACAACACAAGCAAACAGAACAGCCTATTATTGATGCTATTAGTGAATTAGGTAAAAATATCAAAACTGTTACAGAGCAAAATCAAAATTTGATCACAGAGCTTGTACCTGTAGCTGCTAGGAACATATTAGATTATCCAATCACCCCACTTTCTAGTATTCATACACCTAGTCCTGTTCCTCCTCGAAGAATTGAAGCTACTCAGGATCCTATTGAATTGGGTCTTCTTGCTCAAAAATATTTGGCACACCTAAAGACAACAAAGATGAGGTTTTTGGCCTATATGCTGACACAGAGCGTGATGGTAGCATCATACATAGAATTGGCAATTTCAGAGTAACATTTATGGGAGATGATCTGATTGTATATTCAGAATCTCATCTTGGAGAAAGAGGTGCTTTTGTTAAGTACCCTGGCACACCTGGATTGTGGGAACTGATGACTAGGAAGAGACCTGGCAGCTATACAGATCAAGATTATGAGCATTACAAAGAAACATTAATAAAATCAGATGCTCTATACCAGAACAATGATCCCACACAAAATAGAGTCAAGTCTAGCAGTGGAGCAAAATACAACAACTTAATCAAGCCCATATGGTCACAGATCAAGACTGGTAGTGGAATCAAACATTACAACACCCTGCCTAAAGAATTTGTTTGGGTCGATGATGTCAGGAAACTTGTAGATAGGTTGCTGGTGATAGCTGGGGAAGAAAATGCTGGTAACCACAATTTTTGCAATGAAAAGGTTGGAATTATGGACATGATAAGCACCAAATTGTCTAATTTTATAGTGAATGACACTAAGGGGATTGGATATCTTATAAAAATTATTAATACTCTACCCCCCAAATTTTGGAATATCTCTGAGGGTCGGGGGCTGGTTAATGACATCATAAACAAGCTGCCATTTGAACTACACATTCCAGGCTATCAGTATTGTGGTCCCGGTACAAAACTAGATCATAGGCTAAACAGAGGTGATCCTGGTGTTAATCCCCTAGATGCTGCTTGTAGAGACCATGACATAGCATACAACACACATTCTGATCTTGATAGGCGACATGTTGCAGACAAGAAATTAGAAGAGGCTGCATTTGGTAGATTTGTAAGCAAAGATGCTTCTTTAAGTGAAAGAATAGCAGCATTGGGGACCACCATAGCTATGAACACCAAACAAAAACTGGGGTGGGGGTTGTGATTATGTATATAATAAACCTAGGATGAAGGCCAAGGGTGTTATGTATCAGATACCTTATGCAGGTCTTAAATATCTTAAAACTATTGATAGTCTTTTAACCAAAAAGCAGCGCAAGAAAAAAAGCTCTTGTCTTGACAAGGGCCATGGTATGAAATTTTTACTTAGTACCCCTCAATTAAAAAAATTACAGCAATCTAGAAAAAGATTGCATACAGGTGGCTTCATATTTACTATCCCAGCTATTTTAGCAGCACTTGGTGCTGTTGGGAGCTTGTCTGTGGGATCAGCTGCTATAGCAAAAACAGTAATAGATGCCTAAAAGAATAAGGCAGAATTAGATGAATTGAAGCGCCATAATCTGGCTATGGACAAACAAGGCAAAGGTGTTAAGAGAGCCATGAATAAGTTTAAAAAAGAAACAAGAGCCGCTTACAAACCAAGATATTGAAGCTTTAAGCAAGCCACTGGGCATCAAACATTTTAGAGGTGTGTACATGTCCGATTCTTTACCAGAACAACCACTCAACAAAGAGTGTGGCATTGTTAATTTGGATAAGTACAAAAATCAGGGCACTCACTGGATTTGTTATCTTAAATATTTAAACAATGAGGCATTTGTGTTTGATTCATTTGGAGGTGTTCCACCTGAAAATTTAGTAAAATATCTAAAATCAACTAATCTTTATTACAATAATGCCCGTGTTCAAAATTTCAAAGATGTTAATTGTGGACATTTGTGTTTATCTGTTCTTAGATATCTGTCTCAAATAAATAAACCATCAATTGAAGATTTTCAAAAAGCCCTGTGGTATCTGAAGCATCATGGGGGTATTCCATCTCACCAGCCAAAATTCAATATTGAAACTTAGATTACATGATGATATAGTGTATCCCAAAACAATAGCTCTCAGAGCATTTTATGGCATGTACTTGATCCCTAATATTACACACCACAACAACACAATTGCAGTTGGTGATCAAAAAATTGTTATCACTCCAGGGCAGTATAATCTGTCCACTCTAAATGCTCAGTTACCCAGAGGTATAGTGTTAACTCAAAATTCTGTCACTCACAGAGTAGAGATTGTGTCTGCTACAGAAACAGTGGATCTGGGTACTATAGGAGAGCTGTTAGGCTTTGAAAACAACACAAAACTTGAACCAACCATCAAACACACTGCTATTAATATACCTAAATTCTTAGCCATAGAGACTCTGAATATTCACTGTAATGTGGCCGAGGGTATGATCACCAAATCAGATGGCATTGGCACTCACAAACAAACTGGCATTATTGCAACATTCAAACCTAACTCTGAATTTATGGAACCGATCATCTACACTCCATCACCAACATTATATTTTCCTGTGTGCCATAACAGAATAGATTACATTGAGTTGATGGTCACTAATGAAAAAGAAGAATTAGTTGATTTTGCTGGAGCCACAACAACTGCAATCATAGAGATTAATATTTAAATAAAAATACATACAAAAAAAAATGGAAAATATTGAGAGTTATGAGCTACAATCATTCCCCCCAAACAGGAGGACCTTTGCAAATTTAAATCAACCCAACACAGAGATTGAGGTTGATCTTGATGTAGGGGATGGCTTTATACACCCCCACAGAGCAGATCTATACATCAAATTTGATGTTGTAAAGCTCGATGGTACAGATTATCCGGTAAATTCAAATATAAGATTGGTAGGCAATTTTGTGCCACATCTGTTCTCTGAAATTGAGATCAGAAAACATGGTGTTGTTATAAACAGAGTAGATTACCCTGGCATTACCTCTACAGCTTTGGCCACACTAAAATTATCCAAGACCAAGGCTTCTTACTACAAAATAGGCGGATTTGAGGCTGGTGATAAAATTATATCTAAAAGCCACACAGTATTGTTTCCTATGCACCTGTTGCAAGGATTCTTCTCAGATTACAAAGATATTATGTGGAAGGGTGGTTTAAGAATCACATTTAGAAGAGCTGCCAATGATAATAATGCTTTGATGAGGTACAGTACATTAAACTCTACCGGGGCAGCTCTGCCTAATACCCTACCTGATGAAGGCAAATGCATTATTCAGACTATGGAACTAAGAATCCCGGTTGTTGAATATGAAGCCAGTTATGCTCTTAAATACAAAGCAGATATCCTAAAAAATCCACAGGTGCCTTTACAATTTTATACATATCAATGTGTGCAGAAGCCTGCCACTGGAAGCTATTATGAGTTTGATGCTACAAATTCATTCTCCAGTATACAATATGACATGCCAGATTTTGTGGTGGTACTGTTTCAGACTGGAAGACACAATAATCAGGAAAAAAATTCAAGTAAATTTGATAGCTGCAACATCAAGAACATATATCTTAAAAATGGCAGAAATGAGGTATTCCCTAGAGAAAATTATAATTTAGACATGTCCAAGGATGATTTCCTCAAATTATATGAAGCATTTACAGCATACAAAAGGGTCACTACTGGCAATACTGACATGTATTACACACCAGATGAATGCAAAGCACAGAGACCCATGTTTGTCATCAACACCTCAAAAAGGAAACAAGTTGTGGTTAATGACAGGACAAACATTAAAATTATCTGTGAATTCCACGATACACTCCCTGATGACACTATATGTAGTGTTATTCTTATAGGTGAAAAATCATATGTTTATGATGTAAGAAATGAGAGAGTCAGAGCAATTCTAGAAGGCCTCTGCTTATTATATTGTCTTAGTATTAGATAAACAAGTTGAGCCTGGTGTCCAATTAAAATATTGAGCATATTCCAGGTAACAAGTATTTAAGCATATATTACATTATACTACTGTGTAAGCAAAAGCTCTTATGAGCATATTTATTGTATCTGGACTGAAACATCTTCTTATGTAGATGTCAACCTTGTTTGAAGCTCCTTCTCAAAACCAAGAGTGTGTGATCTGTGAGAAATAATGTAGCTTCACAATAAAGACTTGAATCAAACAAGATAGTTAGTTGGATGTTTTGTACGTATCGTATAAACGAATTCAATAGCGAAACTAAATCGGAAAAGCAATATTTTACGTATCTTGTCATTTTCACATTTTTGAACGTAAATGAAAAGTAATTGTTTTCCGTCATTCCCTTCGAATTCCTACCTCTGTAATAAATTCTGACGCTCATATTTTGATATTCGAAAATTTGGCATAATTCACTTACAGTAGTTTCCGGGGTGTAAATAAACTTTCTTTAAGTTCCCTAGTATCCATTTTTAAGATAACATATACTGCACAAACCTTGAAACCTAACTTACGGTGAAGGTAATTCTAGTTATATCTAACATACTATCCATCTATATACTTCTAATAAACTTGCTATCCATCAATGTTCATTTGTTTTCTCAACAATAAAATTAATGAAACATATATTATATTCTTTTGACAGATACAGCCCATAATGTTGTATGGTATATTGTTAGAATCTCTTATTGTGCACAAGAATCATTTTTAAACAACATGAGCTACAATCTTAGTTTTCATCTGGTAGTCAATTCCCCTCACAAAATTTATTTTCCGTAAGGTATGGACAGTTGATACCTGTCATAATTTACGTGACGTCACTACTGAAAAATATGACATTAAGGTAACATTTTCAACGTCTGCTTCCAAGTTTAATTACAGGCATGGCTAACACAACAGTACTGCATGTCTAAACAATTCATTAAAATAACCATGATTTATCGAATTTTGAGTACTAATTAAGTAAGTTATTCATGACTGTTTATGTTATCTCTGGACTAAATCTTCTTATGTCACTTTTGTCTGATGCATGTTTTCTAACTAGGAATTTAATCATATGTGATGATCATTATCTCGAGGATAATAAAAAAGTTTTGGAAGGCACTAAAAACTCTAAACTAAGCACCGAAAGATACAAAGTACAAGTCATTTTAATTGTTATTATTTTCTTGGGCACCATGTGTCGCCTCAGTCGAATATGACCGTGTACATTTTTAATCTAGCATTGCAACATCTGAGCTTGCATTAACTAGTGCTATTCATAAAAAATCGAAACATATGCAGGAGATTTGTTTTGATTTTAGATATCAAGATTAACTATTTTCAAATTTAGTTTGCAATTAGAAAAATATTTAAAGAAGGTATGTGAATTTCAAATTTAATTATTGTATGTAGAAGTTGTTAAAGCCATGAGAGAAAATAGACGGATTTCTAGCTCATGGACGAAAAACAGAATTTGCTAGGAAGTATGAAACTGGCATTTTCACCATTTGAAAAAGGTTAAGTGAGCGTCTCGTGCTCTCGCCGACGTGGATCGCTTATTTGAAAAGTTTTCAACGTAATGTTGTGTGTTTGGGCTCTAGTATGGTACACATATTGTCTATTTTCTTAATAATGAACTAAGTAAGTAATAACCGTTTCAATCTTGCTTAGTTGGATGTTTTGTATAAACGAATTCAATAGCGACACTAAATCGGAATAGCATTTACGTCTCTTGTCATTTTCGCATTTTTAAACGTAATCGAATTCCTACCTCTCCTTAGTAATAAATTCTGACGCTCATATTTTGAAATTCGAAAAGTCTAGCATAATTAACTTACACTAGTTTTCGAGGTTAAAATAAACTTTCATTAAGTTTCCTAGAAACGTCCGTTTCTATGGTCAACAACAAGTGACTCTTCTCGCAAATATAAATGTTTGGACTGTTGCCTATATGCATTTCAAACTTGTTTGAAGTCTGTTTCCAGACCTTGTTTTTTAACACATTGTACCTTGGAGATTTAGAACAATGTATTACTGCTTATGTTGTAGCACATCATGAACAAATTGTAAGGTCATTCATGGATAATTATTTTTTGATAATTAAAAGTAAACAATATGTATATTTTTGTTAATGGAGTATCCGAGTAACATACATTAACTCTCCCACTGTGAAGAATCACAAATAAGTTTTCTGTACACTATATTTTTTATGTGCGCAACACCGTCTATGATTTTTTCTGAGGGTACTAGAATTCTAACATTTCTAGGTGATCTAACACGGCTCATAGCTACATACAGTTGTCCATGTGCGAAACAGTCTGAACGAAGATCCACGCCTACAACATCTATGGTTTGACCTTGACTTTTGTGTATGGACATAGTGTAGCACAACTGCAGAGGAAACTGTCTCCTGTACATCTGTAGTGGGCTCCCAATCACAATACTAAACCTAAACACTATTCTTGGTATGCCCAAGTGTTGGTTCTATCCTGGTCGCCGCACCGTGATCAGCCGAGGACTTATGGCCACAATATACACTTTGGTACCGTTCTTGGACTATCGTTAGTCTATCGTTGAAATTTAGGTTTCGCGTAATTACACATAAAGCTCGCACCTTCAACCTGAGGATGTGATCTGGAACTCCTTTCCCACGTGCATGGTGAAGCATCTCCACGTCTACATCAAAGCCATCTGCATCATCCTCATCGATGTAATCATAACTGCACATATCATGGACGTTTCCATCCAGTGAACACATAAGTATTGAATTTATCTCATCATAAACACGCAGCGTTGTTCCTCCGATAATTTAGCTTTCCAATATTCTACAAATGTCCTTAGCGAAGATGAATTGTACATTAATCTCTCCCTTCCGAGCTCAGTAGAATTGTCTTCAACGTCTGGAAGACCATGATCTCTCAAACAAGTCCCGTGGCGGAGCATGCCACGTTCAATTTCGATGAGCGCCAAATTGTATGCACGGAGGGTATTATTACGAATGCTTTCCAGGAAATCTTCAGAGGGACAGTGTTGAAATTCATGCCACAAATCTGAAGCTGGAGCACCAATATTGCAGAACAAAACGAAAAAAGAGAGCAAGTTGTGTGCAGTCATAAATACTGATGCTTCAGCCATTGCGTCTCTATATTCCTCCTCGTTATTGATAAGACCCAGTGCTCGGGCTGCTTCTTGAATGGTGGAGCAACACTCCCCTCCTCATCTAATCAGGTCTCTAAAACTACGGCAAGCGAATCTAGAAAGCAATATACGAAGATAATACAATTCTCCTCTGTTAGGAGCAACCCAGAAAAGACGAGAAACCACAGTACCCCGTTGTCTGAATGTTATAAAATGTTTCCCATCAGGATGCATGTGTATGGGGACTGCTGTAGTTTTGTGTCGCCTAGTATGAACAATATATTTTTCATGAAAATCAATGTATGTTAGGTTGTCGAACTCTGGCAAAGATGGTCGATTTAAATATATGGTAAGCTTAGATGAAGACCGCTGAACAGCCTCAGCCTCCTCACCTGGTCGGAATATCAGTAACTGCTTTCCTTCTAGATGCACAGGTAATACTTCTACAGTAGGTTCCCTGCCCATTATATTAAACTCCAGTACCCGCCAAGCTGCGTCACTTGCTCCGATATACCGCTTTGTAACGTACTGCTCAACTTCATTAACCTTATCTTCGGGCACCACAGCGACACGCCTCAATGAACTTCCTTTGGTTATATATTTGAAAAGATACTTCACAACTCTTCGTGCAGAAGCAATCTCAAGATTTATGTGACATTCATATTTCAGCAGTAAGGAAGAGTTGTATGGCACCACCCACGAATCGCTAATTTCTACCTGTCGGCGGTAATCCCCTCATTTGGAACTCTACCACCCACACAATATATACTACTTTCCTAAGAAAAGCACCACTGCTAAGGTCACGTAGTATCTCCTCCAGTTTTATATGGAACACCCTACAGCACACTTGAGGCTCACTCTTGCATGTTCTGTGAGTTGATAGCCTGATTTCTGGCCACTGGCCGTAAGTTGTAAATGTCAGAAAATATGTAGGGCCACCAAGTCGTCCTACTAATGCCATTGCATCTAAATAACGCATCTTCATGTATCTAGGTCCACCAGTGAATGTGTTAGGGAGGTAAATTCGACCAGGTATGAAACCACCCTCTCCTAGAACGGTTTCATCTCTGCGGATAGTACATGCTCTCTATGATCAGATGTCCCTATCCCTAAGTCCAACATTTGGTTCCTGGTGACTGTAACAACACTTGATTCCACCTCATCTAATGGGGCACTTCTGAGACTAGAGCTCGAAGAATTCCTTTCTGAGTAATTAAGAAAGCGTAACCTCTCTTCCTTTATCCTTATGTACATATCGACGAGCCAAGTCTCTGACAACCTACCATATTGTGTGAAACGCTTTTCCGACATTAGTAGGCTACGAACATATTTAAGCTGTGATAGTTTGCAACCTTTATTATCCAATCGGTTTATGTACCATCCAGGAGTTCCTTCTGGATACAGCAGTGGGTACTGGTAGGACTCACAAAGTGGATGGTTTTAATCTATTGTGCGAGGCTTGGCTTCTCCCATTTTCCAAATGCATATCGTACGAGGATTAAGTACCTCAGACTGTGTTCTAAGTACAGCTGCTATTTCCATGCTCTGTGGTCTGTCACCAAGCACTGGACCGTGAGTTTTTCTAGTGGCTGTTTCAAAAACAAGATGAGCCTCATCCGATGGTTCATCACTTACCCGTTTTAACATATTTATAAAAGGATTACGAGCATGCAAATATTCAGATATTGCATTCACCACGTTTGAATTAAGGAATTCCCTTGTTGCCCAACTAATCCTCTCATCGCCGTCGTCTACATACATTGTCTACATACATTGAGCTATGGTTTGGGTACGGACCTCTGTAGGCAAGGTCCAAAACCCGATGGTAAGTCCTGCCTAATATTTTCACGAAGGAAAGCCCAGACTTCGGATGGTGCCAACCTTGTGGAATAACCAGAGCACTGAAGGCGAACAAATCATTGTACATCCGAGACCTTTCGATTAAATCAGGATGTTTATAGAAATTACCTGAAAGTTGCGGAAATTTAACAACGTTGTACCTTCCCTGACCACAACACCATTGGATTTTCCCTCTCTCCTCCACAATTGTTTGGAGAATTTTCACACACGGTCATCAAGTTTGCAGCCAACTCCTGTATGCTATCTGGTATATTTGACTCTCTCATTGGAAATCGCCCGTCCAGCACAGGTTCTACTCTTCCCAAGTTTATCTTTAGAGACAGAACAACAATCTCTGCCGGCAGCTGCTCTGGTTCCAGGAAGATATCATCACCCACAATTTGACAATATAAGTTATGACCTTCATGTAGTAAGGCGTCTATAATGTCAGTAGAAAATGAATTGTTCGAAATAACATACCAGGCAATAGCACATGCAGAGTTTGCCACGCACTGGGCGTTTCTTCCCTCTGTTAAGATTCTCAAATCTCCTTGATGTGTTGTGCCGCTTGCAACGCATGAAAAGACATATGATGTATCCATTTAAAAAACAACACACTAACAAAAAATACTGTATAAAACATATATCGTAACTTACAGTGGAGCCTTTTCTAGTCTAGTCTAACTTTCAGAACATTATCCATCGAAGCAGCACAAACCGTCATACAGGAAAACTGTAATATTGTAATCCAACTGATATCCATGTACAATTGACATTTTCTATTCATTTGTTTTGTCAACAGACTTTAAGAAGAAATGAAAACGCAGGATTATATATATATATATATATATATATATATATATATATATATATATACACAACCCACCGTCAATTTGGGTGCCATACATTTGAGAATTGCAGTTGAAGTTGCAGCCTTGTGCTTACGGATGCCATATATGGATGCGACATTGTCTTCCCTGTATTGCTTTTCCCTCCTGTGCTTAACATCTTTACAACTTTGCCAATAGATGTCTCTTGGTACCCTCTACCTACTGTAATTTCTATTTTTGAAAAAAAAATTCGCAATTGAAAATAGAAAAATACGAAAGTTTTCTAGCCTGGTTGCAGTAATGATCGTAATATGGCAGATATGGTATATTTTTTAGTTCAATGATTTGCCACTTGGTGCGCTGGCACCCATATAATTCTGGGTTCCGTATTGTTTTTATTGTGAACATGAATAAACAGGTAAGTTTTCACTTCATCGTGTAACGTGCATCCGTTGAGACATTTGGTAGCCCTGGATCACGAGACCAGCGAAATTGCGTAGGCATTTGCTGAGTTGGCCCGGCGGTGAGGAGAAGAAAAGAAGCTGAGTACATTTTGTTTGCATTTGGCAATTTTTGTGGTAGGCCTAACTCTTGCAATTTGAACTGCAGAAAGTGCTGATTACTGATAATATGGTAAGTGAATGTAATATTCTGTATTTTCTAATTATAGCATTGACATTTCATCATTATTTGTTTGTGAAATTTAATTATGAAATAAAACAAGTTTATAACGCACTTATTTTGCTTTAACATATGTTTGAACTGAAAGTGAAAGTGTTGACTTTAATGATTGCTGTTACAGTTTAATTTTAGTGATAGCATTAGTCATTTCATTATTTTACGTATTTTATTTTACGGCACGGACAAATGTTGTTATTTGGATCGGGGCAGGTGTCACACACACATAAACACACGGTTATATGCTCAATATTTTTCCGCAATTCTGTTTTAAAGTCTCGGAACTATGACATTAATTACTGGAATACGTGAAATAGGGTATTATCACGTCTTTCACATTTGATATCTGAGAAGGAAAAAACTGAATTCAACCATTTCATCACTTTTACGACTGACATAAATGTTAGACCATTACATTTCTTACAGAGCGGAAACACATAAAAATAGTTACTTTTCGGTTATTTTTTATTTATACTTATGTATTACACATTGCTGAAGATTGTGTGGGGTGTGCTTTTCCCTTTTTCACCATAATTACTTCCATTTCGTACAATAATTTCCGTTACTCACGCACCCTTCACAGGTTCGAGGTATGCCTACGAGGTTAGGTTAGGTTCCATTAGCATACAAACAACACAAATTTACCGATTTTCATGTTAATCGGAATACACTCTACAGCAATAACATCAAGAAACTTCGAAAATAATACAGAAACACAATTTCGTAATTTCACTAAGTAGTTTCTCCCGTAAATTTTAAGAAACGCGTTTCCGCTCTGCAGGAAATTTACCGATAGACCTATGTGTTGTTTATTTCTACTGCATGTATGATACTCTTTCTATCTACTTTACTAACATACATAACGTATTTTTCTTTCTTTCCTTTTGTTAAAGAGTAGGGACAAATTTTGGTAAAAATGCGTATATCACGGACACTTTTTTGGTTAGGTTGGCGAAGTTCAGGTTACCTTATTAAAATACTTAAAAATGAAACAGAACGTAATATCTATATAGCTCGAAGAGAGCATTTTGTAGCATCTTAGTAAGGTAAACTGACGGAATGCAACCTTTGGCAACCTAACCAAATAAATGTCCAATTACCAACTGCGATATACGCAATCTTTACCCTAATTTTAAACAGGATCTAATAAATTTCATTATTCCGACACCAGAACAAAGCAATAAAATTGAAAGATAACAGTGTCCTCCATGCAATTCACCATGCCATGATGACATATGGTAGAGCTTCACGCTTTCTTGATGGCCATGTTGGAGGTGGGTGATCAGCACCATACTCCTGCTGCTTTTTCCTCCCCCAGGTCTGATCCTGGGTATTCATTGTATTTAGATATTTGGTGTAGGGACCACGGAGAATATCCAGGTCTGACTACTCCAGGAATCGAACCCTGATACCCCTATGTAGCAGATACTATACCGAATTGACCACTGAGACTCAAAGAAAGTGTAACATTTAGAAATAATAAAATTCAATTTAGTAACGACATAGTTCTTTTTAACGTTACTCTACAAATAATACAATGATGAACTTTGTGATTATTATTATTAGCCATTTGATAAAAATTCACTCCTGACTTTGCAATATTGCAAATGTGTTGTTTAGAACATAGAACATATGTATTGAAATGTTTGAAATATTCATATAAGGCCTTATACAAATGAACAATTGGTAAAACTATCGCAGAGTAAAAACACTTTTCTTAACGTTTTACACAATAAACTACTTCCCTTAACACATTTCTGTGAACTCTCCTATGTTTATGGAAGTGTATTCTTGCCAAACGCAAACTTCCAGAAGCGAAATAACTTAATTTAAGAGGAAAATCATGAATTTTTATGCTAATGGAACCTAACCCAACAGGCCTAACCTAACCTTGTAGGCTTACCTCGTCTGCATGAATGGTGCGTGGGGCTATCCGTGGATGGTTTGTGGCGTTAGAAACACATCGTAATTAACTGGGAATGTGTTTCTTTCGCAAGAAGAAAGATCAATGACCATTAAAAAAAGTACAGAAATGTCTTTGAAAAGTGTTTTAACTCTGCGATAGTTTTACCGAACAATTTTCAATCCACAGCATTTCTAAAAACAGTGAAAGTTACAAAAAGTTCAATTTTCTTACCCCCTATTTTTTTAGGGAGTTCCAAGTTTAGATAAATCCAACTTTGAAATGATGTAATGTAAAACTGTCTTCTGCAAGCCATTGATAGTGAGGGAAGTCCTTTCTCATGAATGTATTTTCTCAAAATTTTATTAAGTTAGCTTCCTGTCAATAATCTAAAAACTGAGCCTGTGCTATCTCTGACACAGGAAGGGGTACGATAAATCCGAAAAGTGGAACGGAAAGATAAATAATTATTTATTATAAATAACTAGTGATTTTTATTGTAAAGAATTTACTCAATGATTTGAATTTGAAATTTTATTTTATTTATTCATTCCTCGGCGATGAGTTGCAAAACAACCTGCATGGGAGTGGAGTAGTTACTGTGTAGTAACGCAAAATTCGTAGCTTATTTTGTGTTACTCCAGCGATCAAAATTCACACCGGCCCAAGTTCCATTTGTTTTATGGTGAATTTATCATGCTACGAATGTAATTTTTACATTGTTCGATTTCGATTTATGTCTGTTAACACATACTGCGGGGTTTTAGCGATTACTTAAGATTTTGTTCAATATATGCTTTTGGGGTTAGGTTAGGCAGGTTAGGTTTGGTTCTGTTAGCATTAAAATAAAATCCCTAAATACTTTCTACTAAGGTTCCGATTTACTTCTACATTAATTCCCACTAGTCTCCGATGATTACAGTCTGTTTTCAGTGGAAAATACATTGTTCATGGGAAGCATGCATGCTTGCGTAAGGTAATTTTTAAGTTATTTTTTCAACATAGATATTTTTTTTCGAATTTCAAACAATGCTCATTTCTTTAAGCAAGGTTCAAATTTCATGAGCCAATGATTTCCAAAATTCTATGATAATTTCTCTTCCTGCTAGGAGAATTTGAAGAAATCATAAAACAATCTGAACTGTTACCTTCGCACCTATGTAAACATGGTGTAGTAGTTCCATCTCGGAACAAGTGGGAAGTGAGAATTTCCCCTTATTTCTCTTTTATGAAGAGCCGAAAATTTGTAAATCGTATTAAAGGATGTCATAGCAAAAAGCTGAATATATTAATGATAAATTGAAATACTGATGGAAATAATTCATGAAATTAGTTGCGCTTGTAAAATAATAATGGTTTTCGTAATAGAAAAAATAGAGATGTAGCACGAAACATAGAATTGAATGAAATCTGAATTAAATAACAGCTTCGTAAGACTTCTAGTGATACAACGGTGGCTTGGGTGATACAATGGTGTAATGAAGGGGTACTGGGCTAGATTCCTGGTGGAGAAAAATAGTGTTTTGAATTCAGTTTAAACTGTAGGCCTCACCACGATCAGCTTGTGGCGATAAAACAACAACCTAACATACCATCTAAGTGTACTGGTTGGGAATGCTGGATGCATTAGTTTATTGAACTATATCTCATTATTTAATGTATAATCAGGATGATGTGGTCTGAACATAATGAGATGAAGTGAATAAAAAGAGAAATAAATAAACATATTCTTGATAAATACTCGGCGACATCACTGAAATTTCTATGGCCATCTATGAGGTGCAGAATATATTGGCCTAGTGGACCTCACAGATTTTCCTTAAATATCTGCATTGAGGGATGCATTTGCTTTTGAGACTACATGAAGCAATTGGTAGTACTACTTTTCAATTTCTTACTAAACATACAGAAACTTTCTTTGTTAACAAGCTTAAATAATTACACTGGCACATATCATTTCTTATGGACTGCGTTGTTCGCATGTTTCTATTTGTAGTAATGGGGATAACTTTATCACAGGCTATGGTTTGTATTGGCATTTCTTTCGTTCAGGATTAATTAATTTTCTTGTGTACAGTACATAATGAAGATTGATTGATTGATTTGGTGTTATAAGTCCACTTTATGCACAGTAAGGCTAATCGGGACTGGACCTACAGTTTAAAGTGGGATCCGAACCACTGTGTGCCTCCAGTGTACATAATGAATGTTGTCATATATGTCAGTATGAAATTCTTTTACACCTAACTATTTTAGTTCTGCTGTTATCCAAAGAAGTGTGTAAAGGTGGGTAAAAAATCCACTTTCCCAAGAATCTTGTTTTTTTTTTTTTCATGGAAATGCATTCCATTGCATTTGATGCATGTGTATTTTTCCACAGCTTGACAAACATCATCTTACAATGAACATAGTCTGAATCCATTTTTTTCCCCACAGGAAAGATCAAGAAAAATTCTGGATTTATGCAAATCTAAAGGAGAATGGTCTAATTTGTGGTGGTGAATATGTGAAACAACAAAGGGATTGACAGAAACAGAGAGGCATTTAGCAATTCAGAACTGTAAGTGTTTTTTCTTTGTACCCCTCAGATTTAAATACATTTGTTTCTATTCCTACTAACGATAACTACTGAAACATATTTTTTATTATTATTAATCACAATTCTGAAACAAAGGGTATTAACATAAATTATAGCTTTCCTTAAATGTCTTTGTGTGAACCATATCTATTTTGTGTAAATGAATGAATTCACTTGTAGATGTTTCCATAAGAATTAAATCTGCTTAATTTTAAAATATCCTACTTATATATCTACATGTGAAGTCCTACATATTTGAATTCTAATACCGGTCACAAAATTCAATAATACTATCGTAAAATGGAGCTATTCCAAACATGTTTTGGTGTAGTTATGTAATTTACCATGCCTCTGATGGAAAATGTTGCAAAAAAATGCAATTAAGCAGAACATCAGATCTTTACAGCATTGTCAAGTGTACTCATGTGAATTTTTTCCAACCTTCCTCCCCCCCCAAAATGAAAACTAATTTGGGGCTATAGTAGTGCAGTTTAGAGAATTCAACGTCCTCATTTGGGGCTCAGGGGGCTCGCCGTGTTGCCAGCTGCTTATTTGAAAAAATCACCAAGGTTTTTGGTCTAACCTAACCTAAAACAGCAAGGAGCTGGCAATTTTGCTTGAGAGTTCACAAACCGGAAGTGGGGCTCAGGGGGCTCGCAGTGTTGCCAACTTCTTACTCGAAAAAATCACCAAGGTTTTTTTTGGTCTAACCTAACCTAAAGCAAGGAGCTGGCAATCTTGCTTGAGAGTTCTGCAACCGGAAGTGGGGCTCGCAGTGTTGCCAGCTGCTTACTCGAAAAAATCACCAAGGTTTTTTTTGGGTCTAACCGGGCCTAAAGCAAGGAGCTGGCAATCTTGCTTGAGGCTTGCCTTACAGTGCATAAAGCAAGGTTGCCAACCTACTGGTATTTTTGCCATAGCTTTTTACAAAAAAGAGAGAGAAGAGAGGGAGGGAAGAGTTAAACGGCCGACAGCCTACCTACAGCTTATTTTGTCTAACCTAACCTCAAGCAAGGGGCTGGCAATTTTGCTTGTGCAATCAACCCGGTTGACCGCCCTCAAGTAAAAATCAGCGTTGCCAACTCCTCACTCGAAAAAAAATCACCAAGATTTTTTTTGGTCTAACCTAACCTAAAGCAAGGAGCTGGCAACTTGCTTGAGGCTTGCCTTACAGCGCATAAAGCAATTTTTGCCAACCTACATATACTAAACAAGGAGAGCCGACACTGCTGTAAAAGAGAGAGAGATGGGTAGATGGCAACGCAGTATGTGTGTGCGTGTGTGTATAATATGTAGTATTATTAACTAGAGTGTGTTGGCAATTTACTTACAACTAAAAAAAAAATAGAGATGCCAACGTTGGTGTAAGATGAAGAGAGAGAGAGAGAGATTTATGGCTGACAACAATAACGAGCGAATGCGCCATATCGTAATTTTCCAACTCCGTATATCGCGACCTTTGTAAACCTCTCTCTCTCGGGGAGGGGTGATGTGCCACATACACGCACACACACACACACGCACGCACGCACACACATACACACGCGCATGTGCGCGCGCATATGTATTGTAACACAAACAAACAAACAAAATAATAATTGTTGTTTTTAGGAGGCCTGGCCCCTATAACCTCGCCAGGGTGCGTGGTGCCCAACCAAAAATGTAAAAGTTTTCTAATGGCTGCGGTTATAGATTACCGCACCTCTGTAGAGTTTCACGTGTTTTATTTTTTCCCCCAAACTTCCATGAAACCCTACAGAGGACCTCCGTAATGCATGCAACGTGTACTAACGACTCTAGTGTTATTTGATGTTGTGATATTTTTGGATATAGAGTTTTATTATGAGATAGATAAAAAATGATTATGTTTATTATAATATTTTCTTGATGAAGATGGAGAATGTATGTGTGTGTTACAAATAAAGTTGCATGCTTTTTTCTAGTGTGTGTATGTGTTTTTGATGTTTCGACAGCATCTGAAACGATAAAAAAAAAATTATTGTTAATTTTCACGTGTAAAAACAACAACAAATTTTTTTGTGCAAATTTTCTGATTCTCTCTCGTGCTATAGTGCAAAACAGATATTGTGACTGATAACTAATGAAATTGACATTTGTAAGTGATCTGAATTCGTATTGTGCCATTGTAACTGATTGTGCTAGTGCAGAAAATTTCTTATTGTGCAAGAAAATAGATGTTAAAAAACTTGTTAAAACTGCTCTGTGACCCTCTCGTTCTTCACGTCGTAGGCGAAGGACTTCTCTGCAATCAGGATGACACTGCATAGGGTATCCTCGGGCAAGGCATCGTGGAACTCGCAGACGACCTTGATGTTGGTTCGATTGTTGACCACAACCTTCTTCCTCTTAGATGTGTTGATGACGGTCATGGGTCTCTGGGCTTTGAATTCGCTGGGCGTGTAGTACATGTCCACGCTTCCCTCGGTCACGCGTTTGTAAGCCGAAAACGCTTCGTAAAGTTTGAGGTAATCGTCTTTGGTCACGTCGAGGTTGTAATTCTCGCGCGGGAACACTTCGTTGCGTCCGTTCTTCAGATAAACGTTCTTGATCTTGCAGTCGTCAAACTTGCTGGAATCTTTCTCCTGATTGTTATCGCGCCCGGTCTGAAAAAGCACTACGACGAAATCTGGCATGTCGAACTGTATGTTGTTGAACTGCGTCGTCACGTCGAATTCCATGTGACTTCCCGACGCCATCTTCTGCACGCACTGGTAACCGTGAAAGTGAATCGGCACCTGCGGACTTTTCAAGATCTCCGCTTTGTACTTGAGGGCGTAGTTCGTTTCGTATTCCACCACCGGCATTCTCAATTCCATGCTCCGGATGACGCATTTCGCCGCTTCGGGTAGAGTGTTGGCTATCGGCGTGGTGCCGTCCGGACCCAAAGTAGCGTATCGCATCAGTGCGTCGTTGTCGTTGGCCGCTCTTCGAAACGTTACTCTCAGTCCTCCCTTCCACATGATCTCCTTGTAGTCCGAGAAGAAACCAGGCAGCAGACGCATGGGAAAGAGCACCGTGTGACTTTTCGTCGATATTTTGGTCCCGGCTTCGAATCCCCCGGCCTGGTAGTACGCTGCGTCCGTTTTGGATAATTTCAACGTTCCCACTGCCGTCGACGTGATGCCTGGATAATCTATTCTGTCGATGACGGTGTTGTGTTTCCTCACCTCCACCTGCGAGAACAGGTGAGGCACGAAGTTGTCCACGAGTATCAAGTTTGCTGCTGCGGGAAACGCGTCTCCGCTTTCCTTCTTCACCACGTCGAATTGAAGGTAGAGGTCCGCTCTGTGAGGATGAACGAACCCGTCGCCTACGTCCACGTCGTATTCGATCTCCCTGTTCGCCTCGTTCAGATTGGCAAACGTGCGACGGTTGGGAGGGAAAGATTGCAATTCGTAACTTTCGATTTGCTCCATTTTACATGTATGGTTATTTATTATACGTTGATCTCCACGATGGCCGTCGTAGTGGCACCTGCGAAATCCACCACGTCTCCTTTCTCGTTCGTCACCACCAACTCTATGTCGTCTATGCGGTTGCGACATACTGGAAAATAGATCGGCGAAGAGGGCGTGTAGATGATCGGTTCCATGAACTCGGAACTTGGTTTGAAAGTGGCTATGATTCCCGTCTGCTTGTGACTTCCCAGTAATCCGTCCGAGGATTTCGTGATCATGCCTTCCGCCACGTTACAGTGTACGTTCAGAGTCTCTATGGCCAAGAATTTAGGAATGTTGGTTGCTACGTGCTTAATGCCAGCCTCGAGTTTGGTGTCGTTCTCGAAACCTAAAAGTTCTCCCATGGTGCCCAGGTCCACGGTCTCCGTCGCGGATAGGATTTCCACTCTGTGCGTGACCGAATTTTGAGAAAGATACGTGCCTTTGGGTAATTGAGCTTGCAAAGTAGAAAGATTGTATTGTCCTGGCGTGACGACGATGTGTTCACTTCCGACGCTAATTTTGTTGTTGTGCTGCGTAACATTGGGTATGAGGTACATGCTGTAGAATGCACGCAGAGCCACGGATTTAGGATAGACGATGTCGTCGTGCAGCGTGAGTTTTAAGATTGAAGATTCGCTCGTGAGATGGAACACGCCCATCCTAGTGATGCTGTTTGAGGTTCCACAATGCTTTCTGGAAATCCTCGATCGTAGGGTTATTTATTTTAGAGAGAAACGTGAGTACGGAAAGGCAGAGATGGCCGCAGTTCACGTCTCCGAAATTTTGAATGCGTTCGTCGTTGTAGTATATGGAGGTTTTGTTCGTTTTCAGATAATGAATTAAATTTGTAGGTGGAACACCTCCGAAAGAATCGAAAACGAATGCTTTATCATTGTCGTTTTTGTGGTAACATATCCAATGCGTGCCTGGATTTTCTTGACCGTCCAAGTTGACTACTCCGCATTCTCTTCTTTTGACGCTTGAAGGTAACGAGTCGGACATGAAAACTCCTCTGAAGTGTTTGATTTGTAACGGTTCGATCAGAGATTCAATGTCTCGGTTGGTGAGTGCTTCTGTTTCTTTTTTTTAAACTTTCTCATCACGCCCTTCCCTTTCTTCTCCATGGCCAGGTTGTGACGTTTCTGTTCTTCCAACTCGGCCTTGTTCTTCTTCGAGTCGATGACGGTTTTCGCGATGGCGGCGCTACCGCCGGCTAAACTTCCAACGGCCCCCAATGCTGCCAGGATGGCCGGGATGCTGAATATGAAACCTCCGATCTTTTGCTGTTTCCGCGAACGTTGCAATCTTTTCAATTGAGGTATGCTGAGCAGCAATTTCATTCCGTGTCCTTTCGACAAGCAAGAACGTTTCTTCTCGCGTTGTTTCTTGGTGAGTAACCCATCGAGAGCACCTAGATTTTTTAGATTGGAGTATGGTATCTGGTACACGACACCCTTGGGCTTCATGTTGATGCTCTATGTGTTATTTTCACGGTATGTTATTTATATATATATTCTGAGATTTTTTCTTGTGTAGTTTTTTACGGTATGTTATTTATATATAAATGTTCTGAGATTTTTTTTCACGGCCTCGCAGTCGTTACACAAATTCTATTACGTGCTTCGTTTTCTTGCCAAGAAGTTCCTTTGTCCCCTTGTACACGATTCGAGTTTTGTTCTCGATTAAAATAGATAGCTTCTCGTCGGATAACATGTTAGCGTATCGATCTGGTAAAAATAGACTGTATTGTGCGTTGAGCAACAGGCGTACCTTGGGACCATACTGGGTAGAAACAATTGAACCGGAAGTTATCGTGTAAGGTTTGTCGACTTCCAATTCCTGAATTTTTACATACTCGACTGACAAATTTAGCATTTGTTTTAATGCTTGGAGATCACTTATTTTTTCGGTCGTCATATCAAAGAAAAATTTCAAAGTGTTAGAGAGAAATTTAATTGTTTTTCACGATGTGTGTTATTTATATATACCGAAGTTTATTTTTTTTTCACGATGTGTGTTATTTATATATCAAGTTTTTTTTTTGGCACGTATATATATTATTATTTTTTTAACAGAGGAAGAAAGTTCGTGCTTCGGAAAACGCGAGGATGTGCGTAGTGATATCATCCTTCTCCTGCATAGACTTGTACCAATCATCAGTATACTGTCTTCTTCCCTGCATCGCCTCGTACAGTTCGTCCGACCTCTCCTCCAATTTTTCCCCTGCAGCCGAAAGCAGAATGTCGAGATCACCGCACCTCAGGCCGCTGATCTCCCGAAGAAGGTCCTTGAGAACCATTTCACAAGGGATGCGAAATTCCGGCATTGTTTTTGCCATGCTTACAAGTTTATTAACATCTCCGTTAACTACTTTCTTGAATATTTTAGATAGTAGCTCGTGCGGCAAATCAGTTATGCAAGCCATGTTGTTTTTTTTTTACTGTATGTTATTTATATACCCCACCCCAATTTTTGTTTCGTGTTCATGGCGATGGTGGTGCCTAGTGCGGCGACCCGTTCACCCAGCGATGCGTCTCTGCTCACGAACCTTTCGAAAGCTGCATGCTCTAACTTTCTGTCTGCTTCGTGACGTGCGTCCAGATCCGTCTGCGTGGTGTTGTAGGCGATGTCGTGATCTTTGCATGCGGCGTCCAACGGATTCACACCCTTGTCTCCTCTCTCCAATCTTTTCTCGAGTTTGGTGCCCGGTCCGCAGTACTGGTAGCCAGGTAGATGCATCTCGAAAGGTAACTTGTTGATGATGTCGTTCACGAGTCCCTTTCCTTCGGCCACGTTCCAAAATTTCGGAGGCAGCGTGTTGATGATTTTGATCAGGTAACCTATGCCCTTGTCGTCGTTCAAGATGAAGTTGGAAAGTTTCGTGCTGATCATGTCCACGATGCCAACCTTCTCGTTGTAGAAATTACGGTTGCCTGCATTCTCTTCGCCGGCTATCACCAACAATCGGTCCACGAGTTTCCTAACGTCGTCCACCCAAACGAATTCTTTGGGTAAGGTGTTGTAGCGTTTGACCCCGCTGCCTGTTTTGACCTGGTTCCAAATCGGTTTGATGAGATTCCTGTACTTCTCGCCGCTGCTCGATTTCACCCTATTCTGCGAGGCGTCGTTGTTCTGGTACAAGGCATCCGTCATGATCAGAATTTCCTTGTAACTTTGGTAATCTTCGTCGGTGTAATCTTTCGGCTGCTTTTTGGCGACGAGTTCCCACAGTCCCACCGTACCCGGATACCTGTTCCAACTATCCTTGTCGCCTAAATTGACTTTAATGTCGTTGCCTTCGAAGGTCACCTTCGATTTCCCAATCTTCCACACCACACCGCCGCCTTCGCTGGTTTCCATGCTGGGATACAATCCGAACACTTCATCCTTGTCGAATTTCCCCGTGCTCAGGTAGTCTCGTGCCAAAGGTCCCAACTCGATTTTATCCGAAGACGACGACGTGCTACCTATGGCTCGACGTCGTGCCGGTGCATCCTTCAGTTCGAACGGCGTCGAAGGAATGCTCGAAATGGGCGTGGGTACGGCGTAACTTTTAGCTGCGAGCGGTACGAGTTCATTAATCAAATTTTTATTTTGTTCCGTGACACTTTTAATTTCTTTACCTAGACTGCTGATGGCATCGATCACGGGTTGATCCTGACGTTTCTTCTCTTCGTAGAATCCGCGATTCTCGGATTTCCAACCTTTGAAGCGTTTCGCGAGGTAATCGCGAAGCTTGAGATTTTCGTCTTCGATTTTTCGTTTCGTCATGACGTTATTTATATACGTCGTTTCTCACAACGTTGCAACGTTTAGAAAGTCGTTGATTTTGTTTCTGTATTTTCCATCGTTGGGTTTCCTCGTCATGTCGATCGTCGCGAATCCGAAATCGTCACCGTTCCAGCAAGTAGAGCAGCAGCGTTCCGAAAATTGATTGTAGTTCATGTCTCCGCCTACGTAGTCATCGTACGCGTGCTTGAGGTTGGTGTGATCTTGACGAAACAAACATATGAAATTAGCGTTGTCGCGTACTAACTGTTTTGGAATTTTGGAAAACGTTTGAGCTAGGTAGAAGCAATCCATTCCTTTGTGACGACCTTGCGTGAAAAAGTTGCGAATTTCATTTTGATTTTCCAGGATGGCGTCGTCGAACACGACGACTGAATTTTCACGACAATCGTCGAGTGGTTTTATTTCCGAGGCGAACGTTGCAATGTCCAGACCATCGTACAGTTTCATCAGTTGCTGGTATTTGGATTGCTCCAAACTTTTCGAGAACACGTACAGGTGCCTGTTCTTCCAATCTAACCAATTCGGTGCGAGGAGAAAATTGTCCACGAGCAGTGTCGTTTTCCCACACCCCGAAGGACCTACGATCAGACAGCGGATGCTGTCGGGAAGCAACTTGCCGTTCTTTTTCTTCGTTTGACTTTCCGGATCCGGTAGACGCTTCACCACGTTCCACGTACTCACAAGATCACTTCGTTCGCGTCGATCCAACTCTTTTCTGGAAGTCCCAGCCATTTGACAAACAGTTTGTCACCTTTCCTACGCAATACTTTCTCGATGAGGTACGTGTCGGGGTGTTTCGTTTTAGAGAGTTCCTCTTCGTAAAATCTTCCTTTCAAAATCTCGCCGCTACTATCTTTTATTATATACGTGTGTCGGTTTCCGGGTAGAACTCGAACCACCGTAAAAAGTTCCGTGCTCCAATTTTTTGTGAATCCCTTCTCGAAGGTGCGTTTGAATTTGCTGATCCTCACCTGGTCTCCAATTTTGTATTTAGCTTTTTTTGTCGTGGGTGTGTACTTTGGACAGTAAACGGTAGAAATTAAACGCTGCTCGTCGGACTTGGTAACGTCGGCTGGCTTCATGCCTATCGTTCTGTGTACCGTATCATTATAGGTGTCGACGAGTTCCGGCAGGACGTCGACCCATTTGTAATTTCCCCGAAGCGTGAATCGTTTCCACATGTGTGTTTTCAAGGTTCGATTGAATCTTTCCACGATGCTGGCTTTGATGTGACTGAAGCTCGAATAATGTCGAATGCCATGTTTTTGAATAAACTTTTGGAATACGGCGTTGTAAAATTCTTTACCGTTGTCCGTTTGCAGAAACCGTGGTCGTCTGCCGCCGCTTTCGCGAAAAATTAATTTGAATGCTTCCGTGACGCACGTTCCCGTTTTCGCCTTCAAAGGTAGAGCCCATGCGAATTTCGAAAACGTGTCTATGACGGTGAGGAGGTACTTGTTGCCCTTGTTCAATTTATGCACGTTTTTCAAATTGCCGCTACTCATCTCCACGAGGTCACTTTGCCAGAGGTCGTCGATGCCCTTGGTTACCACGGCCAAACGTTCGTAGTTACGGCGTGCAGGTTTATGCAATTCTTCGACGATGGCTTGCCTAGACATTTTTTCTTAGAGATTACGTTTCAAGAGAAGCACAAGCGTGATGGGATTCAAAGAGGGTGGCACTTCGCTCGTGTTTTGAATGATCAGCTTATCGCCGGCACTCACGTCGAAAACGGTGAGATCTTCGTCTTCGTGTATTTCATATATGTTGCGCGTTTCGTTCCAACGTGCCAGAGGAATGTTTCCTGCTTTCTGGACACCACGATTCGATATCAAGGTCATGGTGGGAACGCTAGCTTTTCTACCGTGAGACCAGTACGAAAATTCGTTTATCTGAATCGTGCCATCGAGGAGAAACTTGTAGTACGGATGATAAGGATGCAACATGTACAGTTTGTTACCTTCGACGAACGTGGAGATTCTCTGTTGATTGGGAACGCTGTTGATTTCGATGGCTTGCAGAGAATGCAGTTTAGCGAATTTAGTATCGACGCTAACGAGGTTGCTGTGAACTTGTCCGAGTTTATTTTCGATGGGCAGCAAATGCTCGACTATGGTATCCGTTACGGTAGAAAACGACGGTTTGATTTTCACTTCCACGTTCAACTGCTTGTAGTTTTCATTGAGTTCTTGCAACTTGGCACCGAAAGAGGCCAGCGTCGATTCCTGCGTGGATTCCAGCACTCCGACTTGATCTCTGATGTTGACGACGATGTTCTGAAGGTTCTCAACTTGATTCAATTTCGAGCTCTTCTCGGTAAGATCGTTCACGATGCTTCGCATCTCTGTAAACTGCGTGTGAAGGTCGGCTACGCTCTGCGAAGTGGGCAGCGTCGACACCAGCGAACTAATTTCGTCTCGAATCTGTTCCACGTTCGCCGTTTCCGTTTCCAGTCGTTTCAGCATTCGAGATATGTTTCTTTTCAAAGCGTGCAATTCTTTGGAGGTGGGGAGATTGGCCACTTTACTCTCGAGATCGCTCAATGAACTTTTGATGTCGCTCGATTCGGATAGTGCCGTCACCGCCGTTTTCAATTTTTCCAAATCTTCGCTCGAAGGTACGCTTGTCCGTAACGATTCCAAGTCACCCTGTATGTTGTCCAGTACGTGATGAAAATGAGCGAGATTCGTTTCGACGTTTAAATTTTCTAAATATTCGATCTTCTGCTGAACCGTGCTTAACGTGTCTTGAATGCTCGTCAACGCTCTCGCTTCAGCGTGAATATTTTTAATTTCTTCGTTGATCAATTCCAAGGACGCCTGAAGCGTGGCGATGGTGGTTTGAATGTGTTCGAAATCTTGATAGGCCTCCAATTGAATTTTTATGTTCGCGACGCTTTTACCGATGACCTGCAGTTCGTCCGACGATGGTAGGTTCGTCATTGTATCTTCCAAAGTCTGCAACTTGGATTTAATTTCTTCCAACGTGCTGGTGAATTCTTCTTGTAATTTGGAAACGACGACGTGCAAGCGTTCTACATCAATATCGTTCACGACGGTTTGAAGTTCAGAGAAATTCTTTTCTATTGCGGAAGTTCGTTCTTCGATTTCGAGTTTCAATTTTTCCAAATCTTCATTTTTCGATTGAAATTGCTGTAATTTGGCCAAATCATTTTGAAGCGAATCCACGCTCAACTGTATATTTTGAACGTTGTCGTAAGAAGGTACGTCGACATAATTTTTTATCAGCGTTTTCAGTTCGGAATCGATTTTCAGAATGGGGTCGAGACATTGCGTTTGGAGCGTAGCGATTTCCGACTCTAAACTTTTGTTTAAGGTTTCCTGCAAAGCAATCAAATCGGTCCTCAACTTCTTAACTCGAATGTCCAACATGAGAATCTCTTCTGCGTGGTCTACACGCTTGGTGTTGCCGAAAATGTCGTTAGGCATTTTTGGTTAACGGTTATTTATAATAGGATAGACGATTCGTAATTCTACGAAGAGAGGAATAAGTTTATCGTAATCTCCGAGGAGTTCCACGTAAAGATAATCTCCTGCAGACACATCGTACGTAATGTTAGAAAGCATCTTGTCGTGCTTGATTCGAAAAATGTTCTTGCCGGTAGAAATTTTGATTTCGCCTGCGTTTTCCGGATTCACGGTGATTTGAAGTTTCCCGTCGATCGGAATTTCGTAGAAATGTAAATTGTTATTAAAAACATAAAACATCTTGCCCACATCGTCATTCAGTTTCGTCCAAATGCTGTTGAGATGAATGATCAACAGACCGTTGAGTTTAGGTAACACGGAAGGTAAGACTTCATGATCTGGTATGGTTTCCATAATGATCTGTTTTTTGAAACCGAACAAATTCATAGGCATGCTGGTTATTTAAGAATACGGTCAAAGTTTTTTGTAATAACAGTCAAAGTGTTTTTTTTTTTGTTTTGTTTTGTTTTTATGAATCTTCTGTTGAAGATGGACATATGTTGCAGGTTTTGCTTTCTGCCAAGCGATAGTGCCCCCACGGCAATGTGTGAATACCACACTCGAGGACGCACCTCTTATCGTCGTTGGGATCTAGCGCAATTTTTCTAACTTTGTTTGTGGTCAACACATGGTCGACGCTCTGGATACGCTGTTCTTCTCTTAGAACCGACGACCTGGTCTTGAGGCAATCGACGAAGTCCTCGAATGCGAGATGCTCCCGAACCACCTGTCTGCCGACACCCTTGGCCTTCTTGGTAACGCTGCCCTCGGCTTTGATGGCATAGGCCTTGGCGCGAAGACCTGCAAACTCGAGAATTACATCACCGTCCTTCTCGTCTTTGAGTTTGCCAGGCACTTTTTTGTTTCGGGGCAGGATGCCGTACTTGTTTTGCTGGGGATAGCCCGAGGTGTCGAAGAGGTTAAGCAAAGCTGGTGCCGTGACTATATCCCCGTATGCATCGGCTGAGTGGACGTGGTACACCAAGCTGTCCGTGTC
The DNA here is from genome assembly GCF_977018435.1 of Lepisma saccharinum. Lineage (NCBI taxonomy): Eukaryota > Metazoa > Arthropoda > Insecta > Zygentoma > Lepismatidae > Lepisma > Lepisma saccharinum. The sequence continues at coordinate 5,567,890 of NW_028142891.1, forward strand.
CGTGTAGAGAAGCGAGATGTTGTGGCTATAATGTGGACGTAATATGTCGTAGTACGTCTCGAACATGTGCAGCTTGCTCAGGTCTAATACTGAGGCACCAACATAAATTGGCTTGTCGAGTTTTACCTCACCCTTCCTCATATGCACCAGAGCAAGCTGCTCGTTATAAATGGTCCTCGATTTGAATAACGGGTTCGCTACGAGCCTGCGACATTGTGCTTTCCTCGTTACCAATTTTATGTCCATGCGATTCCGTACATTCTCCATAGTTTTGCCAAACACCGCATTGTTCATAAGCTTGAAGAAATCCTTATCAAGCTCGGACGTGGCTGCGGTGCGGTGTTTGGTGTTGACTTCAATATATGGCTTCAACCATGGAGAATGCTCGAACTTGAGGATGCGGTGAACTGCGCAGACCGTGACCCCTCGCTGCATCAACCACCGGAGATTCTGGTAGTGCAGGACATAACGCTCTTTGGGCTCGAAATCCATGACGAGCTTCTTCTGGTTGGAATCGGGTGGACACTTGAACTCGGGTGCAGGGGGAAGATCGCAGAACAAATCCTGCAGCTTCTCGGAGAACTCAAGATCCACCTCGGCGAAGAACCCATGTTCCGAATCGTCGAAGCTTTCGACGTCGAAGTTGGAAGGGTCAGCCCACTCGAAGCCTCTAAAAGGGAGTGGCTGCATCATGGAGTGTCCGTAGAGGTTATTGACGTCCGTGTACATGATGTAGCTGGACGGTTGTGAGGGGTCGTAGCCGGTGGCCATGTGGTGATTGTTGGCGCGCGAGTGTCGCTGTGACACCTGGACCATTCCACCCCGCACGGCGCGTTCCACAAACAGCATCATGTCCACGTTCGAAAGAAGCTCCAGCTTGATCTTCGTCACCAGAAACATGGCCGACCACGCCAGTCCGGGGAGACTGTAGAAGTAGGCGGGGTGCAGCTTGTAGATCTTCATTGCGGTCGCACGGAACGTCTGGAACACGTCGGCGAGGAGCGTCACGTCAAGTCTGAGGTAGGCGTCGTGGTAGTCCCCGAGAGTTCGACAGCCCAGCTCGCGCCACATGGACTGGGCGTGGTGATATTCCTCGTCGGTGATGTTCGACCCTCGCAGCTGACTGTAGAACTTCGCCTGGGGAGGTAGCGTCGTCTCCGCGAACTTGGAAGGGTCTGTGACGTATTCGTAGGGATAGACCCCCTTACGCTTGAAGAGGCCGGCGTCCAAGTTCGGAAAGTTTCCGGAGGTAATAAACATTTGCTCGTCGCTAAGCTTCCCTGCGAGAGCATCGAGGCTGGCCGGGAGGAACCTCAGGGAGTCGAGGAAGCGAAGCTCGACGGTAGAGTGTGATCCTGAAATTCGCACCCACTTGCTCACACTAATGTAACGCTCCTCGTTCTGCGCCAGGACGTTGATTCGCATGTCGTCGTACCCAAGATGCTTGACGAGGTGGTGGAAGTCGTATCCCGAGCCATTGTGAAAAAACACAGGGATAAATCGCGGGTCCCGGGCCATGAGGTTGCATCCGTTGCACCAAGGACCAACATACCTACCGTTAAAGTGATCATGGTGTTGGACTTTACGGTTGTTGGTGGTGTACTCCTTGACGCAGACAGGGCAAGCGATGGCCTCGTCGTGTCTACGTTGATCGTCGGGGGACAGTGGGAGTATAGATTTGGGGGCCAACAGTACCTTCCCTATCTCGTTGGCCTCGACAACCATCCTCTCGAGGAAGTGTTTGGCTGCGTCGGGACCGCGATACACGTAGGGCTCGGGGGCAATGTGCTGGTCACGTCGCACCACAACGTATGCATAACTCGAAGCCTCGTGGAGTTGGTAAGGGGTGGTGGAAGAAACTTCAGGGTCGGGATCGCAAGTGGACAGGGGTTTGAGGAAGGCCTCGAAATCCGCGATGATGATAGCGGGATGCTCCACCATGGCACCGTGCATGTGGAAACGCTCCACGGTGCCAGGTTTGGGCAAGACTGCCACACCAGGCTCGTTGTTACTACAGTAGATCTTGTGGCTGGCAAGCTTCTCTGCAGCGATGTTGGGACCTTTGATGTGCTGATAATCCTGCTGTTTTTGATTGTCAAAAGTTGACAAGCACCTGCGACAAACTTCTATGCTACCATGATGCTTGCTTGTTTGGCTCGACACCAACCGGGAGAGCGAGCGAATAAGAGTGTAGTGGTGATGGGTCTCGTCCTTGATAAGTAGGAGATGGATTTCCTGCGCACCATCAACGTTTACGTCGCTCACCCGGATGGGGTACACCGCATTTTCGTCAGTGAGACCGTAAACATTGATGGCCAACCGAGGGTTGTGTGTACGGGCCTCAAACTTTCGAATATCCGGGACCTCTACCGGGTAGTCGATCCCAGCCATCGCAACTTCCAGCTCTGCCTCATAGGGTAGGTAGTGGCCAACACGTTTTGGATTATTTTTTGGCTCAACTGGGTGCAACGCTGCAAGCACCGACCAGAGAAAGCACTTGGCGTCACTGTTTTGAATGTTCAGGACAGCCTTCTTTGCCGCAATGGTAGGTGGTAAGGGGACGTAGCTGGAGGCGGAGAGAGGTATGAACTTGCAAAGTTTGACGCACAGTTCGTGAGGCTCGCCACACAGCGAACCCCCCGAGCCTTTAGCTTGATGTTCTTCTTGTTTTGCCACCAGCTCATCGGCAAACTGGTTGTAGATGACCTCGAGGTTGTCAACATCCGCCAGATGCAGCGTCTTCGCCTTGGTGTTGTGGCAGAAGCTGTAAATTTCATCAGACGGCTTCTTGTACTGGCAACGTAGCGATGCGTAGAATTTGGTGGAGTGCATTGCAAGCGCATCACCGAGGATGGAAATAATTTTGGCTCGCACGTTCTCCAAAAAGCTACGCACGTCGCATGAGCCCTCCGAAGTGATGACAAAATCTTCTAACAACCGCTGGAAAGCAGACTGGTTAGCTTTCGCCACAGGCTTGACGCGTTTGGCGGATGGTGGCGAGTCGGCTTCCGCTTTCCTCTTGGTCGAGCTGGTCGACGGTTGGGGGACAGGTGTTCCGACGACAACTTTGCATGATGTTATATGCCTCTTCAAATTATTAATAGTAATATGTATACCGCACCTGGGACATGATTTTTTAGCGGTTACACGCTTGCCTGGCACGCAGGTGCGACGATGTCTTGCAAAACGTTTGCTTGATATGCTTATTTTGCACACAGGACAACTTTTCATGGAGCGCATTTTTTTGGGGGGTATGTTTATTTATATGTGATCTGTTGGTGGTAGAGTGTTTACAAAAAAAAATATCTTACGAGAAAAATTTTGTAGGCTAATTCTAATTAGTGTTAGTTTGAGGGGTTTATTTATATATGGGTGGCGTTGTTTTCCTCAAATATGTGTTTTAATAGTTTGAGAAAAAATAAAACACGTGAAACTCTACAGAGGTGCGGTAATCTATAACCGCAGCCATTAGAAAACTTTTACATTTTTGGTTGGGCACCACGCACCCTGGCGAGGTTATAGGGGCCAGGCCTCCTAAAAACAACAATTATTATTTTGTTTGTTTGTTTGTGTTACAATACATATGCGCGCGCACATGCGCGTGTGTATGTGTGTGCGTGCGTGCGTGTGTGTGTGTGTGCGTGTATGTGGCACATCACCCCTCCCCGAGAGAGAGAGGTTTACAAAGGTCGCGATATACGGAGTTGGAAAATTACGATATGGCGCATTCGCTCGTTATTGTTGTCAGCCATAAATCTCTCTCTCTCTCTCTTCATCTTACACCAACGTTGGCATCTCTATTTTTTTTTTAGTTGTAAGTAAATTGCCAACACACTCTAGTTAATAATACTACATATTATACACACACGCACACACATACTGCGTTGCCATCTACCCATCTCTCTCTCTTTTACAGCAGTGTCGGCTCTCCTTGTTTAGTATATGTAGGTTGGCAAAAATTGCTTTATGCGCTGTAAGGCAAGCCTCAAGCAAGTTGCCAGCTCCTTGCTTTAGGTTAGGTTAGACCAAAAAAAATCTTGGTGATTTTTTTTCGAGTGAGGAGTTGGCAACGCTGATTTTTACTTGAGGGCGGTCAACCGGGTTGATTGCACAAGCAAAATTGCCAGCCCCTTGCTTGAGGTTAGGTTAGACAAAATAAGCTGTAGGTAGGCTGTCGGCCGTTTAACTCTTCCCTCCCTCTCTTCTCTCTCTTTTTTGTAAAAAGCTATGGCAAAAATACCAGTAGGTTGGCAACCTTGCTTTATGCACTGTAAGGCAAGCCTCAAGCAAGATTGCCAGCTCCTTGCTTTAGGCCCGGTTAGACCCAAAAAAAACCTTGGTGATTTTTTCGAGTAAGCAGCTGGCAACACTGCGAGCCCCACTTCCGGTTGCAGAACTCTCAAGCAAGATTGCCAGCTCCTTGCTTTAGGTTAGGTTAGACCAAAAAAAACCTTGGTGATTTTTTCGAGTAAGAAGTTGGCAACACTGCGAGCCCCCTGAGCCCCACTTCCGGTTTGTGAACTCTCAAGCAAAATTGCCAGCTCCTTGCTGTTTTAGGTTAGGTTAGACCAAAAACCTTGGTGATTTTTTCAAATAAGCAGCTGGCAACACGGCGAGCCCCCTGAGCCCCAAATGAGGACGTTGAATTCTCTAAACTGCACTACTGGCTATTCTGAACATTGTGTGTTTTTGTGTGCTACTCATTCCTGATAGATCGTGGGGCAATTCAAAACATACCATATTTTAGCTGATGTTTTTATGAACACTTTGATATGCAACAAGGATGCATTCAGTAACTATTTCATGGCTCCAAGAAAGGAAAAATTATAAACGGTAAAGACTTTTTTGTAAATCTATAACAATAAATAACAGCTGAATGTTCACACATGCCCATTCGAAACATTTTAGGAAGGAGTGTCCAGAATAGCTCCACTTTATGGTACTTTAACATGATGTAGAAATGGCTTTTCTTCCCATATGGTGTAACTGTTACATCCCTTTAGTTTGATTCATGGGGTTTTGGGTTCAGTTCGTCAAGATGACAGATTATTAAGGAGCTACAAGATAAAACCTTTTTTTTATCAGAAACATATTTTAGTAAGGGAAGCAACAGAATGGCAATTACAGGTAACTGATAGACTGGCGGCCACCTGTTGCTTAATGAAAAATTAGTTTACTGGGGCTATACTACCACAGTGTTTACTGAAATTTTATTTTGTTTGTTTGTTTCTTAGGAGTTAAAGTATATCCCTGGCTTTAGCCTCGGTGGTCAAGGCGGTGGAGCAACTGGTTGCCACATGGGTGATGCTGGTTTGAGTCCTGGGTGGTTCATACCTGGATAACTTTTCCGTGGTCTCAGCACCAAGAGGCTCTGGGGCCTACTAAGCCTTATAAATGAATGAGTACCGGGGGGGTACCCTCGAAAGGCTGCCAAAGCATGGTGCTGACCACCCACCCTTCCACATCACCCTCATATGCCTTCATGGCATGGTGCATTGCACAGGGCATACCTTTACCTTTTTACGCTGTATTTATCACATTCCATGTAAGCATCAGAGGAGATGCTTTTCTTGAACTCAGCCATCAGTGAATTTGCTGTGGTCAGCTACACACATAGGCAGCCTTCATTCTTCAAGCATGTACATGCGCTTATTTTAAAGAAATTTAATGACTCCAGAACTTTAAAAAAAAGTAATCAAAATCTTAACCCTTGTGATCCTCTTTGAATGTGCTATTATTGAACATTATTTACACTGAATGTGAAGAAATGCAGTAGGCAAAATCTATAACTAGGAAGTGATAAAAGAACGTAATATTCTAGTGGATCCCGCTCAGATTGGCTATCCTGATTCATGTTTCCTTATCTAGAGTTTTGACCAGGAAAGGAACTTTCCCAAAAAAAATTTCATCTTCCAAGGGAAACTAATGATTGCTTGTTCATGAAAAAAATTTAACCTCTTTGAGTACATATTGTTTGTGGCCCACTTAAGCAGTTAGAACTTGGAAGTGAACAGTAACACCCCATTACAGTGCCATTCTTCACTCTTTCCTTTGAAAACATTTTCAGGATTCTAGAGATATTTGTTGAAAGTTGAAACAAGATAATATTAAAACAATTAGGCCTACAGTTTAACGTGGGTATGGAACCACAAGGTCAGCGGTGTTTAAGAAACTCACATGGTCCCAACAGGGATCAATCCTATGACCCCTGGCACCAGAGGTGAGCATACTAACCAAGAGTGCCACCGCTTCCCCGGGGAGGGGCTTATGTCAGTGGTTTTGAAATTTTTATAGAGGACATTCAGTTTAACTGGCCCTGTCCTGAATGGAAGGGAGGTAATACGTCTCAATTACAGTCCTAATTAGCCAGCATTTGTTCCTAATTTTTTTTTTGGAAAAACTAACTGCATGAAGTTTAATTTAATAATGAAATGATTTGTAAATGAGAATAAGGAACTTAAGCGCGATTTTTTCAATTACAAAATATTAAAATGAATTGAAGTCCTCCTCCGTTGCCGTGCAGTCTAAGGCCCCATGCTTTGGATGGTGGCTGTGGGATGGCATGGGTTTGAACCCAATTCACTCCTGATTCTGTTCGACCTGTGTACAGGATCGGTGGCAACCCACCATCATGAGGAAACTGGGGAGCTCCGAATGAGAGCGCGTAATCCGGTCGTGTAGACCTACTGTAACTGCTGGGGATATGTCGGGCTGACACCCTGACTATTCCACTACTGGTTGAAGATCTCCACGCTTAGAGACAGGTGATGATGAAAAGTGTGGGAGGGAGGCCGGCAGTCGGTAGGTAAGCCAAGGCCCTTCATGGACTGTATTGCAAAGGATTATTATTATTATAAAATGAATGGAAACAAAACGGATTTTCCCCTGTTTTTTATAAATTGATTTAAATGTTGAAAAATACATATATACTGTAAATTGTATGTACAAATACTGTATAGTGTAACTTTTGCACTTTAAACTGACCAGTTTAATTATTCCTTTTCCCCAGACCAAAACATGAGGGAATTAATATCCAATGGAATGAAATGTGAAATCCAAGAGAGATCCAGAAGAGTATCCAGTTGTCCACAGTCTGCATCTGTATCCAGTTGTCCCAAGTCTGCATTTGTATCCAGTTGTCCCAAGTCTGCATCTGTATCCAGTTGTCCAGAGTCTACATGTTGGCCAAGTTGTGGCATATACACTCAGTCTTTTCTTTCAGCAATGTTTAAGGACAAGAAAGAAAAGGTAAGAATAAAAAGTGAATTTGAAATTGGAATATCTTATGACTTGATAGTTGACAGTGAGATCATTCCACTCTCCTCAGTCTCAGCTATTTATAATGATGATGAGAGTCCAGACACTATTAACATGGAGTGTGTTGAGCATCCAGAGGACATCAAAGTTTTCGAGAGTATAGAAAAAGAAGAAGTTACCCAAAATCCAGAAGAGACTTCAATGTTTCACAATCAAACAGAGTGGCTGGTTTTCCCAAGCCTAGAGGACAGTCCATTTATTCAAAGTCCAGGTACACATGATTCAGAAGAGAGTCCAGTTGTCCAGAGTCTATGTATGGATCCACTTCTCCAGAGTCCTGAGGAGAGTACAGGTCCCCACTACCAAGAAGAGAGTCCAGTTGTCCAAGGTCTACATATGGATCCACTTCTACAGAGTCCAAAAGAGAATACAGGTTCTCACTATCAAGAAAAGATTTTAATTGTCCAGAGTTTGCAGGAGAGTCCAGTTTTCCAGAGTGTACAGGGAAGTCCAGTTGTCCAAAGTGAAGATGAGGACTCACCACGAAATTATACCAGGGATAATAGTAAGAAGAAAATATACAAGCGTAAAAAAGACTTTTGTTTCTATTGCGAAACTCTTGTTAAACAGTTTGGTCGCAACATAGTGCGGAACCATAAATATGAAATAGCTGTGCAACAAATAATGTCCAAACCAAAAAACAGCAAAGAGAGAAAACAGTTAATATCTATTCTCAGAAAGAAAGGCAACTACCTCAGTAAGGATCTAGGTGAGGTAAAACCTGTGAGAGAATCATTGGGTGGGTTATCCAACGTTTTACCCTGTACTTATTGTTTAGGATTTTATTCAAGACGGCAGTTATGGCGACATAGGAAACGTTGCTCACAAAAACCAGAGAATGAAAATGAGCGATATTCTCAAGGTGCAGCACAGAATTATTTGGTTAAGGGAATGAAAGTTGATGTTAAGCTCAGAGAACAGGTTTTCACAAGAATGCGTGCAGATACAATTTCACTTGTTGCTAAGAAAGATTCTTTGATCTGCTCTTTTGGTGCTCGATACTTAAAAACTCACAGACAGACACACCAGGTAAATGTCACATCCAGAAAAATGCGGGAACTATCAAAACTGTTAATTGATATGAGGAAAAAAGATCCAAAAATAAAAAAATTGCTGCAGGCAATTTGATACTCTAGTTGAAGCTGCCAAATCAGCAGGAAAATATGATGATCTGGAAGACAAATTTAATGCACCTACATATGCAATGAATATTAGAATGTCTCTTAAAGAGTGCTGTGAAATAGGAATATCCCACATATATAGGAAAGGCAATTGTTTGGATGGACGTGCAACTAGTCAGATAGAAAGTGACCTACGTACCATGATCCTTCTACTAAATTCCAATTGGAAATATGAAATATCTCACCAAGCTGCCAATGACCTGCATGTTAACAGAATGAACAAAATCACAATCATACCTTTTGCAAGTGACCTAAAAAAGTTTAAGGAATTTCTTCAAGAACAAGGAAAGAATGCAGCTCAGGACCTGATAGATGATCCTGGGAATGAAACAGCATACAAAACTTTACTGGAAACAGTGTACTGCAGAGTTTTTCTTCTGTGTAGAAAAAGAGGAGAATTAAGCAGGTTAAGAGTGAAGCTTTATCAGAATGCGAGCAGTAATCAAAACTATGAAGAATTTGCTGAAGCAGTCAAGCCAGCTGAAATGATACTGATAAAAAAATTTAAGAGAGTAGTTATTCAAGGAAAAAGAAAGGTAACACCAGTATTGTTTAGTTTTGATGTTCAAGAACATATTGATCTTCTACTCAGGTTAAGGAATAACTTCATCAGTGAGAGTAACGCCTACCTTTTCTGTAACCTGAAGACAAATAATCCACTGGTAGGGTATAAAACACTAGCAAAACATGCTAAAAGAGCAAAATTACAAAATCCTGACTCCATCACAACAAGAAAATTGAGGAAGCATTTAGCAACAATAAGCCAGATCTTATCTATGACTGAACAGGATATAGAGTAACTGGCTACTTTCATGGATCATACAAGTTGTACCCACAGGAATGAATATAGGCTGCCTGATCACATATTTCAAACTGCAAAAGTGAGCAAATTGCTTTTAATGATGGAAAGTGGAATGGCCTCAAATTTTAGAGGCAAAAGTCTCGATGAGATAAATGTAAATATGGAAGAAGATTTGCTAGAAAGAAATACAAATCTTTATGATAATGTTAATAGTTCTGAAGATGACTCAAATGAAGAAGCAGTATATGAGTTAGAAGATTTGTTTGAAAATGAAGTAGAGAATATCCGACTAGTGAAAGTCTGAAAAAGAACGAACAGGTTAAAACTAGTTCCATGAATACAAAAAAACGTGACTATACAACTTGGACCACTGAGCAGAAACAGACAGTAATTGATTTCTTTAGAGGTCACATTTCACGGAAGAAGCCTCCAAGAAGGTCCGAATGTGAAACACTCATTGCTCAACATCGTACGCTCTTAAATGACAAGAATTGGCTGAAAATAAAGGTTTTTGTACAAAACTGTTACACTAGGAAATACTCTGCCAAGACATTATCAGGAGGAAATTGCAGAAACAATAAGTAGATTTTTTTTTATTTAGGAAAAATACATTTCTCCTGTTACAGTGCAATATGGAATTTTTATATTGAAAGAGAACAGGGAATAAAGTAGCACATTAAAATTTATAACAAGCTTATGATTCGACAATGATATTTTACTCTGGTTTTAATATGTGAGTGAAAAATGGAGTGTATGTATGTGCCGAAAGTATCGGTGAACAAATTTCCTATTTTTATTTCCCATGCTAATCCCAGACTATGTAAGGTGTCCGTAGAAGCTTATGCAATGCTTCACATTGCTGATAACATTAGTCTCTAACTCAGAGTAGTATCTGTGATTTAAAAATTATTTTATTTTTGTTTCATATTTTCTATGGTCTATTACTTTCACATGTTTCATATATTGTCTTATTATTGAAAAATGTCATGTTAAAAGGTAAAACATCATGCAATCTTTTCTGTTTACGTGGGTATTTCTAATTTGCATTGTTCACTGAAATGCAATACAAGCATTTAATTAGCAAATCGCTGTATATCTTTTTCAATCAACCATGTGAAAATTGTATTTTAAAATAAGCTTGCAAATGCAACATTTTCAATGTACCTGTTTGATGATATATTCATCAAATAGAAACAGTACCACATTTTAATTGTACAATGTAACTGAAAAAAAAAATTGCAGGTTCCAATTTGCAGGTGTTGGTCAAATATCAACATAAATTTTAACAAATTGAATAATATTTTAGCTCAAGTTTATAACTTCTTATGCCTTATATTTGATGTTATATTGCCTGTTATTTAACTTTCATATTGTCCGATTTAATGATACAAAGTAGGTATGTGTACAAATTTTATGCAACTTATTAAATATGTCAAAAAGTTACTGAATGTTTCCTTTCGTTCCTTAATACATTAATATCATCATAAACCACAAATAATCTGGTGCATTACATCACCTTTCTATGAGAAAATGCTCAGTCCACTGGTTTCATTTTTCTCTCGTTATAGGTGTGTTTCACCTACGTCACAAACTGTTGCATTGTGTTAAAATTGGCTGCAAACATGGCGGCTGTGCGCATCCTGACGTCACATGAAACCCACCTATTGGACATTTTTTCTTTCTACGTGTCCACCGGATGAGCAATGTTATAACATTTATTCTTTTCTTATTTAGTTTGATCCTGTTAAAGGTTTAATTTTAAGTTACAATAATATTTTTTCAGTGCAGTGGTTAATGGTTATCAGGAGCATTGGCAGAATTATTCCTGGGGGGGGGGGGGTCAAGTTAAATTCATGCCAACCAACGTAGGTAAGAGTAGGTCTAAAAATGATATTTTCTAGAAGCAATGTACCATAAAATGAGGGTGTGAGAGTGTTCAGAGGTGTACTTTACACATCTTGTCCCCAGCCACGACTGGATGTGGTGTGGGTGGCACCAGACTAGCTTAGATACATTCCAAAAATTTATATATTTTTTTAAATAAATATCTCAATCCCAGAATCTAGCTTGAAATTAGAATAATTTCAGAGTTCCTAAATATTGGGATTTCAAAATTCCAGTGTGTATTGATTTTGAAATTTTGATGACTGTTTATTAAGCCATTAATTCCTGATTTTTCTGTAATATTTGTTGTCTCCCCCTTCAAATGCAGAAGTTTTATGACTATCGTCTTAAAAGGTTGTACAACTCATGCGTTCATTCCAATGCTCAAAATTTAATGATGCTTCCCAGATGACATTACGTTCAAAGTAAGGTGGTCCATAGTTTCATTGCCCATGGAGCAGGCAAACTTTATACTCAAAATTCAAGTAGCAATCTTGACTTTCCTTAGATTTATAACATGGAACCACATAAAGGAACTTGGACTGATAACTCTAACAGACAATTCTACCTGTATAATAAGTAATTCTGATACATTGTAAAATAATCTGGAATCAATCCCCATTGTTGTTATCAATAGTTATGTGTTTCAGTTCTAGTGGTGACACTTTAAACTGCAGGTACAGTCTGAAACTGTGGATTAGTTTCTCTGTTCAGAAGAAGACATAAAAGATGTTAGGTTTTCAAAGTGACAAAGAGTTTCCAGCATAGAGAAAAACTATGGAAACTTACGAAATATAAATTTATATTTGGATAAGTGAAACACATTGATTCAATTTAAATCTAAATTCCTGTTAAGTTTGTTTGATTTGGTGTTTTAAGTCCACTTTATGCACAGTAAGGCTAATCAGGACTGGACCTACTATTTAAAGTGGGATCCGAACCACTATGTGCCTCCACCGGGTATCGAACCCTGGACCCCTTGATTACAAGGTGATGATGCTACCATTGCACCATGGGGAGGCCCTTCCTGTTAAGTATATGGAAGATAAAGTAGCTGAAGTTTGCAAAGAACCCAGGTATACCTCAAACGTTTCTTACAGTGTTCACAAAGGAAGAAAAAATTAGATCAATCTCTTAATTCAAAACAAAGTATTTTTTTAAAATTCACGATGTATATAGCTTCATGTAGAGATAGTGATAAATGCAAGCTTGGCTGGCAAAAGCACACAGCAAAATAGACCAGCTTTAAAAAATGTTGAAAGTGCAAGTAAAGCTGGTGCTCGGGATTGGTGGTGTAATGGCACGTTGTGCCACATGTCCAAGTTCGAGTTGCCAGACTTGCATTTTCCACCATCTCTACACAAATTATTTTTTAATAGAGGTAAGTCAATATTATATTGATGATGATGATGGGGTTTTCTGCCTGAAGAAGGTTGCTGGGCAAGGTGAGCCCATGGTGGTTTGCCATTGCCTTCCATGGGATGATGATGACGACTTCCAAGGATGGGACCTACAGTTTAACGTGGGATCCGAACCACCGGGAATCAAACCCGGGACCCTTCCATCACAAGGCAATGAACTTATTGACCAGGAATTAAAACCTTGCAGAGATCAGAAAAACAGTATTCACTTTTGATATAATGTATAATTAACTACGAAGTAAGGGAGTCTGTTACTTCATAGAACTTTTCCATGAATTTTAAAGTTTTGAAACCAGTCACTTCTAAAAAGAATATTACAAATTAGAATTACATGCAGAAATGTGACCACCCACATGTTGAGAAAACTTAATTTTCTACATACATTCTAAACTCATTTCAAATCTTTTACTCTTCTTTCCATATTTTCATTGACCATTTAAATAAAAATGCAGAATTACTGTGAGATTGTTGGTCACATTTCTTCAGGTGCAACCATCTGTAAGCCTTGCTTGTGGCAATAGAATGGCACAAAAAAACACCGTTTGCACAGAGCCAGCATAATGTTTTGCGAGCTGCTCAGTGTTGGTTATAGAGTATCCACTGAGAAGTACTGGCTGTTCATAAATGGTAGGCAATGTTACCTTGACCAAAATAGGTACTCATCCAAAATATGAAAATTTTATACACCGATGGTTTGTCGATGAGATAACAAGTGTCAACAGTATGCTGTCATTGTTTGCAAGAGATGTACCCTAACATAATTAAAATTTAGAAGGTGTATTCCTAAAAAGAATACTTCAGAATTCTGCAAGTTTAACTTGTCCTGGCATTTTTATAACAAAACACAGGCATGTGTGAATACAGAGGAATGAAAATAGATGAGCTGAATGTAAGAGCAAATCAAAGATGAATCAGTCAATTCTTTTTGTCAACAATATTTTGTTTTACTTCTCTCAATAAGCAGAATAATGAGGATGAAACAGAAGAAATAATACTCGTCAAGTACTTTCAAACTTGACATTGTAAACCATATTATTTTAATTAAGCATTTTTTTTTTATCTCAGGTCAAAAAGAACACTTCAAAGTAAGACATAAATGACAGAGCTACCTAAAAATTTTCATTATAAATGGACACTAACATCAAATACTTCAGTTTTACTGTTGGGGGTTTCAAATAAAAGAAGAATATTTTTTATATTACCTAATGAGATTTTTTAGCACTACTGCATGGTATGGTTAATCATTTACTAGTTTAGCAGGTTTGCTCTAGTAACTTCAGTGTTATTTATTAAAATTAGGTGTAGTGTTTATTATTAATTTTTATATTATGGAACACATGAAGGAGTAGACTGAATTCTCAACTTAAATTACTGCATTCTGTCCGCACAAACAATTCAAAAATGAAGGAATTATAATTTCTAACGAACGGATTAAACCACTACACATATTACAAATAAATGTTGATGCGTACCCCTGGAACTTTGATTTTGAATTTAAAATTTTGGGAGCGTCAGCACTTAGGCTATTTTGCTCCCGTCACATTATACGGGGGCCAGCCCCTTATCATTACAAATAACAACTCTAGCGTTGCATAACTAAAAATGTTAAAATGTTCTGACTTCTGTTAAAAGCTGAGGCCGTAAACGGGCACTCAGCACACACAAGGACAACAAACAGGACAACACACACAAAATTATACTGGCCATAGTGCTAGTCGCCAGAGCCTCGTTAGTCTTTAGTCCAGGGTGCACTACGTGGAAGTGAGGTTGACTTTTGGGCACCTAAGTGGAAGGTCACCCCTTACACCCCGCGTACCCCTGGAACTGTTTTTATGTGAACTGCTATTTTCAAACCAAGTAAACAGTTGTGTTTTCCTTCACAGAGTAAGTGTTATATTATCGAAAGGTGCTCTACAAATCACAAAAAAATCTCTTCAAATTAGGTTAGGATGTATTTTAAATTTTAAAATAAGCATCGTGCACCCTTGGTTAGGTGATCATTATGACCAAATCCCTTCATTAGGTTTGGATGACCATTTTTAGTTGCTATTATCATCTTTAATTCAAATATGGGTTATATTGCACTTATCAAACCCATGTCACAAAACATTTCTTCCGAATCAGGATAGCTTTTCTCTGTAATGCACAGTGAAATGCATGTTGCAAGACAACCAGTTACATTATGGGAATTTCTTCATGTGTTCTTGTTATAGAGGTTCAGTAAAGGTTAAAGGTAAAAGTAATACACTAGGTGGAATGCAAAGACAAATCCACACTTTATTGACCTCGGTTATTTTGGAGATGAGAGCTCAGCACCATGCTCCAATTGCCTTTTCCTCCTGCAGGTACTCATTCTATTTAGAGGCTAAGTGGACCACAGAATCTTTTGGTGCAGAGACCATGGAAAGTTACTCACGGGAATGAAAACTGGGTCACTTCTGGCAGTCAGATGGTCTATTGCCTCGCCCATCGAGGTTCAATAAAATTTAGTTCACGATAATTAATTATGGGGGAAAATTTTCATTATAATTAGCAATATAAATTAAAAATAGGACTACAATCAACTGCAATGTGACTTTTCGAAGCCATATGTTTGAATTTTGAGGACATGTAGTCAATAGATCATCTCCTAGTAGAGATGTGTCGTTCGTGAACGACCCGTTCGAAATGAACGAATCAGTCGCGTGAACGAAAAGATCCGGTTCAGTGTTTTCAAGCGAAGTCGTTCACGGATCCCAAGCGGGTCACTCCAAACACAAAGCCAGCCACAACCCTGCCTCCACTACTCTGGCGTTGAACATTGGTCGAAGTAGCCTTGGGCGAAATTAAAAGAAAGCAGACGGGAGCGTTTTTGGAGGGAAGTTGAAAGCCAGCAGAAGGTCGGAAAGGGGGGGGGGGTGAAAGGGAAGAGAAGCTAAATATCACAAGACCACTCTCTCGAGTCTGGACCTCGACCTTTAATTCCGCGCATCAACCAAACTCATTCACTGCGCAGTGCAGATCTTTCGTTCACGGATCCCAGATGTCTGGCAGACCCGTTTTCTTTCACGGCTAACTCGTTCAAAGCGACCGGGAGAAAATCTTGGGATCCGGATCCTTGGGTCTCGGCGTCGGCTCGCCCACCCTCCTTGTGGCATGCAGAAATCGGACAAAATAGCATGCAGCCAAAGGAAAGGAAGTTGACCACTAGCACGTAGTGACAGGCTGCCTGGCGTTGGGATGGTGGCGGTGCATTATGTGGAGACGCCCCGCTAGGCTAGCCTCAACTATCTCACAGATTTATTTTTGTTTCTTTGAAGTCCACTTTATGCACATTAAGACTAATCGGGATTGGACCTACAGTTAAACATGGGATCCGAACTACTATATGCGTCCACCGGGTATCGAACCCGGGACCCCTTTATTACAAGGCGCCGACGCTACCCCTGACATTTATTTATTTTATTCTTGCTGCAGATATATATGTAATATATATATTCACTTTGGAATTCTAATTTTGGAACGAAAATATTGATAGGTACATATCACAGGAATACATTAAATCTGAGCAAAATGAAGTTTTACTTAATTTACGTCAGTTTCCTGCCTGTTTAAGCAGCATTATTAACTGGACACAACATTAAAAACTGGATGGAACAGCATTTCAAGACAATATATGAATTTGATTGTTGCCGATTGTTATGCAATAACAATTTGTACATTCCTGCATTTTGTCCCAAATTCTGTAAATACAACTAGGGACCTTAATTTTTTGCTTTTCAAAATTTGTATTTTCAAAGAAATTCGTACTTAACATTAAAAACAAAACTTTGCAATTGATAGCTTATTTTTATTCTAAGTTTTTGCACTCACCACAGAACGTGAGCAGCAAAATTCACCAATTAATAAAATATAATGGAATACTCAATGATGTTATGCACTTGTGAATATTGTCGTATGACTTATAAAATTATTATTTTCTTATAAAGAAAAGAGCACCATAATAAAATGTAAAATTACTCACCAAAGATGTCAATGTGTGTGAACTTCTCAACGTGTTCCTGTACAGTACAAAAGTTCTGCGAGTTTTTTTTCAAGCACTGCACTAAGATATATATATACATAGACACACGCATACACACATACACACAACTCTTCGTGTAGTAAAAGTTATATTTACATTATTGTTTTTATGTCCTCATAATGCCCTTATTATTAATAATTGAAGAAAAGCAATCGAACTAACTGAAGAAAAGCAATCAAACTGTAGTGCAAATATATATGTTGATTCTCGCTGGCTGAATAAACTATTATTATAAAATATATATTATTATTATTATTCCTTACAGGTTGAAATCGCATATCACTTTAAAATATACATTAATTACTATAAATTGTGCTTATAGTATCTAAACAAAGTTTATGTAATATCTATATCAGATTATCCGTGACGGAAAAAGGCGAAAGCAGCTTTATTATATACCACACACGCAGTAGCGTGCCCAGGATTTTGAAAAAGGGGGGTTACGTACACTTTTTTTGGGTAGTCTGTCCTCATTTTGCCATATTTTACTATTTTTGACGTTCTTGTTTTTAGGAATTCTGGGCCAAAGGGGGGTTATAACCCCCACCAACCCCCGACTTGGGCACGCCACTGCACACACGCTTGTTGAACATGTTTTTGAGAAGAAAGATGGAAACTTATTTTCAAAATACAGACTACCGTTTAATGCAGCATAATGAGTGTCATTCATAATTAACCAACACCAACGAAAGCACGTAAACTAACAAGCTGGTGTTTTCTCGTGCTACGGAATCCTCTCTCTCTTTCTTTCTCCCCCTCCCTCCCTCTCCCCCTCTCCCAGTCTCAGCCCCATATACAAATAACCTCACCACGCGAATCAGCCAAACTGTGCGCAGTGAACGATGCGCGAGCGATATTTCGTTCACGATGACCGACTCGTTCACGGGTCCGAGATGACTGACAGATCCGTTTTGTTCCACGGGTCACTCGTTCAAAGCGACCGGCAGAATATCTTGGGATCCGGATCTTTAAGATTCGGATCACTGCGCGCGCACCCTCCTCTCTGTGGAATGGAACGTGTCGACATAGCCCGCAGCCAAAAGGAAAGGAAGTTGTAGCGTAGCGACGAGAAGCTGAAACCAATTACAGGGGTGGGGGGTGGGACTAACAGGCTGCCTGGCATTCAGAGGCAAAAAGAAAAGGGGATGGAATAAGCAAACTATGACCTGACGGAGAACCAAGGCAAACCTGTTAACGTTATTCCACAAAAAAACTAATGTTTATGCTTGTCCGTGTTATTTGTTTTGGAAGAAAAGTTTTATTTTGTGCATGCCATTGGAATAAATTAAATTCGCGTAAAATAATGTTTTACCTACTTTACATCGGTTTTCTTGGCAATTGTGTTAATCATGACGTATATAGAATTTCAAACAATATGTGATTTTGATTGTTGGTAGATTGTTGTGCACCACCAATTTCTACATTTCTCGCTTTTGCATAAAATGTGTATTGTTGGTTACCGGTGCTTCTTTAAATTCGTTTAAAAAAAGCCATTATTTTTCCATTAAAATTGTAAAAGTTTTCAGTTTATAAATTTCTCTTAGATTGTACTGTACTCGTAGTCATTACAGAAAGGAAACAGAGTTCAGAAACTTTTAAGATGACGTTCAGCTGCTTTAAAACATTGTGAATCTTGAAGAAAATTAAGCCAAAATGTGGATCTTGACTCGTTTTTTAATCTCTATTATTATTTGTTTAGAATTTCAAGAACCTTGTTAATTACCAAAGAGAGAGCGAGAGAGGTTGTCAAACATATCATTAAGATGTGGGCAAGATATTTTGTTCTTTCCCATCTACAAAAAAGGACAATTTGCCGACCGAAAGTTTTAAAAATACATTCACAATCACAAATAATAGCTCTTTATTGTAAACTATGAACGCACCGAAACACTGTCCCTTCTGCCCTTGAAAACAGCCAGCAGCTCATATTTACATTTAGTTTATAACAGTTCGTACCTTTTTGTGTTGGGATTACGAAAACCGAAGGTATAATATGACACGCGGGAGAGCCGGGCTCGATTCTCGGGAAAGGTAATATAACGGCTTAGATTTTTTTCCCCGGCCACGTCCCTGCATAAAGTTGGGGCTCACCTAACCTCTGATATGCCTTGGGATAAGCGTGGAGCATAATGCTGATCACTTCACCTCACCGAGATCGAGAATGTGTGTGTGTGTGGGGGGGGGGACCTCCACACCCTCTATATGAGTTCGTGGCACGGGAGTAGGTTCACGTTTTTATTTATAACAGAGGCCAAAAATATTATTAACATGTTACAACTCTCGATTAAAGGCAAAAGGATGAATGTATTTCCATTGTAGTCACATCCACCAAAGCTGTTCCTTCATGTACTACTGCCTCGCCTCTTCTTTCCGAGAAACAAGCGAAGTGCGCGTGAAAGGTTTCTTTACCAGCTGAGAGCCTCTTTCGTTCGTTTTGCATTGCGGATCCTTCGTTCACGCTGACCGAGAGATCCGCTAAGCTCCAAAAACACACTCGTTCACGGATCTCTATGGCTCAGTCGTTCACAAGGGAACCGTGGGTCATTGAGACCCGTGAACGAGATGAACGAAATGAACGAGTCGAATGAACGAATCAGTTTGGTGACCCGATCTGCGTGATCCGGATCAACTTACTGAACGATTCTGCCCATCACTATCTCCTAGTGTTTTACTTCTTACATTAATCAGTGGCGCAACCACAGGGGGGCATTGCCCTCCCCCAACCTTGGACCGAAATGAGTTCTACGGGGGGCAAGGGGGGCAATCATTGACTGCCAAGTGTACTTGCAGGGGGCAATTACCGCCCACAACTTCAAATTTTATGCAAATAAAAATACTTTTCATAAAATTGTCTTGCTCGCTTCGCTCGCAATCCCTCCTGTTTTTGGTCTTATCAAGTCCAGGACCATAGCAAGTGGACGGCGGGAGTCGGCCCTGGGTGCCGAATGATCTAAATTAAAATATATTGTAAAATTGATTGATTGATTTGTGATTTTAAGTCCACTTTGTGCACAGAAAGGCTAATCAGGACTGAACCTACAGTTTAAATTGGGATCCGAACTACTGCGCCATGTGCCTCTACCCGGGACACCTTGATCACAAGGTGACAATGTTACCACTACAACATCGGGGAGGCACAAAGTTGTAAAAGAGAGAATACATTGGCGTCCCATGCAATTAGTTGCACCCTATGAAATCAATATTGATTGATTTCAGCCTGCAAAAGAATTGGACGCCAAAATTTTCTTGCTCGCTTCGCTCGCAATTTAGCACTGTTCTCTGTAATGCATTGTAAATTACCAGAAACAGAAATGAGACTTGTCTTCATTAATTTTGTTTTAAATGCATGAACAATTATTTTGAAGAAAGGGAGTGTGCATATTTGAGAGACAATTTATGTCATTTTTGCTGTTCGTGTATTGTGAGATGGATGAATTGATTGTCTAATGTATTTAAATAATATATGTTGTATATACAGTAATATGTATCAATGAAACTTTCAATACGTAAACAATTTAGTGTTCACATATTAGCCAAAAGTGGCACAAGTAGGAAAGTAAAATAAAGCAAATCAATAATAACAATAATAATAATAATGTTATAATATTATTATTAATAATAACATTGTTGTTATAATAATTATTATTAACTTTATGATTATTAAAATAATAGCAATTATTATTAGCATTTTTATTATTAAAATTATTAATATTATTATTATTGGTACGTTTATCCTGGTACTTGCCCCCCCAGACAAAAATTTGTGGTTGCGCCTCTGACATTAATCAGGTTTGCTTCAGTGTATTTCGTGTTATTCATTTTAAAAGTTAATTTGAATATTTTGCAACACAGATAAATTATAAGTAGAATTAGTAGAAAACAGATAAGCCTATATTTCTAGAATGGCTTTATTCCCATACTCTTGTCTATAAATATTGTAAAGTGATACTGAGGAGTCACATTTATTCCACTCAAATTTATGATAAACACTTTTTAACGCAAATAGACATTCTGTAAACGAAGCAAAACACGAAGCTTACAAGTCTGTTGTTTTTTTTTTCAGTCGAGTAACAAGCAACACACACAGATATACATATGAATATAAGCACTCACACTTCCTCTATTTCAAAGGTTTTATTTCACTAATAATACCAACTTGGAACGTAACCATAATTGATTAAATAATGACAGCATGACACATTATTCTACACATACACTAGGTGCAAGTGCAGCTCACTAGAAGCAAACAAAAGATAAGCGCAAAGGTTGGTAGCCCTCCATCAGCTGTTACATGGAAGGAGGCAGCAATGATTCATATGTCAACATGGTTATACAGTAGCACTTTGAAAGCTAGCAAATTGGAAAGCCTCCACAATGACTGCCTAATGAATTTCAAGTTTTTTTCAGAAGGTCAGTGAAGGTCAGTTTGAAGCAATATTCAAGAAATCAATATACACAGAAATGAGTTAATATACACGGCCGATTCTAGAAGGTGCAGCATCGCGACAGCTTATGACGGATGCAGAAGAGATACAGGGATGTAAATATATATATATATATATATGTGTGTGTGTGTGTGTGTGTGTGTGTGTGTGTGTGTGTGTGTGTGTGTGTGTGCGCGCACGCGTGTGCGTTGGCAGATTTCCGATTTCGGGGAACAAAGTTAAACTACACACTCACAATTCGGGGAACCAAATTCACACTGGGGAATTTGCCTCAGGTCCCCGGAAGGATTTGACCCAAAAATCGTTAGAAAATGATGAAATAATGCTCTGGTTCAATTTTCAGCTCACTCTGAGAACTACCCCGAATGTCGTAAATTCATCAAAAACAGTGTGTCCAACGGTATGTGAATTAGTTCCAGAAATGCATTCCAGGTGGCAGCACAAATGCCATTTGTGTGTACGAATGTGTGTACGAACAGAGCGAGAGACGAAAGCTCTTCCCGCGCCAGCCGCTCGGCTGTTTTCCGTCACGTGATGTTAACAATACTGCACGCGCCCCTCTCTTTCTCTTTCCACAACAACAAAGGCACGCACATTACCCGCCAGTTCAGAACCGTGGTGTCCAAAGGCATTCCATACATACCCATTATGTTGAATGAAAACAACTGTTGTTACGCAGAGTGTTGCAGTATATTGAATCAATTGTACTGAGTCGAACTGTCATCTGGAAACACAGATTTTAATGCGTTTTACACAGAAATTGAGATGATGAAAATGGCAACATAAAAGGCGAAATTTTAAATCTAAATCGCATAGAGTCTTTAAGCATATTACCTTCTCTGTATTAGAATATGTGATTGTGACTACTCACCTTATTTATTAAAACATTGCCGTCTACATATGATAATATTTATGTCTACGTTTGTGCTTTCGTAACATATTTGTCCATTATGAAAATTGAAAACTTCTCGAAATGAATGAAACAACAGGTTAAATTGTACGTATTTTTAATGAAACTGAGTTCCATAAATTCTTATTAAATTAAAGTAAAATGTGTGTTAGTGAATGATATACAATATAGCCCAATATAGCTACTGGTAGTGTAAGGTTCGGTGTCGTGTCTTTACGAGCGTCAATTTACCAATTTTAGATGCAGCGAGGCAAAGCTATATAACAAAAATACAAATAAGAAATGTGACTGGTATCATCAAATTTGGACAATGGTCATTGTGAGATATCAGGTTCTTTATTTAAAAAAATGGAATATGTAGTAAATACTTGACAAGGATCATGAATCCTCAGAATAGCATGTCAAGAAAGTGACCGACATTTACTTGTATGTTGATCCAACAAACTGACATGTCCGATATCACTGCCTGTATACGCAAATAAGTGATTCATGGATGAAATAAATTTTATCTTATCTTACATAGAAGTGTGCATTAACGATAACGAAAAATAATAAACACGCTCGATACAACTCCCGTTAATTTCCCTGGTATAAGCTGGTGATTTACTGAAGCAACAAAAATGTTTTGTTGCTGCAGTGTGATTTTGAGAGTAGAGGAAGAATAAGTAGGCTGAAAATAAAAGAAATAAAGAAAACTCAAAGGTAAATTGTGGAAACTGATGTATAAGTATTTGTATTGAATTTGCAAATTCTTGACATAGATCAAGCTTTCCATATAAAGCATAGAAAGTGACCTACGTATATTGCCTTGTATATTTTTCCCAATTTTTTACACAAGAATAATCAGCAAATAAGTTGTATGTGAGTAGGTTAAACAGACTGGATGAAATGTCTCGATTACGAGAAATTATATTAAGTGAAAAAAAAAACATTAAAATTGCCTAAAAAATTCACTCCCAGCATGTGAAAAACTTGACATGCTGGACTAAAATAAAAGGTGACAGGGGGGATTTCCTTGCTTATGTACCCCAGTTCATTAAAATAAGAGCCTGTTTTCTGTTTCATAAATCACCAGTAAGTAGTTTAATAATTTGACATAATCCATTATTTTGTGTAAGTAACAGTTTAATTTTTCTGTAGTTAACTTGAGGTTACATAAGATACACTGCATTTTTTTTTTTTTTGTATTTCTTTTTTAAGTAATTCAACTGCTGTCAGAGTAGGTTTGGCACGATACAATGCTTAGTAATCACCTGAACATACAGTTGTGTTTTGCCTACAGATTTTGATGTTTTACATAATATAAAATTGGTTCCAGTGCGTTGAAAACCCAAATAATGGATATATATGATCCCAAAGTATGAACGGCAAAAACCTGCAATTTTGAAGACTTGCGCTGCTATTAATTAGTAAAATTAATTTGTATGTATTCTAATATATACAGAGCATTCCCTGACATTCGCTATGAGAGACGGCTGCAAGCCGCCTGGCGTTAGCGCTTGTCTTTCCCGGTGAACGGGGTCCGTGACAGCCGCTGGAGTCGGCTATTAAAATGACAGTTTTCATATTGTGTACTAACCTTGACTACAAATGGTGATGAAAATGATGTACCTCTGCTGCAACACATTCCTGGCACCTACAGTTTGAAGTGGGATTCAAACCACTGTGTAAATTGCCTCTTCTCAGTATTGAATAAAGGATGCCTTGATAACAAGGTGACAACATTACCAGTACGGCTCAGAAGGCCCACTACTTACTAATTAGTTACAACTTGTGGTAATATTAAGGCAATACACTTCCTGAAACAAAACTGGTTCAAGGTAAATAGTTTTACTTTTTCTTTGTCACTTTTCTCTTTCCAGACTATTGGGTGTTGGTCCAATTCACAGAAGACAGCATTTACCATGTTGCTCACATAGACTTGCAAAGGGAGTCATTAGATGATTATGAAGTAGGGATCATAAGAAATGTAAAGTGGAAGGATGGAAGGAAATATGCGGCCGAGGTATTAAAGGTTGGATGTAAGTATCATTGAAATGTGTTTGTGTTTCAATAATGTGTAGAGCTTTTCACAGTATGTAACATAAAAGGCAAATTATTTTTTTTATTTTTTTGTCTTAAATTCCTGGTAATGGTAATTCTAAGTTACAATCTTTTGATGTAACAAAGTGTTTGGATTATGGACATTTCCACTGAATTTTCCTGAACAACAAATTTAATATGCCATGAAAAATTGTTCTTGGAAGTTATTGCATGTCTCTGCGTTCAGCTTAAGGCAAAAATGAGACTTCCAAAGTTGTGAGACAGCATTTAGATCAAAACATGATCTGCCATGTTGATGCATCATCTATTTGTCGTCTGCTCTTCCACTATTAGTTTATTGTGTAGCCTAAGAAGAGACTAGTGTGGCAGTACAGATTTTAAAAAAATGAAAAAGGAAGAAAATAAAATAGTGGGAGGAAAAGTTATGTATTGTAATGTCATTCCATGCGTAAACTCTACCTGAAGGATGAAGTCAGGTAATAAGAGGATGTTTTCACTTCAGTGACATAGGACATAAATTTTAGCAATGTTTGAAGACGTGTTCCTCAAGAACAAAAATATATATATATATATATATCCAAGATATTTTGCACATCTTATTTCTGTGTCAGAATCTGTCAAATGAATGTATTTAAAATATTTTTCATGTGGTAGTGGAAATGCCCATTAATTTTGCAGATATTGGAATTCTAATTGAATGTCGGGATGTGTTCTATTGAATGAAATAAACAAGTACAGAATACTCAGTAATGAGAACTCAAACACAAAATGACATGTATGCATGCATAGTTTCTTATGGTACAAAAGAGAATACTTTTATAGCAGTTACATCAAAGTTTTCAAGTATTTTGACTCAAGGAGCTTCTTTCCTTATGCATGTTTGCTTTTAATCAATGTTGGGATTTGAAAAAAATAGAGGTTAGCTTAGTATTTCTAATTTTTATGTTCTCAAATATTTTAACTGTCAGAACTTATGAGACGGAAGTAGTTTCAAACTGTAAATAACAATGGCAACTAAGTGTAGAATTAAGATATAATTTTTACACACTACAGATAATTAAATACACTATCTTGTATTAGTGACAATGCTCAGCAACAAATTGAAGATGAAAAATTTTTGATTTACAGAAAGACAATAGGTGGAAATAGCATCTTAGTCTTAACCCCCCACATCTTCCCTAACTAAAATGATTTTGTAAATATTGAGTGGTCTACCGTTATGCATAAAATAACCATTTTACCAATATGTAACTCAAGTTTTAACTTCATGTAATGGATGTCAGTGCAATATTTCCCCACAAAACAGATGGCTTTTGGTTTTCATATTGAGGTGCATATCATTTGGTTTTTATGACTTATTTCTCACGTAACTATTGGTTTAGTTGCCCAATAGAATTCAATCTGCCTCACGAGATAAAGCAGGGCCTCCTGCATTTTGGTTAATCCATTGCCTTGTAACCGAGAGGTCCCAAGTTGGATACCTGGTGTAGGCCGTTGCACAGTGGATTGGCCCCCTTTAAAACTGTAGGTCTAACCCGATTAGCATATCTGTGCATAAAGTGAACTGAAAGCTACAATTCAAACAATATAAAGAAGTGACTGCATACTGACAAAATAGCAGGTATACAAAGCTCAGAATTATGCATTTTGTTACATACCCACATGAACATCAACCTAATATTTAATCAACATTAAGTGATTTACAAAATTTAAGTTTGATATCAATAAAAGGGTAAATAAAAATAAAATTTCCCAAGTTAAATTCTGTTACGGGAAACAAGGAATATGTTCCATTAATTGTTTACAGATACTAATGGGAATGGTTGTGTATCAACAGGTGTCTCTGGTTTTAACAAATTCATTGATAGCCAGTAGGAGTGATATATTCCTGAAGCACCACTAGTTCTCCTTTTACTCATTCCAGCTCGAGAAGATCTGTTAGCTGAGAGAGAAATAATTGAAGAAATCCCTGGAGGCTTAGTCAGTCCGAAAAGCAGTAATAGAGAAAATGTGACAATTCAAAATGGCTCTGATACAAGTAAGACTTTCAATTTAGAAGCAGAGCATGTTGCACAAAATAACAACAAATCTTGTGTTCCTTCCGGTGCATCAAACGATGGACTGGAGTCATTAGCTCATTCAAGTACAGAGTTGTTTAGTGTTGTTGGTCCAGAAAGTAATGAAAGTAAGCTTGTTGCAATTGAAAATGACTGTGATGTAAATGCAATTCCAAATTTACAAGGATTACCTTCCGCAGAGCATGCAGCAGAAAATGATAACAAATCTTCTGTTTTTTCCGGTGCGTCAAACGATAGAATAGCTTTTCTGAAGCTCAGAAATGCAGGCAATTTTTATCACAACCAAAGTGTTCATGAACACAAAAGTGGAACGATTATACCAAGTAAACGCACTAAAAATGCAGTATCACCAAAAAAATATGTCCCCTGTGAGAAATGTTTGGGTTTATTCCGAAGATCCAGCATCTGGAGGCATGTCAAAAAATGTTCAGTTTCTAGTCGCACCACAATAAATAGTAAGGGAAATTTTAAAAGAGAAATTTTATTATGTTCCACCAGTAATAATGTTGGGTTACGGGAGAAAGTATTATCAAAAATGAGAACGGATCCCATTTCACTTCTTGTTAAAAATGACAAATTAATCTTGGAATATGGTTCAAAGTTGTATCAAAAACATGGTGCCGAGTCACATTTAACTTCATACATAAGCCAAAAGTTAAGAGAACTAGGCAGATTGGTGCTGCAGGCAAGGGAACTAGATAAAGGTATTGTGAGTTTAAGTGACTGTTTGTCAGTTGAGAATTTTTCAACAGTTGTTAATGCTGCAAGGTTAATATCTGGCTATGATGAAGTAACCCATGTATATAAAAGACCTAGCCTTGCCTTAAAAATTGGTCATGCACTTAAGAGCTGTGCAATGGTAATGAAGAGCAATGCATTGAAAAATAGACTCTTGCAATCAAGGCTACAGGCTGAGGAATTTATTGACCTATGTAACATGGAATGGACACATGAAATTGCTTCTCATGCACTGAAGTCATTAGATAGAAGATGATGGAACAGACCTGAATTATTGCCATTAGCCGAAGACCTAAAAAAACTAAAGGTATATTTGAGCAGTGAAATTTCAAGTGCTAGTGAATCCTTAAAGCAGGCTCCAGATAAGAAGGACTGGTAGCGTTTGTGTCAGTCTACACTAGCTTCAATAATACTTTTCAATCGAAGAAGAAGTGGTGAGGCTCAAAGATTAGAGGTTAAAACTTTTAGTGAAAGAGAAAACCCAACACACAGTGCAGAAATACTTCAAATGCTGCCTGAATGTGAAAAGCATTTACTTAAAAGCCTGACACTCTTATATACGAGAGGCAAAAAAGGAAGGAAGGTGCCAGTGTTACTTACCATTGAAATACAGGAAGCTATTCAACTGCTTATTGAAACAAGAGAAGTAGTTGGAGTATCACCTTCCAATAAATATATTTTTGCAAGGACACAATACGGCTCAGAAGACTGTTTTAGGGGAAGTGATATTCTTTACAAGTATGCAAGGGAATGTGGTGCGCAATATCCACAGTTCATAACATCAACCAAACTCCGTAAGCACATTGCTACCATTTCACAAATACTTAACTTGAAAAGGTGTGAAATGCAGAATGTTGCATCATTTATGGGGCATGATCTGGATGTTCATAAGGACTTCTACCATCTTCCAGACTCTGCTTTAACAGTGGCAAAAACAAGTAAACTGTTTATGGCAGCAGACAAAGGTACAGTTAACAACTACTATGGGAAGTCTCTGAATGACATTGACAATTTGTTGAAGAGGACACTGATGATGGTGATGATGATGATCAAATGGTCAGACTTCATGAAACTATCACTGCAACAGACATGGAAGTAAACATAGAAGAAAAACCTTTTGAAGACATTCCTTCTACAAGTAGACGTCAAACATTAAAGAAACCAAAAAGGAACTTTACTCAAGCCAAGACTTGGTCTGCTGAAGAGAAACAAGCTGTAAGGCATGGTTTGTCTAAATTTTTATTGCTAAGAAAGGTTCCTGGGAAAGCTGATTGTTTAAAGTGTATTGAAATTGCAGATGGCAAACTGAAGAACAGAAACTGGAAGCAGGTTAAATACTTTGTCTACAATGAGGTAAAGAAAGCATGAATCTAAATTTTATTGTTTCTAACATAATCAACAAGTTTCAAATAAAAGTAAAAAGTTTGCAGGTAGGTATTTTGATAGTTAAGATTCTGCTTTGGTATTTGTCTAATGTGTGTACATATTTGTATTTTGTTTTGTTTGTAATTTGTTCACTCCACATAGAGAATAAGCTCGTATGTTAATGCTGTGAAGAATGTATGTTTTTATCTTCTAATAATATGAGAGGAAGCACAGTAACAGCAACGAGCGCACACACAAACATTAATGTTTCATGTGTTTCTCACCCCTATAGTTTAGCTAGAGAAAAGAGGATAAATATCATAGAAGATGTCTAAGCACTGAATGTGTCTGCTTTCTCTACTTTGACATCCTTGTGTCCAAGCATTATAATTGTCAAATAACATGAGAGCTAAGTGATTCTGTTATAATAGACATAAATTCAGGAAACAAAAAACAATCTCAACTAAACATAATTTTTGATATTCGTATCTTCAAACTTAGTTTCTCTACTTGATTATGCTGATTCTACAAATTTTGTGAGGGGCACAGGAGATAGCATGTTCAGTTCAGTGTTGAGACTGCACTTCGAAATTAACTTAAAATGCATAAAAGTATAAGAAACATGAAAGCTGCCACTAAAGAGGAGATGGAGGATGTAGTCGATTTGCAGAACAAGCGACTGACAAACTTGTCAGTGCTGCTTGTGTGTGCAAATTTTAATATATGTTTGTGCATACACTTGAAGGGTCAATTTTATATACAAATTTATTGAATATTTTATTAGATTGAAGCAACTGCATCTGTCTTTGTTTAAAAGGTTCAGTAACGTACGTATAATCTATAGATCACTTTTTTAATGATAGTTTAGCTTGGAAGAAACTTTGTATACCATTAATATTTTTTTTTTTTTGAGGTAATGAGAATTCATAACCATGAATGAATACTGCTGAATCTGTAATGTTGATATTGGGTGTATTATTACCCGTGTCATTAATATCAAAGGGAATGCTTAAAATATTCATGTTCGAAAGAGTTGTGTTTATCTCGTTGCTGGAAGAAAGCATGTGCACGTTTTAATACCAAAACTATTTTTGTATTATGTATGATAATATGTACTCATAAGACTTCAAGAAATATGTTGATAATTTTCTAAATGTTGAAGTATCAGAAAAAATATTTTAGTCATTGCAGGAAATACATTTTAAAGGCAATGTAATATTTTATACAGTATGTTTTATGTGCTTCCCCCCCCCTCCATGTAGGACTGCCTTGACGGGGCGAGGGGGCTTAGTAGGGAGGTCAATTTCATCTCATCATTTCACCCATTCTTCATATCCATATCTCACGTTTTTCACCATTCCATCACGTCATTCATCTCCATATCTTTGACCTCCCTCTAAGAAACTAAGGTAGGGAGGTCATTTTCATCTCATCATTTCACTCATTCTTCACATCCATATCTCACGTTTTCACCATTTCATCACGTCATTCATCTCCATATCTTTGACCTCCCTATAACTAAGGGTCCTGCTAGAGGAGACAACCTCGATAAAAAACCCCTATCCCAAGGTGTGAGTTGCACGTGCCGATGGGACAGTGTTGGCTGCAGGGGTAGGTGCAGTCGCGAACGTGGCCTCGGGGATTTCGGTTTGGTCCTAGAGTAGCCTCCATTTTTGGGGGTAGGCCTTCCTCGGCATAGAGGGCATGTCGAGGCGACAATTTATGGACCCTCCACCATAAAATAATTTTGTATATGGGTACAAAAAACAACTCAAACGGGGGGAAACCCCCAAAAAGAGCGCGGCCTTCGAGCCCGCTCCAATTTGTGGAAAAGACAAGTAACGTGCCACGTTACCTTGTTATCAGTATTGTTGAGAAGACCGATAGTAACGATGTTTCTACAACACCAAAGAAACACGGAGCTGCTACATTGAAGGACTTGTCACCATTCCTTATCAAGAAACAGCTAGACTACGCCGCTGGTTCCGATGTTCCAGAAATAAAGAAGCTGAGAAACGGGAGTCTACTGATCCAGACCAGCACAGATCGCCAGACCAACAACCTTTTAAAGTTACGATCTTTGGGCCATTTCACTGTTAATGTTGAACCCCATCGTCAACTTAACAGTAGTAAAGGTGTAATTCGCCACTGGGATCTGCTAAATGCTGAGGAGGAAGAGATTCTTGAAGCACTCTCAGACCAACATGTCACCGCAGTGCAGCGAATAAAGACGCGAAAATCCGGAGAACTTGTGCCAACTGCTTCTATTATATTAACGTTCCAAACGACCACTCTCCCAGATATTGTACGGGCTGGATATTTGAGACTAAAAGTCCGACCTTACATCCCTAACCCGATGCGATGTTTCAAATGCCAGCACTTTGGGCACACTCAGCCTTCCTGCAAGGCCACTACCGCCCTTTGTGGTAAGTGTAGTCTGCCTGATCATGGGACCGAACCTTGTTCTTCTGGTCCCAAATGCATTAATTGCCAAGGCGAGCACCCAGTCTGGCATCGTGACTGCCCCTCCTTCCAACAAGAGAAGAAAATCAGAGAGTTGGTCGTCACAGAGAAAATCTCTGCTGGCGAAGCAAAACAACGTCTCCGGGAAAGTATACGCACCACTTTACCTGTGCCATTCGCTACAGTTGCTGCAGCTGCTCTTACCCGCCGCAGTGTGGGTGTACAAACCAGCGACGTGTCAACTCAAACACCAACGATTCCCGTAGTAGCCCGCCCTGCTTCGAGGAAACCAGCAACCACTCCTCGCTCCACAGAGAGGAAGTTCAAGCAGGTGCATACAAGGGAATATTTTCTGAAGTCTACTAGCTCTCCAGTCAGGGTGGCAGCCACCACCCTGAAACTTAAGGCGCAGCTGCAGGCTGCCCGGCGGGCGCTCAAAGCACCCGCCCCCACTCCCCCTTCTTCATCCCCTTCGCCCTCTGTGTCCTTACCCGAGGACATGATACAGGACGAAGCCGCGGATGAAGAATTTATCAAGGTGACAGGGCCTAGAAATAAAGTACGCCTTAAAAGGTAACACCCATACCTCCAGCTATGGCTTATTGTCTCCAATGGAACCTTAACGGTTTCCGTACACATCTCGAGGAACTGCAAATTCTAATATCTGAATTTGACCCTGCCATCATATGTCTCCAAGAGACACATTTTCGTCCAAATGAATCAGTGATTCTAAACGGATACACGCTTTACCGCACCGACAAGCTTCCTGAGGGTCGTCGTGCACACGGTGGTGTTGCAATCGGTGTTCGAGATACCATCCACTCAACACCAATCTTTCTCACCACCCCCCTCCAAGCTGTCGCCGTGCGGGTCCAGCTACCACAGCTAATATCTGTGTGCTGTATCTACATCACAAGGGAGGAGCGATTCTCTCTTGAGGACCTCCTTTCTATATTCGAGCAACTTCCGTCTCCTGTAGTTCTTTTGGGCGATTTTAATTCCTACCATCGTTTGTGGGGCTCCGTTCGTACAGAGCCCCGGGGTCAAATTATAGATCAATTCCGTGAGGCATCAGGTTTAACGTTGCTGAATGATGGGACTCCCACATATTTCAGTCCTTCCTCAGTAGGCACACACTCTGCGTTGGACTTGTCCTTCTGCAGTCCCAGCCTTGCTCCTACCACATCTTGGAGCGTTCACCCTGATCTCTGTGGGAGTGATCACTTCCCACTGCTTCTAACTTTCGAACATCTTCAGCACTCACGTGCACAACACCCTCACTGGAATCTCAGTCGGGCCGACTGGGGTGACTTCGAGCGTGCAGTGGACATTGAAGTCGATCTTGCGTCGACTTTACCACCAATCGACGCCTTAGATATATTTGTGTCAAGAGTGCATGATGCTGCTCGCACCTCCATTCCATATCCCAGTGGACCTGCGAGGCGACGCCCAGTCCCCTGGTGGACTGCGGAGATCAGTGCAGCCATCAAGGACCGCAATCATGCCCTAGATCGATTCAATAGGAACCACACTGCCGCAAACCTCGAGCAGTTCCGCATTAAGCGTGCCCGTGCCCGTCGGCTCATCCGAGCCAGTAAGAAGGCGTGCTGGGTCCAATACGTGTCTTCTCTGACGAAGCAGGCTTCGTCGAAAGCCGTTTGGACCAAAGTACGTCGCATCCAGGGGGGTGCATCTACTCCTCTGAGCGCTCTGGAGCACGATGGGACGTTGTACACTGATTCCGGAGACATAGCTAATATCTTGGCCACGCAGTTTTCTGATGCGTCTAGCTCTGAAAATTATGAACCACGTTTCCGCCGTGAGAAGGACCGTCAGGAACGACGCCCTCTAATTTTTCGAAGTCATAACACCGAGCCATACAACTCTCCATTCACTGAACGGGAGTTCGATCAGGCGCTTCGAGATTCTAAGAATACAGCTCCTGGAGTGGACAAGATCCACTATGAGATGCTTCGTCATCTGCCCATTGGAGCCAAACATTTCCTTTTGGAGGTATTCAACAGGCTTTGGTTGGAGGACTCTTTCCCCACTTCCTGGAAAGAAGCTATTATTGTTCCCATCCTGAAACCAGGTAAACAACGCACCGCAGCCTCGAGTTACAGGCCTATTGCCTTAACTAGCTGTGTGTGCAAGTTGATGGAACGCATGATCAACAAGCGTCTCACCTGGTTTTTGGAGGAAAACTGCTTGATAAGTAATTTTCAATGTGGTTTTCGCTCCAACCGTTCCACACTGGACCATCTGGTTCAGCTGGAAACACATATTCAGGATGCATTCCTCAACAAGGAACATTTAGTTGCAGTTTTCTTTGACCTCCAAAAGGCATATGACACAACGTGGCGCTTTGGCATCATAAAACAGCTCCATTCTTGGGGCGTGCGTGGCCATATGGCGTACTTTATTGAAAATTTTTTATCAGATCGCTTTTTCCGCGTACGTGTTGGGAACTCCTTTTCGGATCTTCACGAACAAGAGAACGGTGTCCCGCAGGGCAGCGTACTTAGTGTGACTCTGTTTGCCATAGCAGTAAACAGTGTTATGGCAAACATTCTTTCCCCTGTACATGGCCTCCTCTATGTCGACGACCTCACGATCTTTTGTCGCTCACGGAATCTCGCGTCAGCTTCTCGTCAACTCCAACTGACGATAAACCGTTTGGCTGAGTGGTCCTCCCAAACAGGTTTCACCTTCTCATCCGAGAAATCCGTGTGTGTTCACTTTTGTCGTCAGCGTACATGTCATTTAGATCCTGACCTGTACATGGGGAAGTCTCCCCTGTGCTTCGTGAATGAGGTCCGCTTCCTGGGCCTCATTTTCGATAAGAAATTAACATGGCTACCTCACCTTCGCCAGTTAAAGTTCTCTTGTCTTCGAGTTCTCAACCTTTTACGCGTTTTATCTCATACTTCTTGGGGTGCTGATAGGACGGTATTGCTTCGCCTATACCGTGCACTCATCAGGTCGAAGCTAGATTATGGATGTGTTGTGTATTCTTCTGCTCGCCCATCTAGACTTCGCATCCTAGACACTGTCCACCATGCTGGTATACGTGTGTGCACTGGTGCCTTTCGGACCAGTCCAGTCGCAAGTTTGTATGTAGAGGCATCTGAGCCGTCGCTGTCTCTGCGAAGACAGCGGCTGGTAGTTAACTACTTCCTCCATCTTCGCTCGATGCCTTCACATCCTTCATTCCACACCATCTCAGACGAGGGTAGGCTGGCAAGGTATCGGCTCCACCCTAGTGTCACTAGACCATTTGGTGTTCGTGCAGACGAGATCCTGTCAGCACTTGGTGTTGACAGTGATCTTCCTGGCGTCTCTCCACTCATTTCGCCTCTCCCTACCTGGGAGTTTCCTGCACCTTCTATCGATTTTTCTCTGACTGCTCTTCCAAAGTCAGAGACACCAATGGTTGTATACCAGCAACGGTTTTTAGAACTTCGTGCGAAGCACCCCAATTTTAATGTGTTTTACACGGATGGGTCCAAGACATTGGAATCAGTTGGTTGCGCCTTCGTCCTAGACTCTCAAAGTTCCAGTTACTTGCTACATCCTGCCTGTTCCATCTATACGGCAGAGTTGTACGCCATTCTAAAGGCACTGGACTTTGCAGACGTCAATGGTCTGAAGAAAGTCCTTGTGTGCTGTGATTCGACCAGCGTGTTGCAGTCTCTGGATTCGCCGTATTCCCGGCATCCAGTAGCGCAATGCATATTCAGACGGCTTGTGTCCTTATCTGCCAGCACAGATGTACACTTCTGTTGGGTCCCTAGCCACGTGGGCATCCAGGGGAACGAAGCAGCTGATGCTGCCGCCAAGTCTGCTGATGCAGATGGCGACGTTCTCGTCCACCTTTTGCCTGCTAGCGACCTGCAGAATGTGTTCCGTTCTCGCCTTCTTGACACTTGGCAGACCGAGTGGGATGTGGAAACGGGGAACAAGCTTCACTCTGTTAAGCCCACCATAGGTGTTTGGCGTTCCTCGTCTCGTCCCTCTCGGCGAGAAGACGTTATTCTTACCCGCCTGCGTATAGGACACAGCCGTCTCACGCATGGTCACCTACTGCAAGGGCTGGACCCTCCGTTGTGTCGTACTTGTAATGTTTTATTAAGCATTCGACACATTCTCGTTGAATGTGTCGATCTTGCTTACCTCCGGCAGACTTTTAACCTTTCCGGCTGTTTGTCATCCCTCTTGGGTGATGACAGCAGTATTTTATCACGTGTTTTTAGTTTTTTGCGAAGAGCTGGACTCTTCCACCGTCTGTAAGGAGGTTTTTAGTTTATTCTGACTTTTTAATGTGTCGTGTTTGTCTCGTGCTGGTCTCTTTACAACCTTGCACTTTTAGTTTTTTTCCCAAGGGGCTATCTACACCCCTTTTTTAAATCTGTCAGAATTTTAGATAAGGGGACATTTCCCCGTATATACAGAAGGGTGCGAAATGGCCTTAAGTGCCGACGCACCCATAAATTTTAACTCAATCAATCAATCAATTATGTGCTTCCCAATGGCATAGATGTAACATCATCGCCTTCTAGTCAATGTCAGTTTGATACATGTTGGAGACACATAGGGCAACAGATCGCAGAGTAGTCTTGATTAACCGATCTGTGCTTAAACTGGATCCAACTCCAAGCAACAACGAAAGGGACATTTTGCAAACAGCTCACATATTTTTTCACAAACAATGAAGAGGAATAACAGTGGATGTGATTTTTTCCACTCATTTTTTTTTTTTTTGCTCCATTAGATCTGAGAACACAAACGAGATATTTTTGATATATCACCTATAGATGAGGCATAGAATAATACACTATATGGCACATGAAGTTACTAAAGTCTGTTTGAAACATTTTTTTCAAAAAATTGCTTGACATAATGTTTTAGAATGTGCCTTGAAATAGTCTGTTCT
The DNA here is from genome assembly GCF_977018435.1 of Lepisma saccharinum. NCBI lineage: Eukaryota > Metazoa > Arthropoda > Insecta > Zygentoma > Lepismatidae > Lepisma > Lepisma saccharinum. The sequence goes on from NW_028142891.1 coordinate 5,603,533, forward strand.
TTTATTTTACCTGTAAACTAAAATTTGTTAACTATTTTTAATGTTTATTACTACTAGAAATTGTGTACTTCATTTTATAATACTAAGCTGTAATGAATAATTACATGAATCGTGGCAAAAAATATCTGTATAATCATTTGTCCAAAATAGAGTAATAAAGAGAAATGATGTTATACTCTTGTTTACATATATGTTTGAATTTAACCCCAAGAAAAAATGTCAACAGAAAAATACTGACACTGAATATCCAATAAATGTTGTATACTAGTTAGATAAATACATTCACTTTTCTACTGTTTGATGGGTTTTTCTGTTTTGCCTTCTTTGCTTTTTAATAAATATACATATATACATACACACACTCACTTATGGATGATTAATGATCTATAAGCAAGTGTAGTATTTGAATGTAAGTAGATAACTAGTTCAAATAATATTTGAAAAAACACTCCTAATTTTTGGCCCCTTTAATAATGTCAATCATTTCAAGCAATTTTTACTGACAAGAAATGTTAACATACTTTACTCATCAATATGAACCTTGGTCAAAATGTATCCAGATCATGTAAATACACATTAATAGAGAAAAAACTTTTTTCTGTTCTATTTTTATCTCTGTTAATTGCATCACTGAAGATGTAAGATGAATTCATTAAAAGTGGGACCAAAATGCAGCTGGTACAGTCAATGGTAAAGATAATGGTAAGCAAATTGTCCATTCATATTTTCATTACTTTTTAATTCTACATCTGGTGTTGTTTTAAGGAGAGAAATTATGTTGATTCGAATCAGGCATTACCCTCTGCTTATTGGTGTTTATTTCGGTAACAGTTCCGTACGGTGGACACATATTTCTTCATTTTTACAGAAGAAACTACTTACTGAAATGGGTTTCTGCAGTGTTTTCTCCCATCATGCAATTTATTTGGCCGGTAAATCATGTATTTTTCAATAATAATGTCTCTTCAATGCACAAAAGCTGTTGCCTCTATGTACTTCCACTACGTTAATCAGATTTTGCGTTCCTTTGATGATATAACCCCCGGTCAGTGTTTCCAACCATGAATATTTGTAACTATGTTAACGTAACATAACCTACGTGAAATTGCATATAATTTTAGCTGCTTGTCTAACCTAACCCAACCCTGCCATGCATGGTTCGTGGGGCTATCATGAATGGTTGGTGGGGCTATCTGTGAATAGTTCATGGGGCTATCCGTGAATGGTTTGTGGGACTATCAGTGATAATTTTGAACCCGGGAAGAAATACATGAGTAACACGAAAGTAGTGGTTTTTCACTTAGGAATGTTGGAAACACTGCATACCCACTGATGGACCACGCTAGTCAAGATTTGCGCAAGCTATATCACAATGTTACCTGCGTTCAGTAGCACTATGAAAAATGGCTTACTTTAGTAGAAAAAGTGCTTGTTTTAGTGTAAAAAGCATAATGGCACGTTCAGCTATGTTCCGCAATACACAATTGTTAATGAACCACACGAAACACAAAATATCCATAATTAATGTGTCTCCACTGTATGGAACTGTTACCTTTATTTCAATTCATTATAATGAATTATGTAATTCAGACAAAATGAAAATGGTGATGGATGATTTGCCTGCTGTTTCTTATGCCGTTGTGTGTACCACAGTGTGTTAACAGTTCTGCCACAGAGGCTCATAATTTTTCATGTCCATACACACAGTTATGTGTTACAATTTTATTCTGTATTTATACAAATGCAAGCAAAATATACAGTGAAAGTGTCCACATTTAGAGGCATAGTCCACCTTATGTAGTTGTGTCTCTTATGATTAATTACCTTCAATGCCATTAATAAAGCTGTTTTTGTGAATCATTTTTAACTTATGATTTTGTCATTTGTGCACATTTTTCATTCCAAACATATTAGATTACATGAATTATGCATGAGAATATAATAAATTATAATGTAAGCAAGCATTTTCAAAATTTGTATATCTGTAAAGATGTGCACATCTCCACCATTTTTTATTTTTGGCATTGTTTGTGCTTTACATATATAGAAATATGAATATCACTGTTTCTGTTTAGCATGTTACTCTATACACCTAGATATACCTAAATGTTCAGTTTGAAGAAAATAAGTTTCCAAAGAGACATTGACCAAATTGTGGCAGAAGGAAACAGAAACCTTTGGTTTATAATTAGAATGGTAAACTACGACAAACATTCCGAATGCTGTATAATTACTACGTAAGGCCAAAATTGGAATGTGTGTTTATTGCCTGCCCCCCCCCTCCCCCACAACAAAACATAAAGGAAGCCACCAGAATTCAAAATGTATCCTTTGATTCCTAAAAATGAAAACGGACTCTGTTTATCACGAGTATACTCCTTATGAGACCCTAAAAAATATTTCCACTTACAATCCCTATGCTATCGAAGAAATATACATGTTGCTATTTTTTACATAAACTTCTAAACCCGTTCTCAGAAATCCCTTTCTATATTCCATATAATAAGGTAAGACCACAAGAGAGTTGTTTCAAGTACCAAGAGCTCAAACAAAGTCAGCCAATGCGGCACCCACTTGGGGAATGTGTAAGTTGTATAATGAAATTGCAAAATCATATGGTAAGGTGGACATCTTTCAAAACATGCGCAAGTTCAAAAGGGATATGAAAACTTACTTTCAAAACTAAAGGTGACATTATTCAGCAGTTCAGACATGTATATGTAATGCTTGGCTCATATATATATTTTTTTTGTTTTGTTTTTATGTTTTCTATTGTCATATCCTGTGTAAGATTTAACTTCAATTGTCAGGTTGCTACTTCCAATTTCTTTTTCATATTACTTTGCCTGTAGTGTCATATCTTTAAAATAAAATAAATTAAGATAAAGTTCTTATATTAATTAAAATTAAATGGGATAGGATATAGCTTAATTTATATCACTCAGTGTCTATGGCAGGCCCAAGGGTGGAGTGTATGGCATAAACTTACTTCTTCCCAAGCCTTCTCTCTATCTTAATTTCCATTGATCAGAAAATTCACCTGCTCGTAATGACCCTTGGTAATTTAACATCAAGAAGTACTGAAAGAGATATGTCAAAAATACTTTATCACCATGTACACGTTAATATCCAGCATCCTAAGGGCCTCCCGATGGTGCAGTGGTAGCCTCGTCACCTTTTAATTGAGGTGTCCCAGGTTTGAAACCGATGGAGGCAAATAGAGGTTTAGATCCCACTTTAAACTGTAGGTCCAGTCGCAATTAGGCTTGCTATGCATAAAGTGGACTTGAATCGCCAAATCAACCAACCAACCAACCAGAATCGTGGACAGGAATTTCAAAGATGATACAAATTTCTTAATTTGGTACATTTCCAAATTTTAGCATCTTTTCAAGGATCTAGTTATATTTGAAATGGAAATTGCTCTTGTTGGACATGACACCCATGCAATATAACAGAAAGAAAAATTGTAATTCAAAAAGAAATCAACTTGATTATACAAGTATAATGTATATTTTTTTCATGAAATTTTTTGTGAAATTCACAAAATCCAATTGGTTTACATCAACATTTTTAACATATTTTTTTACTGTCTGCAAATACGCAGCTTTGTATGCAACTGTTAATTAATTTCCAATAAAACCTGTTTATATATATATATATATATATATATATTGCATCAACTAATTCCACACAAAAATGGTGAAGAGAATACACAAATATGCTTTTAAGTGTGTTTTTCTCCATATGTACCATTTGTATGGGACATGTTACACAATTCATGATAGATGCGGTAAACAGGGTTTAAAATCACTTACGTAACCTTAGTGAATGAAGACAGAGGGTCTTCGAAATTAATACGATTTAACCATTAAATTGTGCAATGCGGAAATACGAAGTTTCAAAATTTCATGTAAGTAATGTTACTCGATTTTTTTGTTTGAGCTTAATATTTAATTTTTCGTAAAATTAATGTTGCATTGAGTTCATGTTTGGCATTAATTTCCATTTCAAGGTGTCCCAGATTTGATATCCGATGGAGACACATAGTAGTTCAGATCCCACTTTAAACTGTAGGTCGTCACAATTAGACTTGCTACGCATAAAGTGGACTTGAACCACCAAATCAAACAACCAACATTCACATTTGCATCAAGGGGTGTTTCTGAAAAAAATTAAATGATGGCTGAATACAAAACTGATTGTTGTTCTGAGTAATACTTTAAAATGGGGAGCTTCATGGGAAGTGTGAAACAGACATTCAGCAACCAAAAATCAATAATTATTATACAAGTCTGAGGAAAGAAGGCAATTCAGATGTTCAAATCATTCATCAGGTAGCATAAATCTGATTATTGTGTATACATATGTTTAAATATATTCAAATAAGATACTTGTGTGAAGTGGGGAACTTGTGTGCATTTTCAAATGGCACTGGTTCCCCAAATCAGTTAAAATTCCCCATTTGGCAGATTAAATCTACACATACACATCCGTATTATTGAAATTGTAGTCTTAGTTTATTTTGTGGGTATTTGTAATTTTATATTTGAACAGAGAAATTAGAATAATAAGTCAAGGGGCTACTAAGTTTATCAATAAATTAAATTTCATCTTTGTTTACATTTTATTTGTTCTTAGAGACTTGAACATGAAGTCAATGCTGGGATTTACTCATACACACATCCCAAGAACTCATGATTATTATTATTTTGAAAATATCCATTTTTTAGCTGTAATAGTAAAGGTGTTGTTCATGAACATTGCACTATTCCATTAAGGGTGATGTGGAGGTAGGTCCTCATATATTCTCGATATCAGCCATATTTGAATGGTTGTGATCAGCACCTGCTCAATAAGCTTTTACTCGTGGTTGGCCCAAGGTGCCATTTATTTGAGATTGGTCGAGCTTGGCCCATTTTTGCATGGACAAGGCTTGAAAAATTCCTACCTGGACCAGAATTGCACCAGGATGTATCACATGGCAATCATATACCTTACTGACTAGCTGCATTGACATTAAATTTACTTTTACGACCCTTAATAACGTTTACATTTTCCCAATTAAAATTCTTTGAACAAATGATTGGAATCCCAAACCCTAAATATGTTCATTATAAAGAAGTGTCTAATCTCTAATATAAAGAAGTGTCTAATCTCTAACTGTAAAAGGTAAAGAAGTTTCCAGTGCACATTGAGACGTGCCAAGTAGGCACATCTCGAGGGTATGTGAAGGTAAGACCCCACATATTCTCGATTGCAGCAATTTTTAGGTGTTATCAGCTCTATGCTCTGGCCACCTCTACTCCTAAGGGGCACCCCTCACCAGTCTTAATTTATTTGAGACTGGATTAACCACAATATCACTATATGCAGGGAGCAAGGCTTGAAAGATTCCTACCTCAGAAATGAACCCGTGTCCCCAACACCTTACTGAGCAAAGAGAATAGGTTATAAAGATAGAAGAAAGTTCCTATACCCACAATGGAAACTTTTCAGCAGCCAGCTTACAAGACAGCCAATCCAGAATGAAAAATTTAAATGAGACTGGCCAATCAGGAACAAGCAGAGATTATGCTGCCGCAACATGCAAGTCCCCTGAACTACTGAGGTTACCATAGCAATGCTGGAAGCAACACGCTTTGCGTAGGTGCTATTCCATTTTTACGTCGCAACACACATCTATATTTGAAAAATACATGGCGAAATATGGACACTCTAAATTAAGCTGCCTGACTGCTGAAAATTATTACCAACGTAGTAAACTTTCGAAGGGAAAAAAATTTACAATTTAAACAAATGTACTCTATTTAGGAATTCAGGTTTCTGCTAACTTTTTCTTTATAGACTATTTTATAAGTGTGGAAATTTAAGCGTAAATCAGAATTTTTCCTGAAAATTACATGTAAAAAAAAAGATAGGAACTTACATATTTCAGCATACACCATCTAAAGGCGATTCTTACAATCATTCACCAACTTTCTGTATATGCATCTTCATGTGCGAGCAATATTTTATGAAAAACATATGCATATCATAGCGGTTTCAAGAAATAAACACCATATTACATCAGTGATAATGCAGCCACAGCTTTGATTTTTCCAGGAGGGAGGGGGTGAGAAAAAAAGTAAACACCATAAAACCAGTCCTTCAATTTGAAGTTATCGTGTTCCTGTAATGCTCTTATAAAAATTATTATATATTGCTGTTACTTAAATGAAATAACATGTGAAATATAAATTTAACATTCTGCATGGGGAGAGGGGCATCCACCTTCCTGATGACAATGCACACATTAACTTGTGCAGATAAAGTAAGAATTTATTCAAAACTAAACATTAAGAAAATTGAAACCCTTAACTGACACATTACTTTCTGAAAATGTGTAAATAGTTCCATAAATGATTAATTTCATCGCTCTCTAGAATAATTTCATGATGAAAGTTGTGCAAATTACTCACAATTATAATATTAAAATATATTAAAAACTTACGTTTTGCGAGTATCTATACTGGTTCTGCTACGTTTCGGGACGCCACTGCTCCCTTCTTCAGGCTGTTCACTTTTAGGTTATACTCAAATTCATAACCTCGTCGACCTTTTATTAGGTATAGGATATGGGATTGGTTAAGTGTGTGTGGTTAAACAGTACATACTTAACACCCATAACAGGTGTGCGTCAATTTTACCATGCTGTTTTCCTGATTAAAACTGCCCCTTGTAACGTTAAAACTTTTAAAACTAAATAGTCACGGCCCGCGTGTGCTGCAATTGCAATACTTCCAAGTTTTCCTCGTAGAGCGTGAGGCCGGGCGCCTCCCCTCTCCTTCCCCTCCAGTCTTTCCCCCCTCTCCCCCTCCTTTCCAGTTCACGCAAAGTCAAGTGAGAATTCCTCTTCCATTTGAGCTTGGCGTGCTACTTCCGGGGTTACGTAAAAACCTATTTTTACGTATTCCTTCCCATCCCACTTTTTGAACATTTTCCCCCACATCTCGTCGATATTCCCATCGTCTCTGTTTAATTTATTCTCTCTTCCCCTACAAATATATGACCCTTCATATACATTCCTTCTTAAAGGTTTTTCTTCTTCCCTAAGCACTTTCCGTTTGGTGATAATGTGGCCTTCGTCAAGGATATGTTCGGAGAGCCCCGTTTTGGGAACCCCCTCTCTTATATCTTTGTCATGTTCTCCCCACCGTACATTCATGCTTCTTCCTGTTTGACCCACATATTCCTTCCCGCATTGGCAAACTATTCCGTACACCCCCTTCATCCCTCCCTCATTTATTTCTTCCTCTTGTCCATCTTTCTTATACCCGGTGAAATGCTTTTCCAAAGTTTTTGGAGCTCGCATCCCACACCTTACACCATACCCTCTTACAAGTCTTTCAATTTTTTCTGATATTCCGGGAAAGTATGGAATGCCTACATATTTATATTCCCCCTCTTCGTCCCTAACTTCTTCTTCTTTTCCTTTATTGTCTTTCTTCCTTTTATTCCTTTCTAATTCTTTCCCGTATGTGACTTTAGCTTTACCTAAATTCCCCTTTAACTCTTCTTCTCTGTACCCGTTCCTCTTTCCTATTTTCATTACCCATTCTATCTCTTTACGCAAATCTGCTTGGTTGTTACATAATCTGTGAGCTCGTAAGAAGAAGTTTTGAAATACGTTATTCTTTGTTCTGTTGGCGTGGGCCGATTCTTTGTTGATGTATAGATCTCCCGATAATGCCTTATGGTGAACCCCTGTGTAAATTTTCTTTCCTTCTAAACGAATTGCCAGGTCTAAGAAACTAATCTTACGGTCACCCATCTCCTCTTTAGTAAATTTTATTCTTTCCTCTTGCTCCCCTAAGTTTACGAATAGTTTATCTACTTCCTCCTCCTCACCAATGACAAGGATGTCGTCTACATATCTGCCGTAAAACTTAATTCCCCTATTTATTAGGCTAAGTGCTATCTTTTCGATAAAATGCATAAATATACTGGAGGACGATTCCTGAGACTGGGTTTCCCATTGCTAGCCCTTCTTTTTGAATGTACATTTTGCCGTTTCCCCAAAAATAGTTACCCTGTGTACGGGGTTTAACTATTTTTGGGGAAACGGCAAAATGTACATTCAAAAAGAAGGGCTAGCAATGGAAACCCAGTCTCAGGAATCGTCTCCAGTATATTTATGCATTTTATCGAAAAGATAGCACTTAGCCTAATAAATAGGGGAATTAAGTTTTACGGCAGATATGTAGACGACATCCTTGTCATTGGTGAGGAGGAGGAAGTAGATAAACTATTCGTAAACTTAGGGGAGCAAGAGGAAAGAATAAAATTTACTAAAGAGGAGATGGGTGACCGTAAGATTAGTTTCTTAGACCTGGCAATTCGTTTAGAAGGAAAGAAAATTTACACAGGGGTTCACCATAAGGCATTATCGGGAGATCTATACATCAACAAAGAATCGGCCCACGCCAACAGAACAAAGAATAACGTATTTCAAAACTTCTTCTTCCGAGCTCACAGATTATGTAACAACCAAGCAGATTTGCGTAAAGAGATAGAATGGGTAATGAAAATAGGAAAGAGGAACGGGTACAGAGAAGAAGAGTTAAAGGGGAATTTAGGTAAAGCTAAAGTCACATACGGGAAAGAATTAGAAAGGAATAAAAGGAAGAAAGACAATAAAGGAAAAGAAGAAGAAGTTAGGGACGAAGAGGGGGAATATAAATATGTAGGCATTCCATACTTTCCCGGAATACCAGAAAAAATTGAAAGACTTGTAAGAGGGTATGGTGTAAGGTGTGGGATGCGAGCTCCAAAAACTTTGGAAAAGCATTTCACCGGGTATAAGAAAGATGGACAAGAGGAAGAAATAAATGAGGGAGGGATGAAGGGGGTGTACGGAATAGTTTGCCAATGCGGGAAGGAATATGTGGGTCAAACAGGAAGAAGCATGAATGTACGGTGGGGAGAGCATGACAAAGATATAAGAGAGGGGGTTCCCAAAACGGGGCTCTCCGAACATATCCTTGACGAAGGCCACATTATCACCAAACGGAAAGTGCTTAGGGAAGAAGAAAAACCTTTAAGAAGGAATGTATATGAAGGGTCATATATTTGTAGGGGAAGAGAGAATAAATTAAACAGAGACGATGGGAATATCGACGAGATGTGGGGGAAAATGTTCAAAAAGTGGGATGGGAAGGAATACGTAAAAATAGGTTTTTACGTAACCCCGGAAGTAGCACGCCAAGCTCAAATGGAAGAGGAATTCTCACTTGACTTTGCGTGAACTGGAAAGGAGGGGGAGAGGGGGGAAAGACTGGAGGGGAAGGAGAGGGGAGGCGCCCGGCCTCACGCTCTACGAGGAAAACTTGGAAGTATTGCAATTGCAGCACACGCGGGCCGTGACTATTTAGTTTTAAAAGTTTTAACGTTACAAGGGGCAGTTTTAATCAGGAAAACAGCATGGTAAAATTGACGCACACCTGTTATGGGTGTTAAGTATGTACTGTTTAACCACACACACTTAACCAATCCCATATCCTATACCTAATAAAAGGTCGACGAGGTTATGAATTTGAGTATAACCTAAAAGTGAACAGCCTGAAGAAGGGAGCAGTGGCATCCCGAAACGTAGCAGAAGCAGTATAGATACTCGCAAAACGTAAGTTTTTAATATATTTTAATAAAAATAATCTCTAGAATAAATTTGGTAGTTACATAGTGTGAAATCCCCCCACCAACAATCTTGGCCTGAAAAATCCCCTTCCAGGCAGGGAGAGTTTTTGTTATGACAAACAAATGATAAACAATTAATTTTAATTTCAAATATACTTTACTAAGAATAATAATAAAAAACACACACAAATCAGTGTAGTTGTGAGTATTGAATGCATTCTCTCTCAAGAGATCATTAACAAATCTACTACTATTTTTACTTTTAATAACATTACAAATATGTATCATATAATTTATGCATATGTTTGTGGGGGAGGGGGTTTGTAGATGAACTTTCTTCCCCTACCAGTTTTCAATGGTTTCGCACCCTGGGTAGTTACATTAGTGATCTGAAGGATAATCTGGGCTTCTCTGATGATGTTGACTTGTAATCAGGAGAAGTTGTGGGTGGAGGCTTAATGCCGTGGTTCGGATTCATTTTTAAATTCAAAATTAGCCTATCTGAACATAATGTGGGCTTAAACCCAAACTTTGGCACAGAATCATCTGGTCTTACTTAGGACCAGTACTTTCCAAAAAAATTGTTCTTGTGTTCATCTTAAGAACTACCCAGAATATTAAGGTATGTTCACATGTGATCCTTAATTCATACAGTTACACACAAACACAAGCTTCTAAAATTAAAATAAAATGATGTTATTTTTGTTTTTCGCATGTAAAAAGATACCGGTATGGCATACCATTTGCATACCACCAGAAAGAAAGCACTGCCTAGGATTGAACTTTGCTTTACATTACCTCCTTGACCCACATAGGATCTAAATATTCCATTCACCAGGCAATATAAAATGCTTTTTTCTGTGGCACATAGCAAGAGGCAATTCTAAACCAGTGTGTATTCGTAATATTTTACCTGGTTTACCGGAACAATTCTTTATTATTGTATATATATATATATATATATATATATATATATATATATATATATATATATATATTAATTAGATATGAAAGAAATAAAACACCAATGCAGGCATGCAAGTAAAACAAATATTGAATTACGACAACTTCAAATTTTGAGGCAATTTTCACATGTACGCAAAAAGTTTGTTTAACAATGGTAGACCAGATAATATGGATGAATACACCACTGATCTAAACTCAATGATAGGACAAAAAGCATCATTAATCATCATCCATGGAAAAAAAACCTAAACTCAATTCAATTAAAAATAAATCCCATTCATCATGACTCGCATGTTCACATCTTCACTAAACAAAGAAAAAATGAAAATAGGAGTTGTAGTTTTCCTGGTGACGTGATTTAAACAGGTGTTCTCGGGTTACCATCCAGGTTAAATTGGAGTTGGCTTCCAATGTTTCGAGGGCATACAAACATTGGAAGCCAATTCCAATTTAACATGGCTTTTAACCCAAGGAAACCTGTTAAAAAAAAAGAAGAAATTTAATTGAGTCGTTATCCATAATGATAACCAGCAAGACAATTATGCATGTAGAAGAAAGTATTTTCAACAATATATAAATGAGACTGAACTATGTAAACAAATTGAACAGACAGCCATTTCTACATGAATGAGTAGCACTTTTCATTTGGCACACTTCTGCAGAACACTCAACCTCTAATATCTGAAGACACTGAAATGTAGGTATTTTATAGAGAAAGGCAGTAACAATAGGCAAGTAAAGAAAGGATAATATAAACAAAGACAGATGCTCAATTTTTTTCATTATTGTCTCTAAATTATAACAGTACAGACATGTAATGAAAAACTATGTAACGAAAAACTATGTAAATTATTATTTTTACATAGGTGAAATTGTTTCTCTTTGTAAACATAACAAAAGTTCCAGGAATAAAACTTCATTTAATTTTATAATGAAGACTGAGATGACATTTTACCCTATTACATGGGATTAGTATGACAATTGAGCCTATATATTAAAAAAAAAAGTAAGGTGCTCCCATGAAGGCATATAGGGGGTGTGGAGATAGGGCACCAAACTTTCTTGAGCACGGTTGAAGGCGGGGGTGGTTGAGAAAAATTATAATGATTCATTACTCATTCCTATGTTAGCCGAAACATCTGTACTAAAAGCTTTTCTAATTCTGGGTTACTTCTCTGACATAAAAGGGACTGTCACAACCCTTGGCCCAGACTTGAACTTAAACCTTTGGTTATGAGATTATCTCATGTGTTCAGACACTGAGGTAGCGCTAAAAATATTGTAAAAAAATAATGTTAAGGTTGTATAAAACCCTTATATTTTAGGGTACTTTAGTATTATACGGACTAACTCATTTCAGACCGTGCATTTAGGAACTTTATTTTAATGCTAAAAGGACCAAACCTGGCCTGCCTAACCTAACCACATTTTGTTCAATCTATTCTTTCGTGGTTAGGTCAGGCAGGCCAGGTTTGGTCCTTTTAGCATTAAAATAAAGTTCCTAAATGCACGGTCTGAAATGAGGTAGTCCGTATAATACTAAAGTACCTATTTTAGTGACTAACATGTGTTGTATCTACACTGTGTTGGAGTGGAGCATTATTTCTAGTAGCTGTCCAAATGCAATAAGTACTGGGTCCTGCACACAAGCAAATGTGCTAGTGAGAACTAGAAATACTTTAGTAAGTTTACTAGTGGACTAACACAAATGCAGAGCATTGTCACTATATATTTCTTCCTAAAATACCCTGGGTTTAATTCACAATCTAGATTACTAAAATGATTCAATTGCAGTCATTGTTTTTTGGTTATTAAATCAGAAAGAAGCAAGAATTGCCTGAAAACATGTGGAACCAGAAGAGTGATATAGCGGAGTTAAAATTTGAATGTGGTTTCTTACCATCAAGGATGTAATCCATACCCAAAGTTGCATGAAGGTATGAAAATATGGTTGTCAAAACAAGCACTTCACTTGAATCCATGCAATTTTCTTCATAACACTGTCACCATTAATCACAAAACACATACTCCCTTGTTTTTCATGTACTGATCCGAATATAGTCTTCTCGTCTTTCCTTTTTCAATAAAGATGCATTACATCTCATAAAGAAAACGGGCAAAAGGCACTACATTTGGAATATCTCACAGTGTATCACAAGTTTTTCTCACTTATATACACCTGCACACAAATGAACAAATTACAACAAGAACAACTAAACATTTTAAGAATCAAAGCATTCACCAATTACTTTTTTCTTGAGGTAAACTATGCACCATGAAAATATTTCAATAACAGAAGATTTTGGAACATTGAAATATATACTAACGACATTATTGGTGAGCTGTTAGTCCACAGTGAGGCAGTAAAAATAAATTTTTATCACATTTCACACTTGTCACTAAATCTTAGCAGAAATCACTTTCTTCACATTTTGTACTTCCAGGACTGGTCTTCCAACTGCACTCAATCACTGGGAACATCTGTAATACAAAAACACAAGTTAAAATTGCCTTGATTCTATTCATAATTGACAGTTCCATGTACAAACATCACATGCACAGAGGGCTGCACAACGGCCAGAATCGCTTACTAGGCCCGCCTGGTTGGTCGGGCGGGCGAGTAAAACTATATACCTGGGTTTTGACCCGTCAAGCATCGAAAGCCCACGGGTAACTGGAAGGCCTTGCAAGACGAAGCTCGCTTATCTTCAGCGAACGCTGATTCCGGTTTTGCACCGTCTCCAGATACATGAGTCACGCAGTCACCGTTGCCAACTTTTAGATTCTAAACTGTTCTAGGAGCACTTAAAATGTTCATCACTTTTATCAATTTGAAATTGCAGACATTTATTCCTTGCTAGAAAACATTTGTATCGCTCACACCCAGTGGCGGCGATTGGGTTCCAAAACTAGAGGGCCAAAGTGCAAATGTACGGGGGGGGGGGGGGCAAGGATAATTAATTTCCCTTGGTACATGAGGTTAGCGTGGTGCAAAAGTAGCAAAAAGTGGGGGGGGGGCAACTGCACTCTCTCGGCCCCGCCCCTAATTGCTGCCACTGCTGACACCTGTACAGGAGTACGAACCAAGTTTCGCAAAAAGTGCCATCGTAAATACTTTGGAACTTTGTGTGACTGGTGGTTGTTCTACATTATACTTTTTTCGGGGTGCTGCCCTATGGCGCAGTGGTAGTGTCGTCGCCTTGTAATCAAAGGGTACCAGGTTCGATACCCGGTGGAAGCACATGATGGTTCAGATCCCACTTTAAACTATAGGTCCAGTCCCGATTAGCCTTATTGTGCATAAATTGACCAAATAAATGAATCAATCAATCAAACAGATTTTCTCTCTGGTGTAATTTTGCCAATTCAATATCCGAATTAGTTGCTCAAGATCCCCCCCCCCTGAACACTAAGGCACGATGATCCATAAAATGGAACATGAAATCAGAATTTGCATTATAAAAGGTTTTTGAATATTGTCATCTCTTTCAACAAATCGTCGTTCGCTAGTGTTGTTGCTAGTTATCTTGTTCTCAGACCGCATTGATAGTAATACGATACAAAATATAATTGTTAGCTTGTATTTTCACACGGGTGCAAATAACAGGCAATGCTATTTACACATTTCAACAAACAAACAACGTAAAAATGAAACCGACAGAAGATTTACGATTTCAAGACCAGAAAGGTGACATAAAATGAACAAGACACACAAACCTATTTCAAGACCATCGAAACAAATTTAGAAAATATGTGGTAGTTGGTTTGACATAATAATGACACTAATTTGAGAAGTTACAAAATCTTAGGTGCAGTGGCTTAGCAACATATCGCGAGGTCCTGGGCGAGATTTGAATGCAAGGCCCCATCGTTCTTTAAGTTTGAAATATCAATGTAAATCGATACACAGTCATCAAGGAAACGTCAGCAAATTATCATATTTATATAATAGCCTACAATAATAATTAATTTCTGACGAAAATTATATTTAATAGTACGCGACAGAGAAATTTACACTTGGCAGAGCTACAGTAACACGCTTCTGGAATTTTCATTAACCAAAGTAGTAGTAATAGTACGTTTTTTAAGATGTTCTTTAGGCAGTAAGATAACTGAAATATCCTTAAGTGTGCTAAATTTTTAAAAAAAAAAAATCAGAAATACAAAGTAAGAATCTTGAAATATAACCTATATATTATTTAATGAGTCGTTCTTTGTTTCCTCATTTCGAAGTTTGTAGGATGTAAATGTCACAAACCATGGCTTAAGTAGAAAATATGGAAGGACGCACATAAAATGTCAGTGCTTGATAGAGCGGGGGGAAGGGAGTGCGCTAAATCACAATCCTGTCTAGGGGCCCAATGTATCTACCTACAAGCTCTTCTACACAATCGGTTTCAACATCAGCAAATCTTAAAACGATAGTCATTTGCACAATAAATGTGAAATGTTTGGTGTAATCAACTGATACAGCTAATTTGACTTTTTTTTAAATTAGCAATTTTGACTTTTTTTAATTAGCAATTTTGACTTTGTTGCACATAAATTGTACCAGTTAACTTTGAATTTTAGGACTTAGATGATAATAATAACTGTGAATCTCATTTTGTTGTTACGTCTTAATGTTCTTGTAATATTAAATATTTGACGCAGTGGCGTAATAAAATCGTAAAGTACGCGTCCGCAAGAAATAAACTTGGGTCCCTCAAGTACAGTCAGCTTCTTCCAGGAAATTTACGTAATTACTTAGAATGGCTGGTTGTGGCTGCACTTACATTAATAACTATACAAATCGATGCTCTAACTCTGAATTTTCACATATTACAACATATCTTTCTTTGACATTTATGTATTCAAAAGAAGAAAATACAAATACTTACTTATCCCTTCCCCCAAACAGAAGGCGGTACAGGATACAGAGAACACTGGAAGTTAGTGTAGAGCTATCAAGGGGAAGAAACTTTCCTAAAGCACTTGATTTCAGATTTAAGCACATTCCTGAAACATAGAACTTGATCAGGAAATTCGGAAGATAAATCATCTTCGTGCCCGTTACAGAGGGCAGGCAATAGCTGCGTCTGAAGTTGTAGGAACGAAGGAAGAACTGCTAATATTATCCATACCTTTCTTGAGTTTAAAATACCAGAAGCATTTAAATGCCCCATACTTTGCTCCGTGGCAGTTTGAGGTGCTTTACCATTAACATATTAAAATCGGGTAGGCTATGCAAGGTCACGACACAGAAGAAAAATGGATAAAATTGTCCAAGCAATTTTTGCGTTGATGTTTCACATGAGAAATTAGAATTATTTTGACTTTTTCGGGGCCCCTTAGGCTTAGAGCTCCCGCCTGCCTCTGATTTGACGTATTCATTCAAATTATAACGTTAAACTAGAATATAAAGCCAGTTAAAAATGTCTTAATTTTATTGCCCACAAAAATTAGCCTTTTCTATCTTTCTCACTTCCATTTATTACGTTTTTCGTATCAACCTCATAGGACGCGAGGCCCCTATATGCGCGAGGCCCAGGTTGGTCGCCCACTTCGCTCACCCCTTGCTACGCCAATGATTCTACAACCTCAAGGCACCTGCGCCTAGCAGAAATTCAAATATTTCCATGCGTAGTGAAATATAATGGCCGTTGGCAACACTGACAGTAGTGCTCGCCGTCTACCTGCAAGAACTACATCGAGTCTCACGGGTCTTCTTAAGACCCGGGTAATAGAAAAACCTGGCAGGCATCGAAGCCTGTGCAACATTGTGACGTGAAGCTCGCTTGCGCGATGTCGAACACCTGGGCTTGATGTGCGTGTTGCATATTATTGTAGGCGCGCCTCCTCGCAGACGGGTTTTCTCCGGGTCTTGTGCAGGCCTCTGCACATGCAGGCAACAGTTCAGATTGTTTTATGATTTTTTTCAAATTCTCCTAGCAGGAAGACTAATTATCGTAGAATTTTGGTAATCATTGGCTCACGAAATTGGAACCTTCGTTACAGAAATGAGCATTGTTTGGATTTTGAAAAAAAATAAATATTTATGTTGAAAAAATAACTTAAAAATTACCTTACACAAGCAATCATGCTTCCCATGGACAATGTATTTTCCACTGAAAACCGACTATAAGCATCGTAGACTAGTGGGAATTAATGTAGAAGTAAATCAAATCTTAATAGAATGTATTTAGAAATTTTATTTAATGCTAACAGAACCAAACCTAACCACAAAAGCATATATTGAACAAAATCTTAAGTAATCGCTAAAACCCCACAGTATGTGTTAACAGATGTAAATCGAAATCGAACCATGTAAAAATTGCATTCGTAGCATGATAAAATAACCATAAAAAAAGGAAATTGGGCCATACAACCTGTATGTACTATACAGAGATGTACTATATTTCCTTCTTCCCTGGAAGTTTTATATGTACATATAACATTTATTTAGTTACAAATGATGGTACAGTTAAGCAGAAAAACCTGCTTCACATGCTGAGCTTCTTGGGTGTCCAACTGACAATTTTGCCTCCAAAGGGGCTTGGCATCTTAAAAGTATTCGTAAAACTCGGTTATACTGGAAACGCTTTTCTTCAAATTTACAGGAGAAAGTTCTTACTGAACTGAGTTTCCGAAGGTTTTATGAAGTTCGCGGAAGTGTTCTTTCCAATCGTTGAATTTATTTGGCCTGGAAATGATATTTTTTTAAAGAATAGTTTCTCTGGTGCATGTAAGCTGTTCCCTCCATGAACTTCCAGTACGTGAGTCAGATATTGTGTTCATTAGATGACGTAACCCTTGGTCAGTGTTTCCAAACATGCGTATTTGTAACTATGTTAACGTAAGAGAACGTACGTGAATGTGCATATATTTTTTTTTAACTATGTTTGTCAACCCTAACCTAACCTTGCATGGTTCGTGGGCCTATCTGTGAATGGTTCATGGGGCTATGCGGGAATGGTTTGTGGGGCTATCGCCAATGGTTTGTGTGGCTATTGCGAATAGTTCGTGGAGCATAATTTCGATCCCTGGAACAAAAACTTCACAAACACGAAGTAGTATTTTTTTTGGGTTCGGAAGTTTGGAAACACTGCATACCCACTCATGATAGACAACGGTAGTCAAGATTTGCCTGCCACACCATGCGAGATGCAAGCGAAAAAGGAACGAACAATATTGTCCGAAATGGAAATTATTTTAGTGAAAAAAGGAAAAGGACACGCTAAATAATATTCAGGAATGCATATTAGGTAAGTCAGAATGTGATAAAAACAGAAAGTAACGATTTTCATCCATTTCCAGTATAACCGGATTTTACCAGAGTATTCTTAAAGGCCTCCTTTAGATAGGGGGGAAAATCACAAATTCGATGGTGGACTCCGAATCACTGGATATCTGTTCTTTTTGGCTCCCTTGAACTTTTGTAGGTCAAAAGTGTGAAATTTCGTGAAAATACAGGGTGTACCTAAGTATCATGCATGTGTGTCATGAATGATTGATTTAGTTTATTCGGTCACAGTTCTGTATATCGGACACACTTTTTAATCACCATTGGCGTTAGCCCCACAGATCATCCATGAGTAGCCTCACGCACCATTCACGGATACGAGGTATGCCTACGAGGTTAGGTTAGGCCTGTTAGGTTAGGTTCCATTAGCATACATACAAAACAAATTTATCCAGAACACGCCAAAGAAAAGTGTCTCCGATATACAGAACTGTTACCGATGAATGGACATTATTAAAACTCGGATATACTGGAACCACATGAAAAATGCTATTTTCTGGTTGTTTTTCATTTTATACTTACGTATTATGCATCGCTGAACATTGTGTGGGGTGTGCTTTTTGTTTTTTCACTACAAAAAATGCCCGTTAGCCCAAAAAACCGTTGGCGATAGCCCCATGCACCATTGATATCCCAGAAACCATCCACGGCTAGTCACATGCACCATTCACGGGTTTGAGGTATGCCTACGAGGTTAGCTTAGGCCTGTTAGGTTAGGTTCCATTAGCATAAAAAGAACACAAATTTACAGATTTTCGTGTTAATCACAATACACTCTACATCAAGAAACTTCGAAAATAATACAGAAGCACAATTTCGTAAGTACATTCTCTTCATTTCTCCTGTAATTTTGATCAAATGTGGTTCCGGTATATCAGATTTTTACCTGGACATTTACAACCAACCAAGCCCGAGCGGGGTTCGAACCCGGGTCCATTGTTAAGAATGTTTACAACCTCTCTCTATATGTAAATATATGCATACCAATATGTTTACCTTTGGTGGTGGCATTATTTATCAAAAAACTAAGAATTTTCTAACTACATTTTCTTAATGTGGCATTATTTATTAAAAAAACTAAGAATTTTCTAACTACATTTTCTTAATGTCTCGTAAGATTTATTGTACATACCTGACGTTCTGGAGCCTTCGGAATTCTGAAACGTGAATTTATCCAAGCTTCAGATGTCGTCGATTTTCCCCTTAAATCAGACGAACTCGTAAATTATATCTACGAGGCGTGGTGTGCTTTTAATTGCACTTCAATTGTTGCTAATCGCCTAAAAAACATCCATACACCACGCCAAGCACGGAGCAGAACAAATTTCGGCGTTCCACCGACGCGAGCAACATCGACGGTTACTTACGCGCAATGCTTTCTTCACTTGTTAACAGTAGAGAGCTGCATTAGTTCGTGGGTTTCATTTTGGGGACCAGAGGCGACGTCCACATTAGGGGCTGAGTGCCAGCTCTCATACTCGATTCTCTTTGTTACTGACTTGCTACATTGGCATAAAATTTACTTATATACACTCCTAAAACTATTTTCACTTCCTAAAATACAAATTCTGGACGAATTTCATACATAGACTGCTGTGTGCACGACCTTGCTTTACATCATCTTAATGGGCACCTTTATGTGATGTGAGGAACTTGTGTGCATCTTCAAATGACACAAAGTTCCCCAAATAGGTTTAATATCCCCGTTTGGCGGATAACATTTTCACACACATTCAGAGTTTCCCGAAATGCGCATATGTTCCAGGTTAGTTCCCCGAAATAGGGGGAAAATTCAGGTTATTGATTTTGATGAAAATTTAACTTTTTCAGCTCATTCTCACCATCTAGTGTCATTTCTGAATCCCATGGAAGTCCAGAAATCTTAAAAACCCTCAAAATAAGAGAGTTCCCAAAAGGCGGAAATTTGTCATGTTCCCCAAATTTTCACACTTACAAACCATGGTGTGTGTGTGTGTGTGTGTGTAACTTTCAATTGGCAGATTCAGCCCACATATTGCAAACACGATAAACATTTCATGAAAACCGTCATGGTAGAGTTATTTTTGTATTTAGAATACCAATGAAGTAAGTTGTATACAAATGTTTATGTAATATCTGAACTGAATCTTTTTATGTTGATGTCACTCTTGTGTGATGCATGTTTTCTAACTGGGACTTGAATCATATGCGTCCATGATCTCAAGGATAATAAAAATGTCGGAAGGCACTAAGGACTCAACCAAGGCAGGCCAAAAAGCTCCGAATGTTAATAATGTTTTAGTAATGATGACAATTGTTTTGTAATGTGTCAGTTTAGTTTACGTTTTTTGAGACCATGTGTCGCCCCAATCGAATCTGACCGTGTACTTTTGTAATCCGGCATTACAACATCTGCTCGTACATTAATCAGTGCCATTCACAAGAATCGAAGTATCTGGAAGAGATTTCTTGTTATTTTAAATAAGGAAATTATTTATTTTGTAAATTCGTTTGGCATTCGAAAAATATTGAAAGAAGGTAATGTATGTAATTTTCAAATTTAATTATTTTATGTTGATGTTGTTAAAGCCTTGAGTGAAAAATGTCGGATTTCTAGCCCCTGGAAACGGAGGTTGATAGAGACGTATAAAAAGAGCATTTTCACTCTTAAGAAGGGCCTCTGGCTGACGTGGTTCCCTAATTTGGAAATTTGTGAACGTAATGTTATGTGTGTACGGGCAAATATTCAAAATATTGTTGTCTATTTTCTTAATAATAAGCTTCAAAATAGTCAGTTATATATGTTTTATGTAAACGAATTCAATAGCTACACTAAGTTCGAAAAGCAATATTTACGTCTTTTCTCATTTTCACATTTGTAAACGTAATTGAAAGATCATTGTTTTTATTTTACCTCTGTAATGAATTGTGACGCAAATACAAAGTCTAGTACATCTCAATTATCGTATAAACAATCATGGCAATCTCTAAATAAAGAATTGTTTGTCATGCCTTTAAACATGTAATTAAAACAAGCACGATTTAGATATTTTCGCATTGAGTATACCAGTATATACGTAATTGTATCTGGACTGAATCTTCTTCTTATGTAGATGTCAGCCTTGTTTGAGGCACCTTTTCAAAACCAGGAGTTCATTCATCTGTGTTTGATCTGTGAGAAATATAATGTATCTCGACAATTAAGAATTGAAGGAAACGATGTGTGCAAAAGAAATGCCCGTGGCAACGGTTGCTAAGGATGTGAAAAAGGGCATTGCTAGAAGGACCATGTCAAGAAATCTAAATATGTAAGTTTTACTAGTAAATGCATTTAAAATGCACGAACAACTGGGGAGGAGAAAAATAAAACTAAAAAATAAGTAAAAATGCAACAAAAACTGTTAAAAATACTGACAAATAAACTAAAAGCCAAAAAAGGCCGAAAAATGAAAAAAAAAATGTAAAATAGAAAGTGTTTTCCGGCTCTAATTGAAGGGAAACGGACATGATATCAGGTTTAGTATTGTTTTTAAGGTCCTCCTCTGTAGCCGAGCGGGTACAGTCTCGCATGGAACGCGTGAGTGAGCAGACGTCGTGCACGCTGTTCCTGCATAAGGGGTTACTTTCCATTTGCGTGGCAACTTTTGTGACCTGTTGAATAGAACCAGTGAGTAGAATGGTGCTTCGGCGAATTAATACCCTGAAATTAAACTTTCGAAATGTTGCAACTAGACCTTCGACCTTAGACTTACATCGTTGGATTAACGATACATTGCAGCTAACGCCAGAACAAGTAGTGATTATAGGAATTGATTTGTTTCATAAGTGTGTGTTCCTGAAATTAACTTCGCGAGTGCTTGGTGAACGTTTGATACAGAACTCAAATGGCTGTGTTAAATATCACGACGATATCGATGAATATAGTGTTGAAATGACGTGGGCAGGTATGGACTATGTGATGGTTCGGATACACGTTGTACCCGAGGAACTCAAAGATGACGACATACGTTCAGTTTTGAGCCAATATGGCAAAATTATCGACTAAATTCTGGACGAAGTGTGCACGGGGGAACATATTTATAAAGTTCGAACGGGTCGAAAAATCCTGAAAATGTCATTACGTCACCCGATTCCCTCATATGTTACAATATGTGGACAACGGTTTTGGGTGACGTATCTTGGTCAGGAACGCACCTCTGTTATCTGTGATTTGGGGGGGGGGGGCACGTGGCTGGGAAGTGCCCCCAACAACATCCTGTTGGGCCTGTGAAGAATCCTACTCTTTATGCTAATGTCGCCAGATTTGGGCCCAATCAGATCGATGCCACCGAACCAGTGATGTCGGCAACCTTTACGAACCTTTCTGCGCAGCACACCGAGACTGACACCAATAACTTGAATCGCGCTTCGACCTCGAACTCTCCCCAAAAACAGATAGAACAGCTACCAGTTGAGCCCCTGAGTGATACCGTCGACGCAAGTGAAATGGAGGTGATAACGGAGGAGTCGACAGACCAGAACCAGAATGCAGAAGACACCCCAATACTGGAACCAGTGAACGTGGATCTCGAGCAGCATGCCGACACGTCGGTCGATTCGTCCGACGGCACGCCGGAGCCAGATCAGGGGATATCCACCCCTGAGATGATGGATGCTACATTGAAGATGGAAGGTGCCAACAGTGAGATGCCTATGTCCATAGATGCCGGAACTTTGAAGTCCTCACAGGCTACGGAAGCGGAATGGCAATTTCAGCGCCGTCGCCAAGACACCTTTGAGCATCGCCAGAAGAAACGCAGTACGTCGAGATCGCCGACATCGTCGAAGCGACCCCACCCCAAACGAAATAAGGCAAGGAAACCGGCAGTAAATACAACAGTGGACACAGGTACCGGTGATAGTACACAGGATAATAAGTAACTTTGACAAAGTATATAGATAGTAGTAATGGTAGTAGAGTCTGTTCTATGGTGTTTATTTCTAATATCTGTGATCAATAACTTAAGTTCTGACAACTCAAGCGAGTGTTATAAAACATTCATTCAAAGCAAACATATGGAACAGAAAATAATTTACCACGTGGCTACAATAAATATCAATAATCTATCATCTGAACTTAAACGAAAAGCTCTCATAGACTATATACGTTCTTATAATTTAGATATCGTTTCTATTCAAGAACTAGGTATAGAAAATCTTGATGTTGGGTTTGATTATGTAGTATATAATAATAGTAATCATAACTCAACGGGAACAGCAATTATAGTTAGAAATAGTATTACAGTATCAAATGTCCTGTCCCATCCATCAGGTCGAATAATTTGTGTAAATGTGGGTGACGTGTGGATATGCAATATTTATGGTCCATCTGGTAGTGACGCACGAAAAGAGAAAGAGGAATTTTAATAAAGAAAAACATCAAGTTCATATTTCAAAAATGACTTGGAGTTTTCCACCACGAAAATATGTTTTTCATAGTTTGAAGTTCGTTAGTATTATCTTTCAAGGTTTCCATTGTTTTAATTTCACACATATTTCATACGTTCCTCTCTCTTTTTATTCAGTCCTTGGAAAAAAGCTGAAGTTTCTTGTCAAACATGGTCTGGTTCAAATGACTCCTCTTCGCACTCCTGTTCCTACTTTAAACAAACAACAAAATACTTTGTAACTAAATGATTGCTTGTTCAAAACACGGAACTTTTACACAATTTACAAAATATGACAAAACGCCAATAGACATGTTCATCATTTTTCCCTTTCAGTGTTTCTCGATTTTATCTGAATTCGTTTCCTCATGAAAATTGCCATGAGAAAATTATAGATATGACATTATGTGTGAATTGGTTTCTTCAAACTGGTAGCAAATTTTAACATGAGCTACATGGAGAAGAGGTAGCATGCTTGATTCTTACGAGGGAGGTCGTAGGTTCGATTCTTTAACTAAGCAGGATTTTTTTCAGGAGTATATCGTTGGGTGTAAAGTATATCCACTGTGCTAAGAAGTTAACATTGGTCTCTGTATTTCACGAGAGGAAAGGAAATAGTAAGAGAAAGTTATTTCGATGATAGGAGGAAGTCACATGCCACGTGGAATGCGCAGAATCAAGTTACGTAGAGCTAAGTCTGTAATGGTGGTTTGAATATTGCAAAGTTAATGCGGAAAGTTTGTTATATCTGATACTCGTACATTCTGTTCAAAGACGACAAACATTTTAGATACAAAGCAGTGAGGAATTAACGATCATTATGAGGTTTTGAATTTTTTGTTTGTCACTCACTATATAAATACTTATTAGTAGTTTCTTATTGAATCGGCCTTCATCGCAATAAAAAAATATTTATGTTAATTGCGATTTACTATTAGTTTTAGACGCATGGTAAGATGGTGGTGAGGGGATTGACAACAGTCATTACGAAGGAACGGACATAAAATTACCAATCTTAGCAATTTGAACTCATTAAACGCTCTCCTTCGTTACGGTATTCCCCTCCATGCAGGACTGCCTTGACGGGGCGAGGGGGCTTAGTAGGGAGTCCATTTTCATCTCATCATTTCACCCATTCTTCACATCCATATCTCACGTTTTTACCATTCCATCACGTCATTCATCTCCATATCTTTGACCTCCATATATAACTAAGGTAGGGAGGCCATTTTCATTTCATCATTTCACTCATTCTTCACATCCATATCTCATGTTTTCACCATTCCATCACGTCATTCATCTCCATATCTTTGACCTCCCTATAACTAAGGGTCCTGCTAGAGGAGACAAACTCGATAAAAAAAACCTATCCCAAGGTGTGAGTTTCACGTGCCGATGGGACAGTGTTGGCTGCAGGGGTAGGTGCAGGCGCGAACGTGGCCTCAGGGATTTCGGTTTGGTCCTCGAGTAGAATCCATTTTTGGGGGTAGGCCTTCCTCGGCATACAGGGCATGTCGAGGCAACAAATTATGGACCCTCCACAATAATAACATTTTGTATATGGGTACAAAAAACAACTCAAACGGGGGAAAACCCCCAAAACGAGCGTGGCGTTCAAGCCCGTTTCAATTGTTGGAAAAGACAAGTAACGTGCCACGTTATCTTGTGATTAGTATTGTGCAGAAGACCGAGAGTAACGATGAATCTGCAACAACAAAGAAACATGGAGCTGCTACTTTGAAGGACTTGTTACCTTTCCTTATCAAGAAACAGCTAGACTACGCCGTTGGTTCAGATGTTCCAGAAATAAAGAAGCTGAGAAACGGGAGTCTACTTATCCAGGCCAGCACAGATCGCCAGACCAACAACCTTTTAAAGCTAAGATCTTTGGGCGACTTCCCTGTTAATGTTGAACGTCACCGTCAACTAAACAGTAGTAAAGGTGTGATTCGCCACTGGTATCTGCTAAATGCTGAGGAGGAAGAGATTCTTGAAGTACTCTCAGACCAACATGTGACCGCAGTGCAGCGAAAAAAGACGCGAAAATCCGGAGAACTTCCACCAACTGCTTCAATTATACTGACATTTCAAACGACCATTCTCCCAGATAGGGTACGGGCTGGATATTTGAGACTCAAAGTCCGGCCATACATACCTAACCCGATGCGATGTTTCAAATGCCAGCACTTTGGGCACACTCAACCTTCTTGCAAGGCCACTACCGCCCTTTGTGGTAAGTGTAGTCTGCCTGATCATGGGACCGAACCTTGTTCTTCTGGTCCCAAATGCATTAATTGCCAAGGCGAGCACCCAGTCTGGCATCTTTCCAACAAGAGAAGAAAATCAGAGTTGGTCGTCACAGAGAAAATCTCCGCTGGTGAAGCAAAACAACATCTCCGTGAAAGTATATGCACCACTTTACCTGTGCCATTCGCTACAGTTGCTGCAGCTGCTCTTACCCATCGCAGTGTAGGGGCACAAACCAGCGACAACGATTCCCGTAGTAGCTCGCCCTGCTTCGAGGAAACCAGCAACCACTCCTCGTTTCACAGAGAAAAAGTTCAAGCAGGTGCATACCAAAGAATATTTTCTGAAGTCCAGTAGCTCTCCAGTCAGGGTGCACCCTGAGACTTAAAGCGCAGCTGAAAACTGCCCGGCGGGAGCTAAAAGCACCCACCCCTACTCCCCCTTTGCCCTCTGTGTCCTTACCCGAGGACATGATACAGGACGAAGGTGCAGATGAAGAATTTATCAAGGTGACAGTGTCTGGAACTAGAGTACGCCTCAAAAGGTAACTATAATACCTCCAGCTAAGGCTTATTGTCTCCAATGGAACGTTAACGGTTTCCGTACTCATCTCGAGGAACTGGAAATCTTAATATCTGAATTTGACCCTGCCATCATATGTCTCCAAGAGACACATTTTCGTCGAAATGAATCGATGATTCTAAACGGATACACGCTTTACCGCACCGACAAGCTTCCTGAGGGTCGTCGTGCACATGGTGGTGTTGCAATAGGTGTTCGAGATACCATCCACTCAACACTAATATTTCTCACCACACCCCTCCAAGCTGTCGCCATGCGGGTTCATCTACCACAGCCAATATCCGTTTGATGTGTCTACATCACAAGGGAAGAGCGAATCTCTCTTGAGGACCTCCTTTCTATATTCGAACAACTTCCGTCTCCTGTAGTTCTTTTGGGCGATTTTAATTCCTACCATCGTTTGTAAGGGCTCCGTTCTTACAGAGCCCCGGGGTCAAATTTCAGATCAATTCCGTGAGGCATCTGGTTTAACGTTGCTGAATGATGGGACTCCCACATATTTCAGTCCTTCCTCAGGCACACACTCTGCGTTAGACTTGTCCTTCTGCAGTCCCAGCCTTGCTCCTACCACATCTTGGAGTCTTCACCCTGATTTCTGTGGGAGTATTCACATCCAACTCCTTCTAACTTTCGAACTTCATCAGCACTCACGTGAACAAAACCCTCACTGGCATCTCAGTCGGGCGGACTGGGATGCCTTCGAGCGTGCAGTGGACATTGAAGTCGATCTAACGTGGACTTTGCAGCCATCGACGCCTTAGATATATTTGTGTCATGAGTGCATGATGCTGCACGCACCTCCATTCCACATCCCAGTAGACCTGCGAGGCAAAGCCCAGTCCCCTGGTGGACTGCGGAGTTCAGTGCAGCCATCAAGGACCACAATCATGCCCTAGATCGATTCAATAGAAACCACACTGCCGCAAACCTCGAGCAGTTCCGCATTAAGCGTGCCCGTTTGCTCATCCGAGCCAGTAAGAAGGCGTGCTGGGTCCAATACATGTCTTCTGTGATGAAGGAGGCTTCGTCGAAAGTCGTTTGGACCAAAGTACGTCGCATCGAGGGGGGTGCATCTACTCCTCTGAGTGCTATGGAGAACGATGGGACGTTGTAAACCGATTCCGGAGACATAGCTAATATCTTGGCCATATTTCTGATGCGTCTACCTCTGAAAATTATGAACCACGTTTCCGCCGTGAGAAGGACCGTCAGGAACGACGCCCTCTAGTTTTTCGAAGTCATAACACCGAGCCATACAACTCTCCATACACTGAACGGGAGTTCGATCAGGCGCTTCGAGATTCTAAGAAAACGGCTCCTGGAGTGGACAAGATCCACTATGAGATGCTTCGTCATCTCCCCATTGGAGCAAAACATTTCCTTCTGGCGGTATTCAACAGGCTTTGGTTGGAGGACTCTTTCCCCACTTCCTGGAAAGAAGCTATTATTGTTCCCATCCTGAAACCAGGTAACCAACGCACCGGAGTCTCGAGTTACAGGCCTATTGCCTTAACTAGCTGTGTGTGCATGTTGATGGAACGCATGATCAACAAGCGTCTCATCTGGTTTTTGGAGGAAAACTCATTGATAAGTTCAGCTGGAAACACATATTCAGGATGCATTCCTCAACAAGGAACATTTAGTTGCAGTTTTCTTTGATCTCCAAAAACCATATGACACAACGTGGCGCTTTGGCATCATAAAGCAGCTCCATTCTTGGGGCCTCCGTGGCCATATGGCGTACTTTATTCAAAACTTTTTATCAGATCGTTTTTTCCGCATACGTGTTGGGAACTCCTTTTCGGATCTTCACGAACAAGAGAACGGTATCCCGCAGGGCAGCGTACTTAGTGTGACTCTGTTTGCCATAGCAGTCAACATCTTTTGTCGCTCACGGAATCTCGCGTCAGCTTTTCGTCAACTCCAACTGACGATAAACCGTTTGGTTGAGAGGCCCTCTCAAACAGGTTTCACCTTCTCATCTGATAATTCCGTGTGTGTCCACTTTTGTCGTCAGCGTACATGTCATTTGGATCCTGACCTGTACATGGGGAAATCTCCCCTGTGCATCGTGAATGAGGTCCGCTTCCTGGGCCTCATTTTTAATAAGAAATTAACATGGCTACCTCACCTTCGCCAGTTAAAGTTCTCTTGTCTTCAAGTTCTCAACCTTTTACATGTTTTATCTCATACTTCCTGGGGTGCTGATAGGACGGTACTGCTTCGCCTGTACCGTGCACTCATCAGGTCGAAGCTTGACCCCCATACTCCCGTACAGGACTCGTCGGTTGGTGCTTCAGAAGAAGAAGATCCTAAAGGATTCCGCCCCGCACGTTTCCATCACGGAAAACCTCACCCGGCAAAACCTGCAGCTGTTTAACCAGGTAAGAAATAGTGGAACTTTTCAAGGAGTGTGGACTTCCGATGGCAACATCCTGGCACTTCACAACGCCACAGTTAAAGCAGACAGCCTGGATGACCTAAACAAGTATGGAAAATGACAAACTCTGCCCTCGGTTGGCACTCATTGCATATATTAACCACCGTAATCATTCACTCACTTCAATCATGTGCTTCTGAATCTTATATATTTTTTAGTTTTACCTTTCATCTTTAAATAATTTAATTTTGTTTCACATATATTATATTTTTTTCAGTCATTTTTTTTAATAATGAGTTTCGTTGTTTCAAATGTAGGAAGTCCAGAGGTCAATGTGCAGTGTCAGTGCCAGATAGTTCGTTGGACACCCCTGAAAGATGTTCCCTGATATTTGCAAGAATGGCCATTCTCTCCCTTCTCCCTGAGGCCAAGGCCGAGACCAGAATGCTGGGGCTGTAAATAGTTTTCCTCCCTCCCCGCCTGGCAATGAGCCGCTACCCCCCATGACGTTACACAGGCTGAGCGTGGCAAACCGGAGATTCCTTGCAAACTTGTATCCGCACGTAGAAGAACTTGCTTTCCCCGAACACGCAGAAAATATCACGGTGGGCCACATCAATATTAACCGCATAAAGAACAAAATAGATGAAATCGCAGCTTCACATATAACAAACTTCACATGCGTTGCAATCACCGAGACTTGGCTCGATGATTCCATTCCAGACAGACATGTTGAAATTGAAGGATTCAAAATGTATAGACTTGATCGAGACTATCCTAAGCAAGGGGGAGGTATTATTGTTTACGTTAAAAGAGCTGTAATATCGGAACTTATATATTCTGTGTCAGATGTAGATATTGAAGGATTGTGGGTGTCTTTAAAACTCAAACAGAACGACAAACCTTTAATTCTAGGATGCGTATATAGACATCCCAAGGCCCCCGTCACTTTTAATGAAAAACTAGAAAATATTTTGCAGTCATTTCCGGCTTGCCACGCTTCGGTTCTCGTCGGGGATACAAATCATGACGTCATGAAACCAACTGCAGCGGACAATGCATTTTTCGATACGATGGAATCAGCGGGGTACAAGCAGCTCGTTCGCCTGCCGACACGCGTCACCGACACGAGTGAGAGTCTCATAGACCACATTTTTACCAACAAGAGAGAATTGCATGATAAATCCGCCGTAGTAATGCATGATTTAAGCGATCATTTTCTGATATATACCTCAATTAACCTAAGGCCACAAAGATCTCCAAGAATACTCGTAACTAAGCGTTCTTTTCAAAATTTCCCTGAACAACAGTTCGTTGATCATTGTTCTTATCTACCCTTTCGCAAAACAACAATGATGCCGGATATAAATGATAAGGAGACATATTTGCAGTCATTAATTACCGAAGCTCTGGATGTCTATTCGCCAATAAAAACGTTTCGTGTTAGGGCCAACAAGCGTCCCTGGATCACTGGCGGTCTTCTCAGATTGATATCACTCAAGAACCGGATGTTTAAGCGCGCACGTAGTCCAAATAATAATAATTACACGTGGGAACAATATAAGACCTTAAGGAACTACGTAACAAAAACAGTTAAAGATGCAAAAAGAAATTATATCCTTACGCAGATAGTAGTTATGCACCCCCGTTGAAGTCGATAAATCAATTGATTGGAAAAGATCGATCAAAGATCAATTGATGACCAAGCCGTGTGGGCAAGCAAGGGTGGGGGTTTTGAGCGTTTTGATTGGCTGTTGTGAAAAAGTGGGCGGGGCTTAATGGACTTCCTGTTGTGAATGAGGAGATTGATAAGTGTTTCCGGTCTGAGGGGGGCGTTTTGGGTTTGGGGGGCTTTGATAAGTTTGGCGGGAAGTGTTTCCTGTTGTTAATGAGGGATTGATATGGGTTTTAAGGAAAAGATAGCGGCGAGAGTCGGTTTTCTCGTCTGGGTGATGAGTCATTCCGGGGAGGAGGAAAAGTAGGCGGCAACGGTTGGTTTTCTCCGAATTGGAGTATGTGTTTTCGTGGGTGTCACGTGACTGTGACGTCACAAAAAGGAAGTCACGTGACCAGATTATATTATTAAATTATTATTTAAATATTAGTATTATTATTATGAATTGTTTTAATTTCTGTGACGCCATTTTGTTTTTGTTATGTTATTTTGGCGTGTGACGTCATATATAAATTGGAGTACGTGTTTCCGGTGTTCGAAAACAGATGGCGTTGATGAGTCGGAAATTCTCGGATTATTATTATTATGAATTGTTTAAATTTCTGTGACGCTATTTTGTTATGTTATTTTGGTGTGTGACGTCATATATAAATTGGAGTACGTGTTTCCGGTGTTTGAAAACAGATGGCGTTGATGAGTGAAATTCTCGGATTATTATTATTATTATGAAATGTTTAATTTCTGTGACGCCATTTTGTTTTTGTTACGCTATTTTGGCGTGTGACGTCATATATAAATTGGAGTACGTGTTTCCGGTGTTTGAAAACAGATGGCGTTGATGAGTCGGAAATTCTCGGATTATTATTATTATGAATTGTTTAAATTTCTGTGACGCTATTTTGTTATGTTATTTTGGTGTGTGACGTCATATATAAATTGGAGTACGTGTTTCCGGTGTTTGAAAACAGATGGCGTTGTTGAGTCTGAAATTCTCGGAAATGGCTACATGTATTCGGTGTTTGAGGAGAGATGGCGTTGATGAGTCATTCTGGGAAATTCCCCAGTTTTCGTCCTGTAGTCAAAATGTAAGAATTAAAACGCTTTTCAGGCTCTGAAAAGCATAATAATTCAACATTTTCCTGAAGATCATCTCTGGTTTGCTTTGGGGAGAAAATGAGTTTCAAAAGAATATTAGCATTGAACGCGATTTGTTGCAACACCGATATTATATAATTACTCAGCTGTAGAGTTTCATTACGTGTAAGAATTTCTGTGTATATATTTTGTAAACTGATGATCGACATCAATAAATGTTGCGATGTGTAAATATGAACTTATTATTTGACAAAATGAAATTAATATAAGGTACTTACATCGTCCCCGTTCTCCATTCTGATCCTTCGTTAACAATTTCCAAGTGTGAAATAATCGTAGAGACACATATGCAGCTGCCGCAAACACAGATTCCAGTAGCATATCGCCTTTCAAGATAGTAAGTTAATTGCTGAATCTGGCTAATTGGTATATCCGGTAAACTCTGATTGCAGTATCATATTAAATTGGTGTCAACACTTGCGAGATGAACTCACTGCTGGCTAATCGGCATAGGTTGATATGGGTTGGGGTTTCCTGTTGTTAATGAGGAGCTGACTACGGTTAGTTTTCTGGGAATGATGATATGGGTTTCCGTTCCGGTTGGAATAAAGGGGCGTAAATGACTGTTGAAGTTGATAAGAGTCGACGGTTGAGAAGATAAAGGATTTGAAAGGAAATGTGTTGGGATGTTGAAGCGATATGTAGAGATTGTGGAACACGTGTTGGGACATGTCGGGTGTTTCTTGGAATGGGCGTGTAGAAGTTCGCGGGAACGTTGATAAGGTATGACTGTTTGCAGGATACGTTAGTAGGCGGCGGAATGGATAGCGGGCAAAAAGGAAAAGAGCGGATGTGTCTAATTGGTTTTAGGGGCGTTGGTTATCAGTTTAGTTGAGATAAATGCTATTTGTGTAGGAACATGTGCTGATTGCGGTTGGGACTGTAAATGCAAAGATAGAGAAAATGTGATACTGTTTTTGATGGATGGAGAACGGAAGGAAAGAAAAGAAAAAACTACGTTTCTCCAGCCGTTCGTAACAAACACCATTTGTTCTTGTCCATTAACAGTCTGCAACCCTTGGCTCCATTCCAAGGTCAAGGGTCAAGAAGTATATATTACATACGTATATATTTATAGAACATACTTTTCTCCGCAAATTATATAACCGAAATTATAATATGCACTCTTATTAGTGGAGAGCTCAGTGCATAAAACGGATTTTCAACATCAGTTCAATCCGGCACCCGATAGATCGGACACTTTATACCATGCCTTCGTATATTTCTGTACAGATCACCCTCGGTGCATAAAACGGATTTCGAATACCAGTTGAACCCGTCATTCGTTAAGAGTCTGGATATGAGATCACGGCGTTTTTGTGTTCTCTTACGAGAATTAATATAGGTTGTCATAGAACCCTCCAATTCATGACTTAGGAAAAATCTGTTTGGTGATTCATCATGTACACCTATATGTGAGAAAAAGTATGAATAGAACCTATGATCGGAAATCCAAAATGGCGACCGGAAGTGGGGTTATCTTGGAAACGGTAAGACTTAGGGAAAATCTGTTTGGTGATTTATCATGTACACCTATATGTGAGAAAAAGTATGAATACAACCTATGATCGGAAATCCAAAATGGCGACCGGAAGTGGGGTTATCTTGGAAACGGTAAGACTTAGGGAAAATCTGTTTGGTGATTCATCATGTACACCTATATGTGAGAAAAAGTATGAATACAACCTATGATCGGAAATCCAAAATGGCGACCGGAAGTGGGGTTATCTTGGAAACGGTAAGACTTAGGAAAAATCTGTTTGGGGATTCATCATGTACACCTATATGTGAGAAAAAGTATGAATAGAACCTATGCTCGGAAATCGAAAATGGCGACCGGAAGTAGGGTTATCTTGGAAACGGTAAGACTTAGGAAAATCTGTTTGCGGATTCGTCATGTACACCTATACGTGAGAAAAAGTATGAATAGAACCTATGCTCGGAAATCCAAAATGGCGACCGGAAGTGGGGTTATCTTGGAAACGGTAAGACTTAGGAAAAATCTGTTTGGGGATTCATCACGTACGCCTATACGTGAGTAAAATATGAATAGAACCTATGTTCGGAAATACAAAATGGCGACCGGAAGTGGGATTATCTTGGAAACGGTAAGACTTAGGAAAAATCTGTTTGGGGATTCATCATGTACACCTATATGTGAGAAAAAGTATGAATAGAACCTATGCTCGGAAATCCAAAATGGCGACCGGAAGTGGGGTTATCTTGGAAACGGTAAGACTTAGGAAAAATCTGTTTGGGGATTCATCATGTACACCTATATGTGAGAAAAAGTATGAATAGAACCTATGCTCGGAAATCCAAAATGGCGACCGGAAGTGGGGTTATCTTGGAAAAGGTAAGACTTAGGAAAAATCTGTTTGCGGATTCGTCATGTACACCTATACGTGAGAAAAAGTATGAATAGAACCTATGCTCGGAAATCCAAAATGGCGACCGGAAGTGGGGTTATCTTGGAAACGGTAAGACTTAGGAAAAATCTGTTTGCGGATTCATCACGTACGCCTATACGTGAGTAAAATATGAATAGAACCTATGCTCGGAAATCCAAAATGGCGACCGGAAGTGGGGTTATCTTGAAAACGGTAAGACTTAGGAAAAATCTGTTTGAGGATTCATCACGTACGCCTATATGTAAGTAAAATATGAATAGAACCTATGCTCGGAAATCCAAAATGGCGACCGGAAGTGGGGTTATCTTGGAAACGGTAAGACTTAGGAAAAATCTGTTTGGGATTCATCACGTACGCCTATACGTGAGTAAAATGTGAATAGAACCTATGTTCGGAAATCCAAAATGGCGACCGGAAGTGGGGTTATCTTGGAAACGGTAAGACTTAGGAAAAGTCTGTTTGCGGATTCGACGACTGCAAGATCAAGAACGTTGATCTCAAGAACGGTAGGAACGAAGTGTTCCCGCGCGAAAATTACAACCTCGACATGACCAAAGATGATTACCTCAAACTTTACGAAGCTTACACCGCTTACAAGAGGGTAACGGAGGGAAACGTCGACATGTACTACAAGCCCAGCGAATTCAAAACCCACAGACCCATGTTCATCATCAACACCACAAAAAAGAAGCAGGTCGTGGTCAACGATCGAATTAACATCAAGATCGTCTGCGAGTTCAAAAGTCCGTTGCCCGAGGATACCGTGTGCAGCGTCATCCTGATCGCAGAGAAGTCCTTCGCGTACGACGTGAAGAACGAGAGGGTCACAGAGCAGTTTTAAAGTATTCGTGAAAAAAATTTTCCACATACTAAAAAAAAAAAAAAAAAAAAAAAAATCTACTAAGTTTACTACCACAACTAATTATTATTCTATTATGTCATTTGCTTAGGTGAAGGGAAAAAATGGTCCAAAAAGGGAAATTTTGCCCCTTGGGAAGGGAAATTGTTCCCTCATAATGTGGCAACACTCCGTCCAAGTCGCCGGTGGTGACATATAGTAGCAAACACTAGAAATATTTCCACAGGTATCGTCTTCATGTTCTCAACTGAAATATGGTGTTTTTAAAATGAAAACAAATATTGGTAGTATGTATTGTAAATTGTGTGAAATGTGTAAGTTTTTTCTGAATTTTGAAACTCTTATTTCGTCGAATAAAAGACAGCATAATACTTATGGAGCCCACTGTACATGGTGTTCTTAAAATGAGAACAAATATGGGTAGTATGTATTGTAAATTGATTAACATGTGTAAGTCTTTCCGAATTTTGAAGCTCTTATTTCGTCGAAGAAATTACAGCAAAATACTTATGGAGCGCACTGTACATGGTGTTCTTAAAATGAAAACAAATATTGGCGGTATGTATTGTAAATAGAGTCAAATGTGTAAGTCTTGTCCAAGTAATAAATAGAGCGGTGTTTACATACAAAAGTAATGTTATTATTATTGCGTTGCACTATACTATGAATATTGTAAGAAATAACGCTGATTTAGAAGCCACTTTTAATTTTGGGGTTCTGATTTTGTCGAATTAAATGTAGCATAATACTGATGGACCCCACTGTACATGGTGTTTTTAAAATAAAAATAACTATTGGTAGTATTAATTGTAAACGATGATGATTCTGGTAACTTCACAATCCGCTAATCCTTTACATACCACCCTTCCGATCTACGTCATCGATACACATTGCTCGCATCCGTTCCCGCAAAGCGTCCAACGCCCACGTGCCTACTTCTTCCTGTCCTGGTACACTATACACAGTCACTTCTTCCGCGAAACCTACTCTTTTTGCTCTCTTTATTTTCTTTACATCTAGACCCTCCGACTCCTTTTTCTCTTTTTGCTGTACTTCCTCCATTATATGCCAGCAGACTTTTATTCTTCTTTTCTTTAACAGTATGATGATGTCATAACCTCTTCTCAATCACCAGACATATTACCATTCCACCCACCCCATCCCAACAAACACGCCACACATATCACTCACTAATTCCAAGAATTGTAGCTATACAAGTGACGGATTGAACCGATATTGCAAATTCGTTTTATACAGTACGGCTAATCGAAACATAAATATATGAGGGCGTGGTAGAAAATGTGGTATTTTCTTGAAGGTCCGATCGAATGACACATTGAACCGATGTTTCAAATTTGTTTTATGCACAGAGACTAATCGGAACATAAATATAGGAGGGCATTTTAAAAATGTGATATTTTTGAGGGGCCGACCGAATAACGGATTGAACCGTTGTTTCAAATCCGTTTTACACACTGAGGCTAAATGTAACAGAAATATACGAGGACATGGTAGAAAATGTGGTACCTTCTAGAGTTATTTTGACCGTAGACCCCTTCCATTTTCTGCGGTTGCATTCGAAGAGATAGATAGGAAGTTTATTGATTTGTTGCAATACAATTATTCACCTGTAGAGTTTCATTATGTGCAAGAATTTCTGTGTATATATGTTGTAAACTGATGATCGGCACTATTGATTTGTTGCAACACCGATATTATATAATTACTCACCTGTAGAGTTTCATTATGTGTAAGAATTTCTGTGTATATATTTTGTAAACTGATGATCGACACCAATAAAGATTGCGATGTGTAAATATGAACTTATTATTTGACAAAATGAAATTAATATAAGGTACTTACATCGTCCCCGTTCTCCATTCTGGTTCTTCGTTCACAATTGCTAAGTGTGAAATGATCGTAGAGAAACATATGCAGCTGCCGCAAACACAGATTCCAGTATCATATCGCCTTTCAAGATAGTAAGTTAATTGCTGAATCTGGCTAATTGGTATATCCGGTAAACTTTGATTGCAGTATCATATCAAATTTGTGTCAACACTTGCGAGATGAACTAACTGCTGGCTAATTGGCATATCCGGTAAATTTGGATCGCAGTATCATATCAAGTTGGTGTCAACAGTTGCGAGATAACTAACTGCTGCATGTGGTTGATTGCTTGGCAGACTCTGATAGAAAAATAATAAGGGTCTAATTAAATATACAGCTCTCTGACAGCCCGGTCGAGAAGTGTTGAGATAAACTGTTCTAATATAAAGTTCCTTCTTTCTGTTTCCGAATGTAATGTTATGAACCAGTGTTGTAATATCGGCAGCAAAAGTCTACAAATATGGATGTTATTAGTTGAGGCAGGTTTCTCCCATAATAAAGATGTATTTTATAATATCGGTTGTATATGTTTTATAATGGGGTTATTGATTTGGTGTTTTAAGTCCACTTTATGCACAGTAAGGCTAATCGGGACCGAACCTACAGTTCTAAAGTGGGATCCGAACTTCTATAAGCTTTCACAGGGAATATATAAGTATAACATATGATATATATAATGCTTTGAACTTGACCTCGACCCTTGACCTTGACCTTTAACCTCGACATTGACCATTGACCTTGACATTGCCCTTGGTATTGAACTTGACCTTTGACCTTGACCTGATCTTGACCCCGACCTTGACCTTGAAAATTTCAAATTCTAATATCTCGGCTCCTAATTGAGGTAGAGGGATAATTCAAACGCTATTTTACTCAGAAAAACAGGCTCTTTCAGATGAACCGGGTCTCATCCTCCGGCAATTTTCTATTTTCTTTATTTCTGGGCGGAGACCTTTGATGTTACATTCAAATGAAAGGTCTTGCCGTGCAGATTCCGAATATGCAATCACTTCCGGTCTAGCTCAATTAGAGCAGGCAGGACGACTGTTTAAATTCTATTTCCGGTCGGAGATCTTTACTGTTATATTGAGATGAAAGGTCTTGCGGTGCAGATTCAGAATATGCAATCACTTCCGGTCTAGCTCAATTAGGACCGGCAGGACGACTGTTTAAATTATTTGCGTTTATATAAGTAGTTATGCACCCCCGTTAAGTCGAGTAGTTATGCACCCGCCTTGAGTACGATATTTTTTTATTCTTTTTTTGATATTTCAAATTTGAATATATCGGCTCCTAATTGAGATAGGATGATGGTCCAAACGTCACTTTTCTCAGAAGAACATGCTCTTTCAGATGAACCCGGTTTCATCCCCCTAGGTCTAGCGATTTCCTAGTTTCTTTATTTCCGGTCGTAGATTTTTGATGTTACATTCACATGAAAGTTCTTGCCGTGCAGATTCCGAATATGTCATTACTTCCGGTCTAGCTCAATTAGGGCCGGCAGGACGACTGTTTAAATTTTTTGCGTTTATATAAGTAGTTATGCACCCCCCTTGAGTACGATATTTTTTATTCTTTTTTTGAAAATTTCAAATTTGAATATCTCGGCTCCTAATTGCGATAGGAGGATGGCCCAAACGTCATTTTTCTCAGAAAAACATGCTCTTTCAAATGACAGGGTTTCATCCCCCCTAGGTCCAGAGGTTTCCTAGTTTCTTTATTTCCGGTCGTAGATCTCTGATGTTACATTCAAATGAAAGGTCTTGCCGTGCAGATTCTGAATATGCAATCACTTCCGGTCTAGCTTAATTAGGGCCGGCTGGACGACTGTTCCGATTTTCAACATTTCAAATTTTAATATATCTGCTCCTAATTGAGATAGGATGATGGTCCAAACGTCACTTTTCTCAGAAGAACATGCTCTTTCAGATGAACCCGGTTTCATTCCCCTAGGTCCAGCGGTTTCCTAGTTTCTTTATTTCCGGTCGTAGATCTTTGATGTTACATTCAAATGAAAGGTCTTGCCGTGCAGTTTCAGAATATGCAATCACTTCCGGTCTAGCTCAATTAGGGCCGGCAGGACGACTGTTCCGATTTTCAACATGTCAAATTTCAATATATCTGCTCCTAATTGATATAGAATGATGGTCCAAACGTCATTTTTCTCAGAAGAACATGCTCTTTCAGATGAACCCGGCTTCATCCCCCTAGGTCCAGCGGTTTCCTAGTTTCTTTATTTCCGGTCGTAGATCTCTGAAGTTACATTCAAATGAAAGGTCTTGCCGTGCAGATTCCGAATATGTCATCACTTCCGGTCTAGCTCAATTAGGGCCGGCAGGACGACTGTTCCGATTTTCAACATCTCAAATTTGAATATCTCTCTTCCTAATTGAGATAGGATGATGGTCCAAACGTCACTTTTCCAAGAAGAAAATGCTCTTTCAGATGAACCCGGTTTCATCCCCCTAGGTCCAGCGATTTCCTAGTTTCTTTATTTCCGGTCGTAGATCTCTGATGTTACATTCACATGAAAGTTCTTGCCGTGAAGATTCCGAATATGTCATCACTTCCGGTCTAGCTCAATTAGGGCCGGCAGGACGACTGTTTAAATTTTTTGCGTTTCTATAAGTAGTTATGCACCCCCCTTGAGTACGATATTTTTTTATTCTTTTTTTTGAAATTTCAAATTTGAATATCTCGGCTCCTAATTGAGATAGGAGGATGGTCCAAACGTCGTTTTTCTCAGAGAAGCATGCTCTTCCAGAAGAACCAGGTTTCATCCCCGTAGGTCCAGCGGTTTCATACTTTCTTTATTTCCGGTCGGAAACCTTTGGCGTTACATTCACATGAAAGGTTTTGCCGTGCAGATTCCGAACATGCAGTCACTTCCGCTCTAGCTCAATTAGGGCCTGCAGGACGACTGTTCCGATTTTGAAAATTTCAAATTTGAATATTTGGATCTTAATTGAGATAGGAGGGTGGTCCAAACATCACTTTTCTCAGAAGAACATGGTCTTTCAGATGAACCGGGCTTCATCCCTCTAGGTCGAGATTTCCCATTTTCTTTATTTCCGGTCGTAGATCTCTGATGTTACATTCAAAGGAAAGGATTTGCCGTGCAGATTCCGAATATGCAATCACGTCTTGTATCTTATGTCTCTCAAAACACTACTTCGATACAAGTTGGAGACAACCGCCTACGCGCCTTAAAAATTCGCTTCTCTTATTGCCTCGAACGAACGCGCCATCCTCCTATCTCAATTAGGAGCCGAGATATTCAAATTTGAAATTTTCAAAAAAAGAATAAAAAATATCGTACTCAAGGGGGGGTGCATAACTACTTATATAAACGCAAAAAATTTAAACAGTCGTCCTGCCGGCCCTAATTGAGCTAAACCGGAAGTGATGACATATTCGGAATCTGCACGGCAAGAACTTTCATGTGAATGTAACATCAAAGATCAACGACCGGAAATATAGAAACTAGGAAATCGCTAGACCTAGGGGGATGAAACTGGGTTCATCTGAAAGAGCATGTTCTTCTGAGAAAAGTGACGTTTGGACCATCATCCTATCTCAATTAGGAGCCGATATATTCAAATTTGAAATATCAAAAAAAGAATAAAAAAATATCGTACTCAAGGCGGGTGCATAACTACTCGACTTAACGGGGGTGCATAACTACTTATAAAAACGCAAATAATTTAAACAGTCGTCCTGCCGGCCCTAATTGAGCTAGACCGGCAGTGATTGCATATTCTGAATCTGCACCGCAAGACCTTTCATCTCAATATAACAGTAAAGGTCTCCGACCGGAAATAGAATTTAAACAGTCGTCCTGCCTGCTCTAATTGAGCTAGACCGGAAGTGATTGCATATTCGGAATCTGCACGGCAAGACCTTTCATTTGAATGTAACATCAAAGGTCTCCGCCCAGAAATAAAGAAAATAGAAAATTGCCGGAGGATGAGACCCGGTTCATCTGAAAGAGCATGTTTTTCTGAGTAAAATAGCGTTTGAATTATCCCTCTACCTCAATTAGGAGCCGAGATATTAGAATTTGAAATTTTCAAGGTCAAGGTCAAGGTCGGGGTCAAGATCAGGTCAAGGTCAAAGGTCAAGTTCAATACCAAGGGCAATGTCAAGGTCAATGGTCAATGTCGAGGTTAAAGGTCAAGGTCAAGGTCGAGGTCAAGTTCAAAGAATTATATATATCATATGTTATACTTATATATTCCCTGTGAAAGCTTATAGAAGTTCGGATCCCACTTTAGAACTGTAGGTCCGGTCCCGATTAGCCTTACTCTGCATAAAGTGGACTTAAAACACCAAATCAATAACCCCATTATAAAACATATACAACCGATATTATAGAATACATCTTTATTATGGGAGAAACCTGCCTCAACTAATAACATCCATATTTGTAGACTTTTGCTGCCGATATTACAACACTGGTTCATAACATTACATTCGGAAACAGAAAGAAGGAACTTTATATTAGAACAGTTTATCTCAACACTTCTCGACCGGGCTGTCAGAGAGCTGTATATTTAATTAGACCCTTATTATTTTTCTATCAGAGTCTGCCAAGCAATCAACCACATGCAGCAGTTAGTTATCTCGCAACTGTTGACACCAACTTGATATGATACTGCGATCCAAATTTACCGGATATGCCAATTAGCCAGCAGTTAGTTCATCTCGCAAGTGTTGACACAAATTTGATATGATACTGCAATCAAACTTTACCGGATATACCAATTAGCCAGATTCAGCAATTAACTTACTATCTTGAAAGGCGATATGATACTGGAATCTGTGTTTGCGGCAGCTGCATATGTTTCCCTACGATCATTTCACACTTAGCAATTGTGAACGAAGAACCAGAATGGAGAACGGGGACGATGTAAGTACCTTATATTAATTTCATTTTGTCAAATAATAAGTTCATATTTACACATCGCAATCTTTATTGGTGTCGATCATCAGTTTACAAAATATATACACAGAAATTCTTACACATAATGAAACTCTACAGGTGAGTAATTATATAATATCGGTGTTGCAACAAATCAATAGTGCCGATCATCAGTTTACAACATATATACACAGAAATTCTTGCACATAATAAAACTCTACAGGTGAATAATTGTATTGCAACAAATCAATAAACTTCCTATCTATCTCTTCGAATGCAACCGCAGAAAATGGAAGGGGTCTACGGTCAAAATAACTCTAGAAGGTACCACATTTTCTACCATGTCCTCGTATATTTCTGTTACATTTAGCCTCAGTGTGTAAAACGGATTTGAAACAACGGTTCAATCCGTTATTCGGTCGGCCCCTCAAAAATATCACATTTTTAAAATGCCCTCCTATATTTCTGTTCCGATTAGTCTCTGTGCATAAAACAAATTTGAAACATCGGTTCAATGTGTCATTCGATCGGACCTTCAAGAAAATACCACATTTTCTACCACGCCCTCATATATTTATGTTTCGATTAGCCGTACTGTATAAAACGAATTTGCAATATCGGTTCAATCCGTCACTTGTATAGCTACAATTCTTGGAATTAGTGAGTGATATGTGTGGCGTGTTTGTTGGGATGGGGTGGGTGGAATGGTAATATGTCTGGTGATTGAGAAGAGGTTATGACATCATCATACTGTTAAAGAAAAGAAGAATAAAAGTCTGCTGGCATATAATGGAGGAAGTACAGCAAAAAGAGAAAAAGGAGTCGGAGAGTCTAGATGTAAAAAAAATAAAGAGAGCAAAAAGAGTAGGTTTCGCGGAAGAAGTGACTGTGTATAGTGTACCAGGACAGGAAGAAGTAGGCACGTGGGCGTTGGACGCTTTGCGGGAACGGATGCGAGCAATGTGTATCGATGACGTAGATCGGAAGGGTGGTATGTAAAGGATTAGCGGATTGTGAAGTTACCAGAATCATCATCGTTTACAATTAATACTACCAATAGTTATTTTTATTTTAAAAACACCATGTACAGTGGGGTCCATCAGTATTATGCTACATTTAATTCGACAAAATCAGAACCCCAAAATTAAAAGTGGCTTCTAAATCAGCGTTATTTCTTACAATATTCATAGTATAGTGCAACGCAATAATAATAACATTACTTTTGTATGTAAACACCGCTCTATTTATTACTTGGACAAGACTTACACATTTGACTCTATTTACAATACATACCGCCAATATTTGTTTTCATTTTAAGAACACCATGTACAGTGCGCTCCATAAGTATTTTGCTGTAATTTCTTCGACGAAATAAGAGCTTCAAAATTCGGAAAGACTTACACATGTTAATCAATTTACAATACATACTACCCATATTTGTTCTCATTTTAAGAACACCATGTACAGTGGGCTCCATAAGTATTATGCTGTCTTTTATTCGACGAAATAAGAGTTTCAAAATTCAGAAAAAACTTACACATTTCACACAATTTACAATACATACTACCAATATTTGTTTTCATTTTAAAAACACCATGTACAGCGGGCTCAAGAAGTATTATGCTGTACTTTATTCGGCGAAATAAGAGCTTGAAAATTCAGAACATTTTACACATTTTACTTTATTTACAATTCATACTACCAATAGTTATTTTCATTTTATAAACACCATGTACAGGGGTGTACATTTTATTCGACGAAATAAGAACTCCAAAAGCGGCTTCTAAATCAGCATTATTTTTTACAATATTCATAGTATAGTGCAACACAATAATGATGACATTACTTTTGTATGTAAACACCGTTCTATTTATTACTTGGACACGACTTACATGTTTTACTCTATTTAAAATACATACTACCAATATTTGTTTTCATTTTAAGAACACCATGTACAGTGGGCTCCATAAGTATGATGCTGTCTTTTATTCGACGAAATAAGAGATTCAAAATTTAAAAAAACACACATTTTACTCAATTTACAATACATACTACCAATATTTGTTTTCATTTTAAGAACACCATGTACAGCGGGCTCAATAAGTATTATGCTGTATTTTATTCGGCGAAATAAGAGCCTGAAAATTCAGAACATTTTACACATTCTACTTTATTTACAATACATACTACCAATAGTTCTTTTCATTTTAAAAACACCATGTATCACATCAGTATTATGCTGCATTTTATTCGACCAAATAAGAACTCCAAAATTAAACGTGGCTTCTAAATCAGCATTATTTCTTACAATATTCATAGTATAGTGCAACGCAATAATAATAACATTACTTTTGTATGTAAACACCGTTCTATTCATTACTTGGACACGACTTACACATTTTACTCTATTTACAATACATACTACCAATATTTGTTTTCATTTTAAGAACACAATTAGTAACGAAGATACAGCGATTTTAAATTTTCAAAAAATATACTATACCCTTGTATATTTCTATATCGATCAGCTTCGGTGCATAAAACGGTTCATCCTCGCTGCATAAAAGAGGTTTCAAATAGTTGAATCCGTCACTCAATCACTACGTAGGTCAACTTATACCAAGCCCTCGTATATTTCTGTATCGATCACCCTCGGTGCATAAACGGATTACAAACATCAGTTCAATCAATCGATCAGCCCCTAAGAGGATTCCACATTTTCTACCATACCGTCGTATATTTCTGTACCGATTACCCTCGGTGCATAAACAGATTT
This sequence comes from Lepisma saccharinum, assembly GCF_977018435.1. Lineage (NCBI taxonomy): Eukaryota > Metazoa > Arthropoda > Insecta > Zygentoma > Lepismatidae > Lepisma > Lepisma saccharinum. The sequence continues at coordinate 5,647,757 of NW_028142891.1, forward strand.
GAAACAATTGAAAATAAAGAAAGTTGGAAACCACCGGTCCTAGGACAATTAAACCTCGTTCACCGGAAAAAGGAGTTCACTCCGAGTCCAACAAGCTATCAACCATTCTTCTAGCTCAATTAGTAGCGGAGATACAACGATTTCATATACCATACCCTCGTATATTTCTGTACCGATTAGCTTCGGTGCATAAAACGGTTCATCCTCGCTGAATAAAACAGGTTTCAAACATCAGTTCAATCCGTCACTCAATCACTACATAGGACAACTTATACCAAGCCCCGTATATATATATCTGTTTCGATCACCCTTGGTGCATAAAACGGATTACAAGCATCTGTTCAATCAATCGATCAGCTCTTAAGAGGATTCCACATTTTCTACCATGCCGTCGTATATTACTGTACCGATTACCCCCGGTGCATAAACGGATTTCAAACACTAGTTCAATCCGTGGGACATTTCACATTTTACGTTATATTCATTTAAGAGGCATCACTCGTTCCTCGTTAAAGAAGTTGAGTCGACACGGAACAAGGAACTCATGCAACAATCATCAAGAAACTCCTGCAAACACCATCAAGGAAC